>NC_079890.1:12425225-13105901 GCF_024868665.1 Triplophysa rosa | reverse complement strand
AATTTAAAGTGTGGGAACAAAAGATGCATTCTATCTAAAAGTGAATGCTCACCCAGACCTGCCTGAAACGCCTCGTGTAACCACACCCCCACAAATCTACGTCAGTTCGTGGTATGATTTGACTAAGACCGCCCAAATGTATACGCAAATAAATTGGGCGTACCTGTCAGTACAATTGCTTTGGAAACTGATGTTTCCATCACACTTGCGGTATTCGACCAATAACTACGCACTGGTTAACTGGCCAATCATGTCATATGACTCCTTTCTTAAAGTTGAAATGTCAGTTCTGATGATCCATTTTTTAGAAGTATTCACATTTGGTGGTGTATATATAATTTTTGTATATATATATTCTAATTTTCTTACAGTTACTATTACTAAATGACATCTACTAAATTGAATACAATTTACAGGATACTTTACAAATGCATTGGACACAAAACTATGGTTAGGAACTAAACTGTCAGTGTTTACTCTACAAAGATATACATTTATATATTTGTAGCTGAGGACATCGGGGCATGTCACACAATTAATACAGATTGAACGTCAGTTAGGTGGGATAAATCGTGTAACACACCACAGGTGTATGGCAAGCCGATGGTATCAGAATTACGCCATAGATTTAACGCGTTTATATCCGAACGCCGTTTTTGACGGCGTTTTAAACAGTATTTGCGCCGCAAAATACGGCGTCGCGATTCCAAACGCCGTAAAAAACGCGCGAAAAGTCGTCCATAACGCCGTATTTAACGGCGTTCTAAGGCACTTGAAAGCGCCGCTTTTTGCGCCGCTGTCTGGCCATATGACGCGCGTAAAAAACGCCGTTTTGGTTGCACAGAGCGCGCGTCTTTTACGGCGTTTTGTGTGTTGTATAATGAGCCCCTCCCGCTGATTTCCGCAGCCAGTAAATTCGAACTGTTCTCACCCAATCACTGATGAACTGAGCCAGACCAGAGCAATTTACCACTGATCATTTTACAGGATTTTATTTTGTGCGCAGTGTTACCTTTGCTAATATTAAACAAACCATTGCTTGCTTTCCGAGGAAGCGACTTCTTCTCTTTGGAAATGTATAGTTACACAACGAGGTCAGCAATTGTATGAAGGCCAACCGATCCCATAGTAATGTCTCCTGCGTATTACATGTATTACATATAGCGCGTATGGCCTACGTGAAAAGCAAAAAAGCAATCGGTTGAAATACTGTATTAGCTCATTTCCAACACCAGAAATCACTCCTGGTATAAACGAGGTCAGCCACAGTAAACTGAATTCCCTTTAAGCAGAAAATAAGAACTGTGAGTGGTGGTCAGCTGGATAGCGCGATTGACTCGCAGTCTATAACAGCATCAAACGTCGGTTCGAGACCGGCTTGAACCATTAGTCAATTTTTTCGTAGTTGGTCTTGTTCTGTTTATCTGTATCGCTTGGTCGTTTTTAGATTTATATTTCAGTACTTAATGCGTGGTCAGTATGAAAAGAAAGTCTGGAATGAGAGATCTTTTTATAAACCGTATCTGCACTTGATTTTTGCTGCTGAGCTCACACATCAGTGGACTTTCGTGCTATAAACAGGACGAACGAACAGTAATAGATTTTACATTTACGCATTTAGCAGACACTTTTATCCAAAGCGATTACAGGGGCCTTTTACTCTATGCATGTCTCTTATCAGTAGCCCATGTGATTTCAGTTTCCATATTACAAAAATTGATTGACTATAAGGAGACGCAATAATGTTGCGCAATGATTGTAACAAGCATGAACTTATTAACTCAAATATAACACAGCCCAAGTCAATGCCAAATGCCTTGCCATTTACCTCCGTGAAGAGACTGACGCTATCGTGCGTGGAACTGCAAAGAAACTTACAATGAAATGGAAAAAATATTATTCAGCACATAGAAATAAGTGCGGGATTCAGGCCCGGCAACCCACTCATGCAGCCTAGCCTGGCGAGAACATGGCAAAATGAGTCGGGATGCGGGCATGCTACTTACAAGCTACAGGAAAAAACATTTTAAAAAGTTGGTTTGCAGAAAGATGGTGGTTATAAGCCTACTGATCCCATTGCTCCGAATAGTAGGCCTAATTAAACGTAATTACATACACTGTAAAAAAATCCTGTTAAAACAGATGAAGTACTGGCAGAAAATTACCAGTACATATTCTTTTATTTTACGGACATTTCCGTTAATGCTAAAATGTAATGTAATTCAGTGCAAAATGTAAAATGGAGAACATGCATACTGGAGTGAGTCGTGGTCATTATTTATCTTTGTTTCATATGCTTTGTCGAGTAAAATCGATCATATCTAAATGCTTGGGTGAACGTCCGTTTTCAGTCTGTTGAGGCCGGCTGCGGAGAAACGCGGTCCTCCACGGCATGGGGCAGATAAATAGTACAGTTTAAGGTTGCTAAGCAATCAAGCTTATTATTATTTTTTTAATTTTTGAAATGATTATTTTGATTAAAGTAATTTTCAACCTTTAATCGGCATTTAGACGTATGACGCCGCATTATCTCATATAATTTAACTTATATGGGATGATATCTCATTTCAGTTTGGGTGGAGTTTCTGACTTGTGCAAAACTGCATTATAAGTAAATACTGTTTTCTGTTACGAATAAATTACTCTTCTAACTCTTGTTCTCTTACCTATGTTACCTTTATTATAGGTAATAAATTAATAACATAAAATAATATATTATGTTATTAGATTAAGGTTCGGTAAATTCCGTTAACATAGCTTAATTAGAACGACCTTGCTTGTTCTACAAACACCATGCACTGTGTTTTATCTTAAGTGTTTTTCTGTTTGTTTGTTTTTTAATAGATTTTCTTCTGTAAAGCTGCTTTTGAACAATGCACATTGCGAAAAGCGCTATATAAATAAATTAGAATTTTATTATGCAAGCAGGAAGAAAAAAGCAAAATGGTTCAGAATTACGTAACGCGTTTACATCCAAACGCCGTAAAAAACGCGCGAAAAGTCGTCCATAACGCCGTATTTAACGGCGTTCTAAGGCACTTGAAAGCGCCGTATTTTGCGCCGCTGTCTGGCCATATGACGCGCGTAAAAAACGCCGTTTTGGTTGCACAGAGCGCGCGTCTTTTACGGCGTTTTGTCTGTTGTATAATGAGCCCCTCCCACTGATTTCCACGCCATAAGTTTGAACTGCTCTCACCCAATCACTGATGAGCTGAGCCAGGATCTAATTCACCATGGCCTGCTACTAAATCCTTGTAGTGGCCATTGATATTACTATGTTTTGATTAGTGGAATGAAGATGTTTATGAAAATCTTTTTTCAAGTGAATTTTATGTAAAAAATCACTGCAGCCAATTCCAGCAAATTTGGCACACACCAACTCAAAAACCCCTATCTATAGGTAAAGTCTATGTTTTTTATTTATGTTATTTTATTTTATTTATTTGATTGACATCGAGAGTTAAGGCCTTAAGACCTGGACGGATCAAATATTTCCCCCGGCATTTCACCAAGCATTCACTTGAGACAATAATTATGTTTGCGAGACACATACATTCTGATGTGCGCACTTTGGATGTTTCAGTCAGAGTAAGATCATTGTTGTGCTTAACATCTTTGAATAACCCTTAACATCAATCAGGTCCCGCACTTTATTTTCTCTAGTACAGTATTAATTCCTTTAAGCAATAGGCAGACTCGCTCTGCTTGATATGCAGCTTTTGCAGTAATAATGAATGCACTTTATTTAGCCTACAATAAAGCTGTGCATTAACATGTATGATATGCTTTTTAATTATGTTTTTTAAAATCTATTCTTTTTTTAAATGCGTCATGCAGAATCGTTTCATCAGCAGGTGCATCATAACATCGCCTACACTAAAAAAATCTGTAAAAACAAGGCACAATATACTGTATTAATATGAAGGAATTTTCCGTATTCATTTTTTACAGTTGTTTCACTTGTATTTTACATTTTGCACTGAATTAAATTACATTTTAGCATTAACGGAAATGTCTGTAAAATAAAGGAAAATGTACTGGTAATTTTCTGCCAGGACTTTATCTGTTTTAACGGGATTTTTTACAGTGTATGTACAGTGGCAAGAAAAAGTATGTGAACCTTTTGGAATTTCATGTTTTCTGAAAAATTGTCATAAAATGTGATCTGATCTTCATCAAGTCAAGGGTATTGACAAACGTTCTAAAATAGACATCTATGTCTATGACCTCAAAAAATGCATAGAAAAGTGCCTGATTACTTTCTATAGTGTTAAGCACAGCTTTATTGTAGGCTAAATAAAGTGCATTCATTATTACTGCAAAAGCTGCATATCAAGCAGAGCGAGTCTGCTATTGCATTAAAGGAATCTACTGTATAGAGAAAATAAAGTGCGGGACTTGATTGATGTTAAGGGTTATTCAAAGATGTTAAGCACAACAATGATCTTACTCTGACTGAAACATCCAAAAGTGCGCACATCAGAATGTATGTGTCTCGCAAACATAATTATTGTCTCAAGTGAATGCTTGGTGAAATGCCGGGGAAATATTTGATCCGTCCAGGTCTTAAGGCCTTAACTCTCGATGTCAATCAAATAAATAAAATAAAATAACATAAATAAAAAAACATAGACTTTACCTATAGATAGGGGTTTTTGAGTTGGTGTGTGCCAAATTTGCTGGAATTGGCTGCAGTGATTTTTTACATAAAATTCATTGAAAAAAATTTTCATAAAAATCTTCATTCCACTAATCAAAACATAGTAATATCAATGGCCACTACAAGGATTTAGTAGCAGGCCATGGTGAATTAGATCCTGGCTCAGCTCATCAGTGATTGGGTGAGAGCAGTTCAAACTTATCGGCGTGGAAATCAGTGGGAGGGGCTCATTATACAACAGACAAAACGCCGTAAAAGACGCGCGCTCTGTGCAACCAAAACGGCGTTTTTTACGCGCGTCATATGGCCAGACAGCGGGCAAAAACGGCGCTTTCAAGTGCCTTAAAACGCCGTTAATACGGCGTTATGGACGACTTTTCGCGCGTTTTTACGGCGTTTGGATGTAAACGCGTTCGTAATTCTGAACCATTTTGCTTTTTTCTTCCTGCTTGCATAATAAAATTTAATTTATTTATATAGCGCTTTTCGCAATGTGCATTGTTCAAAAGCAGCTTTACAGAAGAAAATCTATTAAAAAAAAAAAAACACTTAAGTAAAACACAGTGCATGGTGTTTGTAGAACAAGCAAGGTCGTTCTAATTAAGCTATGTTAACGGAATTTACCGAACCTTAATCTAATAACATAATATATTATTTTATTTTATTAATTTATTACCTATAATAAAGGTAACATAAATAGGTAAGAGAACAAGAGTTAGAAGAGTAATTTATTCGTAACAGAAAACAGTATTTACTATAATGCAGTTTTGCAAAGTCAGAAACTCCACCCAAACTGAAACTGAGATATCATCCCATATAATTAAATTATATGAGAGAATGCGCGGCGTCTAAATGCAGATTAAAGGTTGATTACTTTAATCAAAATAATCATTACAAAAATTAAAAAAATAATAAGCTTGATTGCTTAGCAACCTTAAACTGTATATTTATCTGCCCCATGCCGTGGAGGACGCGTTTCTCGCAGCCGGCCTCAACAGACTGAAAACGGACGTTCACCCAAGCATTTAGATATGATGATTTTACTCGACAAAGCATATGAAACAAAGAATAAATAATGACCAGACTCACTCAGTATGCATGTTCTCATTTTACATTTTGCACTGAATTACATTACATTTTAGCATTAACGGAAATGTCCGTAAAATAAAAGGAAAATGTACTGGTAATTTTCTGCCAGTACTTCATCTGTTTTAACAGGGATTTTTTTACAGTGTATGTAATTACGTTTAATTAGGCCTACTATTCGGAGCAATGGGATCAGTAGGCTTATAACCACCATTTTGTGCAAACCAACTTTTTAAAATGTGTTTTCCTGTAGCTTGTAAGTAGCATGCCCGCATCCCGACTCATTTTGCCATGGTTCTCGCCAGGCTAGGCTGCATGAGTGGGTTGCCGGGCCTGAATCCCGCACTTATTTCTATGTGCTGAATAATATTTTTTTCCATTTCATTGTAAGTTTCTTTGCAGTTCCACGCACGATAGCGTCAGTCTCTTCACGGAGGTAAATGGCAAGGCATTTGCCATTGACTTGGGCTGTGTTATATTTTAGTTAATAAGTTCATGCTTGTTACATTCAATCATTGCGCAACATTATTGCGTCTCCTTATAGTCAATCAATTTTTGTAATATGGAAACAAAATCACATGGGCTACTGATAAGAAGACATGCATAGACTAAAAGGCCCCTGTAAGTCGTTTGGATAAAAGTGTCTGCTAAATGCGTAAATGTAAAATCTATTACTGTTCGTTCGTCCTGTTTATAGCACGAAAGTCCACTGATGTGTGAGTTCAGCAGCAAAAATCAAGTGCAGATACGGTTTATAAAAAGATCTCTCATTCCAGACTTTCTTTTCATACTGACCACGCATTAAGTACTGAAATATAAATCTAAAAACACCAGCGATACAGATAAACAGAACAAGACCAACAACGTAAAAATTGACTGGATCGGTCTCGAACCGGCGTTTGATGCTGTCATAGATTGCGAGTCAATCCGCTAACCAGCAGACACCCTCAAGTACAGCTCTGCTTAAAGGGAATGCAGTTTACTACTGGCTGACCTCGTTATACCAGGATGATTTCTGGTGTTGGAAATTAGCTAATACATATTTCAACCGATTGCTTTTTTGCTTTTCACGTAGGCAATACCGCTATATGTAATAGCAGGATACATTACAAGTGGGATTNTATGGCGTAATTCTGACACCATCGGCTTGCCATACGCAAATACTGTTTAAAACGCCGTCAAAAACGGCGTTCGGATATAAACGCGTTAAATCTATGGCGTAATTCTGACACCATCGGCTTGCCATACGTGCGGCGTTATTTTAACGCGTGGCGGCGTATGACGTTAATTTAGCGCCAGGCGGCGCTTAATTAACGCCTGGCGGCGTTAAGAAATCGGCGTTTTAATATTAATACGGCGATCAAAAGCACGCGAATTGTGAACCTGTTGGCTTTCGATAATATGACGGCGTAAAAACGCCGTTTTGGTTGCACAGAGCGCGCGTCTTTTACGGCGTTTTGTCTGTTGTATAATGAGCCCCTCCCGCTGATTTCCACAGCAAATAAGTTTGAACTGCTCTCACCCAATCACTGATGAGCTGAGCCAGGATCTAATTCACCATGGCCTTGGTACTAAATCCTTGTAGTGGCCATTGATATTACTATGTTTTGATTAATGGAATAAAGATTTTTATGAAAATCCTTTTTTTCAAGTGAATTTTATGTAAAAAATTACTGGCACACACACCAACTCAAAAACCCCTATCTATAGGTAAAAGTCTATGTTTTTTATTTATGTTTATTTTATTTTATTTATTTGATTGACATCGAGAGTTAAGGCCTTAAGACCTGGAAGGATCAAATATTTCCCCCGGCATTTCACCAAGCATTCACTTGAGACATAATTATGTTTGCGAGACACATACATTCTGATGTGCGCACTTTGGATGTTTCAGTCAGAGTAAGATCATTGTTCTGTCTTAACATCTTTGAATAACCCTTAACATCAATCAAGTCCCGCACTTTATTTTCTCTAGTACAGTATGTTAATTCCTTTAACGCAATAGTCAGACTCGCTCTACTTGATATGCAGCTTTTGCAGTAATAATGAATGCACTTTATTTAGCCTACAATAAAGCTGTGCATTAACATGTATGAAATGCTTTTTAATTATGTTTTTTAAAACTCTATTCTTTTTTTAAATGCGTCAAGCAGAATCGTTCTCATCAGCAGGTGCATCATAAACATCGCCTACACTAAAAAAATCCGTAAAAACAGGGCACAATATACTGTATTAATATGAAGGAATTTTCCGTATTCATTTTATACAGTTGTTTCACTTGTATTTTACATTTTGCACTGAATTAAATTACATTTTAGCATTAACAGAAATGTCTGTAAAATAAAGGAAAATGTACTGGTAATTTTCTGCCAGTACTTTATCTGTTTTAACAGGATTTTTTTTACAGTGTATGTACAGTGGCGAGAAAAAGTATGTGAACCATTTGGAATTTCATGGTTTTCTGAATAAATTTGTCATAAAATGTGATCTGATCTTCATCTAAGTCAAGGGTATTGACAAACATAATGTGTCTAAAATAATAACACAACATTTTTTTTATCTTTCATGTCTTTATTTAGAACAACCAAAAAACCTTGTAGTGCTTGTGGAAAAAGTATGTGAACCCTTGAGTTAATGACCTCAGAAAAGCTAATTGGAGTCAGGTTTTAGCACACCTGGAGTCTCGTTAAGATAATAAGTTTGGAGGTGTGGACTACAGCTACTTTGACTGATAAAATCCCCTCAAACTTTTGGAGTTTGCTCTGCACAAGAAGAATACGCTTATGTGAGCCATGCCTCGCCAAAAAGAGCTTTCAGAGGATCTACGATCAAGACGTGTTGATTTACATAAAGCTGGCAAGGGTTAACAAAGTTATTTCAAAGGCTTTAGAAATTCACCAGTCTACAGTTTGGCAAACAATCTACAAATGGAGACACTTTGGGACTGTTGCTAGTCTGCCAAGAAGTGGGCACCCAGTCAAAATAACACCAAGAGCACAACGAAGAATCATCAATGAGGTAAAGAAACAACCCCAAATGACAGCCAAAGATTTGAAGGCATCATTGGAACTTGCAAACATATCTGTTCATGAGTCTACAATACGTAAAACACTGAACAAGCAGGGTTTCCACGGCAGCACACCACGAAGGAAGCCACTGCTTACTAAAAAGAACATTGCTGCACGCCTGAAGTTTGCAAAAGAGCACATTGACACTCCACAGCAGTATTGGCAAAATGTTTTGTGGACTGATGAAGCTAAGATTGAACTATTTGGAAAAAACACACAGCACTACATCTGGTGTAGAAAGGGCACGGCATATCATCATGAAAACATCATCCCAACTGTAAAGTATGGTGGAGGAAACATCATGATTTGGGCCTGCTTTGCTGCATCAGGGCCTGGCCAGCTTGGAATCATTGAGGGGAAGATGAATTCCCAAGTATATCAGACAATTCTTCAGGATAATGTGAGAATGGCTGTACGTCAGCTGAAACTGTGTAGAAGGTGGGTGATGCAACAGGACAACGACCCAAAACACCGGAGCAAGTCCATAACAGAATGGCTTCAGAAAAACAAAATCCGCCTTTTGGAGTGGCCAAGTCAGAGCCCAGAACTCAACCCAATACAGATGCTATGGATTGACTTGAAGAGGGCCATACACATGAGACGTCCAAAGAATATGACCGAGCTAAAGCAATTCTGCCAGGAAGAATGGGCTAAAATTCCTCAACGATGTTCAGGTCTGATCCACAGCTACAGGAAGCGCCTGGTTGAGGTTATTGCTGCCAAGGGGGGGTCAACCAGTTATTAATTCTAAGGGATCACTTTTTCTACTGCCATTTTGAATGTTGAATGAGTGTGTTCAACAAAGACATGAAAGATCAGATTTTTTTGTTATTATTTTTAGACACATTTTGTTTGTCAATACCCTTGACTTGCATGAAGATCAGATCACATTTTATGACAAATTTATTCAGAAAACCATGAAATTCCAAAAGGTTCACATACTTTTTCTTGCCACTGTAATTACGTCTAATTAGGCCTACTATTCGAAGCAATGGGATCAGTAGGCTTAACCACCATATTTGTGCAAACCAACTTTTTAAAATAGTTTTGCCTGTAGCTTGTAAGTATGCCCGCATCCCGACTCATTTTGCCATGTTCTCGCCATGCTAGTCTGCATGGTTGGGTCGCCGGGCCTGAATCCCGCACTTATTTCTATGTGCTGAATAATATTTTTTTCCATTTCAAAAGGAAACGTGGCTGTGTATTGTAAGTTTCTTTGCAGTTCCACGCATGATAGCGTCAGTCTCTTCACGGAGGTAAATGGCAAGGCATTTGGCATTGACTTGGACTGTGTTATATTTTAGTTAATAAGTTCATGCTAGTTACATTACAATCATTGCGCCCCATTATTGCGTCTCCTTATAGTCAATCAATTTTTGTAATATGGAAACTAAAATCACATGGGCTACTGATAAGAGACATGCATAGACTAAAAGGCCCCTGTAAGTCGCTTTGGATAAAAGTGTCTGCTAAATGCGTAAATGTAAAATCTATTACTGTTCGTTCGTCCTGTTTATTGCACGAAAGTCCACTGATGTGTGAGTTCAGCAGCAAAAATCAAGTGCAGATACGGTTTATAAAAAGATCTCTCATTCCAGACTTTCTTTTCATACAGACCACGCATTAAGTACTGAAATATAAATCTAAAAACGACCAAGCGATACAGATAAACAGAACAAGACAAACAACGTAAAAATTGACTGATGGTTCGAGCGGGTCTCGAAGCAGCGTTTGACGCTGTCAGCGATTGCGAGTCAATCACGCTAACCAGCAGACTACCACTCACAGTCATCAGCCTCTGCTTAAAGGGAATGCAGTTTACTTTTTAGTCTGGCTGACCTCGCTAATACCAGGAGTGATTTCTGGTGTTGGAAATTAGCTAATACAATATTTCAACCGATTGCTTTTTTGCTTTTCACGTAGGCAATATGCGCTATATGTAATAAGCAGGATACATTACAATGGGATTGGTTGGCCTTTAGCCTATACAATTGCTGACCACGTTGTGTAACTTTACATTTCCAAAGAGAAGAAGTCGCTTCTTCGGAAAGCAAGCAATGATATGTTAGCAAAGGTAACACTGCGCAAATAATAAAATCCTGTAAAATGATCAGTGGTAAATTGCTCTGGTCTGGCTCAGTTCATCAGTGATTGGGTGAGAACAGTTCAAATTTACTGGCTGCGGAAATCAGTGGGAGGGGCTCATTATACAACACACAAAACGCTGTAAAAGACGCGCGCTCTGTGCAACCAAAACGGCGTTTTTTACGGCGTCATATGGCAAGACAGCGGCGCAAAGGCGGCGCTTTTCAAGCGCCTTAGAACGCCGTTAAATACGCCATTATGGACGACTTTTCGCGTGTTTTTTACGACGTTTGGAATCGCGACGCCGTATTTTGCGGCGCAAGTACTGTTTAAAACGCGGTAAAAAACGGCGTTCGGATATAAACGCGTTTAATCTATGGCGTAATTCTGACACCATCGGCTGGCCATACCAGATTGGACTGCTGTCGCGTTGCGTTTTGCCGCGTCCCACAGCTAGAAGCTGTCTATCTACACTGAACGCGTCAACGCTGTCTATCTACACTGAACGCGTTTCAAATCATGTAACGCTAGACAAAGGATGACAAAACAAACGGATGCTGCGTTAAATATTTTTAACGCGTTAATCTGAAAAAAAACTAATGGCATGCGTTAACGTTGACAGCCCTAATTTATTTATATTATGGCTGTCAACGTTAACGCGTTAGCGATTAATTTTTTTCAAATTAACGCGTGAAAAATATTTAACGCAATTAACGCAGCATCCGTTTGTTTTGACATTCTTTGTCTAGCGTTACATTATGTAAACACGCTCTTATTCGTGTACAGCAGGGCTAGTAAACTGGCGGCCGCCAAATGCGGCCCGTCAATCATCTTTACCTGGCCCGCCTTAACATTTCAAATAAGTGGAGAGACTTTAAGAACGGTGTGCTTTAAATGCACGTCCTCCTGAGACGCCACATCTTTAAAAGCCCAAAACGCTCACATTCAATACAAAAGTAATTCCCGCGGCTCATAATGATTTACGTCTTATATAAAGCGATTTGATCGGTCAGTCCAAGAAACTTAATGTTATTTACAACGTTATAATCAGCAATGCATTGCACAGCCACAGGCAATCGGTTTGCGCACGCGATAGGTCGCGTTCTAAAACACGTTTAGTGCCCTTGAAAGTAGGCTAAATGTATGGGTACACCACGTGAACGGTTGTCTCAGATAAGGGGAAACGGTGTTGTTTTTATTACTGCATTCATTGTGAATAATGGCTATATTTCCCCCAGAACTCGCACTATACAAAGGATCTGCCCTATAAGTGCGTGGGGCGCATGAATGCGATTTGAATTCACCCGAAGATGTGATAATAGCGTTCAGTTTGTTGCACAGATCAATTGACTCGCTTTATAAGACGCCAATTTAACGTCACAAGGGGTAGGGATTACTTTTGTGTTGAATGTATTTGCGTTTTTTACTTTTATTGATTTAACTTTAATTAATTCAACCAAATATCTTCAGAAATATCTTCTTGAAAAAACAATGCCACCCACATCTTGGATGTACTGGAGAACTGTGGGTGAGTAAATTAGTAGCAATTTTTGGGTAAAGTAATGCATTGAGGAATATAAAACACAGTTAAAAAGACAATATTCCTTTTAATTTAATATCATGAAAAGGGACAAATACTGGATGCAATATTTGTGTGCATGTTTTAATATATGACCTATAAGTAACAGCAACAAAAACAGTATAAAAGGAACAAAACTAAATAAATAACAGAAATACAAAATAACAGAAGAAATGAGGATATGTTAAACAAACTGGCCCGCATCCTATTTATACTTTTGGAGTCTGGCCCTCAAAGAAAAGTAGTTGAAGACCCATGGTGTACAGGCTTTTAAACCACTTAAGCGCGATTTTAAACAGCTGCTTTGACGCGTTCAATGAAGATAGACCGCTTCTAAACTGTGGGACGCGGCAAAACGCAACGCGAGGTCCAGTCTGGTGTAAACAGTCACGGGCTGAAGGCTGCGTCGGTGAATCTCTGTCAGACAGCGCATCCGTGTTAAGTTCTCTTTCGTGCTTGAATGGATAAAACCATACAAGATTATGTCAGAAAGCCCGTTTTGTCTTGCATTTTCTTAAGCAAGACTTCAAAGTGTAAAATAAAATCTTAAATGAATGCAAAGAGTTGTGAAAATGGGAGTGCGGTGACGGTCAGATCTGCGTACTGAGACAGCTCTTAAAGGGGCCACGTTCTTAAACGTGCTGCTGTGACTCCTGTCACTAATGTTAATCAAAGAACAAAAGAAAAGAAGAAATCAATGTGATTTTGTAGCTTTAATGAGAATTTTATGTAAATTTAATGAGCATTTAATTTATAATTTAGCATTAAAGACTGTAAAGTGTTCGAGAACTTCCTTCAATTTTTGTATATTTCATGATAGCTCTCAATTATATTGTTGAATGGCTATAATTAATGTTAAAATAATCAATTTAATAGAGACATCAGTTACAGTACTAATATCAAAATGTTTTCTTTCATTCATAAAATGACGCTGTTAAAGAAATATGTTGTTTCTACATCAATTTGAAGATTAAATGTGAAATTATTCAAATGTAAAAGTATATTTTAAAATATTATTATTATGTGTGATTAATCGTGATTAATCACAGAAAATGTGTGATTAATCCGATTATTTTTTTAATCGATTGACAGCACTAAAATAAATCATTTTTTTTGTTATATTATAACCAAAGACACAACGGAAGTTAACTTCGAACGAGGCACGTACGTCCGATGAGACGCCTATTCTTTTAAGCCCCTCCCCTCCATCCTCCTGGTTCCATTCTAATATTGAATGCACAATTATCACATTCCAATCAACTCTCATTAAGTCCCATCCTACATCTTCTGCAAATATACCAGGTTCACTACATTACAAAATGTACTGTTAAAAAAGTAAAATGTGCCGTTTATATTTTACCTCTAAGCTCTGTACTCACTTCTGTTTCTCCACTTTGTACGAGGCAGTGAGATCATCAAAGAGCTTGCCGTTCATCTCCATGAATGTCTTCAGTACATTGTAGATAAGAGAGATGATCGTCCTAACGAAAAAATTGAGAAATGTCTTATTGGCCTGTTGATGGATTCTAATGGATCTCTTGATTGACGTCAATAACGATATTAAAAGGTTTTTAAATGAGGGATGTTAAAAAAACACTGACTGGTTCCAGTGCTCTTTGGAAACTCTGTACAGAGTGCCAAACACCAGAGGCAGGATGACCTGGCAGTTCTCCTCAATTAGACTCAGAATGTACTCATTGTTCCAGAAATACAGAGCCCGCTCTGCAACCTGAAAGAGAAAAAATAAAATAAAGAGAGAGAATGAGAGCTTTATCACACCTTCTTGTGTTCTACAGCACTGACGACAGGCACACAGGGGTGGTAAAACACAATATGGGAGTTCTGCTTGAGTGTTGAAGAGGAATCTGACCTGGAAATGAGGGCTGGAGATGCAGGCAGCGATCTCTTTGAACAGAGGCTCCTGCACCCGGATAAACTGAGATGGTTCAATCACGTCCAAAATCTCCTCGATCTCACCCAGGAACATCACCTGAGGATTATATACAAACTCAAAATCCACAGAAAATAAGCAAAACGTAAATTAAGAAATGTTAAAAAAATCGAAACTATGAACATTTTAGACACCATCCAATTAATCGGCTTGATCAAAATATCAGACTATGGACAAGATTTGTTTTGCAAGATGTAAACAACACGGCCCTGAAGCACTTCCTGTTCCACCTAACAGTATGTCAGAACAAAATACAACCAATAGAACATAGTAATAAATACAGATTTGAAATGTTAAACTGACATCTTTGAAATGGATTCATGTGTGAAACACATGGAAATAAATAAATACAAATAAAAAACTGAAACAGGAAGTGCTTCTGGGCCAGTGTTGCTGTTTAGGTCTTGCAGAACGAGTTTCCACGCTGGTATTCATGCTTTTCGTACCTCTTTCTGAGTGCATGTTTTGGGCCAGTATCTCAACAGCCCCCTGATGATCTAATAAAGGACAGTAAGTAGACCAAACAATCAAACACTCATCTTGGATTGTGTGTGACATATTTGTTTTATAAAGCATGACAGAATGACATTTGACTTGCATGTTCTGTAACTGTGGCATCCTTCTCCATGAATTGCACCACACAGTAAGCCAGCTAAACAACAAAGAACAACATTTTAATAAAGTCATAAGTCTACAGGTTGTCTACACACCATATGAGTAACCTCAAAGGAACATTGATTGTATCTGCAGGTGCTGCTGGTTTAAGGGTGTGTGTGGAGAGGGTTGGATAGGGAAGGAAGGTTAGGGGGGTGATGTTGGTCAGTGCAACCATTCTTAAGGGAGATTGTTCATCGATTAAAGTGCAAACCCGCTCTTTCACTGTGAGAAAAGATAAAAGCTCTTATCTGCCTTTCACAGTTTGAGTTGAAGGACTGAGCTGACATCACAAATAAAGTCTCCTGCTAATCTGAATCCTAAATGCCACCACATGGCTTTATCATCAATCTGCCAGCAGTGACACATACCCATACTGAACAATAAATAAAGGCATAGTTCACCCAATAATGATCATTCTTTTACTATTTTTCATTCATTCTACTGACCCTCGTGTCATTCCAAACCTGTATGAACCTGTTTCTTTCTCCACAAAAGAAGATATTTTGAAGAATGTTGGTAACCACTGAACCCTATTGACTTGCATTGTATGGACACAAAACCACTGAGACATTTCTCAAAATCTTCTTTTGTGTTCCCCAGAAAGTCATAAAGGTTGTTGGACGACACGAGGGTAAATAAATAATGACCGAATTTTTATGTTTGGGTGGGCAATCCCTTCAAGTGCCAATATTATTGGTATATTTAATAGAAACTAGTTCACCCAAAAATGAAAATTCTGTCATCATTTACTCACCCTCTTGTCATTTCAAACCTTCATGACTTTCTTTCTTCCGCAAAAGACAAAAGAAGATATTTTGAAGAAAGTTTGTAACCGGTTGGTGAGAACAATTTTGACGAATAGCAATGTGTAAGGCGTATAAAGCAAGCAAGCACTGCTACTGCACTTAATTAATAAAATATGCAAGGACAAGTTGGTTATATATAGTAAGTAGTCATTTAGATGACATTTGTATATTAAATGATATTTGACTAATGAAATTGATCTCCCAGGTTAATTTGCCTTGCTCAAGTCTTGCCTTTCTATAGGCTTTAATCATGAGACTACATTATTTACACTATACTTTATACATTGAGTTAAGGTATAATGTGTTTGAAATGAATTCCTGTTGCTGATAATTGGCTGGATTTTCAATACGTCTGCCAAGAATGCCAATTTATGAGTTCTGGGGAATATTCGGAATATCAACCGTAACCTAGACTTGCTCATTTATTTGCTTAGTTTCAGTTTTGATCAATTGAAAAATCACTATGAACGTCCCAGAATCATTCAGTTATAGTTAATGACACTATACGTTTCTGTACACTCGAAAAGCGCTTAATCTACATTTTAAATGTCACTGAACCACTGAGACTATACAGAACTAAATAATGACTCTACAAAACACACACACACACACACACACACATTCACGCATGCAGCATTTATTTCAAGATTAATATATACCCTAAAGAGAAGACACACAAAACAGCATCTGAGCCCCAGAGATCACAGGCAAGACTGAGAAAAAGATGCTTTTCCAAAGGGACGTCACACAAACTTGTGCGTTCACATGTGTATGCGCCTCTGATATGGCCATGAGTGCATTTGGGGTTTTGGTTACCACGGAAGCCCTTCTGCATGGTTGCCTGGGTGAGATGTTAGGCTGGAGAAAGTTGTGTGTGTGTGTCTTATTCGGAAGGACTGATGTCACATCTCTGTTTTTCCCTGGGGGGTGAGAGCCCATCACCTGTTGTTTTATTCTTTTCCTCCGGAATCTTTTTCTAACTCGAGAACATTATAATTATACTTTTAGTTTTTATTGTCTCTATTGTTTCCACTATACGCCATACTTTCCTCCTCGCAATTATTTCTTATGCAAATAGTTAAAAATAGTAACAATATCACCACTGCCACAGGTGACACACAGTGCAAAAGAACCATTGAAACATACAGTGCCACACAGACTGGTGACATAACCATTTCTCAAAAAAAGTCTGTCAGTCTGTTTAGCCTTTCATCTTGCTTAGAGCTCTCTAGAAATATGTGATGTGCTGGAGAAGCCTTGGGTAATGAAGAATTTGGCTGCACTGTGCCTTTTTTCTATGGAGGCTGCATAAAGAAGGCTGGCCAACTGAAGGCATTCCCTGGGAGCACCCCCAATGCCCTCGTGGGCAGTAAGAATTATAAACTCCCTGGAGTGGGCAATGAATTATGGATGGGGTGATATTGACAAGCGGCAGGAAAGTGTAGGAATGTAGGGCAAGCGCTTTCAGAATACACACATACACATGCTGACATTCGGGTAGTTGACGAATAAATGTTTAAATGTGTCCTATGGTGTGACAGCAAAAAAAACTTGAAAAAGACTAACAATGAAGATAAAGCTCTCTATCTAAAGCTATTTTATGTATAAATATAAATAATATTTCTAAATATCTAAATTTGTGCTGTCACACCATAGGACACATGGTAAGGTTTAACTACCCATTCACAGATATACAAACTGCAGGCATTAACATTATATGTAAAAATCTACATAAAACAATCACACATCATCATACACATTTATGTGTACACACAAAGATAAATTAAACATTATGTGTGCACAAAACAAAGCATTTTAAAGAACCTTTTTTTTCTGTACATTGATCATTTCTATTGACCACTTCTCTCCAAAAGACAAATAAAAAAACAGCAGTAAATTGCCATAACTGCACTCCGTAACAAGAGTCTTTTAAAGCCATGCGGCAAGGTTTTTAGATTATCTTTTGAGAGTTGTAGAAAAAAAAATTAAGCCATTATTATGCTTTTTCCTTTTTGAGCTTGACAGAAGTGGTTAATATTGTAGGCAAAGAGCAATTTCTTCTTTTTTACTCCACAGAAAAACTGCATGTAGGTTTGCAAGTAAATCATGACAGACCTTTACTTCTTAAGTGAACTATTCTTTTAAGTGTCAAAATACTTTTAAGGACCAAAGTATTTAACATTATCTTAAATTAGTACTTAGCGCCCTCATGTGGTGTGTGATCCCATCAGAGTCCATTCATATAACACAATGTAACCTTTTTTTAAGTTGTGTTTCCCTTTAATTTTTACTGTTTCTTTACGAAGTTTAACATGCTGAAAACGAAATTCATGTTCTTTTTTTTACAATCGACAGTACTATTTTCACACATTATCTGTATTATTACTCGTACGGAGAAATTACGAGTACTGGCATAACACTCAGCTCAAAATAACAGTTTAACATAACAGTCACTACAAATGAGTCGTCCAAAACTTCAGAGGAGTACAGTACATTTGATCGCTTTGTCTTTTATGACTAATACTTTCCTCACAAACCAGGTTCCAGACATAGTCACCAATCATCGCTTCATCCCACCTTCCCTATGCTACCGAAATTTCTCAAATTTTCTGACAGTGACAATATTTTAAAATTGGACCAATTTTAAAATATGTGAAAATTTGTACAGTTTTTGTTCATTTGCAATATACCATCCAATATATCGTAATTAATGATATAAGCTCATAATTTACTTGAGCTAAATATACACTAAAACATTGATGCTACATATTAAATAGGCCTTAACACTGAATTCAAGCCCTAAAAGTCCTACCTCCTAATAAACAGAAAAAGTGTTTACCAAAAGGCAGACAGAATTATTATGCTACTGAGGTAAGCAGCTATTTAAAAACTATAGTGTTGCATTACTACTGAGATTATATGAACAAGTGCCTTCTTTCTTATAGATCTCCATTCACTTGACAGTTTCAGAGCTGTGTGTGCATCCCAGTGCGGGTGTCACAGTGTGTCTGACTCTAACCTGCGCATGGAAAATGGAGAGAGACTTGGCAGTGTGCAGGGGGATCAGGACCCTCACCAGGAACTGCTTATGCTCTGATTTGAGGGGCAGAGCAAAGCCATTTATGATACTGGAGGAGAGGAAAGGAGAGAAAAGGAGAGAAAAGGAGAGCAGAGGAGTGAGTAGGCAGGAGAGTAAACAGGATTAGTATCAGTTGTCTGCATGATGCTCTGTACACTCATTCGCTACATTATTGTTCATCAACTAATCCCCCGCTAACCCCCCCCATCATTCCTCTCTTTCTGCTCTCTCTTCCTATCATTTGTTTTGTCTTATCTTCGTTCTCAGTCTATTCCTTCCATTGCTTAACTATTATTAATTCCATTCTGTCTATATTTTCTCTCGCTTCGTCTCTTTATTCTACCATCTACCTATCTCTCATGCTTTACATATTCAATCTCCGTCCTCCCTTATGTCTCGTTCTTCAGTCTTCTTCTGCATATCTCTTTACTTTATCTCTCATCCTGTCTGTCTTCTCCCTCGCTACAGCTTTCTCATTCTACCTCATTCTCTCTTTCTCAGTAGTGATCAGAGCGATGTGTGGGTGGGAGGCACTATAAATACTACTGGCATCAACCTGAATTTAGACCTCCATCCCCAACACTCTGACTCATCCCTCCCCCCGGTCCTGTCTCTCTCTCCCCTCTTTCTCTCTGTCAAAGGTTTGCTTTGTTTATGCTATTAAACATACTCAGAAATAGGCATAATTTTGATTCTGTAGAACCAAATAGGCAAAGCGGCGGCAGTTCCCAAAGAACATGGCTGTGAATAACATTGCTGGACATGCTAAAAACGGGCAACGTTCGGAACACGCAGACGATGCAAGCGGTGATGTCGGTGGTGTCTGAATCACCAGCTTACACACACAACATATAGCATCTCGCCGCAGTAATATAGTGATACGGGGATATCAGCGTGAAGTTATGTAACACTATAATTTATTGCTTTGAAATGTCATAAGATATACAGTATTTACTTCATAACACTTGATTCGAGGAATAAATGATAGGGAGTAACACAATAATTGAAATATTAATTTGCTTTGTAAATGTCATTTGATAAAATAAATAAAAATGATATATGTACATCATTTTTATTATTATTAAATATAATCAGTGATAATCTATAATAATTAATGAATGCAGTTCAATGTTGTTCTTTCTACTATGAAGGTGTAAATGAACATCTACCTCCCCAAAATCTCCAGAAGTTCAGCGACTCCGTTGAAACGCTCAGTTTCATAAATGAACCTGTAATGTTAAAAAAAAGTTCAAGTACTAAGCGCATTGGCTGTGTATTATCATTCCATTTCATGCTCTTTGTTTACTGTGTCTGACCTGAGGAAGATATTGTTGATCTGTTTGCGGATGTAGGCCCTCAAGCCCAGGAGTTTGCCGTAGACGCGGTGCAATATGGTCTTCAGATATTCTCTCTCTCTGGGGTCCTCACTGTCAAATAATTCCAGCAGCTACATCCACACACGCACATCACACACACACACATACAGTCAGCCTTTTTGCACATTACTAAAATCACCAATGGTGTCCTAACACCTAGCGAGAATGTTTTAGTGGTGTTATTTGCCTTTTCTTGCTAGCTAGCATGGTCCAGTTAGACCATGTTGGTAGATGCTGAGAAACTCAACATGTGATGCACCACTCATGCCCCAGTTGAGGAACTCCCATTGAGATGAATGGAAATGCTAACAGATGGGGTGTAAATGATACGCTCAGCTCACGATTCAATACGATCAAAGATATTAATATTAACAAGATAGGTCACTGCCATTGAAATGATTGGGGAGGAACGCAACACTCAATATGGCTGCCCTTTGCGCATGCGTAGTATGTAAAGCAACAAGAACAATTACGTTTTTAATCGCAATTTTATCATAAGAAACAAACATTATGGTACAGTTAACATCATTGTTTAAATGTCGTTTAATTGGGATTTTAGCCGCTGATTGTAGACATATCAGTATTCCCCATTCACTCTTGTTTGAATTACATAATAACTGTTGCAAAGCATTGCAGAGATAGCCGCCGAGTGGCAGGACCATACCTGTCAAAATTTGGGCACCAAAATCCGGGAGAATGTGTTGTTGTGCAGGGCAAATAGGGCACCCCACTGTTATAAATGTTTTAATTATTTTATATCTAACATAACATAATATTTATGTTATTACATGTAAATCAATATATTTATTCAGAATAATAAGACAGACTGTTTAATGCAGCTCACAGGGCCATGAATCCATGCATGGTATATCTGCAAGGTATCATTTAATATTTAAATTTTGCCCGAGATCTCAACGTCAGACATAAAATATATCTAAACGCTGTTTAAAAACCTCGAGCAGTTTGTTCCTTTACGCATCCCGTAGTTCGGTTGTTTTAACTTTGTTTATTAGTTAGGAGAATGTTTTATTTTCTATTTACATGGATTGCTGGATGTACCAGTGTTTGCATATTGCAGTTAGTATTTACAAGAACCGCTTGAAATAAACTCTATATGACCTGTTGTATTCAAAGTTGTCTGCAGTACACAACACTCTTTTCATAACACATTTTAAGCAGTGGCGGAGCTAGAGTTTTATATATGGGGTGGCCAGGGGGTGGCCAAGGCTACTTCAGGGGGTCCACAGACCATGACAGAAAATTTGTGTGTAAACCTGACCTGGCATCGAATTATAAATAAATAATAGGATTGCAGATTAGAGGTGCAAGTGATAATTTACCTCCCAGAGTTTGTCACAAATGTGACAAATGAATACAAAACAATTGCACAACGTAATGAGATTAATGTAATTCTAAATGTATGTAGATGAAATAAATTATAAAATATAAATAATGAAATTGAATTGAATGAAAATGAATAATGAAAATGTTGAAAATAGTTTAATCCTGATAACTCTATAATTTACAACAAAGCAGCACCAGAGGTGTCTTTAAACTGATGTGGATAGAGCATCATATCAGATGTAATAAATATAAAACATATACTCATTCGATAGGACTGCAAGATAACAAAAAATCATTGATGCTGATTATTTCCCTTGATGTTGTCATCTTGATTATTACTTTCAGATATTAGAATACATTAAAAGGTTTTACACGCTACAAAACAAGATGAGAAGCGTTTATGAAATATTTTATTGCTGTTTTGATTCTCGAAGGAACACAAAAATCTGTTAAATATATAGAAAACACAATATTCAATCACTAAAACACTCAATGGCTTCAGGATATACATTAAAGAGTCTGACAACTTTACATAATGAATCTCTTTCTTACATCGTATCTGTACGCTGTTATTAATGATAAACTTTGTGAGCGTGGCGCACTTCAACACATCTCTTCTTCACCGGTGAATCATTTAAACGCCTCTGATTGGACAGTATATTCATACCATGAACTTGATTGGATGTAATGCTCAAAGCTGAAGCAGAACAAAAACGCTGTCATCGACATTCATTCATTCTAATCTTATTTAGATTGCGACTGTCGTAGTTAGTTTTTTATTATGCAGGGACCGTTTGTCCCCTTTTATCTTAAATTTGGAGGGCAGTTTTGTTCACCTTGTTGTCATATTTTTCCAAAGCCTCTGTTAATTTCCGACACTGATGTAAACAATGTATGTTGGGAAACGACACTATCTATTAATAGAGCCTAACATTAACTTACACAATGAAAATGTTTAGGAATCCTAAACCCAAGGCTAGAGTGAAACGTATTTCTGTCATGACATCTCGAGGAGGGTTTAGCATGGTAGTGTACATGACATATAAATGTATTTGGTCTTGGCGGAATAGATATACTACGCTGCTGCTGCTGCGGCGGAAAAAGTACGAAGACTTGTTACTGCCAATACATCCACAACATGCTGCTGTGTGCAAATAAGGAATGCTGCTGCACATATAACATTATGAATAAACCTCATAGCTTATGTGATCAACTTGTAGCAGATCTATACATGTGAACCTGGGGAAGGAGGAGGGTATTGTAGCTGCACTACAAAAATCACTAGCCGAGATTTAAACGTAGAGCAGCAAGCTCATAGGCTGCTGATACGGAGGGAACCAATCACTTCCCCATGTAGTAAGTTATTATGTCAGATTGGTTTAGACTTTAGGACTGCGCCATCTAGAGTTTGATGCCAGAACTACTGTGTCATTTACAGTTTTTTTTTTCAGTTGCTAACAAATGTTTACCAATACTTAAAGTGATTTTTCTAAACTCTTAACACAGTAACACACCTACATCACACAATTAGCCAAATAGTTCATTTTCTTGCCAAAACCACAATTTGTTCAATAAATACAAACTTTTCAAAATGCTGAATGCCTTTTTCAATAGTTTCAAGAGTTATGCTAACTCTTTCAAAAAACAGCAAACCCGATTCAAAATCGAGTCATTCGGTCAAAACATTAGCACTAGTTTTCTATCCAACAGGAACATATAATCAATCATAGCGCAGACTGTGAAAATGCTAACAATCAATGGTATTACAAAAACTGCATTACGTGTCATGTTTCAGTTCGACCTGTATAGAACATACAATATGAAAGTCATCATTTAATTAAGTCAGCTGTAAACACATATTGTTTTCTATTGTGCTTTTTCTTGTCTTTTTCTTTTCTGTATCACAATTACTCTGTGTGGAGTCATTTTAGATAGGGGAGAGCGGGGCACAATGTAACACTGGTATTGTAAGTTCAGTTTCAATATGGTGCTATGTTTAAGATTATATTAGGTTGGATTTGGTGAATTACACAACCAACTGAGAAATAGAAGAAAAAAAAACATATGATGAAAATAGCGGTAAACGATGCTGTTACACTTGCTTGACTTTCGTGTGCCGCCGAACGTCAAAATAAAAGCTTTGTTCAATGAGAGGTGAAATCAGATGTCAATCAACATAAGTAGCAAATCAAATTTTGGGGTGGCACACAGGGTGACCAATTGGATGTCAGGGGTGTTCAGTGCCCCCTTGGACCCCCTCTGGCTCCGCCACTGTTGTAAAGGCATAAAAAGCTTAACAACAACAGCTAATGTGTTGTTAAAAGATGATATAGGTTTCACTAGTTTAACTTTAGGCAGACATCCACAAATACTGTTACAGTAGACCAAGAGAAAAAAACAATACATTACCGACAGAAATACTTTAAAAACTGCGAAAATATTACTTCTGCAGAACAAGCACTAGCTGCAGACTCTGCATCTAGCCTACGTGTCAATGGAACGATCTGCCATCTCAAGTGAGCGCACGGACACAGACTGTGAGGAACGAGCGTTAAATGACAAACACGGAGTGTAATATGAGGACCTTTAGCTGTGTAATAAGAGGACATTTTTAGCGGGAATGTGAATCCTCTCCATACTACCCCACTTCGGCTACCGTTCAATTTCACCTATCAAAGGGCGCCTCAGCCTGTGAGAGCAAATGGACAGTGGCTCAAGCCACAGAGCCATCCCCCTATTCAAGCGAACGCGTTTCGGTTTCCGTCGGAAGAAATAAGGAGAAATAACTGAAATACAGGAGTTTTACAGGAGAAATAACAAAACGGGAGGGTGGCAGGAGATGGGTGTGAAAAACGGGAGACTCCCGGCCAAAATGGGAGTGTTGACAGGTATGCCCTAAACAGACTTTGATACAGTACACAATGCTGGGTTTACAATTACGATTGCATTATATTTGTAAAAATATATATATATATAACTGACACTCAAATGACAGATTTTTCCCAAAACATTCACCATTTTAGTAACATTTGTTATTTTGTAAAGGAATTGTCAACATTCAAGGTTTAATTCAACCATTTTTATGTAAGCCAATAATAACTGAATAGAAACTGAATAGAAATACTGAACTTTATCATAAAAATATAAAAAATATATTTCATTTAAAAATATATTGCCGTAGCTACAATATATTTCTTAGTAGCTCTACGATACATATCTTAATGTTTTTGAATTGCGATATGCGATAAATTGTTACACCCCTACTTACAGATGCTTTCTCAAGTTATTAAGAAACTCTTAACACACACAAAAAAGCTCTATACCTGCAGAACGAATTTCTGGTCCACATAGCGCTTGGCAAGAGACGGCTGGAAATCTGGACTCTCAAGAAAGCGTAAAAAGAACTCATACACCAGCTACATTTAAAAAAAAAGAAAAAGGAGAGAGAGACAAGCTATAAAAAACTGAGTGTTTTCTCACCCCATGGTGTGAGTATATGTGTTAATGTGCGTTTATGTGTATATAAATGCAGAAATATATGTACCTGTAAATGCGGCCAGGAGGCTTCCAGAGCTGGTTCATCCTCTTCTGGGTCAAACTCCGGGTTCTCACTGGGTGGGAGAGTTCTAAAAATGTTCACTGAGATCTGCAGTGAAAGAGTGAATGAGAACCAGACGAAAAGAGTTAGCACAATAAGCATCAGGTTATTCAAATATCCCTTTAATGTATGTGTTTAACCTCTTGAACATGTGTACAGTGATATTAATACCATGGTACTTGATTTTGTTACCATTGTACTAAATGATATTCATATTTCACAGCTGTACTTGGAAGACCTTGGTATTACCATGGTGCCCTATCCAAAAATATGACAGTGATAAGTGACCTGTCAGCCATGAAACAATACAACAAATTTTGTATCAAAACATTAAACGGACTGCTTAACAAAACAAAAATCAATTGCTTTCCAATTAAGGTGTTTTTCTAATCCGCTACATACAGTACAGAGCCACTGTAGCTAAACACAAGGAAACAAATGGTTCTTTAAGTGCACTTTAGAGCACTGAGATCCAGCACGTTCCTCAACGCCAATTTATCTCTCTCAGCCTCCTCTGCTTATTTATCAAATCTCGTTCTACTCCATCACTTTTTCTTTCTTTCATGATCCGTCTCACCATTTTAATAGCCTCTGGGTAAAGGGGCTCGATGAGGACCCCGCGGCTGGTGGCCACGCTCTCCACCAGCTCGTTCAGCGCCGCACGTTTGATCTCTTTTCCCTTCAGGTCGGCGACACAGTCCAGAAAGTCGAAAAGCACACTACATTGTTGAAGCTTCTTACAGAACAAGTCGTGAAGTTCGGCCACTGGGGCATCTAAGAGGCAGGGATGATAGCAGAGAAATCAAATGAAATGTACAAAGCACCACAAAGCACCAGACACGTCAAGATCTTCATTCGTTTATGCAGGAGAGCACAAATACATAGCTGCACATGACATATAGAAGCATTCTTAAATTCAATACAGTTATATTACCAGATACATTTGTGATCATTTTGTTAAAACAATAGTTTTGCTGATAGATTTGTTAAAATAAATTATTAAAATAATTACTAATAATAAGTATTACACATTTTAGCAAGCACTTTAAAAAACATAGTGCCACACTTCATTAAGCAGCACAAACATTTTTACCTGTGCTAATAATAAGAAATTATTTCTCAAGTACAATATTGACACAGACAAATAATTTTTACGGATTATGCAACCCTAATTTACTTGACTAACATTCCTGAAAATGTGCCTTAGACAATGAGCCATTGCAAACAAAATGCTGGGTGGGTAAAATATGGACAAACCCAAGCCCTGGTTTTAATTAACTTAGAAAATGTTCACATTTTTCACCCAACCATGGGTACAAACAACCCAGCATTATGGGTTAAAACTAAAATCCAGTGCTTGGGCTTTTCCGTATTTGATAACCATAGAGTTCGGGTAAAAATGTTTAAAAAAATTATAGTAAATAGAAAGAATAAAAATGGAAAACATTAATAAAAAAATCACAATTTTACTAAGTTTGGCTGTATTTGATTTGAGCTAAATGCTATTATCTGATTTATTCACAAACATAACAAGTCACTCTGTGCTTCCACACTTTATATATACAGACTTTTGTACATTTTAAGCTATATACTCACAAATACACACACACTAACATCTATAGAGTAGACAGACAGCATGGTAATGTATATTTTTGAAGTGTATGCTAATGAGAAATGAGCGGAGGCGTCTGGTGCTAACAGGATTAGTGGGCGCTATCTTTAACCCTGCTCTGTCTTGGCCTCTCTGTGGACGCAGCTACTCAGCCACCATAACCATGAAAATCTGCTTCATTCATCCAAAAACTCCCACAACTTACATGCCCTAACATTCCTGTTCAACATCTGAAATGTTCTCTCAGTTTTTCCAGTCCCAGCATGGCACTTCATACAATTATTCTCCATTAAAAATGAATTAGTCTTAACCTTCACAGTGTGGCTCAGATAGAGTCAATCAAAAAGGGTGGAGTGAAGAAGGTGGTCAAAGGAGAGAGATGTTGAAAAAACAGATAGCGAAGCAAATAAAGGTTGTGAAGTATATAAGCAATTACAGAAATTTCAATAGATTAATACAAAATCTAATGGCTTCCATTACAATGCTATTTGCAGGGATCCCACCAATAAAACCCAACACATTACCAGTAGAGACAATCCATTATCATTTCCATTCAAACCAATACAACTCCCATTATAACAATTAACTCCATTAGAATTTGAGTGATGGATTCTCTTGTTTTTTTTTAGCAGGGATTATGTTTATTGTAATCTCATAAACTTTGCGTGAGCCCTTTAAATTCAAATGGATTTTGATATCAATGTTTTAAAGTTCAACAGTTGTAAATTCACTCTGAAAGTAATAGTGGCGTCGACTCCTCTATATTCCCTCAAATTTTATGCTTATAGTTATCATTCTTGATGTAAAGAATGAAGGACAATGATATGAAAGAGTGTCTTATGTAATACTGTATGTGTTTGTGTGTGTTGTAGGAAACAGAGGGGAGGATGAGGTCCAAGAGAGCATGACACAGCCACAGCAATCAGAACAGCTAAATTGTCTTGGGAAACGCGTGTGAGAGAAACAGGGCGGAGAAACGGAAAACTGGAGGAGATGTACAGGGAAAGAAAACAAGTGAATGGGAAATTCTAGAAATATTCCAAAGAAATTATCTTCAAAACCAAAAAGAGATTATACTGACTCATGTAAAGAAAAAACAAGAATTTCTTGTCCGGACATACCATTTTGTTATGACAAGTTAAATAATGCATATCTCCCTTTTGACATGTCACTGTTGTAATAAACTCGGTAATGTTGTAAACTTGTAGGTGCTAAATATAGAGTAGCCAATAACAGTGGGACATGAGAGCGAGAGAGATGTATGCTAGGAAAAGAAACCGTGTGGAGAGGAGCGGGAGATGATGTCATCGCTCTACCCAGATCTTCTCCTCATGCTCTCACTTTACCCCTCCTCTCCATCCTTCTCTCGCTCCCCTCCATAGTTCTTTCTGTAGCGGTGGGTTTTTAATGAGGAAACTCTTTCTGGTTAAAACATATTAGTGTGTTGGCAGAACAGTTCTTGTTATTTTGGGCCACCAAAACCACCTCTCTGCCAAAACTATCAAAACAGCACAGCAAAATTACTGCAGGACAAAACAGGAACAGCTGCATTTTACATTAGACTTTTTGAGGATGTGAGGATTTTCAAATCCATTTTTCTTGAGTTTCTTTGACATGATATGAATCTGTGAATGTTTTAACATCAAAACAATAACTAAAAGTAACACAGTTTGGTGTTTCCAGTGAAAGTATCACAACCTCACTCCACTAAAACTCAACTAAATACCAATGAAGAACCAGAACGGATCATTACTATGAATATGACTGTTATATTTTTTTCTTTTGCCAATAATGGTAAAGATCTGATGTTATGTATTCAATCCAAAAACATCTATAACAACTATAACAACCTCCTATCAAACGGTTGTTTATAAACCTTATCTCAAAGTCATAAAACACTTTTTTCTATTCGGAATTCTTAACAATGAACAAGGATAAATCTGGCCTGAGGTCTTTTGCTGAACAATAATAATTTGCCGTCTGTACACCGTGCAAGCACTCTACAGCTCGCAACTGCTCCTCCACTTACTGCTTCACATGCTTATCCAATTCACTCTCTCTTTCTGTCTCTAATGCTCTTTTGTCTCTTTCTCTCTCCCTGTCTCAATAATCACTCACTCCCTCTCTTGTTCTCTCCCTCTTCCTCTCTTGCCCTCTTTATTGATCAGAGGAGGCCAGAGAGGGAGCAGGCCTTCTGTGTACTGTAACCTTACACCAGGCCTGACCAGCTGGACCCTGCAGAAATAAGCAGACAGATACATATAGCCTACATTGTGAAACTCGGTTTCTTAAACAGAAAAAGATAGATTTTCACTATGAAATAATAATTCAAAACTGCAAAACCTCAGCGCAGCATGAATCATGATCGCTACCCGATTCCACAGGTTCTTATTGCTAACCATAAGCAAAAATATTTGGCATAGAATTTAAATGACAGAACTCATCTGCATATACACATATCCTCGCAAACAGAATGTATAAATATGTCATATTGTCAAAATGTTATACACCCTAAAATGTCTAGGTTCACAGCCCATGGAAGAGTCGGAGATCTGAGTCAGAGAGCTCTGAGATGCCCATTGTCTAAGTGAGAGTTTCACCCTCCGGCAGCGACAGCTATTTACAGAGACACAAACTCACAAGGACTTGAAATCAACTCACCATACTGAGGTGGATCGAATAACATAAGATGACATAAAAAGTATTTATAAACGAGAATAAACACATCGACATCACATCATTAACAAGCCTACGATCTTAGGTCCCGTAACTCAGTGGTTCTCAAACTTTTTCGTTGTAAGGCCCCCTTTGTGTTAAGTGCATCACTTTGCGGCCCCCCATATAAAGACGTATACTCTTAAACTTAGAATTTTAATTAAACCAAAAACATTCAGTTATACAATGCTGGAACCTCAATTCTTTTGGTTGGTGGTGTCATTTTTCTGATGTTTGATTGCATAAAATCTATGATAAATTTCTATATTTCATAAAATGCCACAAAATCTGTGGCCTCCCTGGATCCATCTTGGGGCCCCCAGTTTGAAAACCACTGCCGTAACTAAAGACAGCCTACAGTAAATCTGGCAACTCAAATGTTATACATATTTTTGACTGGTCAACCAATTAAAGATTCAGGTCACGTTTTGGGATTGATAGGGTGTCTCAGCTGTTTTCTTCACCTGGTCGCTATTACACTCACACACACACACACACACACACACACACACACACACACACAAACAGCTCATGAACATAAATTCACAGCACTCAGACCAAAGCACTCAGATGCACTTTATGTCAGGTGATGTCTGTCATGCTCCAAACAGCTGATCTTGTATTCACATCGAAACATGCTATACCAGTAATGGAGTTTATGTAAGTTGCAGATATACATAACGAAAACCTGCAATTGTGCAATAATGCACATAAAAAAGTGGCAAATGGTAACACAAAATACTTTGTTAATAATTAATAATTAATCATTTGTTTTAAGTATTCGTTTATGGATTTCAAAGTGTCGTCTTTGATTGCAAGAACTGTGTGAGCTGCAAGAACTGATTTGTCTATGTTGTCTATATGTGACCCTGGATCACAAAACCAGTCTTAAGCAGCACGGGAACATTTTTAGTAAAAGACAAAAATACATTGTGTGGGTCAAAATTATCGATTTTTCTTTTATGCCAAAAATCATTAGGATATTAAGTAAAGATCATGTTCCATGAAGATATTTTGTAAATTTCCTACCTTAAATATATAAAAACTTTATTTTTGTGAGTGGATGGTGTGCCACAGTGCCCCTCATTAACAACTTCAAAGGCAATTTTCTCAATATTTTGATTTTTTTGCGCTCTCAGATTCCAGAGTTTTAAACGGTTGTATCTCAGCCAGATATTGTCCTATTCTAACAACTCATACATCTATAGAAAGTTTATTTATTCAGCTTTCAGATTATGTAAAAATCTCAATTTCGAAAAATTGACCCATAAGATGGTTTTGTTGTCCAGGGTCACATATACTCTCTATATGTATGTTATGCTGTTATATGTACTGTATTTATTTGTATGTAAACAGTAAGAAATGACCCAAAAATCAAGACTAATGATAAATGGGTTTAATGATATTTGTTGGTATTCATTCATTCAAAAACAAGCTCTCAGAATCCCGCAGAACTGGTCCAGATGTGATTTTTGCCTTTTATACATCTGGGTGAAAACAAAAGAGCCAAATAAACCCACAGCCAGCGACAGGGTTGAAATTAAACACATTGGATTTAGTGAAACTATCCCGAACTCTAGAAGTTGATTAACACTGGAGATTTGTCTCAGTGACGTGAATGACTGAAAGCAGGTCAGCTGGATGGTTAAGCAGGACAGAGGCTCAGTCTGGACCCCCTGTGACACACCAACTGGCAGGCCACCCTCAGCTGGAGTGTGTCCTGGTACCACTAAACCCTGCTTCACTGGAAATGTCACTCAGATGATTCCCGTATTACACAAAATGAATCATATCCTGCAAGAGTGTGAATCATGAAGTCATGTAGGTTCTCTAAGGTTCTTGTCACAAAGTTGTATAACTGATTTACTGAATCGCTTTATTGTTTTGCTCACTATTGTAAGTAGCTTTGTATAAAAGAGTCTGCTAAGTGTCTAAACATGTAGGCTAGTATCTTTACGCAAAAGAGTGAATTATTTTATACCTCCCTAATATATTTAATGCAGGAGCACTTGACTGCTTGGTGGATAAGCAGTTATGGCCAACTCATGAAAATCAGGATAAAACTAAAAGGGTCTCCTAACTAATGTTTTTGAAAAATATATATTAAAAAAAAAACAAGAACTTGCCAACAGATAAAATATGCCATGTGGATCTTTAGAGCCATTAAAAGGAAAGATGCTGAGATGACCAACTGAACAAGCTGATGTATCTACATATGGAGTCCTTATGGAGGTCGTCTATCAATACAGTAGCCTAAATTATAACTAGAGCTGTCAAACGATTAATCGTGATTAATCGCATCCAGAATAAAGGTTTGTGTTTACATAACATATGTCTATGTACTGTGCATATTCATTTTGTATTTATAAATACAAACACATACACAAGTATACATACTGTATTTAGGAAATATTGACATGTATTTATTTATATATACCAATAATTGAAATGATATATAAATGTTTATTAATTTTTAGATTTTCCTTAAATATATGCATGGATGTGTATGTGTTAATAAATACAAAACTATTATGCACAGTACACAGATATATATTATGTAAACACAAACTTTTATTCTGGATGCGATTAATCGCGATTAATCTTTTGACAGCCCTAATTATAACATCTAATGATTCTCAAGAAAGCACTATCAAGTTCAAAACGATCCAAATATGTGTGATTATGCCCCAAATTAAGGATTTTGGTCTGTGAACAACCTTTAGCTTGTGACTAACCACCTCATGTCCCAGTTAGATGTACGTACCTTTAAGTAAGGGCAGCGGCGTGAGCTCCACCTGGGAGCTCTGATAGCGGAACTGTGAGGAACTATGGGACCGTCGCTGCCGGGCACGGCGCATCGAGCGGCGGGGAAAGCCATCTACCTTCTCCGCGCTCGGTACTGAGAAACCCGTGGTCGGCGATGATGGGCTCGACGGAGGTAGCTTCGTAGGGGTCTCCATAGCTGCAGAGGTGGTGCTCGAAAGAGGATTGTGCGAGGAAGGAAGCCAATGGCGAGAACAGGCTCTTATAACCTTAGAGTCTTTTCACCTTCTTACTGAGTCAATATGTGTTTCTTGAATGGAAATAGTCAAATGATCGAGCGAAGATTGACTGAAGTTATCTAACCTGGTCAAAATAGGGATAGAGAGATCGTAAAAGCTATCTCTGTTCAATTTGACGCGTCTCTTGCTTGTGTCACATTAAACCCCATCAAAAACGAAATTACATTCGTAAATAAGCACAAGGGGAATCCGATTACTTATGTCTTAATTAAGAGACATCAGGGTGAACATAAATTGCTACAATAAAGACATATCTGTCGTACTGTCGTCATCGGCCTAAATATGGTCTTTATTTAAATATTTATAGATTGGAGGCATAAATCGGTACCGAATTAAATATGGGGTGTAATAATCATTCTGCTATCCGTTCATCACGGGACAATCATTCAACGTTGAAAACAAATACGCGATTATAAAATCCTGTCATATATCTCCTTTACACAGGTACAAATGCATCACTTATTCATTAAAGGTTATCGTCACATTACCAGTCACCAGCTCTGCGCCTCAAGTCCTTATCAGAGCCTCCCAATGTCCCCCTATTAATTCCGTTATTGTACCTTCGGTCGGGCTCTGATCCACGCAGGGCGGGGATGAACTGCCTCAAACGTGCCTACATGTGTACAGCATCACGGCGGCCGCTGCAGCACTGATACCCTCTTCTACCTCCTCGCGCTCAAATACACCAAACCGCCGTTCAATGACTTCTGAATCACAAGGAAATCGATAGTCTCCCTCAATATCGTCTGTCGACCTTCTTCTCCGTCGTTTCCCCCCCGTTTCTTTATTTCCAAGCAGCTACTGTCGGTCGTTGTCTTCAGGTGGTGCAAGTAGATGTAGATGCTACACACTGCAGATGACGCTCACCGCCTTCTTATTTATTTATTTACTTATACGCGACCCGTTGCTAGACATCGCGATGTTATGACTATAGCCTACCAATAGTATTTACCGTTTATCTGACTGAATATTAGCTGTTTGTTTGTTTTTATTTCGTCCGTATCTTTATCAGACAGCTGTTTTCTACCTCAGCCTCTCCCCTTCTCTTCCCTCTCTGGCTGACAGTCTGTATTAGCCGCTGTGTTTTGGGACTGTCAGGTTGGCCATTGTTCTTGCTTCATTCGTTCATCATTCCGCCAGCTCACCCGTTGCTGTATTCGCTGATTCTTGTTCAATCCGGCGCTAAGTGTTGAATAAACCCGACCTCTGTGATATTGCTGTACCGACGACGTGTTGCAGACTTATCTAACGATCACTAAATGTGATGCTGAACGCTAAGGGCGTTTAGGCTACCGAGAGACAATCCCTAACTGCTATGACCCCTGAGAAAGACAGAATGCTACTGGTAGTGATGTTTTATAAATAAATAAAAACACATGAAATATGATTTATGAATATAAAATGATTTTTTACAAACATACAAAATGCATAAAAAACAACTTGGGCCAAGCGGGCCATGGTCTTTAGATGTCCATTACATATAATGCCGTGTTATAGCTACATGTAAATTAAATACTTTTTAAATACTTTTTTTTACTCATCTGTAAAAATGGTTTAAATAAATTAGAACAATATTATTAACATATTCACACCTAGTATGGACATGGTTTCGAGTACCAGTAATGTAATGTAAATGAACAGCATTAAAGACTGTGTGCAGTATGTTGTAGTGTGTATAGCATGTGACCAAATAACAATGCAACTGAGGTTTGTGTTTTAAATTTGCGGCAAGTAGCCAACACCATTCACAATGTCCCACGGAGAAAATTCGCTACTGTCAATGAGTTCTGTTAATGACATTTCCGTTGAATTATGTGGAGAGCCCGAGAAAAAATCAAGGTCCAAGGGCAAGGGGTTAGGATCAGGGATATCTGAGGGAGGGGGTGTAGCTGTGGATGGACATCCTTGAACAGTCATGGATACTGGTGGACCATGTGGGCACAGTTTAATGCAATGAGGTTCGTGTTGTTCCAAAGCAGTGGTATAGAATTGAAGCTCTTTCTTCAGTTCGGCGATTTCTTTCAGGTATGCAGCATTGGACTGCTCTAGAGTTTGGAGTTCCTGTGTGGGAAAAAAAAGAAAAGTTGTTCAAATGCCGTTAGTTGAAATGGAAAAGGTATAAAGTGACAGGCAACATTGGAGGATACAAAGCACATTTTACAGCTAAATAAAAACGGCACATTTTAGGGTTGAAATGAATCGCTCATGTAATCTTGGAAAAGGTAGAGGATGTGATTAGACTAGCAAGTAAAAAGGGGGAAGTCCAATATTTGTACAGCATAAGAAACAGAAAGTGAAAGGGATGGGGGGTGGTGGGTGTATAACAACGAATTACACTATAACAACTTTAAAGATATATTGAACACTGGAATAAAAACACTAGTCATTAAAATTATGCAACTGTGAAATATCAAAAGCAAGTTAAACAAACCTGTGACAAAAGCTCTGTTAAGTTACCCAAATTACAGTTATGGCTAATCAGTCTTATTTGTCCCAGTCATGAACTGGGTTTCCCAGAAATGCCTGTCAGCACAGACGGATTGCGCAATACTTACTTTCATCCACACCTACGGACTACCCAGTAATCTTTGACTAACGAATACCAAAAATTTCCTCCACAGTACAGAGAAGCTACAGACACCAGACACGCAACACAAACTGAGATCAACCCCCTTTTGCAGGATGATCCATCATTATTCTAAATCATTATGATGGCAAAGGTTACGTGGCTGGCAAATGCAATAAATACAAATATTTAGCACAAGCACACTGTTCCTGTAACTCAAAAGAACCAATGAAATATAATGATAAAACGTCTTTGGATATAAGAACCTCCCAAATGCATACAGTAATATTACAAAAAAAGTAAGAAAAATATTTGTGTTTTTGTCAGTGGCTTGCATGTAAACACTTTCAAAACAAAGTGAAGAATCATTGATTAGGTGTGAATATAAGAACACACGATAATGACATTCACAAAAGGATAAACATTAAAAGAGATACAATAAGGAACTGACCTCGTGCAACACGTCTGCTTTTTGCGTCTGTTTTCTGCGACTCTTGCGAGCTGCATCTCTGTTCTTGTCTCTGCGCTGATGCTTATGTTCACCTGTTTGTTCTGTCGTCTAAGAATATTCACCATCAGATCACATAAACAGAATCACAATAAATAAACATGCACATGTCCTGTATTAAATCTAATAAACTTAAATCAGCTAAAAATATGTATCCTACCCAGTCTTGAGGACTTTGCGAATCACTTTGCGAGAAAGGGCTGCTTCGGTCAAAGTTGTCCATGAAGGCAACCGGCATCTCTAAATAAACGGATGAGTATTCCGCTAACAGTTGAATTCGTTCTATAACTTGCACATGAGAATTAACCACCAGTTCTTGCTAAAAACGTTTTTTATTAACGCAAACGCGTTCAAATGAATCCCGAAGCAGCTGTTGAAATGAACTGAAGTGCCTGGTCATGATTGAAACTTTTTATGTCATTTGTAACGTATGCTGTAGGCGGAGGAATGAGCCAATAGCTCTTTCAAGAGGTGACGCAACAACGAAGCCCATTAAAGTGTTTTCGGTTTCGAATTATTTTAAATGGTCCGGTTAGCGGAGGAGGAAGGTCGACTCCTTCCGGCAGGGTATTGCCCGTATTTAGCTTGTTCTTTTCCCGCTCCTCATTGTGACGTTTCCGAAAATATTGGGATTTCCTGTAATAAAGTGCAGCGCACACGGATAAAGTGCTGTTGGAATATGCATGCTTCTGTCTCCGTTTGTCAGTTTAAACTTGTAATTCCACAAAAAGCAAATATAAGAAATCCTAACTCACGTTGGTTAACTTTATGTGATGTATTCACCATGTTCATCTTATTTCATTTATTGAAGTAAGATTGTGCTGTGTTGATAGAATGCCTGCATGGTTCCACTAAACTAATTCATGCTGGGTGTCAATTCGTAATAAAAAGCTTTCCTGGTTGTAAAATGGGTAACTATAGTTTGTTCCTAAAGTTTGTGTCTTTTTAGAAGAGCGTGGCTGGCAGTAATCAAGGTTCTATGATTTTGCTTTGTGATAATCAGTTGGCTGGACCCCTTAACAGATGCTGTGGCACATTCAAACAAAATTTTCCATATAATAACAATAGCATGTATTTCATTTAAAGAGGCTCTTTTGTGTTCCTATTGTTTGTGAATACATTTGATTATGGAAACTTTTATCTGTAATGTAAAAGGCCATGCGAAAGAGTATGTGATTGTAAAACTATTAGAAAGCAAAATGTCAGATAATGGTACCCAATAAAGTGATCAAAACGTTTTTCGTGATGATCACCAAAGAGCACCTGACAAAAATAGATGAAATCATTATATCATTTGAATTACCTTGTTGTGTGATTTCATTCACCTCGTGTTTTCTTGTGTTTGGGAAATGCACAGACAGCGCTGCTGCCATAGAAGCAACACATTTAAGCGCTAACGATTTTTTTAATCATGACCAAACATTTTAACTGACAGCAATTCTCACCAATCCAAAACGCAGACACGCCCTGCAGCAGTGTTCCTTAGCCAATAGAATAAACGAAAGTTCAGACGCATCAACCAACCATATAAAGCTAAGGTTCTGCTCGTGGAATTTCCAACCAATGATACATGAGTATGCTGCGTCATCTCTAAGGAACTCTTCCGTGTTTTCAGAATGGCAGTGTAAGAGCGCATGTGTTTTAGTAGTTAAAGCATTATTTCGCATTTTAGCTACTTGGTGTTTTAGGATATAACATTGACGATGGGTTTACTTACGATCTTGAAGAAGATGAAGCACAAGGAGCGCGAAATGCGACTACTGATGCTGTATCTTTTCATGACAAATGCATTCAGAATGTTGTAACTTACTTGCATGATGAATATTTGATTTTATCCTTCGCATGCATTTGAGATGTTTATTTATTTATTATTCGACGTAAGTTTACTCTTCTTATGTGACTTTTTTTGTGTAAAATCTGGTGTAGATTGACGTCATTTGTGTTGATGACACTGTGCATCCTTAACATTTCAATTTCAGTGGTCTTGACAATGCTGGAAAAACAACCATCCTGAAAAAGTTTAATGGTGAAGATGTCAGCACTATTTCTCCAACGTTGGGGTTCAACATAAAGACTCTAGAGCATAGGGGGTAAAACGAGATCCTTTGTGTTTATGTATTTGTTCAGCTTCAACAAGAAGTGGAGAGCAGGCCTACTGCATTGTGGATGTTCATAGCACACATACATCTGGATTACGTCTATTTGACGTCTTCATTTACATCTGCAAGACAATCGCAATACATAGTTTGCTCATCTGCGATACATGTCGGAGGCATGTAGATGTCTGTAAGATGTTTATGATTTAGAATGGATGTAAAACTGCTCTTTCTAAGATGTTTAGCTGATGTTTTTACACAGCAGATGTTTTCCAGATCTTTAGCAGACGATCTCCGAGACGTATTGCAGATGAGTTGTAGTAAATGCAGACGTCAAATAGATGTAGCCTAAGCCAGACGGAGTGTGCTATCAAAGTTGATTACTTAAATGTATCTTACTAAGGCCTTTGATTTGTTGATGAGCACGTTTAGAAAAATCTAAGCTATTTTCATTATTTATTCATGTATTGTTGAAGAATAAAAAACAACATGCCTTAATTTAACATAATGGCGGATTAGTCTTAATTGAATAAAAAGGTAGTTAATTGTTCTTCACGTATTGTTTTTCTTAGGTTTAATCTGAATATCTGGGATGTGGGAGGTCAGAAGTCGTTGCGGTCGTACTGGAGGAATTATTTTGAAAGCACAGATGGACTGGTGTGGGTAGTGGACAGTGCAGACAGATTGAGACTGGAAGACTGCAGAAAAGAGCTGAGTACTTTATTACTAGAGGAGGTGAGATCGCCAGTGTCTTCAGTTAGATTTTATGATATATATTTCACTTGGTAGTTGTACTGTATATATACTTTTATTTTAATAAGCACATTTTTACATTCAATTCTTCATTTGCGTTCTCTTAAACAGCGATTAGCAGGAGCCACTCTGCTAGTGTTTGCCAACAAACAAGACCTGCCTGGTGCGCTATCAAAAGATGCCATACGAGAGGTATTTGTTTCCTTTTTTAAGCAGTATTTCTTACACTTCTGCAGGTGACAATTGTGAATAATCAGTTAAAGTGATCATATATATTTTTTTCTCCACAGGTTTTAGGCCTGGATGACATTAAGATGCATCATTGGTGTATAGTGGGATGCAGTGCAGTGACTGGTGAAAACCTGCTGACAGGCGTGGACTGGTTACTTGATGATATAGCAGCTCGGATCTTTACAGCTGACTGAGGGACTGAACATTTCAACACAAATAATGGACAATACAGAAGGCTCCTGTTGAACTTATTCATACAAATATATCTCAAAAGATTTAAAGTTTAGCTCCAACAAAATGTACCACTTACGGAAGATATATCACCATTATACTCCGTTTTCCAGTTGCCCAGTATATTTAGTGTATGGTTCATTGTATTAATAAACCTGAAACATGCAGGGGTGGGCAATTCCAAGTCCTGGCACACTCTGCAGAGTTTACCTAAAAAAAACCTAACCAGTGTGTTCAGGATTACTGAAAATGACTTGTATGTGTTTAGGATTGGAGATTAACTGCACTTTAAATTATTCAACTCTGAAATTGGCTCAATTTAAGAATATCAGTGTAGGCTTGCCCTATCTTGAACTTTATTTTAATAAGTTCTAGAGATTGTGTCTGTCGCATATTTCTTAACCTTTTTAATATGTAATAACTGACTAAATCATTTTTGACTTGTTCACCTGGACCCAACTGTTTTACAGCGCTGGCAGTCCTTATTTTCTTTGTGAAAAGGCAGCAATTTGTTCCCATTAATATACTTAAGTCATTGTCATCTCCAAAGTTTGGTTTACATGCTTTTAAGTGAAATCCTTTTATGCATGATCCAACCACATATTTCTGTATTTGGGGTACAAGCCTTTGCATTTGAGGGGGCCATGTATAACTAGTTTGGTAAGTTTTCTCCCTTATTAATGTAGTCCAAATTTATTTGGGTTGTAGCAGAATTCTGCACATTTTAATGTTAACATTTGGGTTGTAACAATTTGTTACACAAAAGCTGTAACAAATTCCAAAAACCCAAATATGCATCTCCTTGAAACATGGGATAACACGTAGTCAACCATTAAGAATGTAGAGTACACAAATGCAAATTAAAATTCAGTGATATGTTTTGCATCTGTGAATAGGTAATGAACTTAAATGTCATGTGCAATTGATTCATCTTAATTCATTAATTTCCTTGACATGCCCAACATTAACATATCTTTTGTACTTGCAAGTATTTAGAAATTGCATTTCTTTGAGTTTTGGCAAGCAATCTCATTTTGTTGTATAATTGTCATAACATTTTCCTGCAAATCACACGACTGATATAAGTTTTAAAAATAACTACACATCCTGTATGTCACATTTAAGACACACAGTTAGAATTTAATACAATTGATATTAGTCACACCACATAGGTAGTTATACGTCATAGACCCGTAACTCAAAATAATTTCAAAGCAAAAAACAAAACCAATTACATTCATCCTAGTTGAGAATCATTGCTAGAAGGCTGGTAAGAGAAACAAGATCTGAAGACAAGATTTAAGAGAAACCATTTATTCTGTACAATACTTGTGCATCCAACATACCAGTACATTAATTTCGGAAGACGAAGAGTATCATGACATTCATAGTACAAGACGCTACAAAAATCAAGCGAGCATTGAGGGATATCAACCAGTCATGAAACAGACTGGGACAAAAGCAGAAACACCAGCATCCAGTGACATCAGGGGAGCCTAGAGAAGCAAAACAAAATGTTGAGGCACAAGGAAACATTAGTATGGGTATGAGGTGTATGGTACGGTTCAGAGGGGTTACCAATCACTCATGACTTCTCAGTCTGGGGCGGTAATCACGTCATCATGTCCATACCCAATTTAAATTGTATAGCTGAAATCTTGTCTACCTACCTTAGAAGTAAACATGCAGTACAGCAGCACAGGCAATGTATCGAGTCACCTGAGAGGAGACAGGAAGCTTGTTCATGTGCAATATTACAGGTGAAATTAAGTGAACTAATTACTGGAGATCAGAGAGTATCAATCAGTCAGATAAAACTCAGACTGGGGCGATATATCAGTCATCACACCTACTAGTTCAGATAACTTAAGAGGTCCAGAGGAATCTTGAGTCTTACCCACAAAGATGAAGCACTTCCAAAACCCATCAGTTCTTCAGCAGTACTGAAAGGAGCCAACAAACAGAAATTAGAACGGAAAAACGAACAAACTATCTAACCGTTTTAAGGCTAGTCCCTCTCAGACCGTTGGTAACCCCAACAAATTATCCCCTTTTTGCCCAGGCAACACCAGTGGGTTCACCTTTTCAGGTTCTGGAGTTGACAAGGCGTAAGACGCGTGCATGTTACATCATAAAAGGACCAGCCGTGATGGTGTTTGTATAGCTAGTGTAGATCTTTACTCACCTAATAAGATATCTGGTGAGCCACCTTTAAACAAAAGAAAACCTGCATGTTACTTCAGACACACAAGCAAACATCAACATTAACAGTAAGGACTGTAATATCAGTTAAAAGTTGTCAACAGAATTTCAGGCGAACAAGATTCCACAAGTATATCATCATGAGTTACAGCAGGATTGTGTTTTAGGCACAAATGGCACCTATACCTCACCTGCAGGTCCTAGAGCATGAACCGTAGAACTCATTTCATCTTTGATCACAAAAGCCCTGAAAAGAAATGGAAAAGCATGTTTGGCAGTGTCAAACACCACCAGTTACGCAGTTGTAATACAGAATCTATGAACTGGGTGTTTGTCTTTTCACTCATCACAGAGCATACAGCAAAAATTGGAACCATTTCTTACAGATATTGCAATGGGTTTGAAATTCACTTCATACTATTGACTAACCACTGCAAAAAATTAAGCCACTTGCTGACAAAATGTACGGATCTCAATTACTTCACATTTGCCTTAGCATACCACTACTGCAGCTCGGTTAGCATGCACATGACTTGCCATAAATTGCATACCAACCAGAAACTAGTTTACCCTCATTTCCCACCACTGATCCATATCAGTAAATAATTAAAGATCAGAGGTTCAGTCAAAAGGATTTCCCACACATCAAGTATAAATCTGAGAAGTATGGATCAGAGAGGTTTACCAATCAATCATGACTTTTCAGACTGGGGCGGTAATCACATCATCAAGTCCATACCCAAACCATGTGCATGTTAAATAAAAAAAACAGTAGATGGTGTTTGTATAGCCAGTGTAGACAACTCACCTGTTCAGATATCAGGTGCACCACCTTAATAAAAACAAAATACGCGTCACTTCAGACACACAAACAAAGAGCAATGTTCAAAGTAAGGACTGCAACTTCAGTTAAAAGATTTGTCAACAGAATTTCAGGCGAACAAGATTCCACAAATAAATCATCATAAGTTACAACAGTATTTTGTTTTGGGCACAAATAGCACCTATACCTCACCTGCAGGTCCAAGAGCGTGCAACTCATTTCATCTTTGATCACAGAAGCCCTGAAAAGATATTAGGAAGCAATGGTTGGCAGCGTCACACAATGCCAAAATTGTAATACAAATACAACATTCTTCTTAATCTATCAATCTCTCAGTTGTTTGTGCCTTTTCACATTGGGTCAAAGTGAGCTAGGAGTTCTCATCACAGAGACTTGAGCATAAAACTAGTGAGAAAAAAAATCCAAACACACCTTTACAGCTAGGTCACCTGTTTCAAAGGTAACTTTGTGCAGGCTCCACCTGAGAGAGAGAGAGAGAGAGATTGAGAACTTGCATGTTTGGCACATGGAAAACAGCAAAGTTTATCTTAGTCCGATCAGGTCTTTGGTGACTATGATGCCATGGGGCAAAAAGGCAGTCAATAAACGCAGGTTTAAAAGAACTCACCAGGAAGCCAGTGCATCCCAAGTCTTCAGCAGAAGAAATTTAAGATTAACCTAAACAAACAACAGGGATAAGAATGGGAAGCAGCCATCACAAATTAAATACCACAAAAAAAAATCTGATCAGACTTTGGTGACTAGAATGCCATATGACAAGTCTGTCGTCCAGTACAATAATGGTAAAAAAAATAATCATCTCAGACCAAGCTGAATTAAAGACTTCTATTGTATAAACTACTTACCAATACATCATGGGCACTGTGCACACTCAATCCCAGCTTCACGTGGCACCCTTAGAATTAAAAGAAAAATTAATATTGCAATTGGATGAGACCAGACTGAACCCCAGCCGTATGCGTCAAGTCAGAATATAAAAGACAACATCACTGAAACTCAGACATATGCTTGTCATTGAAATCATCATTCTAAAAAAAATCATAAGAAATAATCGTGAACAAAACTCACCATGATATTAAAAGCTCTGGACTTCAATGCACCAGATGCAACTGAACCTGAAAGATGTCCCAAATGAATTTACAGGGTCTATTTCACAAACACTAAACTTACCCACATAACATTTCAATGTGAGGTGGCAGTTCAATGCTACTCAGTTAAGAACAACTTCTTCAATGCATATCAGGAAGAGAGAATTCATTAAGTCATCAAAGTAGCACTTCATGAGCCCTCAATGTTAAATTGACAATTTGAAGAACTGACATGTAAATGTACATGTGACCAACCCACTGCTTGACATGTTGGCTAAATTGAACATCTAGATTAAAAACACTATTGCATTATATTTAGGGATGTAACGATTCACAGTGAGCCGGTTGAAAATCGGTTATAATGAGTGACGATTCAAATCGGTTGAGGTGTGAACTGAATCGCAATACATTTTTTGAACAGCAGGGGACGCTATTTTCACTGCAAACCTAAACATGCTGGACATGCTGATATTGCTTAAATGCAAAAAAATCCAAGAAAAGCTCAGACAGTATTAGTTTGTTTATATTAAAGAGACTTTCTATTATTAATTTGTTATAAAATTGCAGTTTAGTTTTGTTATTTGAAATGAAACATTTTATTATACAAAGAAACGAAGCATTTAAGAAATAATGCAAGGGAAGTTGTTCATTTCTAATTTGTTTCAACTCATTTTGTAAAAATAAACCGAGAGTAAATCGTGAATAAATCGCATCGTGAGATGACTCGCATCGTGAATCCTTACATCCCTAATTATATTATTTACTAAAGTAACTTTATAAACTATATTAACCTATATTTGCTAAACTAATATTTACTATAGTAAGGTTCAAAAACACTATTGTATCTGCAAAAGGAGGGATTTTACCGCAGTAAATACAATAGTACACTGCATAATGTGGACAAATATATAATTGTCTAATAAAAGAATGGAAAACATAGAAGTCAATTAATTGCCCCCAATTTACCCAACTGTTACCGGTCTCTTTATGTGATAAACGGCCCTGTCCATACCTGTATAAATATCTTCTGTTACACAATAAAGATCTTTGGATGAATGTCAGTGACCAAACAGATCTCAATCCCCTTTTAATGCCATAGGAAAAATACATACTATAGGAGTCAAAGGGGATGAGATCTGTTTGGTTACTGATATTCTTCCAAATATCCTTCTTGGTGTTTAGCATACCGCATCCATTTAATAGGGACAGAAACACATACATTGTACACCAGGCCACTATCACAGCATAAATTCCTATTTAAGATCCAAGTTTCATGTTGAATTAAAAGAGGTGAGCTACAAGATATAAACTTATTGAGGAGTTCAATGAAACCCATAGTTAGGCCTGATTCAAATGCTTACATGTGCACCCAAGCAAGCTAAAACGTCCAAAACGTATAGGCTGAACGTTCACAAACGAATAAATGGACATCGCACACAAATAAACTCACCTTTCCAGCCCATCAGCTGTAGTTTCATCGTGGCCCGCATGACTGCAAAAGAAACTGCAGTTAAGACAAGCATACCCACGTGGAGCTTGCAGAACATGTTAACTGTACATTTGATTAAAACACAAATGTAATCAAAAGGCCAATCTCTCGTCAGATAAATCTTGTGCAATCACAGTGTTTCAGTACAGGTCTGTGAAAGGTATCATCATTGAGAGATCTAGCTAATCTAAGCTATTAGCAAAATCACACGTTTTTAAAGCCATTATCCCTAAAATATACAGTTCTTGCACATTATCATCAATTAATTGTTGAGGAATAGATAACGCAAATCAAAAACAGTGCTAAATGAGTAAGGATGGTTTAAGATTAAAGTGATAGCCTAAATCACCATCGGTTAAACACACCGGTGCGTGCTGTAACCGTAAAATCAAAGCTACAAAAACAAGCAAACCGCATACTAAAGGCACACGGGGGAAATTTTTAACTAGTAATAAAACAATAGCAGAACACAAAAATAAAACACTTAAATTATACGTCGGTTGAAGAAAAACACGAAACAACCTCACCCTTCCAGAAGTTGAGGCAAAATGAACGAAAAAATGGAGCCGGCGCCTTTTATCTACGTCACCGTGCGAAAGTCACACCCACTTTGCATCGGCCCGCACAAAGCATTTCTAGTTCATGTTTCTAGTTCGTCCGCCATATTGGAACGGTGCGAGCCGGTCCGTTAACTCAAAATCAAGCTTACTGTGTATGATTATGAAAACATATTTATTGCTTTGTAAACTCAAACATTATATATGCTACATTAACACATGACAACAACGAAAGGTTATCCATTTTTTTCGGGAATTTAAATCCCCGTGTTTTCACAGCCATAGCATCGCAGTGTTGGGGCAATCTAGCCAACTGTGAGTGACGTCAGTGGACCGTTCCAAAATGGCGGAAACGTCTACGTTCCTGGAGCGCTTACATGTGGCATTTAGTTATTTATATCTACAGCATATCTATCTATTAAACTGCGCGGTGCGTGTGCATATGTTTATTTAATAATGGGCATAAAGTCGGCATAATGTGCATTCTGTAGCCCATTCCGATTAGAAATAAATAGTTATAACCTGGGATGTAAATGAGGGCACGTGTGGGGACGGAGTCCAGGGAATGAATTTTCCAGTTCCACACCAAATGTACATGCAGTCCCCAAACTCTTAATTGTCATTTTCTGCGTCTGTGGTTTAAAAATATGTGCTACTAACATTTTCCCCACTAGATGGCATCGTAAGCACCAAGAGATAAATCATTGGGCCTCAGAATAGCATACTGGCATTTTGCTATATACTGCACAGACTAGCCAAATTTCCACATGTATGAAATATCCAGACCTACAACATTTGAACAACAGATCACAGTATACAAGAAAGCACAATATGTGGAATATTTTATTCCGCAGTGTAATGTGCCCTACCTTTCATTTCCAGTGGCATATGCTAAATGAGTAGCCTATCAGTTGACTTTTAGCCTTACTTTTAAAAATTCTCAACTTACTGTTTAATCAAACTACTTAAAGATAATAAAAAAAAATAAAAAAAACATGCCAAAAACTATTTTCTGGTTCAGCGATATCGATCTCTGAGGTAAGCATTCAACTTACATAATGAGGTATGTGACAAATAAAGTGAAAGGGAGGCCAAGTATGGTGTTCCATACTCGGAATTTGTGCTCTGCATTTAACCCATCCAAGTGCACACACACAGCAGTGAGTAACACGCACACCCAGAGCAGTGAGCAGCCTGGGGAGCAGTTGGGGGGATCGGTGCCTTGCTCAAGGGTCTCACCTCAGCCGTGGTATTGAAGGTGGAGGAGAGCGCTGATCATTCACTCCCCCCACCTACAATCCCTGCTGGTACTGAGGTTCAAACCGGCAACGTTCGGGTTACAAGTTCGAGTCTCTAACCATTAGGCCACGACTGTGCAATTTTAGTAAGTAACTTGAATTGTATAATAACACTGCAGTCTGATTTTTTTCCCTCTTTTTCTTTTTTATTGGTATTGTGATGTGACAATACGTGTAAAACGGGACGTTACAAAACGAACAAAACCCCCTTGACATAGACATCTACAATCTTCTAATTTCACTTTATGTGATGTATAAGGAAACTGAGTGCTGAAGTAAAATAAGGCACTGTTTACATTTCTTGGCTCAGTTGTTCAAATACTTCATTGCCACCGATGTTATACCAGTTGATAACATTTCCAAAAAGCTTTTTGAGCTCCCAGAATTGTTTTTTAACTAGATCCTTTGGAACACAATCTTTGGAAAAACAAAAGTTCGAGGACAAAGTACAGAAGCCACAATACTGTTCACAACTCAAAAAGCGATCACATCCATTCACAATCTCTCCATATGGGATGATTAGGGGCATAGGCCTCATGTTTTCCCATGAGGGAACAAAGATCAGCTGCATGCCCTTTACTGAAATAGTTAGTACTGAAATAACATATTTATACACTGATGAAAAGTTCAAATGTTGGCCTCTCTTCACAAGTTACATAATGATCAGTAAAAAAAAGTTTGGTGCTGATCAGTTCCACTCAACAGAAGAGGCATATTAAATATTAGAGTGCATTTACGTTAATAAATAGAACTGATTGGTTTATTAATAATTAAATGAATAACTTTCATAAACTGATCCATTTTAAAATGAGGTCTGATCTACTCTTATCTGAACTCTGCTAAAACACAATTCCTGTCCATTTTGGATCTGACTGTTGGTGAGGATGAAGATGATGTTGATGAGATCGGTGTCAGGGTCACACTGTACAGATTGGTAATGAAAGACTCCCATCCACGACGGAAAGCTCTGTCAAGAGCCTACAGAAGAAATGAAAAAATATATTTATGCTGATGTCACAGAAAACTAGAGCCTTTACAACTTTATAACAGAGAACATTGTGAATTAGTCCTGAGAAACCCTCCCTGACCAAGGTCACCTTGCATAAATCTAGACTAAAGAGAGTCATGTATCACTAGCTTCTTCCTGACTTAATTTTGACAGAAACCTCTAACATATCAAATTAATAGAAAGGAGGGCAGTTAGTTTTTAGAAATGGCAAAGAGATAGAAAGTGGACTGACATATTGCACTACAAGTAAACAAAGTGATGTTGTCTTATCTTGTCTCACAGTGCTTGTTTCTGCACAATGTGAAAAGGAACTTTACCCCAGATGCCTCTCCAAGATATTTTCCCTTTTGAAACTGGTTACAGAATAACTCAAGTTCACTTTAAACATTAAACTAATATTTACCTCCATTTAGCTCATAATGACAAGAAGAGTCAATTAATGTGATTAAAAACATTAAATGTTGCATACAACTTGTGGAGGAACATGTTTTAGACGCTGTGTTCTAATAATCACACATCGGAACACAATTAAATAAATTAGAAGTCTATTAATATTTTTTAACAGTTTCATGTGTAGTTTTAAAGGAATGTTTCACCTACAAATGCACAATTATCATTTACTCAGCCCCATGTCATTCCAAACGTGTATGACTTTCTTTCTTCAGCAGGACACAAAATAAGATATTTTGAAGAATGTTGATAACCAAACAACATTGGCCCCCATTGACTTCATTGTATAGACACCAAACCATTTCTCAAAATATCTTGTTTTATGTTCCACTGAAAAAATTCATATACAGGTTTTGGATGACATGATGGTGACTAAATGATGACAGAATTTGTTTTCTGAGTAAACCATCCCTAGTAGTTTCTCTCGGTGCTAATGTGTGAATCTTATGAATCTCCAGTCAACACTAATTCATCATTCTTTGCAGATATATCTCACCTTGCGATAATTCTTAAGAGTGTTCCTCTTCACAATCTCTGTTGATTCTCCATTTATCTTGCCTTCTGTCTTGTTCTCCTGTCTTACATTTTCCCGTTCCTTCTTTCCCGAAATCAGAATCTGATCATCTGCTTGCTCCCTTACAGAGAAGTGGACCAGATCTGGTTCTCCGTTGTTTGTTAACTCCTTAGTTTGAGCTTCCAGTGGCACCGCTTTGTTATCAGTCTCAGTGCTTTCATTTTGGCCTTCTTTTCCTGGGGATAATATTGTCTTTCTTAAACTTTTCCTGCTCCAGCGGCGACTCAGTCTGCTTGGCTTTCTCTTTAATAAAGTGGTACCATCATCGTCCACCATTCCCTGGTTAAAATCATTCACATGGTCATCCTCTTCTATCCAGCCTGGGACTGTCATGTTGTCTGGCCTCGTCAGGTTTCCCATCGGCTCATCTGTGATCTTACCCTCGATCTGTACATCATCTCCACCCATCTCATCCAAACGCCCGTAGAATCCATTAGCCTTGTCCAGAAAGGGAGGAGAACGAGGGGCCTTGTTCTTCTTGGAGCTCTTGCCGATAGTCATGGTCTTGTTAAACTTGAGAAGTTAATTCAGTCTTTGTAGTCTAAAGAGGAAGGAAAAAGGAAACAAGTGACTTCAACATGTGATGCTGGTCATCTATGGAAACACATAACAAATATATCCACCGGTTACTGGTTTTAAAAGGCTTGATAGTAAATCACACCACAATGTTCCTTACACAAATAAAAAGATAAACAAGAGGGGGCGAAGAACAGCTGGATTCCTCAAGCTACTGTTAAAATGAAATCTGCATGGCCTGAGGTTTATCTCTCCCCTCAGAAATGTGCGTTTATCAGTCACGTCATCATAGCAACACTGTTCAAAGTTCAATCTGTGTGTATACAGCGTATCAGTAAGTTCCTATTTGGGGACAGTATGTCTACCAAGCTACACTCGTTTTATGACTCAGATAAGATGAACCGCAGCCAGTCTTTGACTTTGACTCTGGTTGGTCGCGCTGGAACTTTGACTGATGCCAGAACACATGACATAGTCACTCACATACTGTATATGTCATACTGGACAGAGATTTAAAGATGAATGTATTGCTGTATTCTTTCTCGCAATAGTCTGTGGAATTTTAGGCTTTTTGACAAAAAACAAAACAAAATGCAGTGGACTAGTAGTGGTTATAAAGATTAGATCATTTAAGCTGTTAAAAGTAAAGCCTGTGACTTGCATAGACTTATGAGAACAATGGGAACTAGATTTAATAATATACTCTTAAAATACCTTTCCGTGGACATGTCTGTTTAGTTGTGCTATTTTACAAAGATGTTATCTATCAATTATTGTTCATTTGAAAGCATTGTATAATTTCTGAAGTTGAAGCTGTGAAATATGAATGTTGTTGTATAAAAGAAAAGGAACTAAGAAACTGCGTAACAGAGAATAAACTTTGAAGAATGTTGGTAACCAAACTGCACTGGCCCCCATTGACTTCAATCGAGATACATTTCTCAAAATATCTTCGTTTGCGTTTCACAGAAGAAAGTGACATAAACAGGTTTTTGAACAATGAGAACGAATAAATGATGACAGAATTATTCTTGGATAAACTATTCTTTTAATTCTAGCAGACTGACCATCCCTGTCAGGATAGTTATTGTAGTCCAATAAAAGATACATTTTACAAATAAACAATATACAAAGAACAAAACAGAGGATAAAGAAGCTGAGTGACTTACCTGCTGGCTGTTTTCGTGACTCTCTCTCAGTACTTCGTGGCCAACTCACCTTACTCTGACAAACACAATCGTCACACTGTCTGAACCTGTCGGAAACTCCTCTCTCTCTCTCAGTCTCTCTCTCGCTTTATGTTTCATTTAATTAACTACAGGAGGTAAGCAGCCAACAAAAAAGAAAAACCCTTCATGAAGTATCTGACTATGAACCATAAAAACAATCTGTATCACAGTGCTGTGGTGCAAAACTCCTAAGTGTCCTGAGCAGGTCTCATAACTGTGTTTTGGAGATTATTCACTGGGTGGGATAACATGACATTGTGAAATATTTCTGAAAAACAAATACATCTCCACTGTTGTTTATTTGTCAAAACAGCATATGGTGGATAAAATAAACGCTTTAAAACAGGGCAAAAGAAGAGCAAGATACATCACAGAAGGGTGATGGAAATGAGAAAAGAAATGGGAAAAGAATGAATGGAATTCAGAATTGTAAACATAAGGTGTGGCATTTAAGAGACTCATTGGCTACAGGGTAGCCTACTTAAGAAAATACAGACGTGAATATTTTCATGTTATTTTACACAGGTGTGTTGTTTAAAAATCTCTGTTAGGATCTCTGTTTTCTTCAAAATACAACAGAAGCTTGAAGTATCTTCTACTCTTGCACAATCGCTCTCATATAGAAGAGTTTTAAGATGTGTTATAATCTTTATTATATTGCCCAGTGGCAATGCACCTTCCCAGGTGATGTCAGAAACAAACAGCTGTTCAGCAGATGTGTTTGCCATTGTATGTGTGACTGTAAGCGTGCAATGGAGGGCCCTAGCCGAGGTGCAATATTGAATCATAAAGCAGAGGGTGTGTGGTGTCTGGTTATTCATTTGTTGTGGTTTCTTGTGCTGTAACTCACATGGCAACATTTTAGCAGTAGCTGGTGAAAGAAATCATAAAAAAAAATCAGGATGACTCAGAATCTGTTCAGGAGTCAGAGACATTAGTTAACCTGCATGTACACAATGAAAAGTGGTCTTGAATATGACCAAGCTAACACTTTAGTTCGGTAGACAAGACAAACTGGGCATAATTTTTTCTGTTATAATTGTCACATTATTACCTGTGTCCAGAAAAATGTTCTTGCATTCATAAAATATTTTCATTGTTTTATCACAAGTACAAATGACAATGTCATTGTACTTTGTGTCCCGAAGCCTTATCAGCGCCACGTACACAAAATGAGATTCACAAGAGATTAATGGCATAAAACGCACCATATTTGACCTATTTCTGCCCACATCTCTCAACACAAAATAAATAGTTTCGCATTACCATATACAACTATAAGACATCACAACAAATGCGACAAACAAGTACAGTACTCTTTCATACAGCATACATTACAGTGACATAATACAGATATTCCAGGCTAACCCACACTACAACAAAACATTTCTAATAATATAAATGAAAAATATATAATACAACCTTAGTTTACTGATTTTAACAGTAAGCAAATTTCTCTTTAAGATACAGTTCAAGTGTACATATGATAAGGACTGAATATGAGATACACTGAAACCATTTATGAAATTCCACTTCCTCTTTGCCTGCATTGATTTAAATACACCACTGTCATTCCTAATACATCTAAACCAAAGTCTAAAGTGTATTTTGTGTGTGTCAAGTCAAGGAATCAGTTCATTACTAGTGTCGTTATTTTATGAGAATTTCTTAAAATCGTGTTTGGCATGATGGGGGTTTTAAACCTTTGGTGATGGAAGTCCAGAAATGTTTCGAGGAGGTGCAGCTCACACCTCCACATCAGGATCTGAACCCAACCCTTGTTTCTGCAGTGCGTCTTCCCGTTTCATCTTTGGTTTCTCAGTTCGGGTGTGCCACACCAGCACCTGAGCAAGAGGAAAATAATGCCAACGGTAATTAAAGCTTTAAGGTTCAATCCACTTATTACAATTCATAACGAATGACTTAATGGCAGATGAATAGACTAATACATCATTAGTCAATGAAATGTTTTTTTCCGAATAAAAAGAATTTTGTGTTCCTGCATGACAATGTGACTTAAGATAGAATTAAATAAAGATATTTAGATACATAAATATGTAAGCAATCTAAATATTTAACCAAATCACAAATTATTGTCAGAACTGGCCGATACCACACAACATTTGTAGTAAAAGCCTCATTTGTCCTAATGTGTTCTGCATCCACCTGCCAATAGTAGTATATATGGTAACGACAATTGGCAATATCTTTTTTTTTTTACTTATTTATGCTTCAGCTTTATCAGCATGCAGTAACCAAGAAATACATTAAGTGATGCAACTAGGAAATCAGGCACCTTCTAAATCCAAACCATTTACATTTATTCATTTGGCAGACGCTTTTATCCACAGCAACTTACAAGTAGGAGAGCATATATACATTTAGTCAACACGCTAAACAGTACTGTTTGTTTACAAGGCCTTGCTACTAAAAGAATTAAAGCTGGAGTAAGCAAAGGAGATGATGAACAACAATTTTTTTTAGACATAGACAGTTATTGGTTAGTCAAATAAATGCGGAAAAGGTATGTTTTGAGCAAGTTGTGAAGGATGCTGCAGTTCGGGTGGAGGCTGGCAGTTCATTCCACCACAGGGCAACCGAATGAGTAAAGGTTTTTGCTAGCGATTTGGTGCCTCGCTGTGATGGAACAACCAGGCGTCGCTCATTTTCAGACCGAAGATGGCGGGAGGGGATGCAGACCTGGAGCAGTGAGTTAAGGTAGTGGTTCTCAAACTGGGGGCCGTGGTCTCCTGGGGGGCACCAAGATGGTTCTAGGGGGGCCACAGATTTTGTGGCATTTTAGAAATATAGATATTTATCATACATTTTGTGCAATCAAACATCAGAAAAACAACACCACCAACCAAAATAATTGATGTTTTAGCATTGTTTAACTGAATATTTTCTTGGTTTAATTAAAATTTTAAGTTTAAGATTATAAGTCTTTATTTGGGGGGCCGCAAAGCAATGCACTCTACACAAAGGGGGCCTTACAACAAAAAAATTTGAGAACCACTGAGTTAAGGTAAAGGGGAGAATTTGCCGTTATCGTTCTGAAGGCCAGTGTCAGAGATTAAACTTGATGCGGGCGGCAACTGGCAGCCAGTAAAGTGAAATCAGGAGGGGTGTTACATGAACTCTTTTAGGCTGACTGAAAACTAGACGTGCAGCTGCATTCTGAATCATTTGTAAGGGCTTGACTGCAAAATCCAAGTGCTACTGTCCCTCTAAAACATTGCATCTCCATATTTTGTGATTTTTATTTTTGCCATAAATCACTCACCGTTTGTCACTGAGTTTCGCAAATATCTAACCAATAAAAGGTATTAAAACGTGCTTATCAACTATGATGACAACAGGGTATTTAATCCTTTTTAAAAGTACAGTGCTTTTTTCCATTTCCTAAAATTTGGACTTCTGAGGTTTGGACATCGGAAGGACAGTGGTGATATGTACTATACTATTATATCAAATTTTCCCAATCAGATCATAATATTAGACATAAACAAGGCTTAAGATTGCAGTACATACTGATGCTGTCAGACTGAAACCTCATATGTCCAATACACTTTACAGGAAATATAAAAAAAAGCTGTAATACTTTATACTGATTAAATATTTGCAGAACCCACAGTTAAACATGAAGGGAGACCAATAATAACAATTTAGGATAAAAATCATGAAAATGGAGAGGTTTCAGTCTAACAGCGGCGATATATGAAGTCTGGAAGTGGAAGACAGGTCCTACCTTGGTACACAGGTCTGCTTTTGGTTCAAGGTCGTCCATAGTAACCAAATGCTGAAGGAAGCTGCTTTCCAAGAAGCCCATCTGAGCATCACCATCAAAACATGCTTCAGGATTAGACAGAATCAGCCTTAGGGATACTGCAAAACCAGCCATGTCCATGGGGAAAGGCCGATTGGGGCGCCAGCCAGTGTGGAAGCGCACAACCCTTCCATCCTGAACCACCGGGCTCTCAAACTTCATCCCTCCCACTAGTCCCACAGGCCACACAGAGACACGGTGTGTGTATCGCATCTGAGATATTAAAACAGATATAAATAAAGACCTTAATGGTAAAAAGACAAAGATGATACAGAGTCTGGTGAAATAGCACCACTCAGACTGTTAACATGTAAACATTTTCAAGAAAAACCTTAACAAACATTTGGCTGTTGCATAGATCATTGCAAGATCTCTCACCAAATATCCATAAGCCAAAACATAGGACAACTATGGCTTTGAGATACACTTTGATGTCAATCAGGGTTGTTTAAACTAAACTTAACCACTAAAACTGGCTCTCTAAAAATGATGTTTCAATCCAATTGCAATGTGAACACACGCATTTGCATCTAAATCCATGTGTTGGTGTGACCTCTCGACATAGCTTACCTCTTCAAAAAGCTGCAGGCTGTAAGTGTTGTCGTCATCAGCAAAGTACACCACAGCCTCTTCAAGAGCGGCTGCCTCTTTTCCCTCTGCAGCAGCACCCATCTCCCTGAGCCAGCGCAGACCCTCATTTCTCTGCTCAACACCCCGGGGCTTCAGCCAGCTGGGATCATTCTCCTGAAGCTTCTTGTCTTTGGGGGTAAGCTTGTGTAAGTGGGTGTAGGTCAAGCCAGACGCAGCTAGGAAGTCTGTGACAAGTGGAGTTGGCTGTGCAGCGTCCTCCACCACGATCCAGTGTAATCGAGGAACGTGGAGGAAGGTGTGAGACAAACGACTGAGCTCGGCCTTCTGCACCAGTCTAAAAAGAAACGAGAAGAAAACAAAGAGGAAGAAAAACAGGGTGTTTAATGGGAGACTTCTTAAACTTCCATTATTTGTGTTTATTCTAAACAAATTTCTCTAATACAGCTCAAATTGCTTAATTTAGATAAATCCAGAAATACTGTCTTGTTTTGTTAGCTCGACAAAGTTTATGCAAATACATTCTTTGTACTACTTTTTTGGGACCCACAAACTGACCCTATGAACTCTAAAAGTCTGGAACATGTTTTGTAACTTGAAAGCTTCAAAGTTTTCTTAAAACAGACTTTTTAAAAAACGTACATTGACAGAATCCTAAAATCACAGACAATCCATTTCAGATTCCTCATTTTAAGTTACAGATCTGAATCAGAACGTGATCGTAGGGACGCGTACCTTTCCCATTCATTACTCATAAACGCCTCGACTCGCGGTGCGGAGCCAGGGGCGTGTATAAACAAGACGACTATGACGGCCCACCACCGTCTAATTTGTTTAGCCATAGTTTCAAAACGAACTGAAAATCTTTTCACACTTTTTACAACAACACAGCGATTTCTATCGTTGTTTGTGGCGTTATTTCTGGATCTGATTCTGCAAAGCGTGCATCTGTCATGTGTCATTCAATAAGACCCTCTCGTCGCGTGCTCTCATACACACACAGGCGCGCACAAACCAGTGGTGCGGTGTTTACAGACTTTCGACTAGCGTCATTTTGGATGAACATTAACTTTCAGTGAGTGGAAAAAAAGTCTACCTGCGTCTTCTCCGTTCATGACCTAACAGCAACTTAAAATTACTTGTAAGTGAATAAACGAATTATTACAAAACAGCGTGTACAACAAGCACGTGTCATTGTTACTGACTGAACATGAACATTTGTCTGTAATTAGTATTTTATGTCTGACAACAGAAACATTAAATATGTAAACGACTTCGGCTTTATTGGGTATTAAAATACAGTAAATTCAAAGAACGCATATACGTCGCGATGACGTCACAAACATGCTAAATAAAAATAGATTATGACGTTTTTTTTACAATGAAAAAGTCTAGCGCAACCTCTGTGGAGAAGTCAGTGAGAGATTTTTAAAAAAAGATTTGTCAAGAAGAGAGGCTTTAGATAAATTAAAGGTGGTGTGTGTGAACTTTAAAGGAAATGATTGGAAGCTACCAACTCGACAAAAAGGGGAATTACAAACTGACGACATTGTAATCCGTCAAAATGACGGACGGCCTTCAGATTTTTCCGTCACTGGTATAAAAAAACGTCCAGAATTTTCGGTTAAAGCGATGTCTGCTTCACCATCCAAAATCTACCTGTATTCAGTTTAATTGGGATCTTTCTCTTCTCTTTCTCTTCACACACACACACATATAATACCTAAGAATACCTAAAACCTTAACACTATTATTTGGCTGCTCGCAACAACTGTGATATACTTTTGTCAAAAACTGATGAAAAATGATATTCTTTCAATGCATACTATTATTGTTACGCTGACTCCATACCTTGCATATGTTGGTGTTATCACATAAATTGCGGGCACATCAGGCTTAGAGATTTTTGACAGTTCTGAAGTTTTTATGTGTTCTTGTAGCTTCTGCAGCTCCCCTCTGAGTTGAGAGATCTGCTGATCTTTAGACACGCCATGATCTCTGCAGTCACAGCGCTGACCTGCAGCAAAACGTTCACATCATAACATCCATGACACAAATAAATGACAGAAGTTGTAATATAGATAAGGGCATCTTACCGAGCTGCATTAGCGCATACATGAGTCCTAGCAGGGACACCATGAAATAGAAGACAAACACAGTCTTCAGCTTCAGTCTCACTCTCATGATGACCTGCTGATGCTGAAATCAGGACTGACGGAGGGCGATAAAACCAGCTGTTATCCAGGCATCCCATGTGAATGCATTACCACGACCACAACTGCGGCTTAGGGAGGACAAACAGGGTTGTGGTTTGCACGCATCCAGTGACACAGATATATCTTGATTTTAGGTGGTGGATAAATCGCACAATGTCACCTTACTGTCGGAACGCGTTTCAACCAGGATCGAATAGATTACTCACTCCGAGATAAATATTAATTTCCTGTTACTTCGTTTTGTGCATTTCGGACTGCATTGTGCACCCGTGCATGCAAGTAACCGCAGTACAAACAGCGCTCCCATTCATCCACTGCGCACTCCCAACAACTTCCGCTTCGAGTGTACAACACGATTAAACGATCGCCTGAAATATGGCGACGTATTATAGTTCCGCTCTTTAACATTGTATCACTTCTAAAAACATTTTTAAAAGCGCATTAAAACACAAAACATCAGACAACTTCAAGAAGTCAAACAAGATTCCTTTATTTGTTGCATACAAATCAAACACATGACAAAGCTGGAACGATGTTTCGTTTCCGTTCAATAAGAGCACACGAGTGACGTCCACCAATCAAACTCGTCACTTTCGAAGTCGTGTGTAACATTTTCCAATGACCTCGTGAAGGAAAATAAAATGTACACGGTAAACAGATTTTATACAGTGAAGAAAAATAAAAAAATATACAATAATGACATAAAATGCTACAATAAAAAGAGTAAAATGAAAGTTCTACATTTAGGGTCCATTATAACTTTCAAAGCATTTTTGCAAATCAAACAACATAACCCTCATCCACCAGTTCCCTAGCTGTTATAAAATAGTTTGTTACAAGCTTAAGTTGAATGACCTGAGACAGTCTAAGCTCAGCGATTACATAAACAGTCCATGTTGTTGTTTTCTGATTCTTAAAAGTGATACTTTAGCAAACTTCAGCTTTTGTTAAAATACATTTAACCCTGAAAAGTGGTATAGAGTAAGATGGCTGTTGTAACCACTGTGACCACCACTTGCATTCACTCACGGTGTTCATAAAATAGCGGAGGATGGAACTAAACAATCTGGAGAGGAAAATATGTTATGAAAAATATGCACAGACATACAAGCTGCACCTCACCATGCTGATACCTGAGGTGAGAGAAGTCAAATTTGGCTCACAGTGGCCAATAATGAGACTGAAATACTTTATGTGAAACTGTAAATGAGCACAAGTTAAAACCAAAAGCATACATGGACAGATTGTTATAAGGGTTGGGTTTGTGGGTCTTGGAGAAGGGTAGGGAATGAGGAAGCTCAGAAACAATACTGGTAGGCTTGCACTTAATGGCAGCAGCCTCCGCAGTGGCCGCCTCCATGTGCGTGCCCCGAAGCCTCACCATATTTTGTTCTTCGGCTCAGGATCTCATAGGTGCAGTCGTCTCCACAGCAACCGGACATGCTGGGTGAAGTTTCATCAATCTCGAAACTGAAAGGAAGCGGATGGTCAATAAAGTATTTATGCTTTAACACTGAATAAGAATGCCAGGAAAATCACTAATACTGTTGATAATTCAATAGTATTTAAATTTAAATAAATATGTGAAGCAAGAATATCATATACTGAGGATGTTTTTATAAAGAATTCATCCAGAAGCATTGGACTTACTGTAAAGCCTCCCGGAAGAACTGGTAAGCCCCATGATTGTGTTTAAATACTGTCAGCATGACCTTTTTCATTTGTGTGCTGTGCAAGAAACAAAGGAAGAAACTTTAATTCATGATTCTTCGTAAAAGTACGGAACGGACATACATTCAGTGTGAGGAATGGTGTGTTGGATGTGATACCTGTTTGCGATAAGCTGAAGGATCTGGATGAGGAATTTCCCCAGGCCTTTCCGTCGGAGTCTACTCTCTAATTGAACCTCATAGCTAAAGGAAACATTATTAGAATCAGTCAAATGCACTCTGTCATCATCAGTGAGAACACAACAGGTGTGATTTCAAACATCCTATCCATTACGTCATAGAGTCTGTCCTCTGCACATCCATCACTGTCTGGTTTGGCTCAGCCACAAAGTCAGACATCAGAAGACTACAGAGGACGGTTCGGACTGCTGAGAAGATCATTGGTGCTCCCCTGCCCACCCTCCAAGAACTGTATATATCCAGAGTGAGGAAAAGGGCTCAGAAAATCACCCTGGACCTCTCACATCCAAGCCATCATCTCTTCACAATGCTGCCGTCTGGTCGGCGCTACAGAGCACTGAGCACCAAAACAACCAGACACAAAAACAGCTTCTTCCCTCAGGCCATCTACCTCTTGAACAGTTAAATGTTTTTACCCACCGTGCAATTAATAACTCTGTGCAATAATAATTAAGTGCAATATTAATTATATCCTTTAGATAATACACTGTCTATGTTTCTGTAAATTATATTTCATTCATTCTGCTGTATATAGCACATACCTTGTACTACAATAGCTTATTCTATTCTATAGGGGCAGTTGTGGCCTAATGGTTAGAGAGTCGGACTCATGACCAGAAGGTTGCTGGTTTGATTCCCAGGGCCGGCGGGTAACAACTGAGGTGCCCTTGAGCAAGGCACCTTACCCCTACTTGCTCCCCGGGCGCTGTAGTGATAGCTGCCCACTGCTCCGGGGGTACGTGTGTTCACTACTCTCTGGATGGGTTAAATGCAGAGGTCACGTTTCGTTGCCTTGTACATGTGCAATGACAATAAATTGAATCTAAATCTAAATCTAAAAATCTATTCTTATTTTTCACGTGTACATATTTACATACACACATAGCTTTACTCTATATCTTTATCTTATCTTTATTGTATTGTATTTCTTAATTTTTTATACCCATAGGCCCTTATTAAATCATCTGTGTACTGTATTCTATTGTGTTATGGTCTCTGTGTACTGTTGTTGCTGTTTCTGTGTTCTGGATGCTCCTGTCACCAAAACAAATTCCTTGTATGTGCAAACATACTTGGCAATAAAGCTCTTTCTGATTCTGACTACACCGTGTCTATATCAGACGTGAGTGGCACAACGTGACAAAAGACAATAGAAGCCAGTATAATCAGTGATGTTATACACAGTGGATGCGGCACAACATGACAAATGTGTCATTCTTAATGGGTTCTGTTGTCTTTTGACGCATCATATCATTTACGTCTGGTGTAGACACCGTGTTAGAATGTTGGTGTTGCCATTTCTCGGATCATAGTAAATTAGACTTAAGTTATGTCATGACACTACTTCAATTCTCCATGTATAGTGCAATAGCTTTATCACTATATTTTACTTGTTTCCACTAAACTTACACTGAGGTTTACAAACTCATGTTAACAAACAAAATGTAATTTAAATATTGATTCATGATACTTCAAGGGGTCATATGGCAGAAGTACGTGTTTTTCTGTGTTTTTGGTGTGTTATAAGTTGACCGTGCATGTATTAGACACGTAAAATTGCACAAATGAAAGTGTAGAAACAAAAGATGTATTCTATCTAAAAGCGAATGCTCAACCAGACTTGACTGAAATGCCTCGTGTAACCACACCCCAGCGAATCTACGAAACATGATTTGAATAAGACCGCCCAAATCTACACGTAGTTAAGGTGGGCGTAATTGTAAATCTCATTGTATCGCCTGTCAGTACAATTGCTTTGGAACCTGATGTTCCGAATATGGTAAGAGGCGTTACATTTCCGTGAAATGCTTGCAGTATTTGACCAATCACTACGCACTGGTGAACTGGCCAATCATAGCACACCTCGCTTTTCAGAGCAATGAGCTTCGTAAAAAATCAGCGCGTTTCAGAGAGGCGGGGCAAAGAGGAGATACAAACATGCACGGTATGTGGAAAATACAGCGTTTTTTAAACTTTAAATGGTGTATACACATTGCGTTACATCTAAAACAAACAATAATATTCGTTTTAGCCGTGCAATATCACCCCTTTAATTTAATTTTTCTTCCATACTGAACAGTGCCTGAGTGAAAACTATAGAAACTTACCAATACAAAACTTCATCTCCACACTCTACATCAAATCGGAAGTGGGAAAACGCTACAGGTGAAGAATCAGCGTCACGGGCCAGGAGATACCAAGCCCTCTCATCCTTCATCTCATCCCTTTTCTCCCTCTCCTTCCATCCCCACTCACTCTGTTCATATCTGCCAGAACACAAAGCAACACCACATTTACCTTATTAAACGCCAAAGAAATTAAGTAAACATAACATTCCCCACAGTTTTATAGTAAACGCATCCATTTGCACTGGAAAATTACTAGTGAGGTTAAGATCACCAGAAAAACTCTTTGACTTAAATGTAATATGTAAACATTCAACTGACTTCTGCTCTGTCCGCATGATATACTGGAATATCAATGGGAAATTCAAGTTAACAGGCATTCTGGACAAAATCTTTTGATGCTATATTTGGGGGGGGGAAGCACAACCTTCTAGCAATAACAATTTGTGACCCAGTGTGTGAAATCCAGGCTGAAGTCGAGATAATACCTTGTATGATATAACAAGCATGAAAGTTTGAGTTTGGTCATTTATTTCACTATGATTTCAATTTTTGACATGCCCTTGTCAAATATTAAAGGGGGTAGTTCACCCAAAAATGAAAATTCTGTCATTATTTACTAACCCTCAGATTGTTCCAAACCTGTGTAAATGTCTTTGTTCTGCTGAACACAAAGGAAGATATTTGGAAGAATATCAGTAACCAAACAGTTCTCACCCCCCACAAAGATATCAAGGTTATATTTTCACAGAATATCCTTTGTGTAAGCAGGATGATTTTATGTAGAAAACATAAAAAATGACTTTAGCTGGGTTTTCACAGACTGGGTCACATCTAGGACATTGTATTATCCCACATGGTGACTTGTTCAATACCTACAGCGTCTGCATGTTGGCTCTAGTCAAATTATAGGCCCACTCCACTGTTTCTGGACTCAATGCAGCTACCCGTTTACACTCAATCTCCAGATTTAACCTGTGACAGACATACACAGTCACAACATTACTATGGCAGAATAAAAACAATGTAACTATTTCACTGTTTTGCCTGCTGTCCACAACATGTATGGTAAGAGGGAAAACATAGCGTACCCATTTCTGTCATACTTTTTGAACACCGGAAAGGCAGAAAAAGGGTCTTCAAGCTGAAACCAAACCATTGAACACTCTGTTAATACTTCGCTATTGTAAGCACTGCATACATAGACATATTGAAACTATGCAAATGACTACTTTCAAGGCATTTTCATTAAAGCATTTTTAAGATGTCATACCTTATTGGCTGCAACCACCTTGGCACACACTGCATCCATAGCTGCCCTTTCTTCAAGCCGCCTCTGCTTTTTCTCCTTTGCTCTGTTTGACTTTCTCTAAATGTTAATGGAGAAGCAGTGTCAAATCTTCAGACACAGACTGAACAAAACTGTATCATACTTATACTTTTTCAAGGTTGTAAAAATAAAACAAAAAAGGCACAATAAAGAAATATGTACATTTCAGCACCGTTTCTACGTCACTAATTCAACTATTAGACATGTGTACATCACCGTAAAGCCTGATACGAATTGATGATAGCAAACACCTAACACACAAAATAATCCTGTATTACACAATATGCGCTAAAAAAGTGGTTTTCATGTTATAAAACACAACAGCCTACAACCCGGACCGATAAATGGTCCATCACTGGCTGTGTGTTGATTATTTTAAGGTGAAGACTTCAAGTGTTACATAATATAGTTGCATATCATTTATAATATACCAAAGAAACGTTTTATATTCAGCTAACGTTAGAAGCACAGGAAGAACGTTTTTTCATCAGCATGTAGAATGGCATAAAAAGCAGGAAACAGGTGCTGAGCAACTTTTGAAGCACGTGGAGATGAGCGTGGTTTATAATACTTTCTTAAAGGCTTCACCGTGGCGGGATCAATTCAAAGTCGATTGTTATTGTATATATAATATGAATGCAGTGCTGTCGCGGGGTGTTTAATATTGCAGTGGCTGTCTGGCATCATGTCCGCTGATTAAAGATCTGTATGATCTAAACATAATATACAACATTCGCTCACCATCCCTTTATTTTTTTGGATTTAAAGTTTCGACGAGTCGGTCAATGTTAATATCGCAAGTTTGACCAAATCGGCAACAGTTTGCCTTGTTAAACAGATCAGTGTTCTGGCGCAGTCGACGATCTACCTGAAATGAGCCAGAAACGAGAGGTCGACATTATGAAGAACATACTGCACACAACAAGAATCTACCCGGGAACTGACCATTTTAAACCATGAAATCCTCACTAACGTTACCACCTCCTCGTTTTTCATGAGCTCCATCGCACACACACGCACGCAAGCACGCACGCACACACACACACAGTCCTTGAGATTTGTTTCCATCAGGTCTTTGTTTAAATTGCTGCACGCATTTATCAAAACCCAAGGAACGTTAAAAAGGCAAAGCTAACAATACAGACAAACTCACCCCCATTGTGTAGATTTAATGCGACCACCTTGACGCGACTACTGTACTTAAAACGCTTTAAAGAAGTTAGAGATCAAAAATGATGAGATGGGGTTTGTGGTAAAGAATGTTAAAATGCTAACGACCTAGCTAGTCTGCAGTAACACACCAACTCAATGTTCGGTAGCTCGAAAGCAATGATCTATAAAGCATCGAGCTACGGCCAATCTTCTTAAAAAATCTGCCAGGTTCGCGCCAAGAAACAGGAACGAAAATTCCGCGCTCCACTCTGCCTTTCTTTATCTCCTTCTTTCCTCCCTCCCTCTCTTCACTCTTTCTTTCCCTCTCAGCAGCATTGGGCATTAGCGGCAGCCGCTGAGTCTTGGGGAAATGACGACATAGGGTTTGGGGTTAAGGTTCAAGCTGTCTCCACATGCTTCCTCGAGTGAAGATGTGTGATGATGACATAAAGCAATTAAAAGAATTTGATGTAAATACCAAACCATAATGCGGTTTTTGTTGATTGCAAACATAAAATCCCGTAGAATTGTTACAGATGATACAACCAAATATGACGTGACAAAGTTATTACTGTACTCACATACACTGGAATGTAGTGTATCAAATTCACATATTGTATTATTATATAGGAATAGAATTGTTGGTTTTTATTTCTTTCACTTTTAAAGTCAACATCATGCTTATCAGGAAGAAATTATGCTAAATATGTAGAAAATTCTCGAGAAATACAGTTGACTTTGTTGACACTTAATGTGAAAAGCCTGACATAATGTGGAACTTCAGAAGATAAAGATCAGAACAGTGCCATCATGTTCAGGAATTAACCATTTGCTTTCCTCTCAAAGAACAAACATGAACTCTTTAAACTTCAATATCTTATGTCATGTATCCAGGAATACTTGAACATGTATTGTTGTGTAGTTTTATTGAGTCATCTAATAACATTTGTGTGTTTGTTTATGGGGTTTACTGCAAAGTGCCTGGCAAATTATAAAAACATATCTTTTATCATAAAGGAGACACAAAATTATAAATAGTGCTTCACAGAAATGAGAATAAAATGGCTTACTAGTACACCAGAAAGCTTCATGTTTTGTATGGTAATTTCCAAAGTCAGTTTAATCTGTAAAATAAAGTTAATCAGAAGCAGAACAGTTAAATTGATCTTTAGAAATTACAGATTTTTATTCTACCTGAAATGTCTTGGAAACTAATGACAAGAGGTGTCAGATAAAGTGTATTTGAGGTCTATGGTGGCAAAGGGCAAAGACAGCAAACTCCAGTTCATCAGTACCCCTTTTGTCCACAAGGCAGCAGTAGTTGACTGCAGGGCAACAACTAAGTTGTTACTGTGTGTGTGTGACATGCTACTGGGTATCATAACGACAATGACCGAATGATTTGGATTGCATTGAGTGTGTATTTTTAAATGCCAGTTGAATGTATGTTAAAACGTCTAATAATACTTAAAATAAGAGCGGGTTGACTCTACAGCAGAAATTCTTATGTGATACCCAAATGCGTTCAATGACCAGTAAACATAAACAGAGGTGTCAGCGACATAACTTAAAGGGTATTTCCATGTGTTTGAATGCTGTAAAATTTCTGGCCCCGCCCCTCACGCAGATGGCCCTTCACAAAGCCCCGCCTCGAATCTTTTGTTTTCGGGTAATCTGTCTCGCGACGGGGAGAGATGGCGTTTTCAGGAGGGGAAGCAAGGGGGGTCAGAGAGTTTACCGCTGTTAAAATCGCTGCTTCCGTTGCACTACAACTCACACTAAAATCACGTCTGCACTTTTGATCTAGGCCTATTCGAGTTGTGTGATATACAGGTTTGAATAAATAACTGTTGTATGTTTCTGAATAAAGACAATGGGGCCGACTAACAATTAAGGCCATATTAATGTGGCAAAATAACAGTAGGTCTGGCCTCTCCATGTGTATATCTGAAGATTGGTTGTGTGTCTAAACTGGGTAGCTGCTACACTACGAGGCCTGTGGTTGCCAGCAGAGAATATTAGACTCTCTGCCTGGTGTGTATGTGCGCGCGTGCACGCCCGCGTTGGGGGGTGCAAGAAGAGGAGGAATAGAGAGAGGGGGAGGGGAGGAAAGAGGAACTCAGAGGTGATGAGGATGGAGGAAGTCTAACAGAGAGGAAGAGGAGTAACAGAGGAGGAGAAAAAGACAAGGATAGATTATCATAAAAGGACAACTAAGGTGAGTTGGAGAAAATGGACATGGTGCTTTTGCAGAAAACTGGGAAGATGGCACAAAAGAGAGGAGGGAGGAGATGGTAGGAGAGGGAGAAAACCAGAGAGAGAGGATGGCTGGGAGGGGTCTTGTGCCACAAGTGCTGGTATGTCTGTATCTGTTCTTGTTTGCAAGTAAAAAGAGCCACAAAGAAAGAATATCAATGTATATGGATGTGCCAGGAAGGATCTGTCCATCACTTGGGCCTGCTGGTAGAATAGTGTCTGGAGGGGGTGTTTCAGATGAATCTGAATTCTGTCTGTTTATTTTAATATGTATTTCAGCATACGAGTTATGTATATATATTAAGTTTGTTTTCACCAGTAATGCGTCTGGGTTTATATTTAATTAGTGTAGACCAAGGCCTACATGACTGTGATTTTTTTTAAGGCTCATTCATCCCTGTTTAACTTTATAGGGTAAAATGGGCTAAAATATGATGCTTTCATAAAATGCTCATTAATGTAATAAATATAAGCAAGTTCTAGTCTTCTTTCTCTCGCACACGTTAGTGAAAGCTCTGGACAGCCTTAGCACTGCATTGCACAGCTGACGAATCCCTCCGCGCACACAGCAGGAAGTAGTTCCGTATGATTTAATGTGGGGGCACCGCAGGTAACACAAATTAAGCGTCGCTTTAATGCATACCCTTGTTTGTTTACAGTGCTTCTCACGATAGGCTTAAATATTTGTTCGAAACCCAAACATACAGACGACATTAACCTCTAAATAACGAATGTTATGATGGATTTCAATCAACGTTTTGTTTACAAAAGAGAATATATCAGGTATGAAAGTAAGATGACTTTGATGACAAAAAACGAGCCCTGCATCGCTCGTATCGCTTATTAATTCCGATGCCGGTATAAAGGACTATATAATTGAAATAGAAGTTAGTCGGGGAGAGGCGAACGATGCGGAAGATTATCTCAGTAGTGAGAGGTTCTCAGGTCTCCCCGGCACATACACACGGATAGGATCTCTATGCGGCCGATGCTGTGAACCGGAGAGAATGAGAAACGTGTGAATATCCACTCAAGTTTATATGTAGTTGCAGCAACATAAGGAAACGTGCCCAGAGTTGATGTTTTAGAGCACGTGTCTGTCGCTTAGCACATTTGAATAGGAAAGAAAGCAAGCCAGGTAATGAACTGCTACTCGGACTCGTAACTAACGTTGTAAGGCAAATGTTCAGCGACAGCTAGCCAACAACTGGAATAGGGACATAAGCGTGGCTCCACACAAAAGGACTCAGACTTGAGTGAGCGACTGTGCGAAGAGTGAGGTGAGGAGAAAGATGATTTTTCCTTTTTCTTTACTTTTCAAGTTTCAACGATATATTACCGTCGTCCATACATGATCCGTGCGCTTTTACTTGCAGAAATGTTTAAATGAACAAGGAACGGATGATTGGATGGTGGACGGAGTGATGCGACCTCTCGGAGGAGTTTAACGAGACAATTGATAACTGTTTTTCAACTGAAACACCGTTAAGACTCGATAGGGACAGTTTGTTTAGCAAAGCACTGCCCAACAAAGTCTTTTACGCTCATGTGAAGAGTGCAATTAATTCACAGTATACCAGACGGCAACTTCATTCAATAGAGACCCTGAATGTGACGTCACAGCTCATAGTCAATGGTCGTGACGGGGTGATTGTATAACGCACGCACACTTGAGTGATTTCGAGCATAAAATTAAACTAACGGTCGTCTGCATTTTATGCTAAGTAATACCAATTTTACAAGGTTAAGTAAAATGAACTTTTCTTGATATGTTTTACTATTTGTTCTAATCACAAATAGTCTGGCCGTCTTTGTGTTCACTTTACCAGCTTTTAATGGTTTGTATACTAGTTTCTTGTTTGTTAAAGGTGACGTTATGTGGCTTGTACATGGGAAAACTAACGAGCGATGCAGTTTGGTGGTTTGCTATCACAATGGCATAGTTGTATCCGACATTAAGACATAAAGCCTAAACGAAACAAAGACTTTTTGTTTGATTTATTGGGATTATAACGCACGGACGTTATCAAGATGTGTTCTTGTAACGTTACACACTGTGTCCAGCGCTTAGAGACTCCATCACCCGCTGTTCAAAACACACAAGCAAGCGCATTTAAATATCGTGCTACAAAGTAGATACGTTTCAGTTTGTTATGAAAAACACATCTTGGCGAATAAAGCAAGCCGTTTGAAAGATGTGACTGTGGTAGTCAATAAATATTCAGAACTCAGTTACTTGCTGTGACATGTTCTCCTGTTCCTAATCTGGATTGTGTAATATTGTGGTTGGAAGTGTTTTGATCACAATGTACTACTATGTCTTCTTATGAATAAAAAAATCAAGTTTCCTCCACATTTGATTACATTATGAATTCATTTGAAATCATTTGTGTCAAGGATGCTGCTACATGAAGGACAAATTGTGATAGTTCACCTAAAAATGAAAATTCATCATTTACTCGCCCTCTTGTGATTTCAACCCTGTATAACTTTCTTTCTTCCGCAGAACGCAAAAGAAGATATTTTGAAGAATATTGTCAACCGGCGTCCATTCACTTGCATTGGTTTTGTGTCCGTACAATGGAAGTGAATGGGTGCCGGCACTTTTCGGATACCAACTTTCTTCGAAATGACTTCTTTTGTGTTCTATGTTAGAAAGAAAGTCATACAGGTTGGAAATGAAAAGAGGGCGAGTAAATGATGACAGAATTTCCCTTTTGGGGTGAACTATCCCTTTAAAAGCAAATGCTGACCCTGTGAATCTCCCTTCTCCTTTAGCCATGCCATCGGTGATGGAGCGATCGGGCTCTGGTGTTCTGTCCCGAAGCAGGGCTAAAACCGTCACGAATGGCAGCAGCCAGCACTCCGAGGACGAGAGCAGTGATGAGGAACACCCACGTGGTACGTCTGACACATGCACACACAACCCGAAGCCACCATCTGCACCTTTATTCACTCATATGGCAGCCAAGAGTTTCCTTCCCAAATTGCTTCTTTAAAGTGTAACATACTTCTGTAGATTTGTGTCTGTACGAGTAGACACCCATTTATGTGTGCTCTGTGAGGCAGGGCTCCCTGTTCTCTTTCCTGCTGTCTCCTCCCACTTTTCATCCTCTGCCCTCTGCGAGGATGCTCTGCCAGTTTCTGACTCTGCCTGCCGGTGTGATTTCATTCTCTTCCCGACCGTCTCTCTTGCTCTTTTTAAACAGACAGTATGATTCGCGTTGGCGGGGACTACCAGGCACAGATCCCGGAATACAAGCCAGGTAAATGGAAAATGGGATTCTCTTTCAGAACTCCAACTCCAACTCCATGCAGCCTTAGCCGTTTTTCTAGCATGATAAAGGTGCTTATGCACAACACGGTCATAGGAGACAAGAGAGAAAACAGCTAAGTATGCAACACGCCAAATAAAGCCAGAAGAACAGCAAAGAGGTGCAAGGTTAAAAAAAGACATGATTTGGCAGGATTGTATTATTTGTATGGCACTAAAGTGAGAATTACAGACGTGAGATTGTTACTTGTGTTGGCAGACTGCGCATCTCACTGTAGTGAGAAGGACCAGAGGAGCATGCTGGTGTGGTCACCCAACAGCCAAGTGTCTGATGCCATGTGTAAGTATATTATTCACCTACAGAAATATGTAAAAACTGCTCATGAGAACATTACCATCATATACACAGTCTTAAAAGGAAGTCATATTGTAGCACTGTACTACTACTAATGCATTTCATGGTTGTCTGGAATACCTGATTCTGAGTGGTCAATGGCAATGAGATGTCACTTGTATACCCGTTCTAGTGACATTTTCCTTTTATAACTCTGTAGTTTTATTCTGCTTACATAATTGATATAATACAATATTGTGATTCATCACATTTTTACGTGACGTTCTATCTCTCACTCTCAGTGGATGAGTACATTCTGCTGGCCAAAGAGAAGCATGGGTACAACATGGAACAGGTACTGGCTGCCATTTCACATTATACCAATATTAGGCTTGATTTCAAAACCTCATCTGTCGGATGTGACGGTCTCTGATGAGATGTTTCATCTCAACAGGCTCTTGGCATGCTCCTGTGGCACAAGCATGATGTGGAGAAGTCACTGGCCGATCTGGCCAACTTCACTCCCTTTCCTGATGAGTGGACATTGGAAGACAAAGTTCTCTTCGAACAGGCCTTCAGTTTCCACGGCAAGAGCTTCCATCGCATCCAACAGATGGTGAGAGGGAGAGAGAGCGGGAGGGATGGAGGCAAGATGGATTACATAAGAGTCATCTGCCGCTCTCACATCTGCCTACAGGAGAGCAGGCGTCTGTAGATGGAGCCCAGTATAGAGTCGCACGTCTTTGTAGAGAGTCATGGCGAGGCGAGGTCTTAAACCGTTTGAACTATTGATTTGTATTGAGCTGAGGGTTTCCGTGAGCTTTACAGCTCTGTGACGGTGTCTAATCGCAGTCAACCATTCCACAAAAACATACAACTATCCCAATCCAGGATTGGAGAAACATTTTTGCAATCGCCTTTGGGCTTTAAGAACTAGTGTGTATCGCACATTTATGCATTTTTATTTCACAGCTGCCTGACAAACTGATCTCATGTCTGGTGAAATACTACTATTCCTGGAAGAAAACCAGAACCCGGACCAGCGTCATGGACCGCCAAGCACGCAAGCTCCTCAGCAAAAGAGGAAAGGATGAGAGGTAAGAGGAGTGGAGAGAAAGACACTGAGAGAAATATGGAGAGAAAGGAAGATGAATAGTAAAGTTACAGTTTCCAGACGTACACAGTTTCTATGTGTGTGTTTTTGTTCCTGACAGTAATGATGAGATAGAGGAAGGAGATCCAGGCAGCGATAGTGACTTTGACATTAACGCCAGGAAAGAGGTGAGCCGTGACTGTTAAATGCTATAACAGATCCTGTTGCAGTTCAGTATATTATAAAGTGATATTGATCAATAACCATTCATGCTAATATTATGGGTGTAAATACATGTTAATAGTTCACAAGTTAAATTATGCCTTTTTAAACCTGTATGCTAATGCTTTTTATTAGTGGGGCACAAAGGAAATGATTGCAACTATTTTCCATACTATAACCGTTGATGGTGCTCGCAACAAAACAATACATTCACTGGTTCTGTGTTATGGGGACACGTGCCAATTCAAATACGCATGTTAAGAGAGTAAAATGTGATTTGAGAGCTTCAGCGGAGAAACTTTGTCAATTATTTATATGTATGAAAAGTTTACTTTCTAGTGCAGCGCGAACTGTCTGTGTAGGGAAAAGAGATGCTCGGAGTCGGAGTTTCTTCCAAAATGTCCCTTTTGTGTGCCACAAAGATGTGCATGGAAAATAAATGAGTTTTTTGAGTTTGTTTTTTGTAATTGTTTTACTTTTCATGTGTTGCATTTTAGTCTGCAAAGCAGAACCCTGGAAAGGGAGGAGGAGGAGGGAGCGATAAGGACCCAAGCAAGACTGGTCCAATACGGAAAGAGAACCAGGGTGCACAGTATCGACACCATCCTCTACGGGCTCGCCGGAGACCTCCTAAAGGGATGTACCTGGAGCAGGAGGACATTGTTGCCGTCTCGGCCTCCACTGACTCAGGAACTCTTACGATTAGACAGGTGGACACACAGCTGGTGTCACTTAAGAGACAGGTGACATGCACACAGACACATCACTTGTGAAAAACACAGTCGAATGGTCAGTGCTATTTGGTAGTTCCTATAGAAACGAACTACATACAGTATACTGTACATTAATAGCTAGAATTAGATGAGACCACAAAATAGTTTTGAACTGTTTGTATCCCACAGGTTGTGCACTACTGAACTCGGTTACTGTATGATTTAACCGTATTACAAAAAAAGTAACGTTACTTTTGAGACACGGAGAATTGCATAACATTATAGTCTTTCTGTTGGAAAGAAGAAATAAAATGAGATTATTGACTGCATTATTAGAAAAAGCATTTTAAATATTTTCTTGGAATATAAGGAAAGGTTTATCAATAACTACAAACCAAAATGCAGTGCCAAAATAGTTTGCATCTAATCTATAAATTTACCGTACCCAACCAGGCACACATTACTTATCAAACTCAACCCTCTCTTTTTATGACCTTGTTTTTTATTAGGTCCAAAGTATCAAGCAAACCAACAGCATGCTGAAGCACAACATAAGTGATGGAATTGATGGCGTGAGACCAGCAGAGGTATTTCCTCACGTGTACTTCTCTGGCACACACATCCACACGTCATTAAGAAATTGTAGTAATTGTAGCACAGAGGTTTCATCGAGTTAAGACATCACATTACAAGGTGTTGAATTGAATTTGTACAGGGTTCATTTCCAAAACCTAGATAAGGCTAGCAACAGCATACACTATAGTGCAAGAGCTTACTAAATCTGTATCTGGATTCAGGGCAAGGCCATTGTGTTATGGTAAATTATACTCATCATTTTTTGTCTCGTGCTCTTTTGCTCTTCAGCCCACCCAAAAAATGAACTCGCGTTGGTCGACAGAGGAGCAGCTCCTGGCTGTTCAGGGTGAGATACATGATCATGTATAAAATTCATCATAGAAATTTAACCCCATTCAGTGTTTACCACGTGTGTTTAACACAGTACATTTATATACCTACTGTTGTCGTGTACAATAAAATATTCTTTTTAAACTAAAAGACACTAGAAAGATTGTTTACCTGCTATGATGATAATGCTGGATTCTGGGTTGTCTCATATTGTCTCAGTTTTATAATGTCAGTATTTTCCATCCGTCTCCTGCAGCTGTCCGCCGTTACGGCAAAGACTTTGCAGCCATAGCAGACGTGATTGGCAACAAGACGGTAGCACAGGTGAGCTCATTCTTTGTGAGCTACCGAAGACGCTTCAATCTTGAGGAGGTGCTGCGTGAATGGCAGGCAGAACAGGATGTGGTTCAGGGCAGCAGGGGGAGAACGGCAGAAGTGGAGCTGAATGGGTCGACGGGAGTGGAAGATGATGAGGTGAGGGATGAAGAAATTTATAGCATCTTTAAAGTCAGGGTAAAGAGAATACTGAGAATTGTTTCAAAACACATAATAGATGTTAGAAATGTATTGCTGAAACACATTATAAAGACTCAGAAGTATGTAGTACTTAATTGTGGAGTTAAACAGTTTTTCACCAATTCTCTGTTCAGGATTTTTTGGGCGGGGCTAAAACGGGGGATCGATGACGCAATGGAGCGTCCGAGCATGCATGGCCCCTCCCCTTATCACTAGAGCGCCCCATCAGGTGTCTGCTCAATCACGAGCTCAGGGTTGTAAGCTCTTACGCACATGCTTTCAGGCTTTCTCACGCTCACTCCAAATAACAAGCAAATGGTAACGCAGACGCGAATGGATGGAGAATAACGCGAACGGAATGAGGATCACTGTACGTGATCGCGACGTGCTTCCGTGAATGATGTTTCATTAACAAATTTCGGGACGAGCACCAGCACATAATCCACCCGGCTGGTTCGCTATCAGCAATCTCAGCATCTACCTTATCAGCTCAAGAGAGAACCACTACAAATGTGACCCTGGATCACAAAACCAGTCTTAAGTAGCACGGGAACATTTTTAGTAAAAGACAAAAATACATTGTGTGGGTCAAAATTACCGATTTTTCTTTTATGCCAAAAATCATTAGGATATTAAGTAAAGATCATGTTCCATGAAGATATTTTGTAAATTTCCTACCTTAAATATATAAAAACTTTATTTTTGTGAGTGGATGGTCTGCCACAGTGCCCCTGATTAACAACTTCAAAGGCAATTTTCTCAATATTTTGATTTTTTTTTGCGCTCTCAGATTCCAGAGTTTTAAACGGTTGTATCTCAGTCAGATATTGTCCTATTCTAACAACTCATATATCTATAGAAAGTTTATTTATTCAGCTTTCAGATGATGTAAAAATCTCAATTTCGAAAAATTGACCCATAAGACTGGTTTTGTTGTCAGGGTCACAAATAGACAAAGCTGTCTTGCCTGCATTCTCTCTACAGTCTTCAGGCATCCCTCCACCACCCCGGCTCCTCACCACGAATCAGAGTATACTCACTTCAAAAAACTAGACTACACCACTGAGGGGGAGAGTAGCGTTACTCCGAGTTCGGAAGAAACTGCCGGGCTCAGAGCCCTCTCCCCGGACAGCACGCCAAATACGCATACCTTTTCTGCATAGGCGAACTCGTGAATTATCTATTGATGAATATCGCGCGCATTGACTGGCGCGTGTTTGAATTCAAATCCTCCCATAAAACGTATTCACAAACATAATTCACAAATAGCCTACCGGGCTGGAGACTCCGTTTGAACGTGAGTGGGCGTGGTTTCAGCGCCAACAGCGGACACACGCCTCCAGCGTTTGAGAGCAGAGAGTCCTGCTTATTTTTCCAAGATTTTAATAACTTATTTTTTTTACTTGGATATTTTTTCTCCATTCACATTTGGCTGGGTGGTTAATAACACACTTTTCTGTTGTGTGACAAACTCAGAACACATATTTTAAGGTCACTTTACTCGGACTTCAACATGTGAACAAAGAAAGAATTGTTGTCTTATGACTTTTTTTCACTTAGTGCTGTTTTCTCATTCTTTGTCATTTCTCTTGTTGTTATAGGCGAGGATGGACGGTATCTCTCCCCCTCACTCTGACAGTCCCCTGCCCTCCTCTGACACCAGTGTTACTGGGAACACCAACTCGGCCCAGTCTTTCACCCAACCTCCACCGTTATTGCGCCCTGCTCCCCCCGCAGCGCCTCCCAGTCTGCTCCGGCAGCCTCCCCCATTACAAACGCGACCTCTACAAAACCGGACACCCCACAACCACCCTCCCCCTCCTCTTATCAGACCCGCAGTGGCATCATCGCTCCACCAGGGGGCACTGAGGAACTCTCTAGACTCCTCTACCGGACAGCTGCCGCCCTCTCTGGTGGGACTGAAGCTGGAATCCCCCCAGTCACACTGATCGTGGTGTAGCTGTTGCCCTTTTACAATGATGTAGGAGTTTTAGTGACCCGAATTCTTTGATCAATGGAGAATTTACAAATGTGGTTTGAAGTCTGTGTGAAAGGGCAATGTTAAAGAAATGGAATAAAAACAGAGGTGTACAGGAAGCAATGCTGGGTTGGAAATGCACCAAAACACATTTAGTGAGTTAGGTCAGAGATGGCTAACATGCAAATCACAGAGGGAATTATGCAGTATGAACCTTCCGTATACATGCATTTACATAAAAAACTCAGTCTTGCCATAAACCTTACTGCACCACAAACTCACCTGTCCTCAGGTTCTACAGTTATACCTCATTACCAATCCCAAGCACAGCTACAGCTATTGAACACCATCTGTCATAGAAAGTTCGGCAACAATGTAGAGAAGTTTGAATTTTAACCAAAATTAAGAGGTAAAAAACCTTGTACACTGGATTGCTATATCAATTAAAACTGTCATGAGGACAGTCACGTGAGTTCCTTCCACCATCTCTATGGCAACAGCTGCACATCATCTAGTGTGTGTGACTACAGAGTGTTGTGAACTGCACCTGGTATCAGGAAACTGGGAAATTGGGTTTACTCTCCCATTGAAGAGCCATGATCAGAGAATCGGACTGGGTGAAGCAGTTTTTCTTGTTTGTAAGATTAGATATTGTTAGGTAGTGAATTTATGTAGTACTAGGTAATATTGACTAAGCACTCGATGACGCGGAATACTTGATTGATTGTTGCAACTCTGAATACACTGAGTTTATATTGCTCTTAAAGGCACAAACGTGAGCCGTTGAAACGCTAATGATGTCTGAAAACGCTTGCTGTTAAGGAGAATTCTCGTTTCTTCCAAAACGTTGTACGTGAAAACTGTTTACATGTGAAATGGATTTGCTTGTGATTATTTTTGGTTGTTTTCAGATTTTTTTCAAAATAAAGGAAAAATGACCAAATGAGCACGTTACATGTTGCATACAAAACCCTAGTACAATTTGTTATAATCTAAGGTGTGGGGTGACCAATTTCAAGCCACAAGTAAAATGTCTATTTCGTGTTTACGATGCAGTTATGTGGCCTGGGTTTTGGACCAATTGTGTATTTATTTGTGGGTGGGACTTTCCACTGGGAAACCACAGAAAACAAGCAAAAAAACTTTTACGTTTTGTTCATTACAGTGAGCTATTGTAGGATTTAGGGGAACACTTTCACATTGCACCTGGTTAGGATGATGAATTACAAACAAATAGTTAAAGAGCTCATTCAGTGAGCAACTAGAAAAGATTATAACAACACTCAAGTGTACACTTATAATAATATTCTTCACCCGGTTTCACAGACAAGGCTTAAGACTAGTCCCAGACTAAAATGAAATTTTGGGCTGTCTTAACTGAAAATAACGTGCACTGACATACTGTACCTTAAAATATACCATTGCCATTGTTTTGTCTTAAAATGCACACCAGTAATGTTTTTTACGGAGGCATTTTTATAAAAGCGACTTAAATATCTTAATTCCACTAGTCCTGGCTTAAGCTAAATCTTGTCTGTGAAACTGGGCCTACGTATATTAAGTGTTAGAACACGTCTCAGTTTATATATAGCCAGACTGAATGTAATTGCTTTATTACTATTATTGATCATGGTCATCTTTGCACAAAAAGAAAAAAGATGTATTTCTCTATCCAAACCCCCTTTAACCCAAGAGCAAAGAGTCTGACACAACATAAAATTACAGCAATGAAAAACATATGTAAATACAAATAATCAACCCTGAAGAAAATAATAACCAATACTAAAAAGAATTGGATCCCCAGCACCTTAAACAAATGATCATTTGTGAGAACAGCAAATTACGTGACAAAAATTCATTATTTTCTATGAAGATATAAAACATGTGCACAGTTGTCTCCAAACTGTTGACTGACTTTATAAGGAGACACGATCCCCTCATCTTTAAATAACAATAAAGGTGACAGTGCACCCAATGTCAACTAGAGGATGCATGCAAGCATGTACAGTTCAGCAAAGATGGACGGATACACACGTTCACTGAAGCACGACACCGGTGTACCCTTTTCCCCCTGCTTTTTTGCTCCACTTCCTTTATTCTTGCACTCCTGATGTGCTTTTGCACGAATGACGTCTGATATTTCGTGAAAATGCTAATGTAGACAAAATATTGGAATTAACAGAAACCCGATGAAGGCTCCAGCCAATGTCTGACTCTGCGGCAGTTACTTGTGGTCTCAAGGTTACGTGTTAATACAGTCTCTGCATTAAATATGAAGCTAGCCTTTTGGTTATTCGGATATGACACTCCATCATCATCATCTCGCATACACATGCTCAACATTTTCATTGAGTGTACCCTCAAAGCCATAAGCCATAAAAACCAGCACCTCCAGACAGGACAGAGATGAAAAGTTCTTGGCTTGAATCGTGTCATACCAGGCAGGTGTTGGGATGAAGGATGCTGAGAAAGAGCTTAACATCAATTCTCAGTCACAACATTGGCATGGGAATGATTTAGTTGCAAGTCCTTGTGTATTTTCCAGTGATTTTTTTTAAACACAATAGTTCATACGGCCCATAATCCTTTGGGGCTAGAGTGTGAAAGCTTCAGTGGGAGTCGTATGGTGCTTTTAGGACATTCTTAACACAAAGGCAAAGGCGCAGGGTACGATCAAGTACACGAAACCACGAAAAAATATTGTTTCCTAAGAATATTAAAACAATCATTGGTAAATACAACAGTGAAACATTTAATTTCTCTAAGAAAATAAAAAGGCAACAGAAATACACCTATTCCAGTGCAGCAAATCTAAACCCAGCCGATTAATTCAAATCACTTTTGCCGTAATTTACACTCCTCTCGGTACTGTGCTGGCCCTTCACTTATGGTTATATGGTTTGGTGTGACCCGTTGACAGAATAAGAGATGCTGGGAGTGTGTGTCTGAAGAGGGACAAAAACATCAGTCCTGTCCTAAACTGCCCACCTCCACCCTGTGAATACTGGGGGGGTTAATGGGCCCCCCCATTTAAATTTGGTGTTTAATACTGTCTGTCCCAATTGGCAACAGGTGCGTGCATGTGTATGAGGAGTTTAAAACCGAAATGAGGGAAGAACAGCAGAAACAAACCTACGACTCGTCTCCTTTCAGGGACACTAATCTGAGAACACTTACAGATGTTCCCACCGTACTCCAAATTGTAATCTCAGTATGCAGGATTGAAGGGCCAATGCTCTATTTTTCCTGTTTGTGTCAACCTAAAACCTGTCTCACACCAGCAGTATACATCGTGTTTTTGAGTAGTGGCAATTTTCTCCACTCCCACTTGTTCTGAGACTTTATTTTAAAATGCTACTTGTGCACTTCCTGCGTTTATTTTCTAATGTCAAAGTTTCAGCTCATTGGCGATTTTTGAAGCGATGTTCTTGAATGCGATGGACGTTCCGGATATCCTCTTAAAGCGCACGCCGTTGAGCGAGAGGCGAGGCAGCTTGCACACCTCCATCTCCCACTGAACGAAGTCGTCACGGGCGGGGTTGCCGGCCATGCACAGCAGCATGTAGCGCTCCCGCAGCTCGTACTCGCAGCTGTTGGCGTCCAGCACCTTCCGAATCTCCTTCATCATCTCCCCGGGCTCCATGGAAGAGGTGGTCTTCATGCTCCACGTGAAACGGAGCGAGCGAGGCTTTGCTTGTTCTTTGAGTGTGGAAAGGGGCGCGGCCGGAGGAGTCCCGCCCCCTGGGGAGGAGGAGGTGTCCTTGATGTCATCCTCCGCCCCCACGCTAGTCTTCTCAGACTTCTCTGCACTGCTGAGCATGGATCTGGAGAGAGAGATGGACAGAGAGGGATGGTGGTGGAGGAGGTTGAGAAGATGTCGGTAGGGGGTGAACAGAAACAGAGAGAAATGAGAACAAAGGATGTAGGAAGGTGCGTGGGAGAAAAGTGAGAAATGGTTGAGAGACAAGAAAAGAAGGAAAATTGAGAGTGGAGGGTGTTGAAGAAGGAGAGAGAGGTTGGGGTAGTGGTAATGGTTGAAGAGAGACACAAGGTTTTAAACAACAGGAAAAAGAGTATGCATGCACATGTGCGTGTGAAAATTTATGTAGTGCAAACACACGAGACAGAGGAAAGTCTTTTGCTGTAAACGAACTCTCTCACTTAAAGACATTCTCGTGTCTGCTTCAGCTCAGGATGTGAAGTCACACATACCTAAAGTAGAAATATTATTCTTGACTACATACGACAGCTCAACAGAGTTTCTTCCTGTGAGAGTCTGAGCCTTTAAAAAGTAACGGTGAACCAGATGTCGTTTTTACTTCCGTATTCTATCGAATTTAATTTGAATTTTACAGGGACTTTAAGAAGCTCTGAATATTATTCAATTGGCTAATTTGATATGGTAACCCTTCCGTGCATTAATTATGATACCCTCTGTCAGAATTTGTCCTGTTTGTTTATATTGAAAACAATATTTTAACCATTTTACATATATTTTTTTAATTAATTTTCTCACTTGTTCAGTAACTTGTGATCTAGCCAATTACTGAATTAATGTAAAATATTACAAAACAGTCAAGAGCATAAAGCTTTTCTTTCCAGTACAATTCATTATTTATAAAATATTAAAGACACGTGTTTCTCTAAACGAGGGGTTCTCAACAGGGGGGGCCGTGGCCCACAAGGGGGCCCTAGCTGACTTCCAAGGGGGCCTCAGGATGACTAATAATAAAAAAGACAAAATTAGCATAAAAAAATAAAAAAATGTAAAAATATTAATAGTTAATATTATATATTATTATATTATATATAATTTTGAGTTTTTGTGAGCGGGAGGGGGGCCTTTGAATATTGTTGAATACAGTGGGGGGTTGCAGTGTGAATGTACTGTATATCAATGGCTTTAAAATAGTTAAATAGTAAAACTAGTATTAATAATAGTGCACAAATCAAACGCACAAGCAAAAAACGTTCATCTATACATGTGTTTGCCATGTAAGAAAGACAGGCTGTAATTTGAAGCTCAAAACACATAAATCTCTTCAAAATCATGACACATCACAGGCACTCGAAGGAAAATTCCCTCACGTTCGCAAACACATCCACACTCTGCAATTATTCCTCCAATTAAATCCCGTCTACTTCTATTTGATTTGCAAAACAATCATTAAAAAACCCACTTCGATGCCCATCTACACCTCTTTACTGATTCATTCGGATTTAGAAAACCTTGCGTTTGCGTTTTGTTCTCACCTGCTCCCCTCCTCCTGACCCTCTCCCTCATAGGGGCTCCTCGAAAAAAGTAACAAATTTAGTCTTAGTCTGAGTTCTTACTCAACTCAGTACTAGTACAGTGAGCGCAAAGAGTTAGGCCAGTCCATCACCACATAAGCTTATAAAAACATTTCCCCTTCAAGAACCAACCTGTGGCCACAGAGTCCACCGATTCACTTGTTCACTTGCTTTCATTTCATATTTATGAGATAGCAACACGTGTGTGTACAATCATGTATGCAAAATGCCAATGAACAGATGAATCGGACAAAATCTTTCAGTTTTATGAGAATGATGCCCAAGATGCTCTAAAGGATTTCTACACAGCCCTATCACCATGGTAACCACATCCAACAGTCACCTGCCCTATACAGTCCGCCTGGCTCATAACAGAACACACAAGCATCCCAAACACCAGACAAACAGACCCTTAGCAAACCGATATTACTATCATAACCCTACTAGTAAAACCACACAGAAGACAGAAATCACTAACACAGAAAGAAAGTAAAGAAATAACACAACACAACACACATGAATCTGTTCAGAGAATGCAAGGGGTTAAAACACATGCAAAGCTGAACTTAAGTGCAGTTAAAGGCTCTAAAACAAATCAAAGCATTACATTTCAGCAAATAACAAACAGGAATTAATTACAATATGGATTTCAGTTTTGACCACCAGAGGGCGCAAACACATCAGCGTCTTAAACTGCTCGCTTGTGCTCTCTGGTGGTCGTTAAAACCATACAAGCACCTCACATCATTTCCAAGATAAACAGGTTTATGAACACAATATAATTACATCAGATGAAGAAACTCTTTTTTTGTTAGGTTAACTCAGTGTGTTAGTGACTTCAGACAGATGGTGACTTCCATTCAGTGTGTGTGTGTGGGGGGGGGAAGGGTAAACCCTACGGTATGGGGACAAAATGTCCCCACAAAGATGGCAATATCCAAAATCCTTGTCCTTGTGGGGACTTTTTTTGTCCCCATGAGGAAACAAGCTTATAAATCATACAGAATTAACTTTTTTGAAAATCTAAAAGAGCAGAAAGTTTTGTGTGACTTTTAGGGTTAGGGAATATGATATACAGTTTGTACAGTATAAAAACCATTGTGTCTATGGAATGTCCCCATAAAACATGTAAACCCAACATGTGTGTGTGTGTTCATGTTTATATATCCCGGTGGGGAGATAAACCTGAATACACACCAACACATGGGGACTCGTGTCACTGTGGGGACCAAAATTGAGGTCCTCACAGGCACAAAAGCTTATAAAATGTACAGAACAATATTTTTTAAAAATCTAAAAATGCAAAAAGTGTTCTATGATCTTTAGGTTTAGGGATAGGGGATAGAATATACAGTTTGTACAGTATAAAAAACATTATGCCTATGGACTGTCCCCACGGGGATAGTCAACCAAAGCGTGTGTGTGTGTGTGTGTGTGTGTGTGTGTGTGTGTGTGTGTGAGTCATCAGCTCAACACAGATTTAGATATATATACAGAGAAAGAGAGAGATGTGATGGAAAAGTTTGGAGATGTTCGGCCTCAGCTTCTGTAGCTGCTGTCCTTGTTAATGTGAAAAACACGCTTGCTTCATTCTCACTTCCAGCCCAAAGAGTTTTTCAAACAAAACCCGACATTAACATTTATTATTACATTTAGAAAATGCCTTTATCGTAGAAAAATACTGCTATGGTTTATTAGGATGATAGTTGAGTTTTGAGAAAGACAAAGTGCTTTTTTAAATTGACAGGGACCGATGCAAATCAATGCAAAGGAGTTGAGTTTGTTGGCCTAGGCTTTTTCCATGACATCATATCCTATTAGCCGTCTTAATGATGACATCAGGTGTTGTTCTCAAAGCCCCGTGTTATTTGATCAGGCAGAAGCACTAGTCAAACACACAGTATCTGGGACACACAGGTGAGATCACCAGGTAAACTTACAGGAAAGGGAAATTAAGGGATGGAGACGGGGATAGGCTTCGGGTGTTACTGTGGTAGTTGAAGGCGGGTGGGGTTTTTAGGGCTGTAGTTGGTGGTTAGTGGGGGTCATGACACGGCACACAAAAATAAATAAAGATATAAAAGAAAAAAAACACTGAGGGATGTAGATAAGGAACGAGGAAAGAGAAATATAAGGTCTTAAACAAAGGGAGGTTAGGTCATCGTTGCCTACCTTCCGGGGAATCTGAATGACAGATTTCTACAAAACAAAGTAAAAGAAAAAAGAAAAAGGAAAGATGCATACATGTAAATTGAAGACCAAAAAAACAATGACATTTTCAAAAAGTGCTTGGGTTTCTCGGGGCATGGCAACAGTCAATTGAAGGTTATTTGATGGGTTATCTGTTTCAACTCTTCAAGGTGAGCAGGTAACATTAGTAAAATTCTTGTCAATTATTAACACTCCTTTAAAGGGTTTAAAACACAAAATCCCGAAAATGAACAGTAACAGTATCTAAAATAAAACAGATTGAAAATACTCATTTTGTTCATGTCATCCTGGATGTACCACTTCCCTGAATATAAACAAATAATATTATATTATAATGCTGTCATGTTATCCGTTTACATGGGACTCAAAAACACATATGACAACTAGTCACAAGACACGTTCACCATCTGTTTGTGTTCATTTCGCTAAAAAACCTCAAAATATGAACCGTTCTCTCACAAACATATTGTTTAACTTCAAAAAAGCATTTTAAACTATTTTTTCATTTGGATTAGATAATTGATACCGTGGATCTATGTGCTTTTGGAGCTTCACCATTTAGTCCCATATAAAGATGACATGATGGGGCTTTTAATATAAAAATGTTCGATTGTGTTCTGAAAAAAGAAAGTCATATACATCTGAGATGGCACGAGAATGAATAAACGGAGAGAATTTTTAATTTTGGGTGAACCATTCCTTTAAAGTCAACGGACCCCATTTAATGTGTTAATGCAAGTTTCTGTCAGTGCACATTATTCTAAAGCAACAAATCTTTGTAACTTTATTGAAATAGAAGAAATCTCCCTGCTTCTGAACCAGCTTGTCTTATTGAGATGATGTCACGAGGCAACAAAGGCAAGCAAAGTCATTTAGAAAAGAAACATCTGAATAGCTAGATTACTGTTGGACGTTAAGAAAGCTTTTCTAATACCATGATCAAATTCATTTCATGTCGGCAACATATGACATCTTTGTGATAGGCAAGATGAAGCACTTCCAGGTCTTAATCTGAGGCCCAAATAAATCAATATTTTTTCACAATCAACTGCACGTGTAATTCTGTTATGGAACACCTATCAAATGAATGGCTTGCAAATGCGGTTTCATGTTGACTTTAGAAGTTAAAAGTAAAACTCATTATTACAAACTGTTGACGACCATGTGACTAACTCACTAGACTCATTTAAACTGCATGTGGAGACATTCCCACACTGCCTCGAACATACACACAAAAAGAACATAAAACAGACACGTACACTTGAACACAAAAGATTAGTTTGGGGAACGGCGACTGTGATTTCATTCTTTCCTTTTGAAATCTGAAACTGGGCATGAGATGAAACACTGCTATTGTACATGTAGTGAAATCTGAGAGATTATGACTCTAGTTCTCATGTGTTTTCTGTTGTGCTGTTTAAAATTGCACTGTTTAAACAAACATTTGTCATGTGGGACTTTCTTGCTTCGCAGCGTAAGTTTTACATTGACTGCTATGGTGGTACTAGGGAGAGCATAGCAAGGTGTCCCCGCCATAAGTATTTATAGAGCAGGGGAACGCAATACCTCAGCTGTTACCAAGGATACACGGAGGTGCGGGAAAAGTAGCATTGTGTTGAGAGCGTGTGCTGGAACTTAGACACACGGATGATGAAATTGATGAGAAATATGAATGTGTAGAAATGAAATTCGTGTCGAGATCAGGGGAAATAATAGCACTTTGAATGAGAAATAAAGGCCTGACCTTCGTGAGCTTCATGAGGAAAAATCGACATGCATTAAAGGGAAAGTTCACCTAAAAATGAACATTTTGTCATCATTTACTCGCCCTTAAGTTGTTCCAAATCTGTATAAATGTCTTTGTTATGTATAACACAAAAAGATACATTTTAAAGAATGTGGGAAACTAAACCGTAAAAAAAATACCACAGATGTGTGTCCTACTATACTAGTCAACAGTGCCCCAGAACTGTTTGGTTACAAGCATTCTTCCAAATATCTTTTTTGTGTTCAGCAGAACAAGAAAATGTATACAGGCTTGGAACAACTTGAGGGTGAGTAAACGATGGCAGAATTTTTCATTTTTGGGCGAACTATCCCTTTAGGTCATTTGTTCTTAAATAAATCGTATTGTTTCCACATTCTAATTCATTGTAATGACAGAAATGACACACACACACACACACACACACACAGCTCCCCCCTCAGCAGGAAGGAGAGGTGTGAGAATGTGCTGATGCCGTTTTCCTCCATTTAACAAGTCTCGTCTCTTGTTTTTCATCACCACCTAATGCTTCCATCCTTTACAGCCCAAAATACCCAACATTCATCGCACTCATCCTCACACCACATCTCTCAGCCAGACTCGGGCTTCTTGTGTTAACTGCTCTGTCTCTCTTTTTCAGCACAGCATGTCAATCCACTGATGTACTGAACTTTCTTTCTCTCTCACCTGCGCACAAACTTAGAGGTGAACTTGCTGAAAATGCCGGAAGCGGCTGGTCGTCTTTGTTGGCTGTTGCCGTGGGAGAGCGAAGGGGAGGCGGGGGCTCCGTGATACGGAGAACCCTGTTGGTCTCGTGCACCCCTCTGTTGCCCGAGATGGAAGGTGTTGCGGGTGGGCACCCCTCTTGGGAAGTTGGTACGGTCCGTCCCAGCTGCGCTGCTGATATTGTGGGCTGAGGGGGAGGCACCAGGTGCTCTCTGTGGGGGATCACTGTGACAAAGCAATTTTAACCAAACAAAAGGAAGCAAAAATGAGGACATAGCAGGAATCAGTATTAAAATATAAGCAAACATATCTAATATATAAAACTTAATTATACATAATTATGCATTTATTAAAGCTTTTTCACAAATTAAACCTCAATAAATGAATAATGAAATGATAGCAAGAACATGCAAGGATGATTTCCCCCATTTACATATGCAGAAAGAACTGCTGTACCACAAATGATGGGTGGGTTCAACCGTAATACGTTCATCAAAGCTGCATCATCAAATAAATGTGAACACTTTTGTATTATTATTTTAAGAACATACCATTAACATAGCAGAAACAAATATGTGTTTGAGTTATGTCCTCAGGAGCTCAGACATACATCTCTTGAATACATTATGTAATCTCACAATGGAGAAAAATATGTCAGCTGCTTAAAAAAAAATCTGACATCACATAGCGGACCCAATCTTTAGCCCTGTAATCGGCTTAATCTCGCTCTCTTTCTCACAAACAAATGATATTGTAAAACTTTTTCGTGTGTGTGTGTGTGTGTGTTGAAGCGTGTGCAGTGAATCATCCCAGCTCCCACGTAGATGTCCTTTCTGCACACTGTCTGTGAAAATCTCACTCAACCATGGCATGTCCATGCCAACATCTGTTTTAAGTGCCAACCAGTGTAGCTGAACCTTGCCAAAGCCAGGCGCCAATTGGTACAAGCCAGGGAAGTCACATGACTTTGGGTAAACAATCTGGCGAAAAAATAGATTACAAAACACTATCCGAACACTTCAGCGAGGAGGTGATGGTGTCAGAAACATGGCTGTGTGCCACTAATGACCTCATTTCATTCATGCTTTCACAAGGCCACATACACTGGTTTGCTTCTAGAAACTGAAAACCTTGAAGTCAACATGAAATCAAAATATTAAAAAAATTTGTCCGTATACAAAACCCCAAGAATTTTTCATTAATCTGTCTCTGAAATGCTTCCGATTTAAACGATGTCAAATACAACACAGGAGAGAAAGATAATGTTAACCAACAAACATTCTAGTTATGTAGCCGATGTTATAGTCTACTGTCACAGGTAAAGCAACTTTTGCCAACAAAATTTTAACATGACTTTAATAAAGGTAATGAAAATAAATCTTGATTCTTCAGGCAAAATTGTAATCTTGTCTATAATGGTCTGCATTAAGCCTGTTTTCTTGTATTTTTGACCCATTCTGGTGTAAAACGGCCTGAGATTGTGATCCAGTTATTGAAGATAAATAAATGCAGTCCTGAAATCCATTCTAAAAAAAATCTTAAATATCTGTCCCAATACAAAAGTGGTTTGTAAATGCAGTTTCATGTTGACTTGAAGAGTTAACAGCAAAGCAAAATTGTTGGTTAACATGCGACGAACTCATTTCAAACAAATGTGTAGTTATTTCTCTCTGTTGCATCTCAAACATCTCTTCCTATGTTGTTCTTTTTTTGTAACTCTGCTGGGAGACTTCTGGCCATCCAACATGACTTACCTTCCAAAATCCAAATATGTCCCCAATACATAAACAAATGTGTATTTTCAAGTTCAACAGGGCAATTCACATCATTTCATAACACATCAGAGAGGACCTGAATCACTGCACACATCCCTGGGGGAGTATCTAGTTTTAACACTGTAACATGGAGGAGGAATATTCAGGGGTCAATTTGGGGACAATCTAATATACAAGCTCAGACCAGTGCAAACACAGCATCTAAGCAAAAGGACACAGAGGTTCCCATAGTAACACTATAGTATGCTAGATGACACACCCACTCCTGAAAGCAACACACATCTGAACACACTGACCAGACTGTATGAGTTTAAAGTTACAATCACAACTCACACACACTACACTAAAATAACTCACTGGTTATTTTCAACCCATGCTTGATTCCAAAAGGACACAAACCCAAGCACTGGGTTCAGTTAAAGTCCCCATGAACCAGAAGTTGCGATAGTTTTTACTTCCGTATTTTGACGCATTACAAGTGAAATGGAATTCCTTGAATGAGGAAAAATAGTGGGCGTGGCTTTCGTCTTTCTCTGCTATGTGATTGGATGTATAAAAACAGCCGTTGCATTTTGAAATGGAACTGGAGCCGTCTAACATACGCCATCTAAGATGGATAGTCATTACAGGACGGAAGTGCATTTTCAGATTTTGACTAAAGATTATGAGGGCACAAGATGTTTAAAAAGAGAATGACCCACATTGATAAACAATTTACAATAAACGCTGCAATATTTCATGAAAAAAATAGGCATTGTAATTTTTTATTTCACTGGGACTTTAAAATTGGAAATATATTTCACCCAACCATGAGTTGAAAATAACTCAGCAATGTTGTGCAAAAAATATTAGCAGGAGCAAAAGCACTGTGAAAACACATCTGCACTTATTTGAGCCACGTTTCTACCGACTCTTACAGCTGAGATTTTCACAGTGGCAAACCACACATTTCCAAGGTGTTAAAGTCAAGGCCCATCACATGACTCGCATCATTCTTCTCCAATGCATTAAACATAACAGAGGTCTGCAAAACGCACCTAACCATCACTGGACAATACTTAAAGCTGCAGTGTGTACGTTTTTTTATTTGTTACAAACAAACAATAATCAGTTAATGTCCAAGTACGTAAAACATCAGTGTTCAAAACCATCCCCTTACCTTAGACCAATACGCAATATTACACTTATAATAATGATTTATAATATAAAACTTAGTTTACTATCAGTTAAGATAAACAGCCGTAGTTAAAAATTAAGAGAGAAATTTTCATTTAATCAGCATGTCTAGATGTATTGTGGCCATTCCAGTCCAGTGTCTGTTGAATTTCAACAAAATCAAACCTCAGGAGTGACAAAGTCATCAAAAACAAAATGTGAAAGACTGACAGAATGACAAGACACATGAAAACTGTGACAAAAATCCAGGTTATCACAAAATTATTTTTGTACTTTTCCTAAATACATGTACAAATATTACTGTTGTATTGCTTAAAAGTGAACATGAACTTGTTTTCTCTGCAGTATTTGAGGTCTGAAAATACAGAGCATTTTTTCTGTTATTTTGATCGGTTTCTCCCGTTTTTATTTTCTGCAAATAAATGCAAACCAAAACAATATTTTTATTTGAAATTTGGGATAAATATTGTTAGTAGTTAACCTAAACACATACCTAGAAATAGTACCTTCAGAAAAACTGAAAATGGTCTTAGAAATGGTCTCTTAATTTTTTCCACAGCCGTATATGTAAAGTAGACATACGCCCGGTTAACCAAAAATATATATCATGTGATTTATGCACAATTTGTGAGAGCAGTACAGTAAAATGCTGCTGCATCCGAAAGCCAGAGGGCACTCTCGTAAAGAAACTCCAAATACGCACTGCAGAAGAAGACCATAACACACGTAGTTCTAGGAAATGCCTAAGGACATGTTTTCATCACTGATCCTCAAGCCTCCTCAGGTATTTTCATGATAATAAAGTATATTTATAATGATCATGTTTGACGGGTGTTGCTTTTTTAAATGCACGTTATAAGCGACTCAAACTCGCACTGCTTTTAGATCGAGCAGCATTTCCTACTGATCCCAGAGAAGTGCTTCACAGACAAGCGAAGCATCAATAAAATAATCGATATTTTGCATTATCGCAGCCAGCTCGGTTTCAGCAGGATTTAGTGGTAACCGCGGTTAACCGGGCACATGTCTAATGTAAAGTTAACTGCAATCTTATGTTTCAAACAGAGATGGCGATATAGAGGCAAAAGTTATGGACTGCAGCTTTAAGTAGACAGTGTCATCTCAAAACTATGAACTCAAGTGCTAGCCATCTAAACTGACTTTAGTAAAAAAGAAAATTCACCAATATATCAATGACGTGCCTGGACTATGTCATCTAATTTCATGCTACCTTCACAAGTTTTCAATAGTTTCTGCACACACACTCCTTTCCTGCTACCTAGCGATGCCCCTCTATGACATCATATGCAATGTTTTCCACATGGAGGTCAAAGGGGCGCTTGACACTCCGCCTTGAAGCCCTGATGTAAATCATGTGAAAGGCCTTGAGAGACAAGGGGGAGTCACACTATACATGGCCCCTCACTCACTCACTCATATATACAATGCACAGATATGTATATATGTCCCTTGCACTGAGGTAGAGTTGAAACAACACACAGGAGGGAAACGAAACACAAAAGAGTGAGGGAAGCAACGTATCAAATCAGTAGTACCTTCTCTCAACGGTCCCCAACCACGCTCGGAAGAGCCTCAGCTCACTGCATGCAACAGACCAGCCATTCACTTACAGCAACAGCACTGACACCAACCATTTACACTCCACGCAGTTTCTTGATGCGTGTAAAAATGCATTCCATATTATTGATGATAGGGACAGAAAGATGAATGTGATGCCGATGATACATGAAGTCGGAAGTCGGACTCAAACGCGCACCGCACACATTAAGAGTAAGGCTCAGCAGTAGGCCACTGCGCCGATGCTTGTGTTTTGCTAATATACGGCCCCTGGAAATGTCATTTGGCCACAGAGTGAAGTGGGGTCTGTTTATTGTCAGCAGAGGGATGTTATCTTTGACTGGGGTGATACAGGAATGAGGCACAATTGCTCCACGGTGCACATTCACGTGGTAATAAAGTAAAAATTAAACAAACACCATCACTCTCCCTACCGTCAAGGGTCATGTATCATCATTAGTCTTCTTAACAAAAAAAAAAAAAACATAACTTATTATTTCTTAACATTGCCCTTGAAACGCTGCTAAAGAACACCAATGACCCCTTAAGAGACCCCTCCCTATTCATCATAGTACAGTTCATCACTTGACGTGACACCGTACTTTAGTTGACTGTTTCCAGTCTGGCTCTCTCTGCGGCGGCGTGTGGACTTGCCTGGGCCGGTGTGTGTGCAGGTCTGCGGGGCAGGGATGGGCAGAGGTGGAGAGGGACTTGTGATGGCGGGGGCGTGAGGAAGAGGAGGATGAGAGCACGGCGCCGGCCGAGGCCGTGGAGGCACGGGACCCGGGAGTGCTCAGGCTGAGGGGAGAGAGAGAGGACAGCGTCCCCTCCGAGCGCACACACGCATAAACCGACACACGCATAGACACGAGTGTGCACGTATGTGTGGAGGCAGGGAGGGAGGGAGAAGCATTCCATTAGAAAAACCACTCAATGCACACATTAGACAGAATGAGACGGACAGACAGAGAGGTAGAGAGAGAGAGACCACAAAGAAGAACATGAGTCTGGGCATAAAGAGAGAGAGACAGTAGTGAATGGCACGAGAGCGAAACAGAGGTCAAACAGAGTTCTGATTTCACAGAAAAGCACAAAAGAAACACACACACCCACACGCAGCATGCGGGGATTAGTTTAGCTTGTGGTGGAGAAATAACATGCTATCACCTTGCTATGTGGCAGAGAAGCTAAGCCTATTACGGACGACTACAGGAATCTTACAACAGAGTTAATGGTGCTTTTTCCATCACAAGCCACCCTAATCCACTTTAAACTATACATACACTCACAAAGACACAAAGAAGCACGCTCACATACGACACAGACAGAATAAAAACAGACAGAGGGTGAGAAACGGAAAAAGGAAGAGGGATGTGTTGGGAATATTTAACCCGACACAATGATATTGAATGTCTTCAGATAAGCTCATGAGAAAATACAGAGGCAAATCATTAAGTGGACAAAAGGTTATAACTCTTCAAGACCCCATGAAATCACTGCCTTCTTGCCTGGATTAACTTCCTATTAACAAGGAAGTTAAGGCAGTACGTATTAAAGGTCTTTAAAAAAAACTATGGTCTTTACATCACAGCCATGTACTTAACAAAGTTCTTTGGGATTTGTAAGACGTTTATTTATATTTCGGAGTAATCAAAAAAGAAAGAAACAGTATTCATTTCAAATGCATTCATCTGCTTAAGAATTGTGTCAACATCCAAAAGTGCACCAACATATGTGAAAAAGAGATTTCAAAACGGCATTTTTTTATTTCATGGGGTATTTAACAAAGTCACTTACACAAACCCATAGATAACAACAAATGCACTGCACAGTGCTGGCTAAACAGTTAATGCTTGTTCACACCAAGTCTGGTTTTACAAAATGAAATGAAAGCAGAAGTAGGCAGTACTTAAAGGGGTACAAAAACACAATTTGTCTGGGGAACACTAAAGAAGATTTTTAAAAAATGTGTCATTGGTTTTGTGTTCGTACAATGGAAGTCAATGGGGGCCAATGTTGTTTGTGCACCAACATTTTTGAAAATATCTTCTTTTGTGTTCTGCATTCATAATTTTGATTTTGGGGTGAACAACCCATTTATACTCAAGTACATTCTGAAGTAACTGTACTTGTCAAAATGTTTTTACTTTGTTAAAATGTTACTTAACTACATTAAGAAGCATATATCATACTTTTTTTACTCCACTGCATTTCATAAACACAAGCTTTTTAACCAGTAAAGCCTGGCTCAGATTACAGGATTCTCGGCCAGATTTTACCCCGATTTCCCCTCCCGAGAATCTTTGAAAAAATCGGGTCCAGAACCTCGATCGGGTCCGAGATTCGGCCCAGATTATCACGTAATGTGAGGCATTCACAGATCGAATCTTACACCTCCCGATCTGCTCCGAGAGAAATCGGGGCCGCCCCGATCATATCAAACATGTTTGATATTTAGGATTTTAAATCGGGGTGATGACGTTGGTACTTTCGCAACAGCCAATGAGAGGCACATCTGCAAGGTGACGGAGATGACTGACAGACCTTTAAAAATGTCGACCGCGAAAGCTCCTGCAAGGGAATGTTGGACAGCGGAGATGGAGGAACAACTTGTGGCAACAACATGATTGTCTATATAATGTATCCTCCAAAACATACCACAACCGCACAGATAAGGAAAAGAGCTGGGGAGAAGTCGCGTCGGTTTTAAATGTACCGGGTAAGTTAACTGCTAACGCGCAGCTTGTAGTTTCGTTCAACAGATTGTTATTTGGCTATAGGCATACATATAACATGCGTTTATGTGTTTGTTTTTACGCTGTGTCTTATAATCACATTGGCATTCATCTTTATTCTCGGCAGCGAGAAAGCGATTTTTTTTCTTCCGTTATTTATTAACATTAAACTTAAGCGGCTCGCCCAAAGCACAGTCATAACTTCAGCCCTAGCAAAAAGCATTATAGCACCCCCTGCTCAAAATACGTTCCCGCGGCTTTGGACAGACAGAGAATCATTCAGAGAGCGACAAAGACGTTACACAACCGCTGCCAGGTGAGATCACGTGAAATTAACTTTGCGATGTCCCTTTGTTTACTTCTGTTTCCCGGTGAGATGACGTAAGAGGCGTCTCTGGTATGATAATCTTAATATTATCCTGTAGTTTGGGTGTATTAGGATGTCTTTTGATGTGCAATTATAAAATAAAAAAACTTCCAATCAAACTTTCTAAATTTTTATTTTTGCACTTGCTACCTTTAGACTTATTTATAAACACAACTTTAACCCCCAACGTTTTCTTATCTGGACATTTCACATTTATAAATGCAAGTTTACAAAGGGCAAACCTATTTTTGTAGTGCTTGAAAAAGAGATTCAAATGTAGATGTGATGTCATCATCTAAAAATAGTAAACCCATTAAAACGGTTACTATTAGCTCCTTTTACAAAACTGCATATCCTATGGATATGTAAAATATGTGTAATTTAGTTGTACACTGATGAGTGTGAGCTTGTTTAAGATTTTAAATAAGAGAATCTGTCAAGATTCTCCTTATGTGTGTGCTGCAACCAGAATTTTTAATCTTTCCGGATTTTAAAACTCCTGTAGTCTGAGCCAGGTTTAAGATTTTAAATGAGAGAATCTGTTAAGATTCTCCTTACGTGTGTGCTGCAACCAGAATTTGAAATCTGTCAGGATTTTAAAACTCCTGTAGTCTGAGCCAGGCTTAATACTTTTACGTGAGTATTTTTGCACAGTGTTACTTGATTGTTAAAAGGTAAAAAAACATTTAAAATGTCTTTATGTAATGTACACTCTAAAAACAGATGTGTCAAAAACAACCCATTTTGTGTTTAGTTTTGTCCTTAACTGAACTCATTCTCTGTGTTATTTCTCGAGACAACACGTTTCGTGTTACTTTTAACGCAACTTGACATAATGTGTTAAATAAGATCACAGAAACAATGTTTTAAAATGAACACATCCATTTTATGAGTGTTGTGAGGTAAAAAGTATGAAATATGCTTCATAATGTAGTGAAGTAAAGCTTTTTGAAAGTAAAAACACTGATGAAGTACAAATACTTGAAAAAAGTTCTGCGGCAGAGTAAAAATACTTCACTACTGTCCACCTCTGCATAAAAGTATAACAGTTTTTGCAAACAAATCACAATTCTTCTCCAATCGTGCTTTAATGTTCTACAACTTCCTATTTAGACATGCATTTCAGGATGTTATTCTATGACAAAATACCATTTAAAAGGACATATCTACTATATTATCAACTGCACATGTTTGTTATTCTGTGTGTAACTGCTGTAACCCAAGTCAATTTCTACACTGATATGGGTTGATTCTTTACAGGCTATTGTTCAGCATCAACAAAAACAAAACATGAGTCATTGTGGCGCATTAATGTGAAAGACTGGACACTTAAATTTGACTTTAAAAGGTCTCAGTCTTTTCCAACCCAAAAACCAGGACCTAGTGTGAACAAGCCTTCCGTATGTCTAATGGCACAGGGGCTTCTACACTGGAATCTGTGAATTCAGAGGAAACCATATTTGTGCAACATGACTCCAGTAGGCAGAAAGCTCTTAATAAAAGCATGTCATGCATAAGCATTATGAATACAGTCATTACACAATCCAGTGCAATGTGTGGCGTGAAGCATATGCATGAATCCGCAGCATGTTAATGCTAGTCAGAGAGGGGTTATATGGTTAGTGTGGAGGTGCAGTGGAGGAAGCCAGAGGGTTTGTGGTGATGAAGGGGTGGGTTTGGTGAGAAGATGCGGACTGATACGAGGTTGGGATGATGCTGGTTGATATTATAGTGTTATGACGGCGAGAAGGGTTAAAGTATGTGTCTGTGTGCTACCAAAGGGGTTTAAAGGTAAAAGATTTGATTGTGTGTGAATTTGAATGAAACGGTTCTCAATAATTCAAATCAAAAAGGCGTCATTATTCCTTCTGAAATCCAGGGTGACATGTTATTCGGGCACGATTGTGTCTTTCTGTGGATCAAAAGCATGCCAGCCTGGTCATGAAGGTAATGGCTAACAGCACAGAGACAGAGATAGAGGCAGACTGACCATGTGTGCTTGGGGATGCATAACGGTGTACATTTTGTGACTGATTTTGGTAGTGATCTTATTTGGATATGTGCGTGAGGTAAAGTACTTTGAAAGGTACAGAAAACCCATTTTTCTCAAACGGAAGTTTTTTGTTCTTTGCCATTTTTAGATGTATTATCTCGGATGTATATCTGGATGTACCTGTCTTTCCCATTCTGCACTCCTAGAGTAGCTCTCTCAGAAATGGGTGAGTTTCTGCTCCGGCTTGTGCCCGTGGACAAGATACTATTCTGAAATCACAAATACAGACACACATAAAAACATTAAAATCAACGGAAAATGATAAGATGTAGAGAGACTACTTTAGGTGTCGTTTTGTTTTGCCTTTCAGTGTATACAGTATATCCAAATACCCTTATACGAGCTCAGTTTACTTGAGATGCAAAAAATGTGCAAGATAATATCTTAATCTTAATAATCTTACAGAGAGCCATAAAAGTCATTTTATTCTATTAAACATACACTACCGGTCAAAGGTTTGGGATAAAAAAATGTTACTCATGCTCTTAAAAATCTTTTAATCTGAACGTGTATGTTTCAATGTTTGAAATTACTTTTGTGGACAAAACTATAATAGTGCAATGTGCAAACATATTCATTTATTTCTAGAAAACGACATTCTTTATTAATAATAAAAAAAAGGAATACTTGGCCAAAATAATGAATAAAAAGCAGCCAATAAGAGTCGAGCATAGATGGAAATTCCTTCAATACTGTTTAAAAAGCGTCCCAGGTTGAGACATCAAGAAGCTGGTTTATAAAATGCCAAGAGAATGATTTTGCAAATTGTAGTCCAATGGTGACTACTTTGAAGGTGCTAAAATAAAATATAGAGTTCATTTATTTTGAATGCTTTTAGTCACAACATAATTCCAACAGTTACAACTGTATTATTCCATGGTTTTGATGAGTTTACTATTATTCTAAAATGTGGAAGAAATATAAATAAAGAATGAGTGAGTGATCCCAAACGTTTAACCTGTAGTGTAAATCTCAAAAAAGTTTCCTCAATTTATGCTTAAAACTAAAGAAGTACTGGCCAGTGGGGTAAGAAAAAAAAAAGGTTGTCTTTAGTTTTAAAATGTATATTTTGTACGTTTTTTTATATTTGTAAGTTTTTATTTATAAATGTATGTATACATTTTATTTAATAATTAATTTATATTATAAAAGATAAAATGTTTTTTTATAGCATATCTAGAGAGCAAGGTTTCATTCATGTTCACCATAAAACCCTGTATGTAATGTAAACCCTGTATGAATGTTTAATGGTAATTTAGAAATAAATGTTTCCTCTTTTTTACTAAACGCATGTAAATCTCTGCCATCCTACTCGTTGGGCCCTATTTAAAATCCCAGTTTTGCGCTTTGTATGAAGAACAAAAGAAAGTGGAGACCTATCTATCTACAAATATTTGCCTTTTTGGCAAACCCAGAAACTCAAAACTCTAGGTTTGCTTTGCTGTGTGTAAACTACTCCAAAACGGAAATCTCTGAAGCGTTTCACAGAAATAACCCAAGAGAAGCCAAGAACAACGGCCATGCCAAACTTCTCCCAGTCAGAGGGAGAACACTTCAACACTGGGCAAGCCCTCTCAGCCATCTGCTACTTAAGAAATATCATTGTGAAACACAAACGTCTTTCCAGCAACAGTTTTAATAATATGTTCTTCAAGCACAGGGAACTCCTGCAGAACATGACCTGAATTTGTAAAGTTGAACATGGCCAGCTTTATTGAAATGAACATTACTCGCACATATAAGAACAAACATACTCGTACGCAAACCTATGCATCACCAAACTTACAGTAGAGGGTGTGGAGCTCTTTTTGCGTTCGCCGGGGATGACGGGACTGTTCGGAACTTTGGTGGAGCTATTTGAACCTTTCCTCCCAGAATCCTCAACTCCAGGCTTGTTTTCTCCCTGAGACCTTTTCGAGTATGAGCCTGATGAGCAGAACGACAGAAGAAAAGAACGACAACGTACGTAAGGATTTAGATATGGTGCTTTGTGTCTATGAGGGGTTTTAATTCACAAAACCTGTAAATCAACGCACCCTGATCCGTCGATCTTCTGATCGGCTTCTGAGTGGATGACACGCTGCGCTGTACTTTATGGGGGGGAGACGGGGCGTTACTGTTTGTGACGTCATCTCCTGGGCGTGGCTTTAGCGACAAGATGACACCCTCGTCGAGCTGCAAATGTTCAAACACGCATGAGCACAAAGGGGTTGACAGCTGATAGGAAATCACAGACAGATTTTGCTGAAGTGAGGTAGGTGTGTACGTTTACAAAGTTTACAAATACCTCAGAATTCCTATAGTCAAGAAGCAGGTAGGTTGCCATGACTTCATTGTATTTTTGGGTGACGAGGGAGTCCTGTATTTCCTCTTGAAAGAAACCCATCTGAAGCATTATATCTGCATGGGCAACACACATGCATACATCATGTAAATAAGACTCTTTCTGAGATATTATTATGACAATGTCGGCAAACATTTCGTTTAGACCAATGTGGCATACACACCTGTCCTCCTGGGGTCTTTGTAGTCGGGTTGGGGTTCAATGTAGGGCTTTAACTCTTCTTCGTCATAACCTACATTCATCCAGCGATCCTTCATGATCTGCTGCTGAGACAAAAACAGACACGCAGGAAGAGAACCACAGCGATTGTTAAAGATAACATGACCACATCTGAACTATTAGACAGACAGGTTGGGCTGCTAACTGAAAGACTGCAGGTTTAAATCCCGCAATACGCATAACATTAAAGATACTGCCTGTGTCTAGTGCTTCAGTATACATTCAGATATCAGGTTAGTCCATACGGTTAAATCAAGCTCACCTCCAAACTGCCTCTCTTGGTGGGGTTGAGGATGAGGAACTTCTTCAGCAGGTTCTCACAATCTGTGGACATGTAGAAAGGAATCCTGTACTTTCCCCTTAACACACGCTCTCGCAACTCCTGTGTCAGAGAAAGAAAACAATAGGACTAGGCATGTGACCAATTTTACAAACAAGAATAGTTGACATACAGTACAATGGTGGAATTTTGTTGCATTTAATAGTCAGATAACTGTCATCAAGAGCAGCACTTTCCGGCTCCATGTAGTTTTTTTGCATTAAAATGCAATTGTATTAAAAAATATATCTACCATATTCAATTATACGGCTTATCGTGAAAATTGATTTGCAGAATATATAATTAAATCTAATAAAAATAATCATACTTCTACAATAATAAGCTATTTGCTATTAGCATAATACAATAATATTCGCATGCTTAAAAGGATAAATAAATTCTTTGTTAACGCAGGGGATGCATTCTGAATCTTGACTTTTTGACACAAAGCTACTGTAATTTTCAAGAAATAAACAAATATATTATTTAGGATTATTCACTGTATTGACCATGGTAACAATATCTTTAATCAGTTATCACAATATTTGAATGATTAAATATTGAATAATATAAAATACAAGCAAACGTACAAATGAGACGGAGCAAAAACTAAAAAGGAGACACACTTCAAACAACTGAAAGTGAAATGACTGTATGAAACACCATAAAAACAGGCACTTGCTCTCGTCTCTGCCGTACCTTCAAGTTCTGTCCATCAAAAGGCAGCGAGCCGCTCACTAGCGTGTAGAGTATGACCCCGAGACTCCACACATCCACCTCCGGCCCGTCATACTTTTTTCCCTGGAACAGTTCAGGGGCGGCATACGGCGGGCTCCCGCAGAACGTGTCTAACTTATTGCCTACCGTAAACTCATTACTGAAGCCAAAGTCGGCAATCTTGATGTTCATGTCAGCGTCAAGCAAAAGATTCTCAGCCTAAGGAGAGAGAAAGAATGGAGTGATAAGGATGTATGCATTTAGAAGTCACACAGCTTTGAAAAAGAGGGACGACGCTTTATATAAAGAATAAGATTCAGCATTCAGTCTCACACAATCAGAAATACACACGTCTCGCTTTTTGACTTCAAACACCCCGAATATCAGAACTGCCTCTTTCTCTTCCTCCAGTGTGTCTGTCCAACTTTTCTTATGAGTTCCCATATATGTGTGGATCTGTAAGGTGCAGGGCTCAACGCTAAGGATTTTTTCTACTGGCCCAGTCGGGCAAGTGATTCCAATTTTTACTGGCCCTGCCAAACTTTTCTCTGGCCCCACCACAAAACAGCATTAAATAAAATCTAGTTATTTGTCTGTTGGTTTTTTACCTATGTGATCTTAATAAATAAGGGTATGATACCATAAAACTATTAGCCTATAACTAAAAATGTTAACTATTGTTGAAGACAACTAATCAGTAAGTATATCCAATAAGATTTAGTAAATTATTTTATCAAATAAGATCAAGTAATCAAAGTATGTGCAATAGCACAGATAAATGTAATAAAGCAAACATACAAATGAAGAGTTTGGTTCCAAAATGAGATAACTCCGTTTTTAAAAAAAATCAAAAATCCAGTTTTTTTATTGTGCAGTCCAATTAATATCAATCAAACTGCAGTTGGTTTGTTTTGATCTGAGCCATAATAACTAAAAATACAGATAATTAACACAATAAAAACATGTTAACATAATACATTTTTTTAAAAATGGAGTTATCTCATTTTGGAACCAAACTCTTCAAATATTCAGTGCATTTCAGGTGTTTTAGATTGGTCTAATAATAGTATTTATCAGGTACAAAAATTAAATAATGTAAATACTTTATAGTCTTCACTGTATTAAATATGATATTGATTTAACCTTACTAAAATTTTAGTGAATTTTAGTGTAATTTAATCAGTGAAGAGCAGTGAGTGTTTTTTGACTCCGTTCGTTGTTGTTTGATGAACAAAACTGAGACGTTTATTATGCTGCTGCCCCTTTAAGAGAAGCACAGATCTAATATAATATATTCCGGCTGCGCGCGCATCTCAAACAGCACATGAGAACCGAATCCAGTCCTCTTTTGCATCTTCTTGGGAATATTTAAATAGGCAACATACAAATTATAATTTTCCATGACGATACAGCACTGGCCCGATCGGGCAAGTGACAGTTCTCTCAACTGGCCCGAGGATCTCCCATGCTGGCCCCGGGCCATCGGGCAGTCCTTTATGTCGAGCCCTGGTGTGGATCTGTAAGGCATGTGTGTGTTTGTGTTGAGACTCGCCCTCTGAGCTGCCACTCAAGATCTCTACACACCGCCTTTAGCTAAACAGGGAGGCTGTGTTGCCTAGCAACAGATGCAGGGCGCTAACTGGGCTCAGTTTGCAGAGTAAAATATTACTCAGCCAACAGAGCCAAACTTTTACAACGACACACACACACACACACACACACACACACACACACACACACACACACACACACACACACACACACAGCAACAAAGAAACGGATGAGGCATGAGCAGAGTGTACATCTGACAATGGTGCTATTATACCATCCCTCAGCAGATTGAATTTAGCCGTGTTGCCCTTAGATAAATCTAATCTGGATGCTCACTGCTTTTTTGAAACTTCATGTCAGAGGCTTTAAGCAATCACATTTCATCTTGAAAGACAACATTTTGTTTTTGCAGAGGGGTAACACAATAACCTCCTAAAGTTTAAAGGATAGTTCAGCAAGGACGACACAAAGATGCCTTGTCTGTTCTGGCACTGCCTGGTGTTTCTCTCACATGAAGTCTCATCACGATCAACTTGCTCTTCAGCCACAAAATATCTTTTGCCTGTGGTGCCGGTGTAACAATCAACACGGCTGAAACTGCCGCATGAAAAATACGACCTAGAGCCTGAAAGCCAACCCTTAACAGCCAGAAGCCTCTGCAGCCATAAAGGTGTGGTCTAGCGGTTAACACACAAATACACAGATTCATCACACATCTGCAAAAGTAAGTGCTTTATTATTTGTGGTTCTACTATCAAGTCAATATGTCTAACATTGTTGTATTGTAATCAATACACTTCGAGTACTGCGGTGCCATTACTTGGACGTGTGTGTGTGTGTGTGTGTGTGTGTGTGTGTGTGTGTGTGTGTGTGTGTGTGTGTGTGTGTGTGTGTGTGTGTGTGTGTGTCAGACAGATCACTTTATTCTAAACCTGTCTGGAACCATGTTTTAAAGATAAAATAAGATGGTTGTGTCATGCAACATGTCACTGTAACTGTGATTTGGATAAAGGAACGTGATTTCTTCCCCTGAACTTCCGTACAGAACTTTAATGACAGGTACATAAGAGCCTCACCTTGAGATCTCTGTGTACAATGCACTTCTGATGGCAATACTGCACAGCTGACGCAATCTGGAGAGATAGAAACAGAAGGTGTGGTGAGTATTCAGGACAGTAGGCACTTCTTAATTCAGCTGCTCTATCAGTAATTAAGCTGCAGAGTTAATGAGCGCACACACACACACACTTTAATACTACAGTAGATGTCTGAACCATAGCTTGTCACATACTGCACATCCAAAGAAAGCAGAGAAATGTACTATTATACAGTGGGGTCAAAGGTCAGAAACAAGATCTAGGATTAAAACAGAATCTAATTAAAGTCTGAAAGAATCGAAAACAAAGAACAAAATGTCCACTGAATCAGGCAATAGGTTGTTTGGAATATTTTCTAATCATACAGGAAGAACAAGAATCTTCCTGTATGATTAGAAAGAAACTGAACATTTACTGCATCAATGCATAAAAGCAAATCATTTATAAAAAAGATGCAATTAAATATCATATGTGCCAACATTTAGTGATTTCATTGTAAATAAAGAAATCAAATGATTTCTTATTTGAATACGTTGCTTTTGACATAAACCATATACATAATGAATCTTTCAGACTGTCATTTTTGAACATTTTTGTATATTTCTGAACTTGGATCGGTGTTGAAAGTTGCTTAAAATATAAAGTGTTGAACCGTCGCGTAAAATACGCCACATTACATCTCTAAGTGATGAACTCGCGTTATTAAAGAAGCACGTGCCCCTGAAACATAGTTTTAATGTGGGCCTTTGACAAGAAAGTGTGAGGGAGAAAGACTTACTTGTATTGTAATATTAATAATTGAGGATGCAACGCATCGTGATATGGAATCAATTAGTTGACAAAATCGAATTAAATCGAATCGAGAGACCTGTGACAATTCACATCCCTAATGACCATCATTAAAGTACCAGGGGAACATACCACATACCGAACATGGCACATACCAGGGCTGTTTTATTGCACATAGCACTGGTGCTACAGAGGTTTAACATTTTGTAGCACAGGCCAAACAGTTCATGTCTGTTGTCATCTTTTAAAAAAAACACAGGTGCAGTTTATCACACGAATAGGCACGTAACTGACAAATGAAATTAATGTTAAATACAGATGGATAAATTAGGGCCATATCATTTTTAGTTTACCTAAATTAGTTTTCATTTTTCTAAGTTCTGTACTACAGTATACAAAAGTAATATATTTGTCCACATAAAAATGCAGTAGTATACAATACTATAGCATTTAGTATAGTAAACTGCAGTAAAAGTCCTAGATACAATAGTATTTTTGAATCTTACAATAGTATACTACAGTTTTACAACAGTTTATCAATTTACTACAAGGGTTCTACACTTATCTATAGCAAATACTATAGTATACTACAGATTTTTTTTCATCTTAATGTTCAGGTTAACGGGACTTTTATTTTGATGGGTCGTCACGAAGGCGTTTGAGTTTCAGTGTGAACGACTTTAGCTTTACTCAAACTGTGAAATGCATGTGAAACAAACTCTTAGAGAAATTCCGGAGATGAAGTTCATGTGTTCATGTCCTCATACAGTGAGCTGCAGACAAGTCCACTGTGTGTAGTATGTCCAATGTGCAGCTCATACACTTTTTAACGTCACACACAGACAAGCACAATGACAAACGCACCTCACACAAACACGCAGCTCTGTCACTGCACTTGCCAAACTGTATCGCACGCGCGCTACACTGGGAAATTTATTCTTCGCACAAACCGATTTTTTTTGCATATATTTCGCACTGTACAGCCCTGCATACTGAGGGTACATTTAAAGGGACAGTTCACCCAAAAATCAAAATTCTGTCATCATTTACTCACCCTCCAAATCTGCATAAATTTCTTTGTTTGGTTAAAAACAGAGAAAGATATTTGGAAGAATGATTGTAACCAAACAGATCTTGGCCACCATAAACTACCCTAGTAGAAAAAATGGCAATGGCAGTCAAAAGTGCCCCAGAACTGTTGGCTTTCCTACATTCTTCAAAATATCTTCTTTGGTGTTCAACAGAGAACAAGAAGTGTATAAAGCATTTTCTCCTACTATATCTTTCCCTGTGAAGACATTTATACTTTATATTAGATTTGGAACAACTAGAGGGTGAGTAAATAAAGACCGAATTTTCACTTTTTAGGTGAACTGTTCCTTTAAAAAACAACAATGTACTAAAAAGTTTTTGTTTTCGAGTTTATCGTACAGACGAAAACAATGTTAATTCACACGCACACACAAAACTACTAAGAACACAGTATCGCGCATGCCACACCCGTAATGAACTCTAAAGAAGTAATATGCATGGGCATGACGTCACAGTTTTCACAAATTTGTATCGTTTTCAGCCTTTAAAACACATTTTCAATAGTTTGCATTTTCAGGCTGACAAAATGCAGCTGTAATGTAAATGAACAAAATGCATAGTGTCATGTTAACGCTCCCTTTTTTACACAAATTGGTATGCTCATAACACAATTTGTCCTTCACAGGTGGTCTCATATTGTTGGGTCTCACTGTATGCCCATGTAAGCTTTAACACTGTAGCATGACTCACTCACCTGTCTGAATTTGGCACGCGCTTCCTTTTCTTTCATCCTCCCGTGAGCAACGAGGTAATCGAACACCTCACCTTAAAAATGGAAAAGGGGAACACGGCAACAAAGCAGAACATGACAAAGAAGTTGTTACAGGTGAAGAGAAGGTGATACGTTAAAGTAAAGGGGAACAGAAAGATTAGAAGACAAAGAACAAAAGAGAAAAGGGAAGATGAAAGAACATGACCACAGCGGTGTCTGAAAGTGATGTGAAGAGAACGTTTGTCAATTCTTGACTTGATTGACAGCTGACAGTTCACATTCTTGTAACCCGCTCACCTCCGCTGGCGTATTCCATGACTAAATACAACGTCTTCTCTGTCTCGATCACCTCAAATAATTTCACTGAGGAGAGAAGAAAAGAGAGAGAGGTCACCACAAATCAAAAAATGAACACTAAAATAAACATTATAATGTGCTTGCAAATACTATCAAAGTCTGACTGTGAATGACTGTAAATAAAAAAAAATTGTAAAATGAATTTTTAACAAATTAAACTTGGTAACCATTTTTCTGTCACAACAGGTTTGAAATGTTATATTTTTATGCCATTTCTTTGCATTGGCGTAAGCAAGCCTTCACAGAAACCAAATTCTGTAGGGGTAAAACGTCCCAAAAACTGATGAGAAAAACCAAATAGAATGTGTTACTGCTGTATCGACACCCATAAAGCACAGGAATATTACTCCATGAGAAACCCTGTGTGATTTATGAATGAAAGCAGCAGTGACAAATACACCTCTGCTCAAACAAGGCGCTGCAGGCTTTGCTGTAAATGCTGCGAAACATCATATCTATTTCCGGCAGCCGAGCGGATCATAACCAAAGTTTAGCGCTAAATATTACATTTACAAACTGAATGGAATATGAGATTCTTAAGTTAGCATCTCGAGAAGATTTTCTCTCTCTTTTCAACATACTCACTCACAAAACTACTGTTTGACATTAATGTTATGAATTAAATACAAAATCCCTACTTGGGTGTCATCGTTGAAAGATCAAGGAGTGTTTCAGATCTATCAGACTCGACCGTTAAACAGAGAGAGCGAAAGCTCTGCATCAGGACTGATTCCTCTCTCTCTCTCTTTCTTGTGCTTCATCCTCAAAGGGGGCAGGTCTCTCCTTTCATATTTCAGCTCTGTGCTTTGATATTTATGAGCACACGCCCGAGCGCTAATGAGCTAGCGCTTCCATCAAGACCGCCGACACACAGTTCGGATCATAATTTACTCGTGTGTAAGTTTGTGCAAGTCTGCCGTGAGTGATCGCGTGTCATCACACATCAAACGTTTCATGGCCAGTGACATCAAACCTTTATGAATGCTGATCTCTGCAATTTTAGCAAACTGACGTAGACTGGACAATACCAATTATTTCCGTTAAACGCTGAACCAAAATAATGACATCATTATATACGGTAATTGCATACAGTGGATTGCGGCGACACTCTGGGTCACTCACCGATGTTTGGGTGATTCAGAAGCTTCATGATTCTCACTTCTCTAAAAAGCTGTGAAAACAAAGAGAAGAGAGTTTGAGAAGCTCATTGGATAGGCTGAGAGGATTGTAATACTTTCAACAGAAACCATTAACCTGATCCCTGTGTAGGTAAAACATGACATTTACATCCATGGCTTTAGAGTTAAACACCAATTTAAATGAGATTCATAATGACTGTGCATTGACTAACAACTAGGTCAAAGTTAACACACAAATGAAATGAAAACGCTTTTATTCCATTTCACATTATAACCCGTTTTGGGGATTTCTGAAACTGATCGCAAGTTCCATCTGCCTCAAAGCATCCGTGTTTTCACATACAAAAGTCTAGGGCGGACTCAGTAAACAGACACTTATGTCAAATGTACTAATACATTTAACCCAAACCTAATGGCATCATACAACAGTCATTTGCATTCTTCAAACGATGAAATCAATAGGAAGGACTTACTTATGTGGTAGAAATATCACCAACTTCACAGAACAGTCATTGAATTCTTGCAGATTTGCATTTCCAAGTCTGCATTTCTAGCGCATTTAAGGGTGTGTTCACACCTGGCATGTTTGGTTCGATTAAAATAAACTTTGGTATGATTGCTTGGTCCAGTTTATTTGAGTAAATGTAAACTCTGCCTTCCGAACCCAGGTGCAAGGTTTGATTAAAATCCAAACATGGACCAAAGGCGTGTACTTTAAACGGACGAAAAAACAAGAAGAGATAACAAGATGCGACCGTATAGTTCACACAGTTTGGTAATAGAGCAGTGGTCTCCAACGTGGTGCCCTTTGTGAGGTGCCCACCAAGTACAGGGCTCAACAAATAAAAGATGCACATGAATGACGCTCGGGACTATACCGATTGGGCGAGTGCTGCATCGTTATGAAAGTTTATAATTTGCGTGTTTTTAAGCTTTACCAATGTAAATATATTCAAGTGAAAAAATATTTACAAGAGAACTCTATTTGATCCCTGTGAATTTGATGTGCGTTCTGTGTGCAGAAATATCACATAAAACGCAAAGACATACATAAATTCTGAAAAGTGCATAAAAACGTATGCGCTGAATTGACTCGGACTAATTTTAATCCGACAAGATATGCGCAATTAAATATGGAATATCTATTTCTTTTCTACTCTTTCCATCAAAAAACAACAACAACCTAGCTTTGTATACTGTGCTGGGCTATATGACACCAGTTTTTACTGCACTTATGCACTTTGTTGTCCTTATGTTGTTCAAATTGCTTCTATTGTTTGCCTCATTTGTAAGTCGCTTTAGATAAAAACGTCTGCTACTAAATGTAAATGATAGAAACACATTTACTGAAAAAAATCCTCGACACACATCCAAAAATGAATGTGCCTTAGTTCAATTGACGGCATAACTGGACTAACCAACAAGTTTACTCCTCGTGTGGATAACATTACCAGCCCTGAATACGTTAACCCAAAATTATTTAATATATTCGTTTCTATTAAAAAACAATTTATGCCTATTGACTATATTATAATTTCTTTGTCGATATAACAGTTGGTTTATGTGGTAGAATTGAACCTCTGAAGTTTTTCTTTACTAACGCGCTATTACGTAAGACATAATGTACAGGCAGGGTCTTGTATCACACGAAAGCGTCTTATTTTGCGATAACAGCCGGCTGCTTGTACATTATCCCGCTTATTACACGGCTACTTGGCACATGAGAACAAACTGGATTTTTTTCCCGGTTTTAAGGTAAGAAATGACGTTCAAATATCACGAACAGGCAATCTGGTTTAATCATTTGTAAATATAATGTCATATATGTTATTAAAAGACATTTATATTTAATTTGTCAAAAAAAGTCTGTCAAAATGATTTGCTGCATCCGGGTTACCGTGTGTTATTAGTTTTGAGTGGTTGTTTTCTGGGAATAACAAACCTGCAAATATCGCGACTGGCCAATCAGAATCAAGAATTCCAACGAGCCGTGTAATAATAAACAGATAAATGTATCTTTCAGTTCAGGGTGAAGTCGGTATTTACATTAACAAAGATTTTGAACAAATATCATATGTAATATTTGTTTAACAATGTGAATGGCGCTTTGGCGAGACGGGCCCAGATTCGCAAGGAGAGCTCTGCGCAGAATGCACAGCGCTTGAGTAGGGTTTTGGCGAACAATTTCTGATTAGAATAAGTAATGGCGTCATAAAGTGATGACATAATTCCAAAGGATGTCAAAAAATGGCCCTACTTTAACAAATGTAAACAGTTCAAAATAAAATGCATGTGTAACAGTATGCTGAATCCGTGTATTAGCTCTTAAAGTGAAGGTAGGATCAATCTACATTTAATTTAAAGTCGAGTTTATGCAGTGTTATTTTACATCAGATTATTTTATTCAATTTCTGTATGAACAATTTTGTATAACATATATAATCACTTATTTTTTTTAAAAGGTTGGAGACCCCTGATTAGGGATGGGCGATATGGCCCTAAAACTTTATCACGATAATTCCTGGTATTTCTTGCGATAACGATAAAAATGACGATATATCCATAATGTCATCCACCGCTGTTTTTTGCGTCAAGTGATAGTAGCTGCATGTAGTCTAGACCCTCAGAAAAACAAATATTATCAAAAAGTAAAACTTACCCCAAATCAAACAGCTCCTAAAATATACCTACAGTGTTTATGTAAATATAAAATGTAATAGTGAGATTCGACTTCAAAAGGTTGTAGTAAAGAAAAGTTAAATGACCTAAAGCTCAATAAACACATCATGTCATACCTAAAACTGTATATATTCTATTGTTGGGTGGAAACAATCGATCGCATCACGCTGTCAATCACTCTCTCTTGAACTGTGTGAACCTTCTCTTCTCACAGCAACATACACTGAATCTGTCTATGACTCGCGCTACAGAAAGAGAACAGAAAAATGCGGGTAAAAGAAATCTAATTAAATAATCCATGCTTTTATACGCTCATAAACGTATTTAAAATAACGTAATACAAACTCGCATGTGTACCGTATGTAAACAGGCAGCAGTGCTGTGCGCGCTGTGTCGCTATGAAAGCACATGTGGGCGCGAGCTGCGCACGGGACGCTCCGTTCATCCTGTATATAACAGGCAAGAAATCATACTAAACTATTTGCGCACGCGCGCATAACATCTAACGAATGTTTAAATAAATACTTTTAGCCAAACTAAATGTTGTGGTGTAACGCATTATGACTATCAACGAATACTTAACAAACGAATTAAATAAAACGAAAGTGAAACTAAACATTAACTCGGACGCATCTACAGTGCCAACCTAAACGAGATTTAGAGCTTTAGTGCAAACTCTTTCTCAGCTTCACGTCCGCCCTCCGCTATACCCGTTTTCACTTCACATGTGAGCTGTGAATGGGTCTCACAAAGATATCTACAAAGAGAGGGGATGACGTCATCAACTAGAATTTATCGTTTATATCGCGGGAAGACTAATTCCTATCGTGTGGGGAATTTCTACCGGTATATCGCAAACGATATAATATCGCCCATCCCTACCCCTGATACAGAGTGTTTACTAGATCTGCGTCTGTGCGTATGATGGAGGAATTCCTGGTGCAGGCATGCACTGAGCAAGTATAAATCACACTTGACTTTTCGCATAACCCAGCACACAGCATTGTTTTGGATGTCTGGTAAGTTCTGTATCACAATATACATCATAAAAGCTGTCCAATCACGTTGCGACTTTATACATATGCTGTTAGGTTTGGTAACTTTAGGTTCCTTGTTAAAATGCCAGTGTGAATGCAAAGCTAACCAAGACTAAACATATTTTTTTCTTTTTAAACCTCCTAACAAATGCTTACAGTATGTACCTGTGATTACATATTAACATAACAGGACTTACATCACATTAACATTCTGCCAGAAGCAACAGCAGTGATGCATTAACTACATTTTATTAATGACCTCTATAATGGGGCGGCTGTTCTAGCACAAAGTTTCACTGATGTATTTAATATTTCATGGTCAGTGTCAGTCTGTATGAGTGTTTTGGGGGAGGTAAAGGAGGACTTATTCATTCCCGTCGGAGGAAATCCTTCAGCCTCTCTTCCTGTAATTACTCCTCTCTCCACACAGATATACAGATAAAGATGATCTGCAGACTCACTTTTTGAAGACTAGAAGAGTTGAGCTGTGTCTTGTCTATGATTTTCACCGCTACCTGTGAACAAGAAACACAAGTGAATCTTTACACGACTCTCTTGGTCACATTTTAGCTGCTATGAAAAAATCAAGAACATGATCACATGATCACATATACTAGAAAAATGACTATAAATGCAGTTAGGGCCGATATATCCTACGAACAACTAATAATCTAGTTGCTCTATTTCTTTTCAACACTGAATTGCGCAATGTCCCCCTAACAAGTGTACTGTAACTCCGGATAAGCATCAGCTAAATAACCTATTGTTATGACTTAATAAATAATGATGCATGACCAATATTAAGTTAGCGCTGTTTGTCATGTGAACATGAGAACTATCTTAGAGGGGTTTGAGCATGTACTGTAGACCAGTTTGACAAACGCAAGATTGTTTCAACGTACAATGTGTTTAGACTTGACGAACCAGATCCACAACACACAGCAGCACTTTACAATCTTTGCAAAGAGAGACAGATACACAAGTGGTCAAGTTACCTCTTTACCGGTGAGGACATGTCGGGCCAGTTTAACTTTGGCAAAGTTGCCCTTGCCGATGGTCTTCAGCAGTCTGTAATTGCCTATGTGGGGCTGCTCTTCAGCTGTTGTCGGAACCAAACTCCGACATCGTGGCACGCTAGAACGCCCTCCACCTTTGGCATTGGAATGGGTCTGAGGAAACAGGAAACAGACATATGAAGATACAGATCATATATGACAAAAACTTCTAGTAACGAGCAAAGATGGTCAAAGTTGGGGTCATCTGATGCTCCAGAAGGAAACACGATGCATTAAGAGCCAGGGGGTAAAAACTTTCTGAATTTGAAGATCAAGGTAAATTGTACTTAATCTGTCTACATCTTCTGTTGCTTCCGGGGCATCGTGTTTCCTTCTAGAGCATCAGTGAATGTCTGAACCTTTTTTAATAGTTGTGTTTGAATGAGTGAATGAGGCATTTATATAGCGCTTTTCTGTGTATTGCTGTACACCCAAAGCGCTTTACAATCATATGAAGGGGGTCTCTCCTCAACCACCACCAGTGTGCAGCTGAGTTGTTTGAGTCCCTCAATTGTCCTCAGCATGAAATGATGGATCTCAAGATCATACAGTCACTGCTGGAAAAGGTTAAAATATGAAAAGATACTGGAAAACTAAAGAATCTGAAGCACATGGAGGATCTTCTGAAGAACAGTGCTCAGATGAACTGTTCAGAACAAACAAGGGACTCATGAACAACCATCACAGCACAAAAAAACAGTCGTAGATCATCCAGGTAACCACACACAGTATTAAGGACCAAGTTCCCAAACTTTTGAACGGGGTTATTTTAATAATAAGACAGCACGATCCACTTTTTCGGAAAAATCGTTACATCGTCCTATATAGTGCACGACACGTTATATCCGTTGCTGTTCTATTGATTTCGTCAACATCCGTGCGATAGATGGCGCCAAGTTAACAAACTCGTGTACGTTGCTCTTAAATTTAGTGAGATTAAGCGACGCAATCAGTGACGATGGAGGGAAACGCGGAAGAGCTGGTCCCTAAAAAAATTCAACATCTGTAATATGGAAATGGTTTGGTTTTTCCCCAACAGACACAGCGCAAACAGCAGTTATTTGCAAATGTTGCAATGATAAGATTCGCACGTCAGATGGCAACACAACGAACCTTTTTAACCACCTCAAAAGAAAGCACCCGAAAGAGTATGCCGACAGTCAAATTATAAAGGGACGCGAGAACATCAGGTACAACCAAGCAGCCAGAAACTACAAGGCTTAAACAAACGACTTTAACGAAAGACGCATTTGAGAAAGGAACTCCGTATGACAGAACGAGCAAGCGCTGGAAAGATGTAACTGATGCGGTGACATTTTACCTGGCCAAAGACATGATTCCCAGAAAGACTGTGGAAAATGAGGGCTTTAAAAGAGTAAAGATCCACGTTACGAAATACCCAGCCGCAAATATTTTTCTTCCACGGCCATTCCACAGCTTTATTCCGAGTGCCGCAGCAAGATGCAAAACAAAATTCAAAACGTAAAGTTTTTTGCTACAACAGCTGGTTTATGGTCTAGCCGTACGTCAGAGCCTTATTTAAGTCTGACGATTCACTTTATTTATGACTGGAAGTTGTGCAGTGCGTGTCTAGAAACAACATATTTCCCACAAGATCACACGGGCGAGCTCATAGCGCAAGGCCTTAGGGACACGCTTGAATGTTGGGGACTGAAAGAAGCAAACATGTCCTGTATGACGACAGATAGCGGGGCCAATATGGTGAAGGCATTGGAGCTCAACAGCTGGACTCGTCTGTAGTGTTTTGGGCACAGACTCCACCTAGCCATCGGTGAGTGCAACTAAAAATAAATATTGTCTCTGCCATTCAGGAGATTGTTCCAGGGCTCTAGAGTGCGACCAATCTGGTCGCACATGCGACCTAATTTCTCAATGGTGCGACTAAAAAAAATCTGAGGTCGCACCGGTGCGACCAGCAGTTCGAGGGAAAAAAAGTCTCTGCGAAAGTCTCCCTGTGGTTCAACAGCAGACACATTAGGCCCATATCGTGGTCTAAACCAATCAGAGATAGTGAAGGGCGGACCCCCTCTGATTGGCCGTGGTCCAGATATTCCTGTACGTGTGTGTACGTGTGAAAATGCTGTGCTGCAGTCGGACAGAGAGGTGAGTAGCCTAGGCCAGTCAGATAAACAGAGTGGATGTAGCCGCGGATGATGAGAGAAGATGAAAAGAACGATTGACAACTTTTTCGTTAAGAATGTTAAGTTAAGGCCTGATCCGTCCGAAAATCATAACCAATGCGTGACACGCTAGACTGCGACTAAATGGTCTCATTTTGCGACAAATTTTCCTGCCAGTGGGACAAGTTTTTCTTAATGGTCGCACCGGTTAATATATAAATATAAAAATTAATATATAATTTTTGCGTATTATAAATTTAATGTGCAGAATGCTGCGCATTCAGTCACTCATTTTCGTCTCCCCTCCTTCAACCATTTACTTATCTATCAGTGCCCCGCCCCCAAAGACGTAATTCGAAGGTTACGGGTAAGAGGCGAAGGACCGAAAGAGCAGACGAGTGAAGCTTCGCTCAATCTTGCAACTTAAATAAATATGCAGAATACAAGAATTTCCCCTGCTAAGGTACAAAACAGCAAAGATAACGAAATGTGTTGCAAGTATTGTATGCATGTGAAGCTAATGCAGGAAACACGTGTTTAAACTTTAAGCACTGAACTATTGTATAAAGATTTCTAACAATGCTGCAAAGCATACAAAACGTTATACATCACGCTAAATTCTATTTATTTGTGAGTCGCTATTGATAGAAGCCAAACGTGTATCAATGCAGCTTTCATGATGAATAATCACTAAAAGCCTTCAGGTCTCGCGGGTTGTTTGAGATATGCGCGCGCCCAGAGAGTCAGAGCACAAAATACTAAACGTAGTTCTCTTTCACGCCTTCTTACTCTGAAACGGACATATTAACACAAAATAACCTAAAAATTCCCATATTAACAAGAAACCTTGTAAAGGTATTCAGTTTGTTTCGTGACCAAACAGTTGGGAAACAAAACACGTGTTCCAGTATATTGCACGAGCTCTTAAAGGGGCAGCAGCATAATAAAGATCTCTGTTTATAATGTTCATCAAACAACAACGGACGGGCCCAAAAACACTCACTGATATTAAAGGAATTGTGTTCTCATATAGGAGTCGTTCACAACAAATAAAGGAAGAAAGTAGCTTTAAATATGGTAAAGTGTTGAAAGAGAGTTTACATATACAATAAAAATAATTCAATCATAAACAATGATTTGTATTAATTTCTAATTGATTTATTAATGTATTAAACACATTTTAATGAAGTTTTAGTGATTCTTTTTCTTACCTCACCCCACGACTCTGGTGCTATCAAATTAAGGGCTGGTGCCAGTGCCACCTCTCTCAAGTGTTAGTCTAGAGCCCTGCTTTCTTGTAGAATTGTGCTTCAAATAAAGAACTTTATGTTGACCAGATTGTTAGTTAATCATTTACAAGTCAATATTGCCTATATGGACAGCGATTTAAAAAAAAAGTGAACTTATAAAAATGCGATGCGGTCGAAAATTTGGGTGCACCTAACTTTTGTGCTGGTGCACCTAAGAAAAAAAGTTAGGCGCACCAGTGCAACCAGTGCAAAAAGTTAGTCTAGAGCCCTGTGTTCGTATAATAAATAATTTAAAATTACATTAGGAACATTGAACAGTAAAATTATGAGATTAGTTTGCAATAATAATTGCACTGTTATATGTAATTGTTTTGTATTATTTATATATAAAAACGTTTTTGTGGAACATCTGTTTGGTTTCAATAAAACAATATAATTTTATAATATAAACATTTGTAAATAAAATTTTACATTGTGCATTAGGTTAAATCTAATTAATACATTATTCTTTTTTATTAGAAAAAAGTGCCAAAGACCCTTGTGTTGAACACGTAACATCGGTCTGCAAGAAAGTCGTCAGTACATTCTCCTTCAGCTGGAAGAAAAAGAGGGACTTAAGTAATGCTCAAACTGAGCTAAAGCTACTTCAACAGAAGCTCATCACCGAGTCCCCAACATGATGGGGTTCAAGACTCAACATGATCGATAGAGTGCTCGACCAGGAAAAGGCCATTTCTCAGGTCCTGAAGGCAGACAAGAAGACTAGGCATTTGGTCCCGTCATGGCAAGATGTTGACGTAATGGAGTCTGTGAAAAAGGCATTGAGTCCACTGAAAGACTTTACTGATGCACTCTCAGGTGAGGACTATGTGAGTATATCTTATGTAAAGCCAGTGCTTCACCTGTTGAAAGTCAACATTTTGAGCCTGAATGATGAAGACACTGAACTAACAAAAACAATGAAGACAAGCATTCTCGCATACCTCACTGACAAATATCAGGACCCCACCACTGATGACCTGCTGGACATGGCTTCGCTTGTCGATCCCAGGTTCAAAACACAATACATAGACAAAGACAAGATAGAGGGAATACAAACCAGAGCTTTGTCTGAGCTGGAGTCTTTGCTGACCATACAGTATCCAACATCAGATCAGCAGCCTACATCTAGTACCTCAACCTCCACATCACAGAGCCCTGATGAGGGTCAGACACCACCCAAGAAAGCAAAACAATCACTTGCCAGCTTTTTAAAAGCCTCGGGTGTTGTAAATGCATCTGCAGCCACAACATCAGCTTCCTCATCTCTAAAAGAGGCAATAGAAGGAGAATTGAAGGGATACTTTCAGAAAGCAAATGCAGAAAGTGAGGTGGATCCACTGGGATGGTGGAAAGTCCATGAGGCAAACTTTCCAAGAGTTAGCCAACTTGCTAGAAAGTATTTATGCATTCCAGCCACAAGTGCTCCCTCAGAAAGAGCCTTCAGTACTGGTGGCAATATTGTCACCTGCCAAAGGGCAACTCTCAAGCCAGATAAAGTGAATCAGCTGGTTTTCCTTTCTAAAAATTTGTGACTGTGATTAGTCATACTGTGTGTTCTTTTAGAAATGGATATGTTCCAAAGCTGCTAAGTTTACAAGACTCAGGACTCAGGTCAGGAAATATTTTTGTACCTTTATTGTTTTGGTTCTGAAACACGTTGCACTTTGAAAAATCTACTAAACAGATTACGAAAGGTAGTTTACATTTTGTATGTGTGTTTTTGTTTTTACCTTTGGAAGCCAATGTTTATTTTTTGGGAGTTATGCTAAAGTCTGTGCACTTGCATTTATTTAACTAGACCAAGTATTTTTTTTTTATTGAAACATTATTTAACTTTGTAAAAATGAGCTATTTACATTTTTGAACCTGTTTGCTGGGATCTATGTCTAATAAGCTATCTGACTGTTACAACTGTTAGATTTATTAAACCAATGTTCATTTTGTGATGTTAATTGTAAAGCAAGTCTTGTTGAATGTTCATACTTTCAGAATTGCACTTGCATTAAATCTTAACTTGATTAAAATATTCTTGAAAATATAAATGGTAAAGAGTATGTTTTTATATGGGGACATTAGTTTGGCTGTATTGTAGCTCTGAAATTTGCAAAATAGTCTTAAAACCAACTTGAAAAAGAACCGGGATAAAATCATGAATCGTGATGTATCCAGAAAAAATCGTGATTTTAATTTTTTTCTATATCGCCCACCCCTATTCTGAAGGTCACAAAATGTTAATTTTTGTGGAGGAGTGTTTAGATGATTGATTGCATGCTTTGAAATACAGTGTTGAAGAAGTTCAATGGCAGTAGATTATAACATATTCAGTTATATTGGCCTAATAAACTTGCTGAAGTGAAATTAAAAACCAAAGTTCTGAACTTAATCGTGTTTATTAATCGTGATTAAAATTGAGCAAAATAACTGGGATTATCATTTGACCCATAATCGTGCAGCCCTACTCAGGACAGTAAATAAAAAATAACATACTGTACATTTTGTTATGGAGCACAGTTTGAAAATCACTCTCTTTAGTAAACATGGCTGTCAATCTAAATGCAGGCTTTGTAAATGTAGGTTATGAAAAGCAGTTGGCAGAGTTAAAGGCATACAATTGTAGCTTTCTCCACAGTCTTCCACTTTCATTTTAACAATATACAATACTTATAATATACATGAATACAGCTCAGAGAAACATAAAATGAATACTGTGTAAAGTATCACATGCATATTGTTAATTTATGACTTCCTTTAGCACTGGTGAACTCTCTCATGTTCCTTTATTCTTAAACTCTAACCCAGCCCCCACCTTACACACACACACTAGGGCTGGGCGATCTTCCCAAAAACCCATATCACGATCTTCATAACAAAGAATCTCGAGCCACGATCTGAATTGAATACAGGGCGGTACATTAACTTTTTTAGGTTTAAAGATTTGTAGCACAGGCCAAACAGTTGTACAGGTACCACAATTATAAAACGTCTGTTATCATCTTTAAAAAACACAAATGCAGATCATCAAAAAATACACTGGTTAACAACAAAGGACATTAATGTTATACACAAATGGATCAATGAGGGGCCATATCATTTTTAGTTAACCCATTTTTTATTGTTCTGTGTTGTCCATTTTTTACTTCACAATAGTGATATATTTGTCCACATTAAAATACTATAGTAGCCTATAGTAGTATTTACTAGGCCTATAGTAAACTGCAGTAAAATTCCTAGATAATATAGGCCCGGTTTCACAGACAAGGCTTAAAGCTAGTCCCAGACTAAAATGAATCTGTGACATAACCTGGCCAGAAATATCTTAAAATATATCAGTGCCATTGTTTTGTCTCAAGATGCACACCAGTAATCAGGGTTTTTCCTGCATAGAGAAATTGGAGGCGGCCGTCTCCGTCAAATGTCATGCCGCCTCAGGCTATCGCCAAAATTATGTTGCGAGTCTTCACAAGAAATGCTGCGTGCATTTAACAGACTGTCATTTGTAACTGCAGTTGCGACATTACGCCACAGTGGAGGCGCTGTTTCGTTATTAGCACACTGAGGCGCTAAAAATAGTTGCAGAACAAGAGCCAGTCTGTGTTTCACGGCTGTTTGTTTTGCATCCAAGTACGTTTAATTTCTTGAAATTTCTTAAACTAACATGACGTACATCATTGTAATGTCTTTAACTGTGCAGTCGGGTCGTTGAATCAGCGTATACTGTACACAGCGAGTTCGCCAGTATGAACGCACATTGCGTTTAGAACGACTCGCACACGAATGACTCATTTGAACCGATTGATTTAAATTATTGAACTTTTCAGTCCCTAGCGAACATAAGAGATCCTTGAATCATTTAAAGTGAACCACAGAGAATGCAAGATGTGAATGAGCTTTGTTCATTTAGAAAGACTATTGGTTGGCTATTGTGGGCTGAAAAGTTTTTGGGGAAAAAAAAGCTTTATTTGATAAGAAAACATTTCTGTTTGGTTGAATAAAAGTAATGTTTTATATAACTTAATTGTCATTTTTTATTAGAACTTTTAATATGTCAAACTCAAAGTCACTTTGGTTAAGCCACTAAAAGGTACAGTAGGCCTATGTGTGTACAAGATCAGGAAGGCAGCACCTCCGCCTCATTTTGAGCCAGGAAAAACCCTGGTAATGTATTCTTCTAAGGCATTTTATAAAAGCGACATAAATATCTTAATTCAACTAAGGGATAGTCATGGCTTAAGCTAAACCGTGTCTGTGAAACCGGGCCATAGTGTTTTTGAACCTTACTATAGTAAATATTAAAGTATACTACTACAGTTGATCAATTTACAACAAGAATACCACAATTTTCTATATCAAATACTATAGAACACTACAGTATTTTTTCATTCGAGCGTTTAGGTTAACCTGTGTTCTATTTTGACGGGTCATCGTGAAGACAATTCCTCAATAGATGCTTGGTTTTCTGTGTGTATAGTTCAGTGACTATAGTTTTTCTAAAACAGTGAAAACAGTTAAATGCACCTGAAATAAACTCTCAGGGCAACTCTGGAAATGATGTTCATGTGTTTATGTCCTTATACAGTGAGGCACATACAAATCCATGAGCATCACGCGTGTAGCATGTTAAACTGTGCAACACATTCACTCATACACGCAGAACCGGCAGATGACATTTATATTCTGCATCTGCATTATGGAAATCTGTCACGATAAACCGACGATAAATATCACGTGATTTATGCACAGCTTTTGAGTAAAGTACGGGAAAATGCTGCTGCATCCGAAAGCCAGAGGGCGCTCTCGTGCGGAAACTCCAAATACGCACTGCAGAAGAAGACCATGACACCTTCTAGAATCTATGCCTATGGACATCTTTTTATCACTGTTACTGAAGCCTCCTCAGGTATTTTCATGATAATAAAGTATATTTATAATGATCATGTTTGACCGGTGTTGCTTTTTCAAATGCACATTATAAGCGACTCAAAACTCGCACTGCTTTTAGATCGAGCAGCATTTCCTACTGATCCCAGAGCCGTGCTTCACGGACTAGCTACGCATTAAAAAAATGTCGACACATTGCATATCGCAGCCAGCTCGATCACAATAGGATTTAGTGGTATCGCGATAAATTATCGTGCAGAGCCAGGAAACGAGTTTCAATCGCAAAATAGACTAAAACTAAGTAAATTAGCGGTGCGCCATCGATTAACGTCACACACAAACAAGCACAAGGACAAACATATTTCGGACAAACATATTTCACACAAACAAGCCGCTCTGTCTAATGCACTTGCAAAACTGTTTATCATGTGTGAGACCTCGCAGCACGGCGAGAGTGATTCGAAAGCATCTCGCGGTGCTTTAGTGTCATATGCCAATGGGTCTGTGTAGCTCAGTGGTGTCAAACTCAATTCCTGGAGGGCCGCAGCTCTGCATAGTTTAGCTACAACCAATTCCAACCCACACCTGTTTAGAGGTTTCTAGTAATCCTAAAGACCTTGATTAGATGAATCAGGTGTGTTTGATTAGGGTTGGAGCTAAACTGTGCAGAGCTGCAGCCCTCCAGGAATTGAGTTTGACACTCCTGGACTGTAGCTGAATGATGTCAAACACACCTCTTGTTTTAGACGACAGACAAGATCATGACCCTCGAGATTCTGTTGAAAAGTGGATTGAGGACCCGAGATCGATCGCGATTTAAGATCACCCACCCCTAACACACACACACTTATTAGTATCTTTTTTAGCAAGTTATTACTATTGTTCATTAGGTTTCGGGATGTAAAATCACGTTGTCTATGAATGGCCGGGCCGGTCACTGTAGCTCACAGCACGCACATACTTTGTGCAGTTATTAGCGCCTTCTGTACAGTAATGAAAACCGGTCGGACCCCAACAAAACATGCCCCAAATATATTTTGAGGTCGCACAGGTTAAATTTAGGGAGCACATGAGACTAAAATGGTGTCAATTTCGAGCCCTGCACTCAATCATGCCAAAAGCGCGAGGATATTGCATTCACATAGGATCTCGCGAGATCTCGTGCCACAAGATCTCGTCACACCCCTAAAAATGAATATACCATCAAATTCAACAAATTGTTTATTTAATACATATACAATAAAACTTTGATGCCATAGAAGAACCTTTTGGTTCCATAAAGAACATTTAACATCTGAAGAACCTTTCTGTTTCAAAAAAGGTTCTTTGTGGCGAGAAAAGGTTCTTCAGATTATAAAAAGTAAGAAAGAGATGGTTCTTTAAAGAACCTTTGACTGAATGTTTTTTTGTGGAACCAAAAAATGGTTCTTCTATGGCAAAGCTGCGAAGTACCTTTTAAGCACCTTTATTTTTAAGAGTGTACAAACAAAGACAACAAACAAGGCCGGACTTTTTCTGTTGAAACTGTTTATAAACTCACCTGAGTCACACAGTTCAGCATGTTGTAGTAAAGGTCTGAGAATGAAATTCCCACTTTGAATTTTATAAATCATTTTCATAGACGGAAAGGGGAAGTTGAATTTACCAGGAAAGCAAGGCAACAAAGTTCATTAAATAGCTCAATAGTTCATCACAGCTCTCCTGTGGCTCCGTGGTTAGAGCATGTCGCTAGCATCGCCAAGGTCATGGGTTTGATCTCAGGGGATTGCACATGTATAGTACAATGCAAACTAAGTCGCTTCGGATAAAAGCATCTGCCAAATGCATAAATGTAAATGTAATAAATGGGTGCGTCAGTTCACCTTATCTTTCACCATTAAAACTAGGGATGCACCGATACCATTTTTTAAAGACCGAGTACGAGTACCGATACTTTTTTCCTGGTACTCGCCGATACCGATACCTATAACAGATGCCTGTATAATGTACAATTATGTTAATAAACCAGTATCTTACTGGTACATTTTTTTTTCTTTTGTTTTTAGGTCTACTTAAATTTAAGTACTATTTTTAAATTAAGTTAAAAAAAATTATAAGTAGCACAATTTTACTAGCACATTTACTTCAGTTTGCTAAAGTAAACAATATACTCTGTGGTTGAAGTATAAAAAAAATTATTTTGACGGGACGCCGCAAAGAGCGTTTGTTTAAGTTAACCGTACTTTCATTTTTGACGGATCGCCGCAAAGAGCGTTTGTTTAAGTTAACCGTACTTTCATTTTTGACGGATCGCCGCAAATGGTGTTTGTTATGTGTTCGTGTCCTAGTGCAGTGAAACGCTGGCGCTGAAAGCTTCACAAGCACAATGCGTTCAGGTTCCGTACACGCAACCGCACCACTCTTTCACACAGTCACGCAAAACAAGCAGAATACATATTTAAACAGTATCTGAATATTTCGTTAGCTGTTACGTTAGCTGTTAGCGGTTCAGCGCTAATTTCTTGTTAGGAAATAATACATCCGCCGTATTCCGTGTCATTCCGGGTTGTACAGCAAATTCTGTTTTTATGCCTGGATTCCTCTATTCCGTCCGCGTTTTCCACATTGTGGAAATCATAGGGCTCCATGTATGTCACGTGAGGTATCGGTCTTTGGTATCGGTATGTCATTACGAGTACGTGTAGGAGTACATGAGCTTGGTATCGGGCCGATACCCGATACTGGTATACCTATCCCTAATTAAAACTAAGGCAGTGTTGCACTGGAATTCTTATACTCTGTTTATGTCAACAGTAACTCCCGCCTTCTTTTATTTGATTGGACACCTCAATAATATTGACAGTGAAAGGTGCTGTTAGATCACTAAAGTAGCTCTCAACATGAAATCAGGTCTCTAGGCATTGTATAAAAATTGCATCACCAAAATACAATTAGGCATTTATCTTAGGACTTCTAATAACCATTAAAAATACGGGGACCACAATGGTGGGTGTGGCCATAACACCCTAACACCACCACTAACAACAATGGACATACCAGATTTCCTTTATATAATGGAAAAATAGCAGTTGAATCTTACTTTTGGCTTTTTCAGCATTTGAACAGTGACAATACAGAAAGAGTTTGATTGCACCTGCACAAGTGCCATAAGTGAATCAGCTGAATGTGCACTAACCGCTAGGCCAAAGGACAGAGAAGACAATGACCTGACCCTGGCAGGACAGTAATTGGACAAGAGAGGAGAGGAGGCATTAGCATAGCACCCAATGAGTGTCCTAGTGAATGAAAAATCCTTATCTCATCTGACCTCCCTGCAGTCCAGGATGTGATCTAAAACACCCGACAGTCCCCTAATCCCACCAAATTACATCAAATCTCCACTCCAAATTAAGATTAAATCCCAATTTCCCACTTTACCCCATTACACAGGAGAAACATACAGATCAAGATAGATTAGATTAGATTGGATTGGATTAAAGTGGATTAGATGAAAGCGGATGGGTCCATCTGCTGAAATCACACACAAAACCCAAATGTGGACCTGCGTGCCTAGGTTTCTCTAGGTTTCCTGTTCTTTCGTTTTACTATTTAAACACAAATGAAAAGCATGTGAAAAGGTCAAAAGTAGCATCAAGGACTGTTGATAATTTTCTATCTGACTTCACAGGACTTTCTCTATTTCATACTCCGGCTAAAGCGGACAGTAATCTCATTAATTAAAGAGAAAGTTCAATCATCAAAGAGGGCCCCAGCCAAATCCAATATGCCCGTATTTGCGTGTTGTGTGTGTGCGCAAACCACAGTCCACACATCTGAGCACTGTAATTCATGACAGTTCCGTCTTCAAAGACCAACTTGACCAAAGTTCAAAGCTGTAAACTTGATGCTTGACGTCATCCCACTAAATGGTGAACACTCAGAGGTATGTATCCGAATACAAAACATTTTTTGTTTATTTAACCATTTCACATGATAGCAATTTTGTAAGGGAGGCCGCTCGCAAGAAAGGCATGAGAAACACAGGGCAAAACAATACAGCATTCCCACACACTGTGTGTGTGTGTGTGCGTGTGTGTGTGTGTGTGTAGATGTGTGTGTGTGTAGATTTGAGTTTACATGTAAATTGAGCTAAGAGCGGTAGCAAAGGTCAGGGCATGAAAGCAGAGAGATTGGCAGTGTGCTGACAGGAACAGGGGGCAAGGATTTAAGGCATTAGAGGGCATGTGTGCAGTTATGGCCGGCTAGGTTTTAGACTTTGGCACAGCTTGCGTCCAAAGTCACAGGAGTGCTGCTGATACATAAAGCAGAAGCAATATCAATACATCACTCATAAACAGTAATGAAACACCAGGTCACAATGACACAATGCACTTTTACAATCGCACACTCCTTAATGGCTAGTCTTTCTTCCTTGTGCACCAGAACTACACGTGATGTTGCGTTACGCATGGAAATGCATGAGATGTAGTGCACGATTTAAGGAACAAATAAGTAACGGAAACAATTTTGTAGCTGCGGTTCTGACACAAAGGCTATTTCAAATTTAAAGTATTTGATTCTTACCAAAATTCTACAGATTAACAATGAACTCAGAGTCCAAGTGGATATAGGGTTGGGCGTTGTCTATAGTGAAACATCGTGATGACAATGACACTGGGTAGAGCACGAAGTTATAAAGTCACACGCGTCTTTTCTATACATGCATGAGCTGAACAGATATTAAGTCACAGGCGTCTACTCTATACATACATGAGCAGCGCAGTTTACAAAGTCACAATGTCAGCTCAACATCGTGATATCTTTCAGCCATCAGCGATGGATGATTCCATCGTCTATCGGCCCAACCCTAAGTGGATATAGTCAAAGAAAGTTAAAATTTTCAACAGTTTTATCAATCCTACTGAAAACTCTCATAGAAAGTAGCTCTAACTAAAAATAAATATCCATCACTTTTCCAAACCCACTTGTCCTTTGCAGGGTCGTGGGAGGGCTGGAGCCTATCCCAGCATCTTGGGACAAAGACAGGTAACCTCACTAAAAATAAACACTTTCACGTCATTAAGGCAGCTTAAAAATGTAACTAAAATTCCAATAAACAGAATTGTTTCCCGAACATGTTGTTATTGACAACATTCAAGGTTTAATTGAACCTGATGTAAATTAATAAAAATGAAAAAAACTGAATTTTAAAGGGGTCATATGGCCCGAATACGTGTTTTTCTGTGTCTTTGGTGTGGTATAAGTTGCCCATGCATGTATTAGACACATAAAATTGCAAAAATTAAAGTGTCGGAACAAAAGATGCATTCTATCTAGAAGTGAATGCTCACCCAGACCTGCCTGAAACGCCTCGCGTAACACCCCCACAAATCTACGTCAGTTCATGGTATGGTTTGACTAAGACCGCCCAAATGTATACGCAACTAAGGTGGGCGTATCTGTCAGTACAATTGCTTTGGAATCTGATGGTCCACCTCGCTTTTCAGAGCAATGAGCTTTGTAAAAAATCTGTGTGTTTCTGAGAGGCGAGGCAAAGAAGAGATACAAACATGCACGGTATGTGTAAAATACAGCGTTTTTGAACCTTAAATCGTGAATACACATTGCATTACATCTAAACCAAATGATAATATTCGTTTTAGCCCTGTCACATGTAGGGATGGGTACCGAGAACTGGTACTTTTTTGGACCAGTACATAATTGGGTCGATACCAGAGTATCGATAAGCTTCATGACAAACGATACTGTTATTGATACTTGCGTTGTTTTATTTCTGTGTATTCATGTGTTAAATGGCGAATTAGAGGCTGCTGCCTGTCATTTTCCATCCCTGAATGATGTCCGAATGGCTGAAGTTTGCTCAACCTATGTGTGATTGTAGCGAGGAAGGCGGGGCCGGTGGCGTGAGTGATAATGAGTATCAGCTGTACGCGCACCGGTCCGCATGCCTCACAGGGGAGCTCTGGAGCATAAGAGGACGAGCAACAGGACTGCTGACGAGAGAGGACCGGGCCCGGATCATGTGATAAGTTTTATTTATGTTTGTGTGGCCGGCAGTCGACCGTGAGGTGGCTGCCAGCCTTTTACTTCTGTATTATTGTTTGTTTATTTTTTATTAAAGTTTGTTAAATGTTCGCCGGTTCCCGCCTCCTTCCTTCCCTACTGGGATCTGTGTTACAGTGATGTCTATAGGGCCATATGATTTCCACGGTGTATTTGTAATCTGCTTGTTTTGCGTGTTTATGAGTGAAAGAGTGGCATGGTTGCGCTTGTGGAGCTTTCCCTAGTCACATGACCCCTTTGACACAAAATTAAGAGAGGAATTAGAAAAGCTTAACCACACACAAACACATTAAACGTGTTGATGCAGATCACATACCAGACAATTCATATCATAAAACATACATCAATTTTTTTCTATAGCAGGGTATCGTTACACTCCTAATAAATAATATACCGATACAGTATACAACTGTGTTCAACAGATCACATGAGCTTCACTTCCACAGATAACTAACATATCACATCACTGCAAATTGGCAATTTGAACTCCACCTAACTTGACCTTTTAAACTTTCTTTAAAAATGAATGACTGACTTCTGTTCGCTTTGGCTCATCAATTCACTGTTTGTATGAACCCCCTCAGTAGACAGCTGCTCAAAGATAGAAAGCGAGGCAGCCCCCAAGAAAATGTGGCTGGAGAGAGTCTGCAAAAGCGCTAATTTTTAGTATCTCAAACTATATTCTTTGGCGTTAACCTTACTATTAAAGAATCAACTATGATGAGAGTCCATCCGGGTGAAACATAATGAACTTTTTGCTCCCTCCTCCTCTTACTAGGTCTTGTCATCATCTATCTCTCCTTGTAATTATAGTCTCCGACACACACAGACAGCGGTGTGGATAGGATAATGTTCTCTCTGACAACATGCTGTCTGTCGCTGAATCTTTTTTAGGTTTACTGGAGTCCTGCTCACTTCAGCACTGAACCTTAAATACCACCTTATCCTGAGATCCGGTGTTTAGCCGACACTGGCTCAGCTCAGCAGGAAGCTCAGGACAGCTGATCAGACCCAGAAACGCTTCATGTAGTTTACACGCCACAGAAAGGTTTGACTTTTATTGACTTGGTTATCGGTGTCATCAACGAGCTTTCAAACATTTCTCAACAGCCTCTTTTTAAAAAATGCGCGACACATTGAACCAGCAGCACGGGAATCTTATGCCACTTTTCCACTGCATGGTACCGTCAGGTTTAGTACGACTCTGCTCGGTACAGCTCACTTCACTTCGGCTCAGTTTGCTTTTCCAGTTTCCTCAGGAGTTTATTACCACTTTAAAGTGGGTGGGGATTATAAACTTATCGTCATAGTTGCGCTGCCTCTACTGCCGTAGCATCATTGTGAACGCGACATAAACGCACGCACAACACAGGAGTAATGGAGCACATCGATGGCGGATGGCAGCAAAACAAAATACTGCTAAAATACCAGAGTTTGGAAAATCTTACAGCAAAGAGCAGACAACGATCATTTGGTTTGCTCGACGGTGCACAAGGGTAAGCTAATGAAGCATTTAGCATTGCGTTTAGGGTCTCAATCTCTATATTACCGTCACGAAGCATATAACGAAATGATAATATTACGTATTTAAAATGCGTATTCATGTGTTGCAAATCCAATGACTTTTGATATCGGTACAGTACGCTTGGAACCTCAACCGAGGTGGTACTAAAAAAAGTCTTAGGTACTAGGTACTGTACTCAGTGGAAAACCCCCCAAAAGTGAGCTGTACCGTGCCGTACCGTACAGTACTATGCGATGGAAAAGCACCATTACAAACACTCGCCACACAAGTAGCTGTAAAGCGTGCTTTCTTGTTCTGCTTCTAAACATCCATAAATACTCTTGCACACAATCCAGCGCATCTTTAAAGAAGCAGTCAGTCGCTGGGTCGTGACTGCAGCGTTACCATGGAGATCTGTTGTTCGTCCTCATGCTATCTTCTCTTTTCTTAACCTTTCTAAAGGACAGTTTCCTTCTCCCTCTGCCCTCTCCCTCCTTTTCTTTCTTCTGTCTTTCTTGCTGTGGTGAAGTGAAATTGGGCATAATATTCCAAGCCATTTCTGTCTAGAAAGAGAGAAACTCTTTTTTTAACGTACACAGACACGCCCAGAGAGCGACAGTCACGATGAAAAAGAACTATAAATACTTCACCACCTACACATACACCATCTTTCTGCTTCTCTTTTACAAACACACACACACACACACACAACGGTGTTTCCTACAAAATGCTATTTTCGCAAAACTCCCCTTACGTAATTGATCTAAACTACATACTAAATGTACCATACTATTTTTGGTAACATACAATAAGTTATACAAAAGCATACAAAAATGACTCTTGTTAATGAGCATCTGTAACTAGGTATAGTTATAACCATCTTCTCAGTGAGTCCGATACAATAAGTGCTCCAGATTCTTAAATAATTTCTGATTCAAACTATCAACTTCATTGAGCAATTATTAGTCTGTGTGACTGGATTTATTGAAACAATTAAATGAGATAAATTGTAATGCACTAGGCATAACAAATGTCTTCGTACAGTGCAGACAGGCAATAGATCACATAAGAAAGTCAGATTTCTGTAGATTCAATTCAGTCTGCAAACCCACAGATGAGAAGCAAGAAAACATTGCACACAAACTCCTACACCTTTTTTTCCAACCAAACACATTGTACTGCACACAAAAACATTACAGGTAAGTGTGTAGTCCTGACTATGACACAAAGCTGTTAGCTTGTATCACGGTTTGCTGATGACGCTATGATGGAGAGCGAGGAAGTGAGATTGTTGAATCATCACTTTAAGGTGTCAAACAGTCACACGTAATACAACATATATAAAGCAAAGCAATAATAAACATATTTGTTTGCAAAAAACCAGCACTGACTTATCTGTCTTTTCTTCCTCTTTCACACACACACACACACACACACACACACACACACACACACACACACACACACACACACACACACACACACACACACACACACACATGCTTGCGCAGCTATCTTTATGAGGACATACATTGACGCAATGCAATCTCTAGCCGGTTACCCTAACCCTAACCATCAGAACTACATGCCCGACCCTAACCCTTACCCTAAACATAACCTAAACTTAATTATAACCTAAACCCTAAATTAAGTCTTCACCCTCAAACAGCCCTTTAAAGGGGTCTCTGGAAGTGAGGACCGGCCAAAATGTCCTCACTTTACTCTCCTTGTCCTCACACCGCTGGTCTACAACTCAAACCGGTCCTCACAAATATAGATGTACAAGAACACACACACACACACGCACGCACGCACGCACGCACACACACACAGTGTGTATACAGTTGTGCCTCTAACAAGTGCTTTTTCCCCACCTCATAAAAGGCAACTGAATGCTTCCTTCATCAGACACCTCAATAATCGATAAACCGCGGAAAACTGCATTTAAACACATTTACGTGCATATTTACAGCTGGTCTATTCGCACTGGATTAGTATTACCTGAGGTAGTTATTCCAGACCTTTTTACAGAAGGTAAAAGTCGCCATAATCTTTCCCGCCATTGTCTGTAATTATTAATGAGATGGCACATTCGGATAGGACTAAAATTACTGCGACGCATCGGTAATAATTACTTTACTCCACCTCATATAAAACTAATGCCGTCCGAATAGGGCTTATTGCGCACGATATCATTGTATGTTATTCCAAACAATGTCCGTCTTTATCTTTCATCAGAATGAAATAACTTGCTCTGCCTTTAAAATTACTTTCCTTTCCAGTCGACGTCACCTAGGACGCACACACAGGGGAAAATATTGTTGGCCAACGGCCAAATAGGGTTTAAGTGTGCTGTTAATGCAGAGCCTTTCATTTGGTGAACTTTGATGTCATAAACGTTAACTGTTATAGAACATACAGAAAACTTTGTAAAAGAACCAGTTAGATCTCTCATGGGGTGAACTTGACCTTCAGTTAAGAAGCCTCTTCACAAGTGGATGCTGGTGTTCCAGGCAAGGAATAGTCCTCAATCCACTGCAAATTATTATTCATATCTGGTTTCATATGGTTTGGACAACAAGAACACCCACTTCTCACGATCTAACCAATTCCCAATGGACAAAATCAAATCCTGCCCAGAAGTTAAATGGGTTCTGCATGCCATTTCTGTAAAATTAGCTGTCAATGATAAATCGTGTTGCTGGCATTTGGTTATTGTAAGCAGCTATACTGAAGCTGATGGTCTGGGGTGTCACTGTGACGTTTTATGACAGATGAATAGTGTGTAATGATGAAGCTTTTGTGGACTGTCAGGCATGTCATGCCTGGTTTAACAGATCACGTCTTGTTTATAAATTAAGGTCGTCAATGTCCTCAAACTGTGAACTGTGATGTGGTATTCTTTTATCAATGTGTTACATTGATGCTATAAAATGGTAATTTGTAATACACCATGGTACATGTGTAAGTGCAAACATTTACGTTTATGCATACAGTACAGTGCATTCAGGCTATACATTTGTTAATATATCAGTATGTTTATGTTCCCTGGATACTGAACAGGAACTTAACAGCATTTCAGGTATGTAATCGTTTTAGATGCTCAACAAACATTGTCATGTAATCTGTAGGGATTGCCAGACAGTAATTCCTTGTTTGGATCAGTTTTATCCATAGCCATTTAATCTTAAGAGGACATAACTCTAAATGCTTTAGTTTGATCCAAAGGAGTCATGACATGATTTTTTGTTCTCTGAGATGGAATTGTAATATTAAACATTTTCATACAAACTTTAGTATTTTATTACCTTATTCCACCTTGTTTCAATTTCTCTAGCGGAAAAGGTCTGTTTTGTGTGTTTCCCTTTTAAGACTTCAGAGAAACCATCCACTTTCATGATTGACAGCCTACCAACGTGCACTTTTTTGAGAGATGTGCACTTGCAAATACAGCTACTCAATCTGTCTTTTAAAGCACAGTGTGTGTTTATTCATATCACAGATATCCAAATAATAACAAAACGTCTACGATCAAAGTTTTTACCTGGGAGCATATAAATGAATCGCTAGTAAACGCAGACACCATTCTCCTTAAATGTGTGCAAAGTGACAGCGCCTTGTTTTAAATGTAGGTTTGCACCCTAAATAGTAGGGATGTAACGATTCACCGTGAGCCGGTTGAAAATCGGTTGTAATGAGCAACGATTCAAATCGGTTGAGGCTTGAACTGAATTGCGATACATTTTTTGAACAGCAGGGGCCGCTATTTTCACTGCAAATCTAAACGTGGATGCTGATATTTCTTAAATGCAAAAAAATCCAAGAAAAGCACATACAGTATTAGTTTGTTTATATTAAAGAGACTTTTTCTATTATTAATTTGTTATAAAATTGCAGTTTAGTTTTGTTATTTGAAATAAAACATTATTTTATCATACAAAGAAACGTGAAGCATTTAAGAAATAATGCAAGGGAAGTTGTTCATTTCTAATTTGTTTCAACTCATTTTTTCAAAATAAATCGTGAGTAAATCGTGACTAAATCGCATCGTGAGATCAGAATCGTGACTCGCATCGCATCGTGAGCTGAGTGAATCGTTACATCCCTACTAAATAGTGCACTTACTGCAATGATATTAGCACAAACATGTTAACACGTTAGTATTAGGGATGACTAATTTGACAGTCGTTTAAACTAAAGTTTTGTAACCGTGTAGTCGACTAGTCTAAAACTAAGAATGGCCCAGAAGGCGGTCCAAAAACTTTGCGTATAGGGCCTATGAAATACATTTGAAAGACTAAAGAATGTAGTCTATTAATCAAACTGTTCTTATCCAATATTTAATGTAGCTAAAACAGACATATGTGTTCCACTTTCCTTACGTTATGATCATTAATATTTCTGCATTTGCTGATGCGCCAACCCTGACTGGATCGTTTTAGCGGCTGGAAGAAGTGACACGATGAGAATTTGTTTACTTTGCTGGTCTGTGCCTGTGCCTGGGTTTCAAATATGTAGCCTATACAAAATCCATTTTATTTTCTCCTTTAAGTCTGTTTTTTTACTCTAAAAGTTCAATTAAAATTTAGTCATCAACTAAAATTTAATTTTACTAAAAGTGTGTCTATTACACTGAAATATTTAACTACAATTAATGAAAAGCTTAAAAACGAATGTTTCATTATTTGTTTATGTAAATGATGCCCATTATAAACAGAAATTCTGTGCCCACACGATGCAGCGCGAAGAGACGCAACAAACGCCTTGTTCGGTTTCTTTTTGCTTTGCCACGTTGCATCGCGCCACTCGCGTGCGGTGTAGACAGAATGTAAGATGGTAACGAATCAAACTTGTAGTAGATTTGTATGTTTTGTATGAAACTTGGCGCTGCACATTTTGCACTTTGACTGTATTTATCAAGTTTATCAAAGTGAAACCAGGCATCGGTGTGCGCTTTCTCAATATGCTCTTTGCTGTGCTCCGGACTTGCAACCAATCAAATCTCTGGGTACCACCCGAAATGCCAACATAACCAATCAATAATTTTATTTTAAAAATGTATTTATAGACCCAAACGATCATCGTTTTCATAATCGATCGTCGCTGTCGCGTCCGAGTACTCGTGCCCATCCCTACAATATCGCAATTGACTGTTTTTGGAGCTTGATTACATTATGTTTTAATTTGTGACACTTGCAGGATGTGTTACTAATACCAAGATCTTATGTCAAAAGCTCAAGGGAAATTTAGTTGGTCATCACCCCTTTAAATATAATAAATTGTTACGTGTAAAAGAGTGCATTGCTGTCACTTGTGGACATTTGTCAGTTGTTGACAATGAAATCTGTTTTGTCAATGTTTCTTTTTTCAGAAACAAAGACTATTGCTGACACAGAGAACAGTAAGATAAAAGTACAGGTTATAAAGTCATAAAGTTTGCTTGTCATCTTTGTGAGATTAGTCATGGTTACTTAGTTACAGTTATAGTGAAATCTGAAGGGGCGGTAGGCATTTCATCAGATTCACTGTCATTATAAAGTACTAGACGGAACATAAGCGTATTATTAGCTCTGTGGAAATCTGCTTTCATTGAGGTAGGGAAGACCTATAATGTAGTGATCAAAACATGCAATGGGCTTACAGCTCAGTCGATTTTGCAGTTCAGAACACAATTACTGATTATGTAAGGACGTTTTTACACATAAGGGTTTGTTTCCGCGATTTGGTACGATTGCGTTCATATCAGCAGCGAACCGTACTGGAGTTCGCATGAACCGCACCCCACCTCCCTTTCTAAGTGGACTCGGGTACAGTTTGCTGGTGTGCACCCGGGTTCGGAAGACGGCGTTCACATCATCCAAACGAACCGAACTCTGACGTTAATCGAACTCGGGTGCGAACCAAAAGTGCTAATGGGAAACCGCCCTTAAATAAAAACGAACTGTCATGTACCCCACAGCTGGCTTTTTATGATGTAGTGGACGTTTCACACTAAACATCAGAAGGTTATGATCAGCTAGATCTGCTCCACATGAAAAACGTCAGCATGGAAGTGATCAAAGACAAAATTGCCTAGCAATCTAATGGATTATTCACTTCAGGTTAAGTTCCAGTCAGAATGGAACAGGATGTTACAGTCTCATTTTATGGTAATTCGTAGGTGGCTGATTTGTATAAATTCGTGCAAAGTAAATCCTATAAAGACATAACAAAAAGCAATAATAAAGCCATAGTGTTGGGCATTAACAACATACAGTGTTTATGTACCATTTAGGTTGTATGTTACAAACAAGATCTACAGACAGTTTTACACAATCTTGTAGTTTATTTATAAAATTGATTATATTGCTGCAATATCAAATTCATTCAAATGTGTCTGCCTGGTATACCAAAAATTCCCTCTCCTGTTTATTGTAGTTGTCTAAATGCATTCGATTGACCTGTGGAAAGAAACATAGCTGGAGAGTCCAATGTCATATATGCCAAGTATTATTTTATTATGATTTATAACACAGCTAGAAGCCTGCTATCAAACCAGCCAGTGCACTGATCAATAGAGGATGGCATTAAACCAGGCGAAAGTACATTTCAGTGAAAGTACCACACCCAAACAAATGAAAGTATCCAAAAAAACACAGGAGTCATGCAAGATTCACCTTTCTGAAAGGGGAAGAATTTGAATACTGTCAGAAAGCAGTGCAGCGCACCAACACAGAGTTTAGATGAGTTCAGCATTGTGAGGTTGGGCGGCTGATTTGCGCGCTTAACGTGATACTGTGAACACTGCAAACTATAAACCCTCTTTAGCTCCCTGACCTTCAGCGGCTCGAACAGGGCTCACATTTAAACACGGCGTTGCATTTTTTTACAGCACTGAGCATGCAGTCACTGTGTTGAGATCAAGTCCAGAGTCTTTAACTCTGTGTGCGTGTGTGTGAACAGGCCTTTCCAGTTGCACTGGGTGTGAAGCTGACTGAAGGGAGTGCCAAGGCCTTCTTTCTGTTGTCAGGAGCTTGACGTCATGTAGGTGTGTGTGTGTGTCTATATACACACACAGGAACATCTCAAAAAATTAGAATATCGTGAAAAAGGTCAATAATTTTTGTCATTCATATCAGAAAGTGAAACCCATATATTATATAGATTCATTACACAGAGTGAAATATTTCAAGCCTTTATTTCTTGAAATTTTGATGATTATGGCTTACAGATTAATGAAAACCCAAAATTCTGTGTCTCAGAAAATTAGAATATACATAAGATCAATAAAAAAAGGATATTTTAAACAGAAATGTCAGGCTTCTGAAAAGTATGTTCATTTCTATTCACTCAATATATGGTTGGGCCTCCTTTTGCATGAATTACTGCATCAATGTGGCGTGGCATGGAGGCAATCAGCCTGTGACACTGTTCAGGTGTAATGGAAGTAGGGCTGAACGATTAATCGAAATCGAATCGCAATCGCGATGTGAGACGTTGCGATTTGCTAATCGCAACAGGCTGCGATGTGGAAGCGATGTGAAAAATAGGAAACGCGTCTGTTCCAAGCCCGCTTTGAGTGGCATTCTTGCTAACTAACTGAGTGAGCGCACCTCCGTTATGCCTAATCAGCACTGCCCTAGCCAACTGCATAAACGTCCGTCATTAAAAAAACAAACATACAGAAGGCAGGAGAGAGAGAGTGTGTGTTATTATGGCATCTGCAGAGTCAGATCGATCATTAGGCAAATAAATACTAAAGAACCGTCCAATTCAGAAGACCGCACACACAGCCTGTGTCATACTCGCGCGACTCTTCCCCGCGTTGTGCGTCTCGCGGACGAGCCGTTTAAATTTGACGCGCATACACAGCCTGTTTCGTAATGACGTTTATAGTACTTGAGTCCGGCTCGGGCATCTGGCAATATGGACGAGGCTTGACGCACGCGCGCACCCTGTGTAAACTCACGCCTAGCTCCGCGTTTCAAACAAATGTAAATTCTATCTAACTGTTTTGCTAATTTCACTTGGATGAAATTAAACATTCAGCACATTTTTTACTTGTTTTAAAAAATCCCACATACTTAAACAATAATAAATCAGCCTATGTAACCTATGAACTATTTTAATAATTCACTAACACAATAGAAAATGTTATGGATTTAAGGGTTACAATGGGAGTTGTATTTGTTTTAATGGAAACTATAATAGTGTACACTGGTATTTGGATTCTGTTGGTGTGATGTAATCTGGAAGTTGGGAACCAATTGAACAACAGTAAGCCCTATTTGAATAATGCCCAAAGCACACTACAAAAATTAATTTGTAATGGTTTTAATGGAAACAATTAAATGTTTTTATTTTTGTTGTTTTCTTTCAGGGTAACTATACCCATACTGTGCTCCACACAACAATATTGAATTGAAGCTTGAATTAGAAAAGTTAAAATCGCAAATCAAATCGCAATCGCAATGTCTGTCAAAAATATCGCAATTAGATATTTTCCCCAAATCACACAGCCCTAAATGGAAGTCCAGGTTGCTTTGATAGCGGCCTTCAGGTCATCTGCATTGTTGGGTCTGGTGTCTCTCATCTTCCTCTTGACAATAGGTCAGGCGGGTTTTCTGAAGTCCACAGTCAACGCAGCCATCTACCAGGACATTTTAGAGCACTTCATGCTTCCTTCTGCCGACAAGCTTTATGGAGATGCTGATTTCATTTTCCAGCAGGACTTGGCACCTGCCCACACTGCCAAAGGTACCAAAAGCTGGTGCTTGATTGCCCAACAAACCCGCCTGACCTGAACCCCATAGTATTGTCAAGAGGTATTGTCAAGAGGAAGATGAGAGACACCAGACCCAACAATGCAGATGACCTGAAGGCCGCTATCAAAGCAATCTGGGCTTCCATTATAGTCTCGCGTAGCCAGACCTTCATGCTGAAGGTCTGGTAACTTTGGCCGCTTTTATTGGTCAAGGCCCACCCAAAAGACAATATGACTGACAGGTGAAGCTACCAATCCAGTATAGTTTTGTGCTGCATCATGTTTAGTGGCATGAAAATGTCCCCTGTAGTGATAGCTGCCCACTGCTCCGGGTGTACGTGTGTTCACGACTTGCTGTGCGTGTGTTCACTACTCTCTGGATGGGTTAAATGCAGAGGTCACATTTCGGGTATGGGTCACCATATCTCACTAATAGGTCACTTTCACTTCACTATTACAGACCGATGTGCAACTAGTAAATCATTCATTCACGATCGTCTCCAAATTTACTTTTACAATGGCGCTTCAGTCTCCTAGAGCACCAGCTTAAACACACATGTAAATACACGTAACTAAAGCAAACTAATGTAAGCATAAAACAGCTGTTTAGTAAGTTTTATGCATTAAAACAGAAAATACACGAAACCTACTTGGCAGAGAACAATAGCATTACTTACCATTGTACAACGGTGTGCACTTCGTCGACAGCCATGCCAATAAGACGTTCCCGGTAAACATTTGTTTGGAGCATATCTTTCCACTTTTTAACTCCAACAAGCAGTTCTGGAGAACCAAACACAAGACTAAACCATCCAACTGCTATGTCAGCGTCTGTTCTTTCATCTTGGCCCGCATATGCGGCGGATATCCCCTTCTCGTTGTGAGGTATTTTACTTGATCTTCCATAATAGATGTGAGAGGGCAAACAACAAGCAAAATTGGATCTCTATTGTACCCCTCCAAATTCTGGGAGACGGTCGGCCAGGCATGAAAGATAAGACTTTTGCCATATCCAGTCGGCAAACACGTTAAAACGTCTCTTTTAGACTCCACTAAGTACCTCAAACAAAACTCTTGGACGTCTTTTAAAGAATCTATACTATGAACCTCGCATACTTTTAAAAAAGCAGCGTTTAGTCGGTCTTGATGAACGCTCATTGTCACTGATGTAACACGGAAGCTTTCTAATTCGATCGGACCGCTTTGTTTTGTTTCCTGGTGGACCGTTAAAGAACGCGACACACACGTCTCCTGGAAATCCTGTGGAATTTAACCAATCAGACAACGACTTCTAACTCGTTGAAGTGTTTCCAAAAAAGTGTGCCAAATGTATCAGACGTTCAGCCTACGGATCGTGGGCGTGACGTCTGAGGCTGAGACTGCTTCCATTACACCTGAGCAGTGCCACAGGCTGATTGCCTCCATGCCACGCCACATTGATGCAGTAATTCATGCAAAAGGAGGCCCAACCAAGTATTGAGTGCATAGAAATGAACATACTTTTCAGAAGCCTGACATTTCTGTTTAAAATATCCTTTTTTTATTGAGCTTATGTAATATTCTAATTTTCTGAGACACTGAATTTTGGGTTTTCATTATCTGTAAGCCATAATCATCAAAATTTCAAGAAATAAAGGCTTGAAATATTTCACTCTGTGTGTAAATGAATCTATATAATATATGGGTTTCACTTTCTGAAATGCGTGACAAAAAATATTGACCTTTCAAATTTCAAATTTTTACCTGTATATACAGGTGCTGGTCATATAATTAGAATATTATCAAAAAGTTGATTTATTTCACTAATTCCATTCAAAAAGTGAAACTTGTATATTATATTCAGGTGCAGGTGCCAAGTCCTGTTGGAAAATGAAATCTGCATCTCCATAAAGTTGGTCAGCAGCAGGAAGCATCAGAAGCGTCTCGCCTGGGCTAAAGACAAAAAGGACTGGACTGCTGCTGAGTGGTCCAAAGTTATGTTCTCTGATGAAAGTAAATTTTGCATTTCCTTTAGAAATCAGGGTCCCAGAGTCTGGAGGAAGAGAGGAGAGGCACAGAATCCACGTTGCTTGAGGTCCAGTGTAAAGTTTCCACAGTCAGTGATGGTTTGGGGTGCCATGTAATCTGCTGGTGTTGGTCCACTGTGTTTTCTGAGGTCCAAGGTCAACGCAGCCGTATACCAGGAAGTTTTAGAGAACTTCATGCTTCCTGCTGCTGACCAACTTTATGGAGATGCAGATTTCCTTTTCCAACAGGACTTGGCACCTGCACACAGTGCCAAAGCTACCAGTACCTGGTTTAAGGACCATGGTATCCCTGTTCTTAATTGGCCAGCAAACTCTCCTGACCTTAACCCCATAGAAAATCTATGGGGTACTGTGAAGAGGAAGATGCGATATGCCAGACCAAACAATGCAGAAGAGCTGAAGGCCACTATCAGAGCAACCTGGCCTCTCATAACACCTGAGCAGTGCCACAGACCGATCGACTCCATGCCACGCTGCATTGCTGCAGTAACTCAGGCAAAAGGAGCCCCAACTAAGTATTGAGTGCTGTACATGCTCATACTTTTTATGTTCATACTTTTCAGTTGGCCAAGATTTCTAAAAATCCTTTCTTTGTATTGGTCTTAAGTAATATTCTAATTTTCTGAGATACTGAATTTGGGATTTTCATTAGTTGTCAGTTATAATCATCAAATTAAAAGAAATAAACATTTGAAATATATCAGTCTGTGTGTAATGAATGAATATAATATAATACACAAGTTTCACTTTTTGAATGGAATTAGTGAAATAAATCAACTTTTTGATGATATTCTAATTATATGACCAACACCTGTATATATTCCTGGCTCAAAATGAGGCTGAGGTGGTGCCATCCTGATCTTGTACACACACACGTAGGCCTACCGTACTTTTAAGTGGCTTAACCAAAGTGACTTTGAGTTTGACATATTAAAAGTTCTAATAAAATTAGATAAAAATGACAATTCTTAAGTTATATAAAACATTACTTTTATTCAACCAAACAGAAAAGTTTTTTTAATCAAATAAAGCTTTTTTATCATTTCAACTAACTTTTCAGGCCACAATAGCCAACTGAATTAACCAGTCTTTCTAAATGAGCAAAGCTCATTCACATCTTGCATTCTCTGTGGTTCACGCTAGTGACTGAAAAGTTCAATAGTTTAAATGAATCGGTTCAAATGAGTCATTCGTGTGCGAGTCGTTCTGAACGCAATGTGCGTTCATACTGGCGAACTCGCTGTGTACAGTATACGCTGATTCAACAATCCAACTGCACAGCTAAAGACATTACAATGATGTACGTCATGTTAATTTAATAAATTTCATTAATTAAACGTACTTGGATGCAAAACAAACAGCCGTGAAACACAGGCTGGCTCTTGTTCTGCAACTCTTTTTAGCGCCTCAGTGTGCTGATAACGAAACAGCGCCTCCACTGTGGCGTAATGTCGCAACTGCAGTTGCAAATGACAGTCTGTTAAATGCACGCAGCATTTCTTGTGAAGACTCGCAACATAATTTTGGCGATAGCCTGAGGTGGTACGACATTTGACGGAGGTGGCCGCCTCCAATTTCTCTATGCAGGAAAAACCCTATATACAGTATATATATATATATATATATATATATTACCGCACGGGTTTCCCTCGCAAAAGGTTTGAATTTGTTACAAATGAGGTAATAAAATGTTTCAAATTCATATTTAATAACTTACTTATGAGGTAAGTAGCCGTGTAATAAACGGTGTCGGGGGTAATGTACAGCATTGGGGTTCATTCTCACAACTGGCTGCTTGACTTATTGTATGATCTCTTACTTTATATATATATGTTTGCCCACGTGATATCATAAAGCAATGTCATACGCACATGACGACAGGGGATGGTGGAGGTGCGTAAATCGAGTTACCCCTCCCACTTCTGGTAGTAATCCCGTGTGAATTGGCCATTAATATTACAGACGTCCTGTGTTAAAATGATTTTACCCCACCTCTTCATGTAAAACAAATCTCGTCCAAATAGGGCTTAAGAAAGTTAAAAGGTAAATCTTGATTTTTATGTTGACTTCAACTGTGTTGCAAAATTGGATGATGATTTAGCTAAAACATCAGCATAGGGCTGGGCGATATATCGATTTTTAAAATATATCGATATACTTTTTCAACGCGATGCGGGATTAGACAATATCGTTAATATCGATATGGGGTGTGTTCGACTTGAAGCGGCTCTGTGGTGTCTGACATGTGCCGTGCCCATGCGCAGAGTGAGCAGAGCACTCTCGCTCTGCGCGTGAACCAGACGGACCCCGCACGCCCGCTCTACAAGTTTGCTTATGACAAGGAGGAAGCCGCAGTGCCAGTCCACACAGCAGAAGATGATCTGGTTTGTAAAAAGAAAAACGATGGTTCAGTTATTTGGAAATGGTTCGGATATAAAAGATCTGATGAGCAGCAACAACAAGCGATCTTTAAACAATGCCATAAAACGGTTATGTCAAAAGGTGGAAGCACAACAAATCTCTTCCACCACCTGCAAAAATGACGTGGCACAAAACGAAACGTGATTGGCTGCTTTACTGTCACTCACGTGGCCTCTTGGGCGGGCCTTGGCCAAAGAAAGCGGTGATAAGGTCTGGCTACGCAAGACTACGTTGGAAGCTTCTTTTACCCGCAGCGTGCCTTACGAAAAAAAAGTTATTATAATTTTTGTTTACAATTTACATGTTTTAAACAAGTGGTGTGCAGCGGTATGTTTTCAAATAGAGAAAAAAACCCTGTCATTGAATTTCTTTTCACAAGCCATTTTAATAAAGGTGATTGTGACATCTCACATGAGGCTTTGACTTGCTAGTAAACATTTATTCCACTTTGTAGAAAATATCGATAAACATATCGGATATCGCCTTTCATCAAAAAAATACAGAGATATGAATTTTGGTCAATATCGCCCAGCCCTACATCAGCATGCAGGGGTTAAAGTGGTAGTTCACCCAAAAACAAAAATTCTGTCATCAATTACTCACCCCCTTGTCATTTCAATCCTGTATGACTGACTTTCTTGCGCAGAACACAGGAGAAGATATTTTGAAGAATGATGTTAATCAAAAAATGGCGGTAACCATTCACTTCTATTGTATGGACCAGGGGTTAGAGCTGTAATCGGGCCTTAAAAGTTAGGCCGGGTCACGTCGGGTCCATCGGGTTCGGGCACTTTTTACACTTAAAATCATTTTTTTCCAAAGATGTTGTCTGGTATTTTAGTCCAATATTTTATTATAATGATGTATGTCCAAGTGTTCGCTCTTTTTAATAAGTTTGGTTTTAGTTAGTTATAAGATGTTATAAAAAAGGGGTGTGGTAACATGATTTCTTCATTTACGACTGGGTCATCAGGGAATATGGGCAGGACCGTGATACTGCGCTCCACTTCGTGCTCACTACTGCGCAGACTCTGGCTCCACTGACGATTCTTTTTGCGCATCCCCAGGCTCCAAACTGCCATTTTTGCATAACATGTCAGCGCCCATCATCAGACGTTTTACGATCAGTTTTCTACAATGGAAGGAAGCGGTGTCACACCGTCCATCTGATATACAGTCTATGGTATGGACACAAAACCAATGCAAGTCAATGGGTACCACCGTTGTTCTGTTAGCAACATTCTTTAAAACATCTTCGTCTGTGTTCAGCACAAGAAAGAAAGTAATACAGATTAAAAATGACATGAGGGTGAGTAAATGACAGAAGTTTCATTTTTGGGAGAACTATGCCTTTAAGAGAAGCAGGTGGGCTTTCTCTCTAAATCTGTGCAGGGATTCCAGTGATCTGTAACACAAGCCAGTGGTGTCAGGTCACAGCACCAGTAAGGTGACACACTGAGGACAAAAAACCTCTGCGTTCACACTTATTTGGGTGGCGTCACGTGTGTTTTTGACACCACAGTGCTGGTGAGAAGACTTGACAAGGTCCTCAACTCAAGGTCATTTGATCCACGTGTCCTACTAACATAAACACTGCTGTCAAGTTTCTCTTGCCTAAAGTGACGAAATAGCACAGCAAAAATATAAGATCACATTTCCAAAAATGCAAAGCATGACCCGAGTCATAAACATAAATATACATGCAGCCTCTGTTCCAAGTCCGATTTTTATGCAAAGCATCCTTCCCTGCTCTTAAACAAACCCATAACGAATAATGCAAAATATTAACACATTTTCATACCTCTCCTCCTACATAGCTGGCTGAAACTCACCCACAACCTCACTAGTATGATTAACACCACTGATTCATTTTCACACGTTTTCTCGGATAAAACAGACACCCTCTGAAGAAGAGGTTAGAGATCTCGATAGGGCATCCACAGAGCTGGACAAGGAGATAAGTCCTTCTCTCTTCATTACAGCACTTAACATACACATGTTAGTGATGGTCAGCTTCCATATTGCATGAAGCACACTCAGCATTAGTCACAGGGCATGAGTTATTAATGAGCGTCGAATCTGTTTGTCCTCCTCACTCTGAATGGCTCGGTTTTCCATCCTTTGGTAGTCACACTGCAATCTGTGCCTTATCACATTGAGAGGGGCAAGGCTACGTTCTTCATAGTTTGTAAGACAAAATAACCACATGTTGACTCATTTTTCAAGTTTTAAACACCAGAGTAACTTTATCAGCCAGAGCAAGACATCTGATACACAAGATGACAGTGTTTATCCATTGAATTACTGTAAGAATGTACAGTAGAAATATAAATAAAATGACTCATACCAACTTTATGACATCAGCAGTAAGGGATATGAAACCTTCAAAAGCAACCCATTAACAGTTAAAGGAAGTCACGTTGAGTGAGGTAAAACTCTTCCTCAACTTGTTTCTTTCATAGTCACCTGTCACATAACTTTAAATGCTCTTGAGGTAAATCAAATCTGCCGCAAAATGTTGTAGTTCAATGATTTTCAATTTAAATGTACACAGCTATGTTAGTTTATTAGAAGATGTGTCTCACCTGGCTTGATGAATTCTCTATAACACCTACTCCTTGAGGCCGGGCTGACATTTTCGCCCAGGAATTCTCAAAAACACGGCCAAAGGGGAAAATAAAAAAAATGAGAAGACGTTTTCAGTGGTGGACAACCATTTAGAAGCTGGTTATCCGAGGCTATTCGTGGTGTTTCAGATAGAATATATCAACGTTGCTAGCTAGCCAGAACTAGCCACGAAGACAGAGATCAACAAGTTGAAGCCCAGCATTAGTCCAGGATAAACAGGTCCTCAGAAAGGATTTTTGAAGGATTTGAAGTCCTCATAAAAAGGCTAGCGTGGAACTGTCGTAAATTTGTATTTGCTTCGCTAGCAAATCAATCAACTTTTTAAAACAATTCAGATACTTCCAGGTCCTGAGAATGGTTGTAGAGATTACGAAAAGAAAGCAGTTTGCTCTGTATCTCTGCGTGGCACGTAACGTACACACCGATATAAAGTGTTAGGCCGACCAAAAACCATTTACAATTTTACCGACCTTCAAAAAACAATAAGTGTCAACAAATGGTGAAAGAAACTCCACATTCAGTTTCAGACAAACGAAACAAAAGTCGCTGGAGTGACGACAGACGTAAAGAAAAACAACCTTGAGTGTTTATAGTGAAGGTCTTAACAGACGATAGCTGGGTTTCCAAAATGATCAATCCCGAAAAATCCTCAAGATCCACAAAACCGTCTTCTATCACTCAAGGGTGGTCAGAAATGGTTCTTGTATGAAATGAAACGTCTTGGCCTTTGCGCTGGGACTCACGTCCAAAGACAAACATCCACGATCAGGTTGTAAAATCCATGACTGGCTCAGGGCTGGGTGGTGAAACTGGCTTCGGTGGAGGGGATCGGTGTCGTACTGCGGCCGAGCTGCTCAAACGCTCGTGCCTGATACCGGAACAAGCGCGAGAGGCAACATGGCCGATCTCCGGAGCGCGCTGTACGGGGAGGGGCGGCGGATCCGTGCGAGGATCCTCTCAAGGCGTTAATCAGTGCTCACATACTGCGGTATTCGCTGCTGTAACGGCGACTGCAGACGTCGAGTGACATCATGTGGTCGTTGTTGCCGTGAAGATTTTGAAATACAAGCAAGGTACCCGAGGAGACGACGTTTGAGACTGTCACAGCGTGACAAATTAAGTAGCAATTAACCAAAGAAATCAGACACCGACCTTTAAAAACATTTAATTTTGAACAGATTTTCATAGAATATTTACATTAATGCATCATAAACATAACATTTCACAAAAAACACTCCAAAGTAGGGATGTACACCCACCACAGTATCTCGTAATGGGCTCGATATCAGGTGTAGGTTTATAAATTCCATCTCCTTGAAAAAAATCATGGAATTAAAATGTGCATACAATAAGTAACATATACCAAGTCTTATGAAGCCATGCAATAGGAATTCATGGGGAACATGCTTAACCTTTAGTTGCACACTGCACTAGGTTTGACGTCAATGACGTTTGCTCCAAAGAAATACTAGAAGGAATGACGTTTATCAATCTAATTTAAGTACAACCTGAAGTGATGCGTCATAAGGTTTCATGTGACTTGAAAGCTAATGAGAAAGGCGAGATTTTCACTTAATATCGACTTCAAATCTGTTGTATGGCTTCAAACGTGGAACATAGCACACTTTCAGGTACTGGAACGTTTGCTAAATAAGCAGTAATGACATCAAATATAAAGGTAAGTAATAACATTTCTTGGTGACTTATTTCTAACAAGCTGCCTACCGCCTTTTCCTATAGTACAGGCCACAATCATGATATAAAACATTGTTCCCTATCGTTTGCACACAACAAATTCTAAGTTAAGTGACATATTGCAAATACCTGACTTACACACTATTACATGTCTAAGGTAATTACACGATTTGAACCATTTAAATAAATCCACAAACATAAAAATATTGAAATACCATAGCATAAAATGTATGTAAAATTGGACGATCTCAGTGTCTCCTATATGTGAAACTAAATCCTAACACAAATATTTATTCTCGTCTTAGCTCATTTACTGGCATAGTGATAAGGTCAGAGAAGAAGCTCCCTTCATTGTCACCCCCACCAAAAACCAGCAGTATTTGTGAAGCTGGGTCTGAAAGTTCCTCCTCCTCCTCATCCATAGATTCCTTTAAAATACGACACGAGCATTAATCACGTTTAAACCTGTTAAGACTGATTTGTCTATTCTGTGCATAATTTTAATATGAAGTACCTTTTCGCATGTGAACGGCATGGTAATGATGGAATGTCCTGCTCTTGGTATGGAACTCAATGGGGGTAAGGTCAGAGAAGACCAGCAACTAGTGTCTGAAACACAAACACATTTAGAACAATAGGAAATATGCTAAGAATCAAAAATCTAGAAAACAAACTTAAATAATTTTAAGAAGTACAAGCTCTATCAACAGCATCTGTGGCATGGTAAATTACTCGTATATAGAGGCAAGGTATGAAACCCTGAGCAATTATGGAGCAATAGAATTAGGGCAAGAACATCTTAATCTCACCTGTGTTGAAAATGAATGCGTCACTCAGGGCACTGTTCCCATTGTAGCCCCCATGGATCAGGAAACTGCTGTCTGAGACAACAGCACAGCCATGCCAACTGTGATACAGAAAGAGTCAATCAATCAATCAATAGGGAAAAACATTGAGTTGCCCAACCAAGTAAGCCATGCATTATTATAAAAGAAGGGCATCCAATACTATGTTAATTTAACAAACTTAAGTGTTATAGTAAACAAATAAGCATAAAGTAACATGTCATTTCAAATACCTTCTGGGAGAAGGGGCAACTCCACTTGTCTTTACAGCAGAAAATTCCATCAAGCCTGAAAAAATTGTGATTTTACTAAATATTAACTATTTAAAGAGCCTTGAAGTAATTGTGAACTAACAGTATTTGTTAAACTAGACATATTCCGAAAACCTAAACATGCACAATTACATGCACAGTAGCCTCACTAGCGTTATGAAAAATGCGTTTCACCACATTACACAGACAAAAAATTACTTGCGTGGTAAAACTAAGCCCTAAACCTAAAACAATTTGGCACAAATACAGTAGATGTAGGTAAACATGATAGATTGGATTAAATATTCACTTGGTAGACTTTGTTTAGACTTCACCACACAGTGAAACTAAAGTAAAAGCAAGTAAAAAACTCTCAAACTGTTTACCAAGGTCTAGCATGAACATGTCATTGAAGCAGACAGGGGTGTCCCATCCTCCAAACACAAAGATTCTTCCTTGCATCACACATGCGGAGTGCCTGGACAAATTGATAAATATCCATTCACGTAACAGAAAATTCTAATAATCGTGCATCTTCAAATATTACACACATGCAGACAAAATATACTGACAAGCATTTCAAAATATGCTGACGTGGTCTTACCCAGAGCGAGGAGCAGGCTTCTCTCCGTTGACAATGGGCTGATACCAAATTGCCATTTCAGGGTTAAAGATGTAGATGGAGTCACTGCAGCCATCTGGCTCTGGATGGGGGCAAGGAAAAACTCCTCCAAACACAAAGAGCTCTCCTCTGAACATACTGCAGCTGTGATAGGCCAGGGGTGGGACTTTACCCTGTGCCTAAAATGGTAAACAAGAGATTTATGTAAATCTGTTGAGTGATAAAATGTTTCACCTTAAACAGAAATATGCAATCATTATGTACCTAATCACATAAGGAAGATTACAGGCAGGTTTGTTGTTAACCTTGAAATAAACTGCAAACTAACCTCCACCAAAGTCCAGCGCCAGCTTTTTGTGTCCAGGATGTGCACATCATTGAACCATTTCTTGTGCTTCGAGCCGCCAAATACAAAGATACGTTTTGATTCGGGGTCATAGGTTGCTGTGTGCCCGATACGAGCCTCAGGGGTGGGTCCTTCAGCCAGAGTTTCGGCAGGTACCCAGGATAGATCCTCTGAAAAACATCAGTAACAGTTATAACCGACCAGTGACAGCGTGGTATCTTACAATGCAATACCAAATTAGGACTCTTCTAAATTTACCTGTGCACAGTTTCCAAATGGGATCTTTGCAGAACTGCATTCTGGCACCTTGTCCTCCAATCAAAATAGCTGTCTGTGGATCAATGGGACAGAGAGTCTGACCCCAGCGACTTGACGGTTTGGCCAATGGAGCTGGAAAAGGATGCAAAGCATAAAACACACAATTCCTAACAAAACGAACATGCGCGTATAATCCTGGCCTGATCTTAATATGCAGTTATAGCAATGTTCACTTACCAGTCTGTGAAGGAGTTTTGGATTGCTTGCCTTTAGCTTTGCGGCTCTGAGATGTGGCAGCTGCAGTCTGTTCTTCTTCTTGGGAAAACAGCCGTGTTTGACCTCCCCGGGGATTGTTCTTGCCCCGTCTGTGAGGTGTTGCTTTCTCTGAGCCATTAGGACAAATGTTCTCCTTTCCTCTACCTTCATCCACCACATCTTCCCCCTGTGACCTCTTCCTCTTGCCCGGACACTCCTTCAATGCCGAGATTGTAGGGTTGCACTAGAAAGGCATTGAAAGTAAACACTGATGTGAGTACTAGTAAATGTACACCTTTGGTGTGGTCAATTAATGCAATGTCTGCAAATAAGCATAAAGCTCATTTCACCTCTGGTGTGCATTCCATCTGTGAAAATGTCAGCACCTGGTCCAATAATTCACTTGTACCCTAAGGAAATATGATTTGAATCAAAAAATTATGCACAGAATAGACAACCGTTGTCCCCATAAGTTCTCTACACACACACACACACCGAGGTCCATGTGTTCTTGGTTAAATATTATGTGATTTAATTTCACAAAATATCAGGAAATACATCTGGGCTTTGTTATGCAACCTCATTTTTTTTAACTAACACCTACTTGGTTGACTTTGACAGTTAAGGTTGCTCCTTTGGACCATACACCATCTTCAGTAGTCTCCCATGAAAGACATCTAAAAAAAAAAAGAAGAGAAAATATTTTGTAAGAGGTGTAGGTCTTAGTCACAATAGATTTAATCTAAGTGTTAAACTTACTTGCTAAATGGTGTTAGTTTGGACATATTAATGGGGATGTTCTCTTCATCTGTAAATTCGACTGAAACAGAATCTCTGTTTCCCCAGTCTCCTCTGGTGAAGAGAACGATCTGCTGGACACAAGGCTGGATCTCAACCGAGTTCTGCCATCCATCGCGACAACTGTGAGAAATGATAATGAATAGAATCATCTCAAACAGAAAGCAAACGTTATAAATGCAAATCAGAGAAAAGATATAAAACAATAAAGTAATTGCAGCACTATGTAACTGGCGCCTATCATGCTATGGTTGAAAGAAAGAACTTAAGACGAGGGAGACAAGACAGTCTGATCTCAATGATGTAACGTTATACAATGTATAAAAGAAGGCTATCTGAACCGCTGTACCATGTAAAATGGACTTTCGAGCGGCGTAGAATTAGAGTCGTATTAAACAAACAAACAGCCTTGCATGCACGTTTAATTCAGTAAACAACATTACCTCCAAATGAGTCTTGGTGCCTCGTCTACTGCAAATACTGCATAAACGCCAAAGCCTTCCATTAGAGTGCGTTTAAATGTATTATTTTTCAGCGACGCTGACACAGTAAATATCCAAAACAACACCACACAACTACTAAATTTGGAGGTCTATCTCCCGCCAACCTGGCTCGTCCCGCAATAAATATAAAACTCGCGCCATCCCCAACACACTAGATTCACGGAGCTCAGTGATTGGATGAGTGGGAGGGAGCATAATGGAATTGACCAATCCAGTAGAAGAAAAAGAGACTCTTCCTGTCGTTAAAATTGTTGATTGACAAGCCATGTCGCCAATGGATGAATTACGTATGACAGGCGTTTTTCTTTATGTACAGAAAACGGACAAAATTCTGTTGAGAAATGAAAAACACACTTATTAATATGCAATCAACCCAACAAATTTAATCAAAGAAATCTTTTAAAATAAAAGAAGCTGAGTGATTTGAAGTCACATTTTAATTGTAATTGTTTAAATTGTAACATCATGCCAGTAACGATTTTGGCTAAGTACGTGGGTCATTGCCTGGCTGGACATTGTCACCATGTAGTAATTTCACTACATAAAGAGAAAAACAAAGATTAGGCCAAAGAAATGGATTGTTGAGTGTTGCTTCATAACACTGCTCAATGGCGACATCTGCTGATCAGCTTTAGACCCTAAACGTTAATATATGAAAAGGTTGGTTCCAAAATGAGATAAATCCTTTTTTTAATCAAAAATCATGTTTTTTATTATGTTGTCATGTTTTATATTGTTTTATTGTGTTAGTTAGCTGTATTTTTTGCTGTATTTTTTTGTTATTATGGCTTAAACCAAAACAAACCAACTGCAGCTTGATTGATTTTAATTGCAATGCACAATAAAAAAATTAAACAGAGTTATCTTCATATATATTTAGTAAAATCGGAATACAGTACATTGATAAATCATTACACACCTTTTTTTTCGGAATAACACGCTTTTAGTAAAATGCAATCGAACATAATAAAATACACCAAATAAAGCATGAATAGAAAGGCATAATTCAACACGTCATAGATCAGTGGTTCCCAACCCTGGTCGTCGAGCTTTCCCTGACTCCCTCAGTGCGTTACTGCGGTCAAGCCAGCCGCGGTTTGAAAATACACGGTCAAACCAGCCGTCGTTTAGATTCAGATGCGCGCATGTTGAGTGGTTTACGGTATATTCCAGGAACGCCGCTTTTAAAGCTTAATTTAAAATGTATTGATCCGTGTGTCTCGTCAATAACATATTTCTTGTCTTACGTTTAGAATATCTCGTTTTTGTCGTATTTTTTTTTCAATGAATGTTTGCATTATTAATTCTGTATATTGTGAAAACAATGTCTCTGTCTGTAACTTTTAATTATTATTATTTTAATGCCTTTTAGACCTTTGTCCTGCAAATAAAACGGTTTATGCAGTTAAGTAGTTTGTCTATTATCTGGAGTCTTACGAAAATTTACCACGTTTTTTGTGGTAAAAGTGTAGTAAACAAGCTTTTTGTGTGTATTGATTATAGGCACCATGGTTTTAATACAGTACCCATGGATTTGAACAGGTACTAAGTAGGTACAGTATTGTTTTTGAAAGCATTTTGTTGCGTTTTGGAAAAATATTATTTCTAATAAGTATAAAAAACGGATGGTGGGTTTCAGTAGGGGCCATCGAACACTATATGCTAACAATATATGGATTTATTTCACTGTAGCGTTTTGGAGAAATACAATTTTTTGCACTTTGAATGACTATAGAAACATTATTTCTAATGGATTTCTGTAGGGGACATCCCTCTATGCACACCATATATGGATTTATTTTACGGTAGCGTTTTGGAGAAATACACATTTTTCCACTTCAAATTCCTTTAGAAACATTATTTCTAATAAGTAGAAAAAACTGATTATGGGATTCTGTAGGGGACATCCCACACTATATGCACACCATATATGGATTTATATCACTGTAGCATTTTTGAAAAATACGCAGTTTTCCACTTTAAAAGGCAATAGAAACATTATTTGTAATACGCAGAAAAAACTGATGGTGGGTTTCAGTAGTGGGCATTCCACACTATATGCACAGCATATATGGATTTATGTCACTGTAGCGTTTGTGAGAAATACACATTCTTCCATTTCAAGTTTGCAAAGCATGCCAGATCTGAAAAGTCCCTGGTTTGGTCCTCCAGCAAACGGTCTCCGTGCTCCAAACAGAGGAGCTGGACGGCTGGGGGAACCATCCGGGAAGAGGAAAAAGGTAGGTAAAAAACACCACTATAAACTTACTTTTACGGTCGGTTATTCTGTCACATGTAGCCTATATATAATGCGCATGACAACGGAGTATAATCCAAAAGGGTGTTGTTTAATGAATCCAAAACAGAACAAGACAGGAACACAAGCACACGAAACCATAGACAATAACCGACAAAGAACGTCTTGGTTACATATTGCTTCAATTGTTTTCCTCATTTGTAAGTCGCTTTTGATAAAAGCGTCTGCTAAATGTAAATGTAAATATGCAACCTCCGTTCCCTGATGGAGGGAACCACATCCATCAAAGGAATTATCTGGTGGTAATATCCATATGGGCATACCCGTTTGTAGCAACACATCTGAAAACAGCAGTACAAGGAACCCTATCATCAAGAGGGTATCCACCGAGGTGCTGGAGGAAGGGCGGTACCTGCCGAGGGGAAGACACAGGGTTTACCAACTGGTAAACTAAGCCTGTGGGAAAAAAACAATGTACGGGGCTGCTGAAAGAGGAGTCCACAACGTACAGCGAATCTAGCCCGGTCACAAGGGTCTACCTGATACTAGGGCCGAACAGTCACGAGTAGCCCAACCAGTAGCTTTACATATGTCTGCTAGTGAGCCTCCCTTTGCCAACGCCCAAGAGGAGGAAACACCTCTGGTAGAGTGTGCCCTGACCAGAAGAGGACGTGGCAGGTCCTGCGCTTGGTATGCCAAATTAATGGCATCTACAATCCAAGGAGAGAGCCTCTGTTTGTAGCCTCTGTTTCCTTTCCCTTCTGCTGTCCCCCAAAGCAGACAAAAAGTTGTTCCAAGCGCCTAAAGCTCCCAGTACGGTCCAAGTAAATGCAGAATGCACGAACTGGACAAAGTACCGTGAGGGTTGGGTCCTCCCCGACAGGAAGGACTCGCAAGGTTACCACCTGATCCCTAAAAGAAGTGGTGGGAACTTTGGGCACATAACCGGGACGCAAATTCTAGACACTCACTCACTCTGCGCGAGAACAGCCAGGTCATCTGATTCCAGTGGCTCGAATGGGGCCCTGCGTAGGCCCTCCAGGACCATATTCAGGTCTCACGAGGGTATACGAGCAGGCCTACGAGGGTTCAATCTCCTGGCTGCTGTGAGGAACCTAACAATTAGGCCGTGCTGGTGGTAGACCCGCTAGATCTTCTGCGTCACGTCCAGAGACCAGACGTGGAGATTCCACAGATCCGGCCTGGGGTGCTGGATTATGCTCTGACCCTGAGTAAGAAGGTGCTGGCTCAGGGGAATCTGCTAAGGAGGGGCTGACGCTAAGCGCATTCAATTCAATTCAATTTTATTTATTCACAATGTGCATTGTTCCAAAGCAGCTTTACAGGAGCAAATAAGAAAAACACAGAAAGGTAAAACACAGCACAGTGCATGGTGTTTATAGACCAAGCAAGATCATTATAATAAATAATATCTAATAAATAAATAAATGCAGTCTCCCGGTGAGCAAGCCAACACTGCACTGCTCTGCTGTGGCGAGGAACCCAAACTCCAATGATGAATAATGGAGAGAAAAAAAAAACCTCGGGAGAAACCAGGCTCAGCCGGGAGGGCCAGATCTCCCCTGACGTGTCATAGCTGCAATCAGTGACCCCGACCAAGCCACCGAGCAACGTCCACGAAGAACAGGGAGAGCCCACGAGCCGCGACCCAGGAAGCCCCACCCGCCGAAACCGTGCAGGTCCAACCCGGTCCCATTCCGCGATCAACAACAGACAACAGAGGAACAACCAGGGAAAAGTAGTAATGGCATAATTAACTTTATTCCTCAGTTGTCCGACATCGACCACAAAACAAGACCAACCAGACCAGACCCACACAGTCCCAACAAATGAAACGCCCCGAACCACAACCAACAAGCCCCCCCACTCCCTACAACACCCACCCAGCAACCTCCAATCAAAGTCACTGAGTGCAGCCATAACTTCAAACTGCTGTCATGTGATGTAAGTTTAGCATTGGCATAGCAGTTTAGCATTGGATGGGCATATGACGTTCATCTGGGCCTGGCGGAATCTCTCCCTACCTAGGGATGGGCATCCCGAGGCGAGGGCAGAAAGAGAATAATTAGCGTAGCTGCTGTTCATTAGCTATGTGTTAGTGAATGCTTGGCTGAAAAGATGTGTCTTTAATCTAGATTTAAATTGGGAGAGTGTGTCTGACCCTCGAATAGTATCGGGGAGGCTATTCCAGAGTTTAGGTGCTACGTATGAGAAAGCTCTACCCCCTTTGGTGGATTTAGTTATTCTAGGTGTTATCAAAAGTCTGGAGTTTTGAGATCTTAGAGAGCGTGATGGGTTGTAGTGTGGTAGAAGCTCTGTTATGTAGGTAGGGGCTAAACCGTTTAAGGCTTTATAAGTAATTAAAAGAACTTTAAAGTCAATACGATACTTAATGGGTAACCAGTGAAGGGTTGATAACATTGGGGTTATGTGATCGTATTTTCTGGACCTGGTTAGAACTCTGGCAGCTGCATTCTGAACTAACTGTAGTTTGTTTATTGATGCTGCAGGACAACCACTAAGCAGTGCATTACAGTAGTCAAGTCTTGAGGTCACAAATGCATGAATAAGCTTCTCTGCATCAGCCACACATAAAATATTTCGCAATTTGGCAACATTTCTAAGGTGGAAGAAGGCTGTTTTTGTGACATTTGAGATGTGATTTTTAAATGACAGGTTGCTGTCTAATATAACGCCAAGGTCTTTAACTGTATTTGTTGGAGTAACAGTGCAGCCTTCAATTTGCAGGTCATAATCCGAAATATTCTGCTCACGTGTCTTTGGTCCGATAAGTAATATTTCTGTTTTATTAGAATTTAAAAGAAGGAAATTACAAGTCATCCAATGCTTTATATCGTCGATGCACTCTGCCAATTTGGATAGTTGGAAGGAATCATCTGGTCTTGATGAGATATATAGCTGAGTATCATCTGCATAACAGTGGAAGCTAATTCCATGTTTTCTAATAATGTTTCCAAGGGGCAGCATGTATATGGAGAATAGCAAGGGTCCTAAAACCGATCCCTGAGGTAATCCATAATTTACTTGCGTTAGATTTGATGATTCCCCATTTAAATGGACAAATTGATGTCTGTCTGATAAGTAAGATCTGAACCATTGTAGTGCCTGTCCCTGAATACCGGTATAATTGTGTAAGCGATCTAGAAGTATTTTATGGTCTACAGTATCGAACGCAGCACTAAGGTCGAGCAGGACTAGGAGTGAGATGTTACCTTTATCTGATGCTATAAGCAGGTCGTTTGTAATTTTAACGAGCGCAGTTTCAGTACTATGATGCGGTCTAAAGCCTGACTGGAATTTTTCGTGTATGTCATTATTTTGTAAGAAAGAGCACAACTGAGTGGACACTACTTTTTCTAGTATTTTAGACAGGTAAGGGAGATTTGAAATCGGTCTATAGTTTCCTAGTTCATTGGGGTCTAAGTTTGGTTTCTTGATAAGAGGCTTAATGACGGCCAGTTTAAAGGGTCCTGGGACATGGCCTAGATTAATTGACGAGTTGATAATGTTATAAATGGGCTCAATTGCAACGGGTAATAACTCTTTTAATAATTTAGTTGGTATGGGGTCTAATAAGCAAGTTGTAGGTTTAGATGTTGCAATAAGTTTAATTAAATCTTCCTGTTTTATAGGTGAAAAACACTGTAGCCTTTCTTTTGGGGCGATGGTTGGTACTAATTTATAGGACAGACTTGGAGGTTGAGTTTTTACTATTTTGTCTCGTATGTTTTCGATTTTCTCTGTAAAAAAATTCATGAAATCATTGCTACCAAGGTGCGGCGGAATACCCAGGTCAGGTGAAGTCTGTTTATTTGTTAGTTTAGCAACTGTACTAAATAAAAACCTTGGATTGTTTTTGTTAGTTTCTATGAGGTTACGGAGGTGCTCAGCCTTTGCTGCTTTTAGTGCCTTTTTATAACAGTTTGCACTCTCTTTCCACGCAATTTTAAAGACCTCTAATTGGGTTTGTTTCCATTTGCGCTCCAGTTTACGTGTTTCTCTTTTAAGGGCGCGAGTGGTGCTATTGTACCATGGTGCTGCGTTTTTCTCATTAATCTTTTTTGACTTCATAGGTGCGACAGCTTCTAATGTATTAGAGAAAATAGTGCCCAATTTGCTGGTCATGTCATCGAGCGATTCTATATTTATTGGTATGGTTATTAAAGGAGTCAGATCTGGCAAGCTCTTTGTGAAACTATCTTTAGTAGTCGAGGTAATTGTTCTACCCTGTCGATAACGAGTTAAACGGCTGATTTCTGCAGTGCGCAGTGTACATGTTATAAGATAGTGATCAGTGACATCGTCGCTTTGAGGTATAATATCTATATTGGTTAGATCGGCTCCGTGAGATATAATCAAGTCTAGTGTATGATTAAATCGATGAGTGGGTCCATTGATGTGTTGTGTTACTCCAAAAGAGTGTAATAGCTCTGTAAACGCCACTGCTAATGCATCGTTAGCACTATCTACGTGGATATTAAAGTCTCCGACAATTAGTACTTTATCAACGTTAACCAATAGGTCCGATAGGAAGTCCGCAAACTCTTTCAGAAAATCAGTGTAGGGACCAGGGGGTCTATACACTGTAGCCAACGTACAAGAAAGCAATGATTTTTTACTGTCAATTGGAACAATTATGTTCAACGCAAGCACTTCAAATGATTTAAATTTATGCTCCGTTCTCTGAGCATCATGTCCGAGAACCACACCTGTTTGGGCCAATAGGCTTCCCTGAAGGTGTACCAAATCAGCTGAGCTACCCGAGAGTGGAGTCTCCATCCCCCCCGTATCGTCTTTTGCCGTGAGAGTGCATCCATCGCACAGTTGAGGTGACCCGGGATATGAACGGCTCGCAGGGATTTGATGCTCTGCAGACTCCAAAGGAGGAGCGTACACCAGGGGGATGGTTGATGTACGCTACTGTAGGCGTATTGTCTGACCGGACCAATACATGCTTGCCCTGAATTAACGGTAAGAACCTCTTCAGGGCAAGAAGCACTGTCAGAAGCTCCAGGCTGTTGATATGCCAACGCAGCTGGGGCCCCGTCCAGAGGCAAGGGCACCCCAGCCCATGCTTGAGGCGTCTGTGGTCACCACAACTCGTCTTGAGATCTGCCCTAAGGGTATCCCTGACCTCAGGCTGAATGTTTGAAGGCACCTGAGGGTGACCTTCACTTGAAATTTGCCTGGTCGCCAGGCATGCCTCGGGACCCGATCGTGCAGCCAGTGCTGGAGCGGTCTCATGTGCATCAGACAAAGTACTACAACCGCTGAGAAAGCCATATGCCCCAGGAGCCTTTGAAAAGATCTCAGATGAACCGCTGAAGTCTGTCTAAAGGTGTTCAGGCAGGTGAGCACTGAATGCGCCCTTTCTGACATCCAACGCGCCATCATGGTGTGAAGGCCCAAACGGTCGAGGTGTTGTAGAAGATCCCTGTGTTTGCATAATACATGTCTCGAGTGCGCTAAAATCTTGAACCACTGTGCGCTGTCACATACGGAGATGGCTGTTTGCTCAGGCATAGAGGAAACTGCTCTTTTAAAGACAAAATGGGCACCGGGACCTCCGAAGGGGAACCCGGCAAGGTGGGTTGGATAAAACACTCACCTCGTCCCTTGATGTCCAGCAGTTCATCTCTCTCCCCAAGCAGCTCGCATCAGGACCTCTTTGAGGCCTTCGGAGGGTTCTTGGTTGGGGCCTGACAGACAGATGGCAGACTATCTCCCAAGGAATTCCCTGCATCGCACTCAGCACTCATCGTGCCTGTTTCACCAGACAGAAGAGCAGCTGAGGTGGCAGAAGCATCAACAAAACACTTTAGTCATGACCGCAACGAAGCCATGGGCATACGCTCACAGTGTGGGCATGAGCCATCCACGAACGACTTCTGGGCTTGCTCGAAACCCAAACACTCCATACATCGATCATGGCCATCCAAGGGAGCGATGAAACGGCCGCATCGAGAACCGCAGGGGCGGAAAGACATGAAAACACCTAGTCCACCACGCTGCAGAGCTAGAATGGAAATGCACTTTTAGCTCTTGTTGCTTAATCTGTCGAAGCACCCAGGGGAAGCTCAACCGCTGCAGGACAGGACGAGGTGAACACTGCTGAATGCGCCATAACTCCAGCAAGAAACAAAATAACACTAACACTAATTAACTAATGATGAACTCAGGCAAAGGAATACAGAATACAATACCAAAACAGACTAAAACTGTGACAGTGGGATGCCCCCTACAAAAATTGACCATCGGTTTTTTCTACTTATTAGAAATAATGTTTCTATATGCATTTGAAGTGTGAAAATGTGTATTTCTCCAAAACGCTACAGTGAAATAAATCCATATATGGTGTGCATATAGTGTGGGATGCCCACTACTGAAATCAACCATAATTTTTTTCTACTTATTAGAAATAATGTTTCTATAGGCATTTGAAGTGGAAAAATGTGTATTTCTCCAAAACGCTACAGTGAAATAAATCCATATATGGTGTGCATATAGTGTGGGATGCCCACTACTGAAACTGACCATCAGTTTTTTCTACTTATTAGAAATAATGTTTCTATAGGTCCTTTAATCATGAAAAAATTGTATTTCTGCAAAACGCTACAGTGAAATAAATCCATATTGTGTGTATATAGCGAAGGATGGCTCCTACTGAAACCCACAATCATATTTTTCTACTTATGAAAAATAATGTTTGTATATTCCATTTTATTGGAATAATATTTTTCCAAAATGCAACAAAATGCTTTCAAAAACCATACTGTAGTTAAACCTGTTCAAATCCATGGGTACTGTAATAAAACCATGGTTTTGCATAATCAATACACCAAATACCATGTTTACTACACTTTTACCGCAATTAACATGGTTAATTCGTAAGACTACAGATAATAGACAAACTACTTAACTGCATAAACCGTTTTATTTGCAGGACAAAGGTCTAAAAGGCATTAAAATAATAAATATTTAAGTCACAGTCAGAGACATTGTTTTCACAATATAAACAGCAATCATAATGCAAACATTCTGAGAAAAAAGTGCATCAATGACGAAAAAAACGAGATATTCTAAACGTAAAACAAGAAATATGTTATTGACAAGAGACGCGGATCATCTAAATTTAAATAAAGCTTTTCAAGCGGCGTTCCTGGAATTTACCGTAAACCACTCAACATGCGCGCATCTGAGCCTGAACGGTGGCTGGCTTGACCGCAGTAAAACACTTTAGACGTCTCTGTTGTGGAAGGAGGAGACTGAAAACAGGTATGTGCAGATGGCCTTTATTTCTCTTTATACATTTAAATCTACCGTTTTAAATAAAGTGTAAACATTTTTTTATTTATGTACAATATAAATGCGAGCGCTGTCACGTGACTGCAGTGTCGTAACGTTTCCGACTCTGTGTAACGTTACTTTGTGCTTCATAATTAGCGAGCGAGCAAGAAGTGATCAAGGAGTGCTGATTAAGTTCTGGATGTGACAATAAACAGGATTTACTAAGTCAGGTACAGTTAAACAGCGTGTAAGCAAGTCCTGTGTTGTTATTAAACGCCAAGTAATGCAACAACTTAACATTTAAAATGAAATTAAGCTTCGCGAGCCTTTTAGCTTTTGGGCGCAGACCACGAGTCGGTTATTAACTTACATTTACACAATTACACAAGTTCTTATGAATTCTGATATGCTTTAATGTAAATCCAATGTAATATTTCGTGTTCAGTATCTAAAAGCCCGACAAAAAAGAAACATTTCTCACAATTTATGGCTGAAATACACGAGTCAAAAGCTGACTGAACACAAAAATGTTTATTTCAACGTGTGCCGTCTCTTAACATGAACATAAATTGCAGTGTATCAATCCAGGTTTTAATACGACACCATACAGAAGATAATGGCAGATAATAGTGGCAATACAGAGGGGAAACGTCTTCCACGAATGGCTGCCACATTTATGATGCGCTTTGCCTCTGAGCGCGAGCCCACCTTTGGCATCCACAGGGACAGCTTTACGCCTCTTGTCCCTTACACGGAGTCTGAAGATTCTCCTCATACTGGAGAAGATTGTGATTCCACTAGACCAGACCTCTGTAACCTTGCTGATATAGGGGAAGCTTCTAATGTAGGCCCCCAAACTTCAGAAATCCAGCCACTGGAGTCTCCATTCGAAGTGGAGGACTTGGGATCTGACAGAGACTCTCCTTCTGCATGGAGTCTGGCAGAGATAACAGCAAGTGAAAACATCCTGGAAGGACTGGAAAACTCTGCGCATGAGCAGTCTGTGAAATTTACAGACTGGCACAAAAAACGCATAACAGCTGTATGCACTGAACGGTTCGACATGCTGCTCAAGGAATGTCCAGAATACCACAGCACCAAGAGCTGCTTCGCTGCTTTTGTACTGGAGAGAGGTAAGCATCCGTCCAACCAACAAACACTACAATTGCTGTGCTTTTGGTTAGAAACGTTAAGTTGCATTGTGTGTATAAAAGCTGTTTTTAGAACCGTTTTAAGAATGGTTAAATATGTTTGATATGTGTGTGTGTGGTACAGGTGGGCAGCGCTGTGACGAGTATGAAGTGGTAGCTCTGGGATCGGGTCTCAGCTGTTGCAGTGGTTGGGTTTCTTACACAGGCTCTGTGGTACACGATTGCCACGCCATTGTCCTTGCACGCAGAGCCCTCAAAAGGTGCAAATAATTGAGTGTAGTGAAAGACAGGGAAATATAAACAGAGTTATTACAAACACTTATTCTACATAATTTTTGCACTGTTATATTCTGAACAATCTTTTATACCAAATGAAAAGATTTGAAATGCTACTTATTGTATTTCAGAATATCTATGCACGTTATCTGTTTCTGGGACAGATGTATTCACATAAACTTAATAATAGACTTTTAGTCTACAGTAATTAAAAAGAAGTATGTCTTTTCTTGTGTGACGTCACAGGTACTTGTACAAGCAGCTCCTGTTGTTCTACAGTTCTGATCCAGAACTGCAGCAGCGCTCCATATTGGGAAGCATTTCATCTGAACCACTGCTTCAGCTCAAACCACATACTTACCTTCACCTGTATACTAACAAAACACCTAAAGGAGCAGCTCAATGCATACTTCTGTAAGTATACCAGAAGCTTTGTTGGTAGAGGATTGCGTTAGCAGCAAAAGTCATAAGTTTGATCCCAATGAACACACATTTTGATAAAAGAAATTATAGATTGAATCAGTGTAAATCAATCAGAATGAAATTGGCATCTGCCAAAACCTTTAAAAAGGTCAAACGTGTCCTCTTGAATGAAAAATCTTTTGTCATTTACTCACCCTCACGTGCTTTCAATTCAATTCAATTTTATTTATATAGCGCTTTTCACTATGTGCATTGTTCCAAAGCAGCTTTACAGGAGCAAATAAGAAAAACACAGAAAGGTAAAACACAGCACAGTGCATGGTGTTTATAGACCAAGCAAGATCATTATAATAAATAATATCTAATAAATAAATGAATAAATAAATAAATGCAGTCTCCCGGTGAGCAAGCTAACACTGCACTGCTCTGCTGTGGCGAGGAACCCAAACTCCAATGATGAATAATGGAGAAAAAAAACCTTGGGAGAAACCAGGCTCAGCCGGGAGGGCCAGATCTCCTCTGACGTGTCATAGCTGCACTCAGTGACCCCTACTGCAGAACACAAAAGAAGATATTTTGAAGAATGTTGGTAACCAAACAACATTGGCCCCTATTGACTTCCATTATATGAACACAAAACCACGGAGACATTTCTCAAACTATCTTCTTTTGTCTCTTACAGAAAAAAGAGTCATATACAGGTGTATAAATGGTGACAGATTGAGTATAGTTTGTCAGCTTGTGTATGTTATACGTATAAACTAAATATATCTTATAGATAATAAATAACTGTATGTACTTTAGGGGCGTCCCCGACTAAGAATTTACATAGTCGAATCAGAATTGTCACGTCGAATCAGACGTATGTGTGTTTGTGTGTGTGTGTGTGTACGCGCCAGCATGTGTGGGTACAGCGCAACATCGATGCACCAAAAAACATTAATTTACAGAATTTGTTTAGAACAGAATATACCTTTATAATAAATAAACGAAATAAGCCAGAATCAAGTCACGATGTGCAAAATAAATGTGTTTAGGCAAAATGTCTGAAATGTAGGGGAACGTAATTTTCAAAACACAAGCCACAAATTCTAAAATTCTAACAATGCTGTGCCATATAATACTAGACCAGATCTCGCCTCAAAACTATTTTTAAAACTACTCAATAATAATGAATTATTTTTTACAAACAGGACTGCAGCACGTTCATTACCAATGAACTACCAATAAAGTGACTTTATTTACTGCATGTTAAGGAGGAATGCAATAAAGCATCTTACCATTTAAACAGTCAAAAAGTCCCTTTCACTTTTTTTCCTGCGAACTCTTTCTCCGTCCCCCTGACACGCACGCTTGCTTTCAGTTCTAAAAGTCTGCGCCGTGCTTGCTATACTGTATATGGTGATTTTGGTTATTTTACTTAATTTTTTTCTTTTTTATCATGCAGCGCAAAGTTCAGTCTAAGTAACGGACTACGTGCATTTAAAGAGAAGGTGTTAATTCATATTTAAATGCCCAAACATTCAGTAAGTGACAAATGTTTGGAAACGGTGTACACATTCATTTGCGGGTGCGTGGCGAACGTGCTGCTTCTCTTTACCGGTCTCACAGCACAGAAGACACGGATAGACGCGGGGGTTTCGGTACCCAACCCTAAAAATGTCCCATTTCTTTACATCATATATATGAACATGCATGCCCGTCTGCTACACCACTGCCCATATAACCAAAATGACATGATCCCCATTGCATAACACCTCTGCGAAGATTTGACTGTGAGATTGGTAGTCGAATCAGGCTCCTCCGATCGAAGCATCGAATCGTCAACGATTCCGGTTCACTCCTAATGTACTTTATATATATTTGTCTTTAACAGGAAGTCTGACAGCAGTGCGTTCTCCTCTTTGAAACTGCAGTGCCATGCCAGAGGCTCTCTCATTCCCGCTGCCTTCCTGCTTCCCAGCATCTGGGGTGCTCGCATCTGCTGCATGTCCAGCAGCGATAAACTCACCCGCTGGACTGTCACTGGAGTGCAGGGAGCGCTGCTGAGTCATTTTATTAACCCAGTCTACATTACCAGCATTGTACTTGGTAAGCTTTGAGCATCAGCAGATGGCCGACAGTATATATGTCAGTAAAAAGTCATTTTTAAATGCCAAAAGAAAAGTAGTATTTGCTAACTCTCTCTTCGACTGTTTCCTAGGTGATTCCAGGCACTGCTCAGAGAAAGTGTCTGAAATTATCAACAAACGCCTGGGCACTGGCTGGAAGGACGCACTGCCACCTCCATTCAAACACGCCACTGTGCTTTTTCTGAGTGGAGTGAATGTGGGGCCTGTCGAGAGCTCAGACCACTGCAGTAACCTCAGTGTTAACTGGTGTTTGGGTGACTCCAGTATTGAGGTTTTGGACTGCACAACCGGATATGCAATCAACAAGTCAGTCGTACTGTTTGCATTTTTGATACACTACATATAGATACACTGTTAAAAATGTTTACTTTAAAAATGTAGTTTACTCTGTTCATAATCTTCCTTATGTACAGTATGTACTTGCCCACCGCTTTGTTTTTTTAGAATTATATTTGGCGGGTATGTGGGATATTGATATATTGAAAAAACTGCTTTTGAATGATTTACATTTAATAGTGCTTAGTCTTATTTATAAACTGTAACTTATTTCTATACTTAGATTGCATTTGAATTCATTTTTTCAGTTCTCCATTTGTAAGTGGTCCTGGATTCTCCAGCAGACTTTGTAAACGAGCGTTGTACTTCTGCTTCAGGAAAGTCTCAGCACTGGCCGGACATCATGACTTTCTGTCATTTGCCACATACTGCAATGCTAAAGTATGATTCTTTAGTTAGGATGAGAACATCATCATCAATTTAAAAGTTGTTTTTGCTTAATGCTTTAACTGTTTGAGTCTCAATTAGTATACTGTAAACGTAACGCATTGTGTGCACTGTTAAATTGTCTTCTGTTCTATGTAGATGGCTGCTCATCTATATCAGGAAACCAAGACTATGGTCAATCTACAGTTCTTGACCAATAACGCTGGACCTTGGAACTCCAAACAATTGGTAGATTGCTTCCTTCGTTAAATGACAGGTTTAACCCACGCTGAGGGTTCTCTTAGGATGCTAGCTATTTCAAGCTTCAACTGTTGCTTTAAATGTTTGATGTTCGGCTGATGGCTACCTTTGGTTTTTGTAGGTTTTTGATGCTTAAAAGCAGTCATGGTTCATAGTGTTCATTATTAGACATTGAGGTGGTTGAAAGGTATATAAGTGTAGAACTTGTAGATTTCTGTTGAAGATGTTTTTGTTCCAAAATGTGAATAATACCTTGGAGTACTACCAACTAGTGTGATTGTGCGTTATGTAATTTTTTTGTGCTTTCTTTACTTTTGCAGTGTTTAGATTATGTGGTATGGTGTTTTGAAGTTTTTTTGTATAAAAGGAGGGATGTGAACAAATGTTTTTGACTTACCTGCATTAATGTTACAGTAGTTTTACTGAATGTCGAGAACACATACAATAGGCATGTAAGGCTCATTCCTCCCATAATTCTCTTATTCATAGTTTGTAAAGCAATAATAAAAAATACATTGTGAAGATGGTTCATTGTATCAGAGTATTGGTGTGAACGGAATGCATGTATGATTTATTGAGATATTGTAATTTGTAAACGTCTTTTTATTGTCAACAGAGCAGCTATTTTCTTATTACCTTTGGTCTAAGAAAGTTATTTAAGTAGTTCTTGCAAACAAACATTACTAATGCATTTTGAGACAAAACAATGGCACCGATAGGCCGGTATTTTAAGATATGTCAGTGGGTGCTGTTTTCAGTTTAGACAGCTCTCTAACATTTAAAGTATTTTGGTCTGGGACTATAGGCTAAAGCCCTGTCTGGGAAACTGCCACTAAAAGTTAAACTAAACTTACACAAAGTATAGCAGGGGTCTTCAACTACTTTTCTTTGAGGGCCAGACTCCAAAAGTATAAATAGGATGCGGGCCAGTTTTTTTTATCATATCCTCATTTCTTCTGTTATTTATTTCGTTTTGTTCCTTTTATACTGTTTTTGTTGATGTTACTTATAGGTCATATATTAAAACATGCACACAAATATTGCATCCAGTATTTGTGCCTTTTCATGATATTAAATTAAAAGGAATATTGTCTTTTTAACTGTATTTTATATTCCTCAATGCATTACTTTACCCAAAAATTGCTACTAATTTACTCACCCACAGTTCTCCAGTACATCCAAGATGTGGGTGGCATTGTTTTTTCAAGAAGATATTTGGTTGAATTAATTAAAGTTAAATCAATAAAAGTAAAAAACGCAAATACATTCAACACAAAAGTAATCCCTGCCCCTTGTGACGTTAAATTGACGTCTTATAAAGCGAGTCAATCGAACTGTGCAAGAAACTGAACGCTATTATCACATCTTCGGGTGAATTCCAATCGCATTCATGCGCCCCACGCACTTATAGGGCAGATCCTTTGTATAGTGCGAGTTCTGGAGGAGATGAACAGCTGTTTTTCGTAAAAATAGCCATTATTCATAATGAATGCAGTAATAAAAACAACACCGTTTTCCCCTTATCTGAGACAGCCGCTCACGTGGTGTACCCTTCCTACAGTTAGCCTACTTTCAAGGGCACAAAACCCGTTTTAGGTCGCGACCTATCGCAAACCGATTGCCTGTGGATGTGCAATGCATTGCTGATTATAACGTTGAAAATAACATTAAGTTTCTTGGACTGACCGATCAAATCGCTTTATAAGACGTAAATCATTATGAGCCGCGGGAATTACTTTTGTATTGAATGTGGCAGCGTTTTGGGCTTTTAAAGATGTGGCGTCTCAGGAGGACGTGCATTTAAAGCACATCGTTCTTAAAGTCTCTCCACTTGTTTGAAATGTTAAGGCGGGCCAGGAAAAGATGATTGACGGGCCGCCAGTTGACTAGCCCTGACGTATAGCATTGAAAGCATAGTTCATTTGCCCGCCCTTTTCGAAAATGAAAGTAATACCAACGAAAGCTGAACTAACCACAGCACAGGAGCTTCGAATCGATATATAAAATGTGTGGTTTGTAGTGTATAGCACCGGTAGCTTTGCCGATGTGCTTCTTGATGATGGACCTTGGACGAACAAAATGATACCTTGAAAACAGTGGGCGGTTGGAGGTATGTTTTATTTATTCATAGTTAGCATACCGCCAAGGAAATGCGAAATGTTGACTGCGTACTCTAACCGTTTAAGGCACAGATTTACGGCTGCAAGTTTACTATTAATAATTTTGGTTTAAAAAATTAGATATTTAAATTACAGTTTGAATCCAGTCAAACTAATAGATAGCCTATTATTTGTCATAAGCCCTTTCAAGAAGCAGTGATGTCGAACGTCAAATGAGCTGTAAACTGCTCTGCGTTCGAAATCGCCTCAGGGGCCAACTGGTCTCACTGCAATTAGTTAGGACTAATAAGTCTTACTTTTTAGATTTGAATTAAATCAAGTCTACCTTTTTATGTGACTGACTTAAAGAAGTTCTTGTCTTGAACAAAAAAAAAATGGATGACTAACTTGTAAGTCCGGCCCCATGGTCTGCTTCTCTTCTCTACTCTCTGAGCTGTCATATAGGCTGCTGTATGTTATTAAAACATAATACAGCCAAATGCACAACAAAACTGTTCTTATTTACTTGTTATTTTTCTTGTATGTAATAGTGAGTGAACTCGACCACTTAAAACTACACACCAGTCAGTACTAGTGATGTTTCGTTCGTGAACGAGTCGTTCTTTTTGAACGAATCTTTTAAGTGAACGAATCGTTCTCGTTCACGAAATGCAATGACTCATATTTCTCGTTCACTGAAATCTCTCCCTCGAGCACAGAGCGTCTTGGCTTAAAAGAGTGTCTAAAGCACGAGCCAATGGCGTTCGAGAGTGAGCTTTGACAAAGCATATGATTGGTTGAATGTACTAAACGATACGCCCTTCACTGAACGAGCCTGTGTTTGAGTCTGAACGAGACCCGCTGATTCTCGTTCATGAACGAGCTGTTACTTCTGCCTCGTAAACGAAATGAAAGATGAGGTCTCTTGATCAACAAGTACAGAAACGGACACAATGTAAAGATCCTTACAAAAATAATTAAATAATGCAAGCTGATGGTTAAATGTAACAAAGACAAATTAACATTGTCATTTTTATTGCATGGAAAATGTCAAGCCCTGTTTACTCAGTTAGTGTACTGCAAGCACAGGTGTTTTGTGTGCATTTTGTATCATTTATTGTTCTTTCAAATAAAAACGACTTCATTACGTTTAATTCATGTCATGCACTTCTCTAAAAACTGTAAAACAAAAAAGTATTGGTTAGCTGTCATTAGCGTCACGTCAGCAAATAGCATTCCAGTTCCGGCTGTAAAGGGACGTGTAATTGGTTAGATCGTCCACTGAACGAATACGCCCACACTGACCAGTCGCTGTTGAGTCTGAACGAGAGAGAGAGAGATCTCGTTCGTGAACGAATTGAACGAACTGGTACATGTCGTTCATGAACGAAATGAACGAATTGAACGAGTGTACACTGTAGGTCGGTCATTTAGCATGTGAGTCCCGTTCAGCAGTCAGCAGAAAGCGGATGCAAAGCGCAGTTACAGGTAGGCTACTTTGCACGCTTGTTTATTTAAAATACATAAACTTTACGTTTAACATAATCCCAGATTTATGAATGTGTAAATGACCAAACAATTAACTATTAAATTATGCAGAAAAACCTTGTGCGTTGGTCATCTGAACCACTTATTTAGACTTATTTTTCTTTATTTAATGAGTAGATCAGAGACACACATTTTAATAAAGCCTGTAATCAGTTTATATGTCCACCAATACGTTCGTTGACATAACACAGTGGTTCCCAAACTGGGGTACGTGCACCCTCGGGGGTACGCCAGGTGACGGAGGGGGTACGTGAACAAAATCCTGAAATCTACTGTTTACTTAATTATAACGCACCTGACAATCAACCATTGTCATGTTTTTCTCACAAGCTAAATATAAAGACGTGCTCCCTCTAGTGTACACACAGCAAAATAGTAGTCACGTAGTGCCATAAAAGGTCAAATTCATGACATCCAATCAAAAAATATGCGTCCACTCATGCGTAAGCGCACGTCTTTACGTACCGCATGTAATTTGACTGCACGCGGCTTGGAACGAAGCAACAACTGCTTGTTAAATTAAAATGGATAAGTGGTTGCAAAGATATAGGCCCGCAGCCACAGAAAGAAAATCCACTCCCAGCAGCTCAGATGATCCACAGTCCTCTGACCACACCCCGGGTCCCTCCAACAGCACTTCGGCTGCAGGTGTAAGTCAACCACCCGCTCCGGTTGACACCGACACAGATAGCGATGCATCGGAGACTACAGCGTCAGTCTGCACAAAGACGATCAAAAAGGCGTAAATATGATGAGAAATACATTTCATATGGATTTACTTACATTGGCAGTGACGAAAATCCCAAACCACAGTGCGTTATATGTGCAAAAGTACTCTTTCATAACTGCATGAAGCCAGCGTTTTTGCGCAGGCATTTAGAAACAAAGCATGCGACTTTGAAAAATAAACTGCTAGAGTTTTTCGAAAGACAGTTAAGACAACTCGGGAGTAGTAAGGCCCTTATAATGTTGGACTTTTAAGGCAGTCCTGCATGTTCAAAAATTTGCACAGAGACGTTCTTCAAAATCGATTAGAAGTTTATTATCAGATGTAAAAAGGGGTAACAAAGCTTTGGGTTGTCAGACGACCTCCTCACTCCACCATAAGCCAACAACCCAAATCATTCAAAACACATATATTTATATGGTATGTGACGTCGTTTCTCATCTTCTGTTCTTTAGCCTTTTAAGGAGTGCTGCTCCCTTCCCACCATCAACGTGCACCACGTATATCTGCAAAACAACGTCTTTGCACAACACATGTTTTGCAACCTGCGGTCAGTTGCTAATTTGAGGAAGTGTTGTCTAGAGACAGTTTCATATCGCAAAACAACATGTAAAAATACTTTCAGTAAAAAACTCAATCATCTAATGCTTTTAATTATGCAGCATTGTTTCTTAATCCTATGATTCAATAAAACACATCAAAACTCATGATTATACTTAAAACATATGCATTGGATTAATTCATAACATTCCTTCCCTATGTGACTCTTTGAGTGTGTGTGTTGTTAGTTAGACTTGTCAAAACGAGCTGTTCTATTTCTGCAAGCTTGTTCCTCTTTTTGTGGTTTCGCTCTGCTTGTCACTGTTCTGTTTTTATCACAGCACTTTCCACTGAGCAAAACAGCAAGCACATTAGATAAAAACACACAGCTTAATGATTTAATGAAAGAAAACACTTATTGATTATATTGGTAATTAAATCATACTTATAACTGAATAATATTTCCACAATAACAGCGTCAGAAAACCTTAATAAGAAAGGAAGTATCCTACATGGTGAGTTACAGAGTGGCTAAAACGGGCAAATCCCATACTATTGTGGAGAACTTAATTCTTCCTGCTGCAGCTGATATTGCGGGTATTATGCTTGGGGAAAAAGCCAAAAAACAACACAGAAGATGCCGTCATCAGACAACACAGTTTCACGTCGCATCGCTGATATGGCAGAAGACGTTTTAAAACAGCTATTGCTTCGCATAAAATCCAGCGAATTCTACGCTTTACAAATCGATGAATCAACGGATGTAGCTGGTTTGGCTCAGCTGCGTGCATATGTCCGGTATATTTATGATGGTTCAGTTATGGAAGATGTACTTTTTTGCAAACCGTTGGAAGGCAGAGCAACTGGAGAGGAGATTTTCAAAGTTTTTAGATGGCTTTGTAACATCACATGGACTTCAGTGGACAAATTGTGTCAGGGCATTTATACTGATGGAGCGAAAGCCATGACGGGCGGGCTGAGTGGACTGGTAACACGTGTGCAAGCAGTTGCGCCCTGCGCGGTTTGGGTACATTGCAGCATCCACAGAGAAGCGCTGGCCACCAAAGGAATGCCTGAACGTCTTAAGGAAGTTTTGCAAGATGCTGTAAAAATTGTAAACTTTATTAAAGCAAGGCCTTTGAATTCTCGTTTGTTTTCTGCACTGTGCAATGAAATGGGCATCGACCACGTCACATTGTTACTACATACTGATGTACGATGGCTGTGCAGGGGAAAGGTTCTCACACGATTGTTTGAATTGAAGGATGAACTTAAAGCTTTTTTTATCGACCATCCCTTTGAATTGAGTAACCGCTTACATGACGAAGAGTGGCTTACAATATTGGCCTATCTGGGTGATGTTTTTTCCCGTTTGTATGAGCTGAACATTGGATTGCAGGGAGTTGCCACAACCATATTTAATGTACAGGACAAAACTGAGGCCATGATCAGAAAGTTTGCTCTCTGGACTAATTGCATTAACGAGAACAACACCGAAGCCTTTTCATCATTACATGATTTTTTGCTAGCAAACGAACACAGCCTTACTAACAGCGTTAAGCGTGACATAATGAAACACCTTTCTGAGCTGTCTTCGCAGTTGCGCAAGTACTTTCCCGAGACAGACAATTCAAACACCTGGATTCGCAATCCATTCTGTGCACACAGGACAGCGCACCTTCCTGTTTCTGAGCGAGAGAGTCTCATTGAAATCTCTACGAGTGGCGCTTTGAGAATCGACTTAGCACAAAAATTACTGACAGACTTCTGGATAGCTTTGCATGCAGAGTATCGTGCCTTAGCCGATCGCGCTTTGAAAACATTACTGCCCTTCTCCACAACGTATCTTTGCGAGAGTGGGTTTTCAGCACTTGCCCACATAAAGAACAAATATCGACACAGACTGCATAGAGAATGGTTTGAGACTCAGACTTTCTCCGATACAACCAAACATCACAGAGTTATGCAAGTCATTTCAAGCACATCCATCTCATTAAACAGTGAATCATTTATTTATATATGAGTCATGTATCATTTATTGTTTGATAAAAGAAAGTTACATGTATTTAGAATGCAAATAAAAAAATGTTTGAGACCACAATTGTGACTTTAAGAAAGGGGGTACGCAGAATGATGTTAAATCCCTGGGGGGTACGCCATTGTAACAAGTTTGGGAACCACTGACATAACGCAACTTTTTTTCGCCACCTGCTGGCGTATTATAGAAATGGTCACTGAACGAATCATTTTGGTGAACGAACTGAAAAAGAACGAATCACTCAAATGAATCATAATTCCCATCACTAGTCAGTACATTAAACTGCTAAAACTGTGCATTGCCGCGGGAAGTGCACCCCCTGGCGTCGAGCAAAAGAAAAACTGAAACCGTGTCAAAAATAAATAAAGGCAGAGACCCCTACTAGGAGACTATTTTATTTGCACTAGGTCCGCCCACCAATATGTGATTGGAATAGAAAAAGTGTAAGAACGACAATGTTTTAAACAGCGATTCCAGTGGCGTAAGGTGTAAAGTCTGTTTAGCGTGGCACAGGAGATCGGGGTTCTAATCAAACTCGCTGAAAACCCTCTTTTACCTTTTTCAGAATCAGAAGGAGCTTAATTTCCAAGTATGTTTACACACACACAAGGAATTTGACTTGGCGACAGGAGCTTAGTGCAGAAGAAAGTGTACACATGGTGCAAATATACATTAAGATAGAAAAAATGAGAAATTCAATAAAAACAATAATGCACTATATACAAAAAGTGAAAAAATAGACAAAAAACAACATAATTTTTTTAAAAGAGTGTACAGATGTGTTATTTACAGGTTTAACCTATTGTTTCTTACAATGTACAGTTTCCAGATGCTATGTGCAATGTGCAAGTGTGCAATATGATGGACAGTGGGTAGTAAGAGCTTTTAATTGTTCAGGCTGAGTATAGCCTGCAGGAAAAAACTCCCTGGTTCTCCTGAAGTCCACGATCATCTCCACTGTTTTGAGCGTGTTGAGCTCCAGGTTGTTGTGATTGCACCAGACAGCCAGCTCTGAAACTTCCTGTCTGTAGGCAGACTCGTCTCCATTGTGGATGAGGACGATGATGTAGTGTCATCTGCAAATTTCAGGAGCTTGACAGAGTAGACTTTCGCAGTGCAATGAATCGTTTGTATACAGGGAGAAGAGCAGTTGGGAGAGCACGCATCCCTGAGGGGCACCAGTGCTGATTGTGAGAGTCCCGGATGTGAGTTTACCCAGCTTCACTAGTAAACTGCTGCCTGTCTGTTAGGAAGTTAGTGATCCATTGACAGATTGGGGTGGGCACGGAGAGCTGGGTCAGTTTGTCTGAGAGAAGGTCAGGCATGATGATATTAAAGACTGAACTGAAGTCCACAAATAAGATCCTTGCGTAATTCCCAGGTCTGTAAAGGTGTTGTAGAACATAATGCAGCCCCATGTTGACTCCATAATCAACAGACTTGTTTGCTGTGTAGGCAAACTGAAGAGGATCCAGCAAGGGTCCAGTGATGTCCTTCAGGTAGGCCAGGACCAGTCTCTCAAACGACTTCATAACCACATACGTGAGCGCGACAGGTCTGTAGTCGTTAAGTCCAGTGATTTTGGATTTTTGGGGACTGGAATGATAGTGGAGCGTTTGAAGCAGTGGAGAACTTCGCACAGCTCCAGAGATCTGTTGAAGATCTGTGTGAAGATGGGGGCCAGTTGGTTAGCGCAGACCTTTAAACAGGCAGGTGAAACAACGTCTGGGCCTGGAGCTTTCTTGGTCTTCTGCTTCTTGAAGACCCGGTTCACATCCTCTACACATACCTTAAGTGCAGGTAGAATGGTGGGGGAGGCAGGAGGGGGGGGGTTTGCACAGGGGGTGGGTGACTGTGTGAAGTACAGATCAGAGCGGGTGTGAGTCTGGTCTTTTCAAAAAAGGTCTTTTTTCTGGTCACTTTCAGATCATAAAGCCATTTGTTTTCAATAAACTTGATTTAAGACTTAAAATTCATTTTTATTCTTAAAGTTTAGGTTTAGGGTAAGGTTTGGGGTGTAGGGCTTTAATACTTTAATATCTCAATAAGTTGCCATAATTTTAATATTTTTTTAATATAATGATTTACACTCTGTTATTATTGCTTATTACACGGCTCATTTGAATTCTTGATTCTGATTGGCCAGTTGCGACATTCCAAGGGTTGTTATTTTCAAATAACAACCGCTCAAAACTAATAACACCCTGTAACCTGGATGCTGCTTATTTCTGCGATAACAACCGGCTGCCTGTACATTATCCCTTACATAATGTTTAATGCACAACAATACTGAGGTGCAAATAGTAACGTTATCTGCCACTATTTAGAAGTATCAATAGCATCTAACTACTATTTCTACTTAATCCAAAGAAAATACAGCTATTTTCGGTTAGTGTAAGCATTGCTGCCTTGGGCGGGCTATGTTTTATCAAAAATAAATATAATACATTTTATTAATGTGTCTATTCACTAATATCTATTGAAAACATTAATAACGTTACTGTTACAATGACAACACAAGTGTCTCATGACGTCACAGCATTAATGAAGTGTCACGAGCGGTCTTGTCCACATGGCGCAAAAACGAATTTCAGACTTTTTTTGCTGAACATTAATGTCCTCATGCAGGACTTTATCAGCGTCAACCAAGAAAGAAAGGCCTCTTTCGGAGTTTTGTATGCAGGCCAGCAGTAATGTAAGACAGTTATTTCATTATTTGAGATTGTGGCTAGGTCTACAAGCAGAATGTGTAACGTTACGGGTTGATTTCTATGTGCTGTCGACGTGCAGCATGCACTTGTGTTTAATTAATAAATCGTGTGAATTGTTTGCCCATGGTTATTATTGGTTGATGTTTGGATGGTTTAGCTGCCGCCACGCAACTAGTTTCGTACAACAGATTGTGATTTGGCGATAACCCTCAGGGCCCTCTAGGCCCACTGTGATAACCTAAACTATCGTAAAAAATAATATTTAAAAACTTAAAAATACTATTTTCAATAAAAGTTGGCAGATGTTCCCTATAGAGGGTGTCAGTACACGATCCGGGATGCCTGCACGATCCGTTCTGCGCATGCGTGTAATTACGTAGTAGAAAACGTCACGGTTTCCCTACACTATTGGTATCACGCATGCGATGAAACACTTCACGGCCAGGCGGCACAACTGGCGGCATATTTTTGTAGGCTACATTGTGTTTTTCATTTAACAGTTCACGGCGGGTCTATTTTGATGTTTTTAAATGTAGCTTACGCCATGCATTACGACGTGTTTACGTGGTTGTTACATGAACATACACGATTTTGGTTACATGTGGAATAAAGTCTGAGTCTTTCTGTCACTGCAAACCTTCAGTTTCCTCCATACTCCCCTTTGCGATTCATTGCTGTATGGCATTAGGCCTACTTAACTTGGTGTGTTTCGATCTGAGGTCAGTAGTATTGTCAAAGACGGTTTGTGTCGTTTTTGTATTAAAAGCTGCTAATATTAGTTAACTTTAAATTGAGTAATTTTGTATTAGTATGGGTCTATATAGGCGAATATATCTATCTATATAATCTAAATGAGGAAAATATCCCTTCAATGGTGTTTACAGAACACAATAAGGAACATAATATGCATTTCTGCCTATAGACTATCTGCACTTACATGAAGAAAGAACTACAAACAAGTCTGGGGAAACGTTACAGTGGAAATGACTTGATAGAACGCATAGTGTGCACACAGAAGTGACCAGAGGTGGACAGTAGTGAAGTACATTTACTTGAGTATTGTACTTAAGTACACGTTTTGAGTATATTTACTTTATGTACAAAGGTGCGCAAGCGTGGAACAGATCGTGCAGTGTCGTAAATCGTTTTATAATTTGCGCATGCGCGTTTTCTACTACGTCATTTTGCGCATGCGCGGACGGATAGTGTACTGACAGAGGGTATAGACGTGTTGTCACTTTACCACGTGAACACCACGTGAGCACGCCGGAGTGCGCCCCTGTGGGTGGCAAAACACTCAGCAAAATGACTGCTTACAATATCAGGAAACGCAGTGACGCGCAACATTTCGGTGTCCAGGAACACTTGGTTCCTTAGGGAAGTGGTAAGGATCATCGTCAAGTCCAGCTGCTTGTAATTTCAGCAAATAATTGCGTGTTTTAGTCCCAGTCTCTTTGTTTCTCCTATTCTCCTCAGCAATTTTGCTGGGTGTTTTGCCACCCAGGGGAGCGTGTCCCGACATGTTCACTTGGGTGCTTCTCAATTCTTATTTGTGCGTCCTCGTTTCCTTTCCTCGCTTCCTTTCCTCGCGTCTTAGCTCCACCCCTTCAGGATGCGAGGGAAGGGAACAAGGAAAAGAAGGGAGGACCGAGGAATTAAAAGAAATGAAATGGCATATCCTCGCTCCCTTTAGCGTCACTTCAAAGCATCATCAATTAATTTTGACTGTACACATTGCACATTGAAAATATAAAAAATAAAGTTAAATACATACTTTAGGCAGATTTCATAATCTCCACTACAATAAAATAAGTTAAAAACATGCTTAAAAGTGGTCAGAAATTTATTTAAGGTTTATCAAATATATGTTATACATAAATATTAACTATATTAATATATTAACTTTATTAGTATTAACTATACTGTCTGAAATGGGTATACATTTACAAAAAAAGCGTAATTACCACATTTATGCATGTTTGAATATGATCTAAAGATGTGACGATGTGCAGGGGGAGGAGAATAATGCGCACGTCAGGTTTAGTGGATAAAACACTTCCGCAAAGGAAACACATGTGTATCCTCGCTCATGACTCCTCAGAAAGCCTCCTCGATCCTCGCCTCCTTGTCGCTACCCGATCCGTCCCGGAAACACGATTTGTTCTGCACATGCGCGAAACTGACGCCACGTCCGGTCGATACAATTTACGGCAGTTAAAAAAAAAGTTCGTTCCATACCGGAAATAGTTTTTAAATAAACTCTTTATTGAACATTGCATTTAACATCAAAAGACATTAAACACATTACAATTTGTAATGGTTTGGAGAAGCGTACGAGGGATACACTAAGAATCCTGTTTAGAGCGGAAAATAGTTTTTTCTATTATTTTTTATTTATTTTTAATACCAATGAAAATACATGACAAAATGTTATATGTCAGCAGTGAAAAATAGATTTTTATTTATAAAAAATGTTTTTTGTTTATAGTAAAACTAAGTTTATTTTTTTATTAATGATTCTCTTAAATACTTTTTTTTGGCAAAATATGTAAAGGTTAATATGTGGCACAAATTGTTACCCCAATTAAATAATTGAAAAATTAAATACAAATGTTAACTATTAAGTTGAATTTTAAGACACCATTTAGTAAAGTGTGTTTTATTTATATGTTATGCGCTACATATTTTAGCATACTTTGCCTGTATTTAAGAAACACACAGAATTTTCTGAATTCATTGAATTTATTTATTTATACATTTGTTCCTTCTTTTCTTTAGTCATTCATTCACTCACTACCTCCTTTCATCCCTTCCTTCCTCAGTTACACACTCACTCTCTACCTCCCTCCCTCACTCACTAATCTATTCATCTACTTAAATTGCTGATTAAGGAACATGGCATTGACCTTTAGGCCGTGTTTATCAATACAGTATGCTAAAAAATGTTTCCATGTCTTCTTGATACTGAAATACAAACAAAAAGTCATCCTTCGCCTTGGAGAATTGACCCCTCAGGACCTTTCTGATGACATTTTGGTGATCGTCCCTGTGCATCCGCAAAAATACAGGCTCTGTCACCTCCCCATGGAATAAGTCTCTGTGACTTTGTATTCAGTCCCATGCTGAATGTAGGTCTCTGACAATGGCTGGCTGCTGCACCTGGTAAAGTAAAGACACAAGTTTGTATTCATGTATGTATATGTGCATGCATGTATATAGGCACATATTCAGCATACATGCAACTGCTTAATATATGACCACAATAGATTTCACTCCACTGCCATGTTGAAATCGAAAAGGTGGGAGGAAAACCGGAAGGACAGATAGACAGCAATGGTTTTGACTACCATCGGGTGTCTGTGACATGAAAAAAACAAATGATGCGTTTAAAAACAACATTAGATTGGCTGTGTGTGCGCGAATGAAACCCGCAAATGGCAGTTCCAACAGTCACTAATATGTTCTCACTTTACCAACAGTGACTTTACAGATGTAATATTATTATCTTGGCTGGATAGTCTATCATACACTTGTTGAATGCACCACCACTGGCAAATCAATGGAACCTCCTCCTAAAACACACACATGCACGAACACACACACAGTAGTTTGATGGCATATGTTTTCTTGTGTGAAAATCCAGCTTACCTCTGTGACTGTTAATGGACACGATGTGCAGGTGCATACTGTGAAACACAAATAACACTGTAAGAGTTTGCTTTTATTATCTAACAGCTCTGACAAATGAAACATTCTTACCATCAGCGTGCAGATAATTAACTAAGGCCTAGTCCTGGCGTAAGCTAAGCCTTGTCTGTGAAACCGGGCCACAATAGTACACAGTAAATGTTGTCGTGCAGCTTCTTCTACAATCTTGAGGCAAGCATTTCCGATCTGAAATTAAAGGCAGATCGGTTACATCCTTGTGAAAGCTGCCATGTTTAAAATAATGCATTGTCTCAGCTTCAGCTGCTGTTAGGGCTGTCACGATTATGAAATTTGATTGGCGATTAATTGTCTAATAAATCATTGCGATTATGACGATTAATTGCCTGTTTTAGGGCTTTGGCGATTATGACGATTAATTGTCTGTTTTTGAGCTTTGACATTTAATTCTCATACATTTTTGATTCAGCGGTTGAAACGACCATATTGTTCTGAATACAAGACTATGTTTTTTTCTTGGAAATACATCGGAAAAAATTGGGTCATCATATATTTAAGGTTTAGGCTTTTACCTGTCAATAATACAACCACCAAATACTTGTAAATTAAGTAAATTGATCAGGGGTGAATTGAAGCCACCATTAAAATGCTATCAGTCATAGAAAAGCTTCTAGTCTGTTTTTTTCTCACTTGCAAGACTACAATAAAATTTTACTTGTGTGTTAATGAAATTTTGGTAGACTGGTTTTCACACTGAGATTTGCTTAAATAATATTAAATTGTACTGCAGGTAATTTGTATGTGTTTTTTTTTTTTTAAGTGATTGTGTTGTGGTGGTACATTTTACAAGTATTACCATGCTTTAGTAACAATATACACACTAAAATATGCAATATGCAGATACACTACAGCTCCCCCTAGTGTCTTCTATAGAGATGTGCAATAATTGCGATGATCTGAAACCATCGCGATGAGGTCAAACAATCACGATGAGACGATTATTTAATAATCGCGACAGCCCTAGCTGCTGTCTTAGACTGCATGGGTTCTGAAAACACCCACTTGGTGTACAGTCAGTCATGGTACGGACATACTTGTTGCTGCGTTCTGTTTCTGGTAGTGGTCCAATCAATCTAAACCAAGCACCTCCCAAGCTTCTTTTACCTGCATGGGACAACATTAGCATCAGTCAAATGCTGGTAAAACTACACAAGCAGTTGTTTGTACAGTTGTACAAACAAAACCATAGCAAAGTTATCGCTTTCCAGCTTGGCTTCACACATCGGCCGAGAAGCGCTATCACAAACGATCTGTCAGTCACTCTCACCATAACCACACGGACACAGATTAAAGTACATATCATGGTATATGCTTATATTGTATGTATCTTGTGAGTGGAAAACGATCCCAGCTAACACGGTACGTTCTGACAACGTCGCCAGTGCGTCTTCATTTGGTCAACGTGACATTACTTTGTGACCACGTTCTGAAGACGTCTTGGCAATGTTCCATTTCTTTGAATTTTTTCTTACATTCCAGAAACGTCCTAGCCACGTCCTCAAATAACGTCGTGAATTAATCCCATGGAGAACGTTGTAGCGACGTGATGTACTGGTCCTCAGATAACGGGGACACATGGTCATTTGATTAATGAATCTGGTCATTTTTGCTAACGTACCAGAAACGTCCTAGCCACGTCCTCAAATAACATTGTGAATTTATATAACATTCATCACCCAAATGCAGTGAACAAACAAACACCTGAACTTCGCGAACGTATGCTCTATCTCTCTCCTGCACACAAGTGAAAGTAATGTCTGCGCATGCTCCTTCTCCTGCTCTCCTTGCTGCTGCGTGGTTGTGCCATACAGTATGCTTTTCCGGGAGAATTGTCCAATAAGGGACTAAGAAAAATTGTAACGAAACAGTTTTATATGTTGGAAAAAAAACTTTCTGAAACCTGTACGATCGCTGGGGGAGTGTATCGAGCACAAAAATACTACATAATACGCCCATCTCGTTTTTTGACAAGTTGACCATGTTAAACATGAGAAGACAGCATGTTTAACATTGTAAAGAAGTGAGAATGCATGACACACCCTTGCACCACCCCTTTAAGTAGCGCAGGAATATTTGTGGCAAAAGCCAACAAAACATTGTATGGATCAAAATTTATTTTAGGTTTCTTTTATGCCAAAAATCATTAGGATATTGAGTAAAGATCATGTTCCATGACGATATTTTGTAAATTTACTACCTTAAATATATCCAAACTTTATGTTTAGATATTAAACTATGTTTAGTTAAACTTTTTAGTGGATGCAGCAAAATCGCTAGCAAAAATGGTTGGAAACACACCTACAAACTTCACTCGCTGCTGCCCGCTCTTTGGGAATTAATCACTCAAGTTTGGTATCTATGAAAATCTACGAATTCTGCTTTCGGGTTCATCTACTCTCCAAAACATCATTACAGTGGTAAACCAATAGAGAGCATTCAAACAAATCTGTTTCTTCTTAGCAACGCCCTGCTACACTGCGATTTTCTCAATGTTTTTATTTTTTGCATCCTCAGATTCCAGAGTTTTAAATAGTTGTATCTCTGCCAAATATTGTCCTATAATAACAAACCATACATCAATGGAAATCTTATTTATTCAACTTTCAGATGATGTATAAATCTTAATTTTGAAAAATTGACCCATAAGACTGGTTTTGTTGTCCAGGGTCACATTTGTATTTGTATTGCGTGTTATTTTGGTGAACTGTCTTGCTGTGTTCGGCTTGTTGCGTCTCACTTCTGAAGCACAGTAAGGAAAAATACCTTACTGTAAGTGTGTGTTGGGGGGAGGTGTTGCACGTGCACAGAGGGCCAAGGCTCAAACGTCACGGTTCGCTACTGCTATAGGCATATAGGCATAACATGCGTTTATATGTTTGTTTTTATGCTTTATCCTATAATCACACTGGCATCATTCTTTATTCTCGGCAGCAACTCATTTTGCCTCCGTTATTTATTAACATTAAACTGAAGCGCTTCGCCCATGGCACAGTCATAACTTCTGCCCTGGCAAAAAAAAAACACAGTACCCCAAATAATGAACGACACCAAAATACGTTCCCGCGGCTATGGAGCTGTGTCTATTTAAAGCTAACCGGTGTTCATGTTTATATGTACATACAGTCATATATGTCAAAAAGGCTCAAACAAGGACAATAAGTGATTAGCAGGAGCCGTTGAATGGGGCTGCTCGATTATGACAAAAATCATAATCACGATTATTTGGGCCAATATTGAGATCCCGATTATTTAACACGATTACTCCTTAACGTTTGAAACAACAGAAAAATTTAAAAGCTTGGCTTTTAATATGTGAATTCAACTGAAAAATAAATGTAAAGAAAATAGCACAGTTGAACCACTATAAACGAAAACTGCGCTGTGGTTTTATACCACAAGAAAAGAGAGGATCCTTGCAAAATGGAATGCGGCACAATAATCGTTTCACCTCGATTATTTTTGTAATTGTTGAAGGCCAAAATTGCCGATTACGATTAATTTTCGATTAATTGCACAGCCCTACCGTTGAATATGAGAGTTACGACACTCGATCTCACAGCCGTGTGGTCACGTGGTTCATGGAGCCAATAGGGAGGCTCAGAGATGACATATTTTTGTATTTAGTATTTTAGGACTTTCGGTTGCATCGCTCCAAAGTCTATTGCTGTGTCCGAAATCGCCTACTTCCATAGAAAAGTGTCCATCCGATCCACACTCACGAATCTCGACGGAAGTAATAGACCATCCGGGTATATCTCGCCTACTGTTTTTTGCATACTGATTTTTCGGACATACGATTCATGACAGGACAGTTTTATATCCCATGATGCTACGGGAGCTGAGCAATGGTCAAATTTCAAAACAAAATCAAATAAATATAGCAGAAAACTTTAAAGCGGCAGTCCGCAAGTTCTTTTGAGTAAAAATTAGCTAAAACCAATTATTGAGCAAGTACATGAAAGAACGGTGTTTAAAACTGTGTGATTACTCTTGCTGGATTCACGATGGAAAGCCTGTAATAATGGTTTGTAATTTACCCTGTCGGGTCATCTTTCCCGGAGATCCTTATGTGGTGTCTTTCGTCTATGCGTCATTTCGTCACATTCGTACACAGAACAAAGAGGATCCGGCTGAATGTGGATGCGAGTGACAGGCGGTTTATAGCGTGTAGTGTACTCACAACTGCTGGGTAGGATTTCATACAACGTTTAGTATTATTTATGGCGGCGTTTAGTACTTTTACTTTTAAACGCCAAGCAGTGTTGACATCTGGGGATTCATCATTTGTGAAAAACAAGAAAGAACGAACTGATGACAGTTTACAAAGAAACAGGGAATGTGATCGGACTCGTGCGAAAACAAGAATTAATATTGGCAAGGCATTTCAAAGGTGGCGTGAACTCTGTGATCTGAAAGTATTGTAAATGGATGCAGACATCGCTTTATTTCTTCTGAACAGGTAAGACATTTCAATATTTCAATAGATAACACAAAAACCGTAGCGCACTTGTTGTGTTAATATAGACGGGTACAGTTTCATCGGTTGTTCTTTATCTCTTTGTTATGTTCATTGTGATAAATGTAACTTAAGACCTATTCGCAGGGGATTAGTATTATCTAGGGACCTCGTGTGATTTAGAAATGACCTCCCCACATCTGTATTTCATGTGGCGCGAATTAGCACGGACAAGTGAAGCCTGTGATTTTACTTAGGCTATATCCCGGATGTGATGGCAAGGCTTTGCATATAGTATATATAGTTGTATGGTGTATAATGATTTATGACCGTGCCTGTCAGCATTTAAGACCCGCGTTCGGGGATCTTCTGTCCGGTTCGCGTTACGGGAGTTTCCATGAGAAATAACAAAACTGGAGACTCCCAGTCAAAACGGCAGTGTTGGCAGGTATGGAAATGACCCAGCACCCGAAATAATATCAAAACTCTTCAGCACAGCCTCCATTTGCGCTATTTGTGTCTGTTTATGTTCGTATTTGTTTCATGTTATATCATCTGACATGTTATCTGTGTTTATTATGCACTACTGATGTACAGTGAAGATTCTCACCGGTGCACTGTCACAGGCCACGACTCAAAACATCAGACTCATCTGCGCAGTTGAGCAGTGCCGAATCACAACTCACGTAAATAAATACCTCCGCACATCACCTGCAGTAGCAATTACAAACTGAGATGGCGACAAAGAGGCCAATCCTACGGACTGCCGCTTTAAGGCGGACGTCCGTTTTTAATGTAAGTGCCAATAAATTAATTTCTTGTCACTAAATTATGTTTTTATAAACGCTTGCGTATAGATTGTTGTTAAAACGTCATAGGTCAAAGAGCATACGGGTCACATCACATGACCATAAAACATGGTGGACGCAGTATGTCCGAAATGTTTTCATACTACACCCACTTGTACTATATAGAACGTACTGTTTTAACGGCCGAGGTAAAGGTACTTATTTAAATTCAGTACGTACTGTCAGAGTATGCAATTGTGGACGCAGCGTATGGGTTTTTGTTAAATCCTGTATTTTCATTGGATTAAGTAGTTAGATGCTATTGGTACTTATAAACAGTGGCAGATAATGATACTGTTTGCACCTCAGTATTGTTGTGCATTAAACATTATGCAATAAGAACAGTGTGTAAATCATTATATTTATCAAAATTATTAAAATGATGGCAACTTATTGCGATATTAAAGCCCTACCCCTAACCTTACCCTAAACGTTATGAATAAAATGAATTTTAAGTCTTAAATCAATTTTATTGAAAACAAATGCCTTTATGATCTGTAATGTGATAGAAAAAGGTAAAAGAGCATTTTCAGCGAGAGGTGGATTAGAACCCTGGTCTCCAGTGCAAAGCTGCAGACTTTACACCTACACTGTTTGAAATGGTGTCATTACACTTTCTCTATTCGAATCACACATTGGTGGGCGGAGCTAGTGCAAACAGTCTCTGCCAACAAGGCGGGTTATTTCGGCGTCTTGAATTGCCTTCTCAAAAGGGCAGTAGATCGCTTTCCCGCTCATTCTCCTTCACAACTCCTTCCTGATGGAACATTCTTCCTAACTCGGTCCGGTCAACCACATCTCTCACAACATAAAAAAATAAAAATCTAGATTTCGCGTTATAAAATAGTCATTTAAAACAAATGTCTTGTTTTGTAGTGAGCATGCATTAAAGCGGCAACGAGTAACTTTTGCTTACTGTTGCCCCACGTGGTTGTTTAGCGGAATTGTCTGTATGCAGTGTCGTAAAAACTGTCGCAAAGATTTCCTGCTGGCAGCTCAATAATACACGTGAGTTTGTTTACAAAGCCGGCGGACCCAGATACGCTATGAAAACAGTGCATAGCATGTATATATGTATATATAACGACAACATTAGCCTACTCAACGACTAAACTGTTCAACATTTACGCGGTTTACTGGTCTGAACTAAAGAATCTGCTACTTTTTACCACAACATGTTTATTGTGTTTTTTTAGTCTTCATTTACAAGCACTACACACATTCATGACGAGACACGACAACATGCTAGCTATCGACACCGGCAACCATATATTATCTCTCAGCTAGTGTGAACCGGTGGTGCGCCAATGACACAGACTAATAACAAATACGTTCAAAGGTACAGGACAGTAACAAAAAATGTACAAATAACACTTACAAATCCAGGAGTAGGACCGCTAGGTCTCCATCCATTTTGCAACCCGTTGCCTGTTGCTGCTCGCGCCACCGAGTGTACGCCCGTCCGATATTGATTCGTGACCGGCCTCATGTCTGATCACTCTCTCGCTTTCTTTTTTTTGCTTCCTCCGACAAAACCCTCTTTGGTTTTTTGGCTGGCTCTGCCATGGTGATGTTTTGGATAGTTTCGTCTTACTGTTAGCTCTGCTGTTGGCCAACTTCTCCCAGGCTACGACTAAAACGTGACGTATGCCGTAAAGCAGGGGATAGGTGGGGCTTGTACCGACCAGAACACCAAAGTTACAAGTGCAATTTCAGCCGATAGGAGGCTGCTTAGGTAGTAACGGCAGTAAAATTCGTCCAGTTAAAAGTTGTCCTACAACTAAAATAATTTTAGAGACATTATTTTAAGGTCAAAAAGTTACTCATTGCCGTTTTAAGCAAAGCCATCCTGAGGAGCTGAGGCTCACCGCCTGGAAGTGCACCGCGCCCCTCATGGCGAATCCGGGAACAGGAGTATTGTGGGGGTAGGACGGAAACCTCCGGGACGATCGGACGAATCCAACGGTAAGAAACCTCATGGTTACGGCAACCAGCCCATCGACCACGAAACCCCAAGGTGGCTCTCAGTCTCACCGAGATCCCGCTGCGTTCCCACGGCGTTTACGGCGCTTGGTCCAGGGAACAACAAAAGGCCGTCGATGCAGGTTATCTGGAATATCCGACAGGAACAGTGTAGTATACCTAAGGGAAGCGTCCGAGCCAGCAAAGTCAGAATCTAAGATTAAATTTCCTATTTCTATCAGAAATTTACGGTCGTATACAAGCAGACCTGAGCCGTAATTAGCTACTACTGCACTTAAAAATAACCAGAGCGACAGACTGCATGCCAAACATAGCGGCACCATCTTGTCTCTAAACTGTGACTTCCCTTGCTTAAACCACTAATACTAGGGAAGGTAAACATTTGTGTATTCAAAAATACTTAAGTATCTTCAACATACTTAAACTTTATTAACATGTTTGCATACACTGAAAATAATGGAAATAATGAAAGCAGAGAGAATTTTTTCTTGCCCATCTGCATTCATTACACAATGATAACGGTCAGGATTCAGAAACACTCAGATTCAATTGCGGGATTAACAAGACTTTATTTGGTGAAGGCACACCAAAGTGCACCAAAAGAGTTCAAAGACACGTTCAGAGGAGGAATCAGATAGTCCGGGCTGACTTCGCGGCCAACTGGGAGACCCAGCGTACGGCAGCGTCAGCAGAGGTGTAGGGTAGGACGGCAGTGTCAGCAGAGGTGTTCGGTTGGACGACAACGTCGACAGAGGTGTAGAGTTGAACGGCAGCGTCGACAGAGGTGCTCGGGCATAACACGCGCACACACACACAACAAGGACAAACAAACAGTGTTAGCCTCGGATCCCGACAGATAACAATGAACAATTACATCTTTTCAAGAATTTAGAATTACAATATTTCAAGAAACCAGTCATTTTATGGCTCCAACTAATATAAAGAACATATATTATCTTTAGAAAAATCTATATTTTCTGGTTTAACAGCCAAGTCCAAACAAAGCTGGTTCATTTTTTTGAACCAACTCTACTGCATTATACTGTACTGCCTATAATAGCACATACAGTTATCTCAGCCATAGGTACTGCCACTTTTATGTAATGTCCTAAACTAGAGCTAGTAAATTAAATATTAATTTCATTTTTGAAAGTAGAACACAAATGTTTTTCTAAGCAACCATGCAATTTTACAGACTTGACAAAGGTTTTCCTGAGACATTTTCCTCTAATGTCTGGGACCTGACTTGCTGGGGATGTACAGTAGTTTGTTTATCAAGTCTTACCGCCCTCAAACTCATCATCCCCCTTTTTCTGCTTCCATTTCCCTGCTTTGCACAAACAAGTTCTGATGTCCATTTACAGGGGCTATTTATGATCGAGTCAAAATAAGATGATCGATATTGTTTAGAAACTTGCTTCAGTTTCATCATGTTTTCATAGCCTGCGTCAGTCACGTGTCGTCACCCTTGGGCACATGCGTGCGCACTGCACAGCTGCGTGCTGCAGTTGTGGCACGGAAACACACAGATGTGCACGGACATGAAATTCTGTGCGAAAGTACAAGAGTTTGTGTTTTCGGACCGGTTAAAATGCGCGACTGCGTCGCTTTGACAATCGTGAATTAGCTTACTAGGTTGAATATAGATCCGTTTTGTGCAGCAATTATTAATGTAAATGATTACACTGACAAATAAACGAAATTGTTAAAATTTGAAATGTATACTGGGGCACAGCAGATTTATACTGGGGCACGTGCCCCAGTTAAAGAGGTCTAGCGACACCCATGGACACTCCGTTAATTTTAACATTTAATTTCAACTGCCAATTCGTTAAAATGTTAAAACATGTAGTTATTTCAGGAACTGTACAGCAAATTCGTTTGGGAGACTCTGAAATGAATGGGGCTTCAGTGCAGTGTTTGGAACTATCGGATGCTCCATGACGCGAGTTACCGTATTCCATTCTTCCTATGAAGGTCTATGTGAGTGTCGTAACTCTCATATTCAATGACTCTGGTGATTAGTTTTTGGAAATGCTGTTTTATTCGTGGGCATCTCATTGACACGTCAGTGTGGTCTGAACTGAATGTGGTGCTTTCTTCTTGCTGCTCACTGAACAGAATAGACACGGAGAAGCGGTCCTGCGCTGGGACAGTAAAGCCTTGCTCTCGCGGGGAAGTACAGGTGACGCAGAATGTACACAAAAATGTGGTTTAGTGTTTCATGACTCTTTGAGAAACTCTCCCGATATGGATATGATAGTGTGTGTGAGTGAGGAAATTTATTAGCCTTGAGATGTCGATCACTTTGCATGTAAAATGTAAAATCAAATTCTTTGTTGCCAGACAGCAGAAATTTCTGTTCCTTTCTTTTCTCTCGGAATTTGATTAGGATAGAAGCAGAACAGAATCCTGAGGATGGCGAGCACCATGCAGTCTGCAGAGGAATTCCTAAGAAATGGTCGAACTTTACTAACTACAAGCCACCTGAATTGTGATCCTGTAATGGAAGGCTTGGATCAATGCAATTTTTTCATAAATGATGAGAAGGATTCAGTTAACTCTGCAGCAGATAGGTGGGATATTTTGCTCGACATAGTTTTTTCTAAAGGAGAAGAAGCATGTCACACATTTTTAAAAATTCTCGACAAGAAAAGATTTGATGTCTTTCCAAGACCTGGATTAACGAATCCGGATTTACATTACTGGATTAGCTGCTTCTCCTTCCAGGATGAGTCACAATTTCAAAATGCAAACAAATCAGGTGGGTAACACGCAGAGGAATGTTGTTAATATCAAAATCTAGTTGATTCAGACAATTAGTTTTACTAGTAATTTTAATTTCAATTGAGGATAATGAGTAAAAACCAAAATGCTAATTCGAAAGTTTCAGGGTGTGGCAAACTAAATTACTATTCTTTTTGATAATTTACGTCAGGCTAATATGAAATTTAGAAAACAGTTTGCCAGTGTGGCACAGTTGACCTGTGGCCAACTGTTCTTGATCTCCAGGACAGTTTTACAACAAACCTGTTTCTTTTTCAGACTCAGATCCTTGTACGATATACCAAGGGTTTTTGAGGCTAAAAGCAAGACAAATACTGGATGAAAAATGGAAACAAACAATGAACTTCTTGAAAAATGAGCCACAACGAAAGCCCTTTAAATACATACCTCTTGTTCTGGACACAGATTGTGGTGCCATTTTAAAGCTTAAAAATAAAAAGGCGCATAAAAGTCGCTGGAAAAAACTGAAGGTCTGCATTCCAACAAACAAGAAAATGTTGTCGCCTAAACAGTTAGTAATGAATGATGAGAAAAGCATTCTGCTTGTGGGAAAACCTGGAGTGGGAAAGACAACAGTTGCACTGGAGATTCTTAGGCTCTGGACAGAAGAGAAAAGCATTCAAATGAATTACAAGTATATGTTTTATTTCGATGAGCCACTGATGAGAATCTTTTCCCAGTCTTCGTTTCCTCAGACCTTGAAGGACCTTCTTATCCACAACTACATATCCCCAAATGAGACATCAGATCAAGTGCTTGAAAATATTGAGAGCAATTCAGAGAATGTTGTCCTAATCTTTGATGGCATCATGGATGTAATTGGTAACGCAGTTATAAAACGGCTCATGGATAAAGAACTTTTAAACGATGCAAAGATCTTGACCACTTGCCGACCAGAAGCTGAGGATTCAGGTTACCTGTCAGACTGGTCATCTTATCGAGTTGACGTTCTGGGCTTCAATCATGAATCCATCCATGAATACTTCAAATGGATGTTGGGGACAGAGGCTGATTCAGGTGTCTGTGCTTTGGACAACCCGGAGCTATTTAGTTTGTGCTCTGTGCCACTGTATGCTTTCATAGTAACTGCATGCATTTCAATAAGTCCAGATGAAGCCAGAAATAAGCCATTTACAATTACTGAGATGTATGTTCGAATTTTTCGCTTTTGCATGAAACAGCATGGGGATCAAAATGTGGAACACCTGGATAAGTACATTACAGACAACAAGAACGAGATTGCATCCTTAGCTCTCGCCTCATATGCAGCAATGCTAGCAAAGACAGTGAACCTAACAGATATTGACCATAAAGACAGATCTGTACAAAATGCTTTCTTGACAACAATGCAGTCCACGAACAAGCCATCTACCTCTTCAAGAGTGTCCGCATTCCTTCACAATACAATGCAAGAGTTTTGGGCAGCTCTCTTTCTCATTCTGAATCCTGACAACATACCTCATGTGCTGAATCAATGTCGCAGCAATGAAGAAGGAAAATACCTCAAATATATCATTCCATTTTTGTCTGGACTTCTGTCCGATAAACTGGTGGCGTTAATAAAGTGTTTGGTGCCGGTAAAACAGATCCACGCAACACGTACCAAGTACTTTCAGAAGATTGTAGACACTTTCCTTTACACTAATGAACTGAACCAGGAGGGAGATTACGAGCAGTTTGAGAATGCTGAGAATGTCCTTTTTGTGTGCCGATGCCTTTATGAGTATCAGTCTTCTGAAGCATGCCGTCTCTTTCTGGAAAAGATTCAGTATGAACTTGATTTACAGGAACAAGGGACACTTGATCCCCATCAGTGCTGTGTCGTATCCTATGTGGTCAGTCAGGCTAAGAAGCACACTGTTAATTTGGACCTCACAGATTGTGACGTTTCTGACCCCGGATTAAAACTTATTCTAGGCTCATTGACATATCTCAAATCTCTTAGGTATATGGTTTGTCGGTAATAGACATTTTTGTGTTTGCCTATGATAAAAGTATTGAACATGTTTCTTTATTGCCAGGACAACAAGCAAGTTGCAGTCTCATATGTGGAAAGTGGCTCTTGAAACAGGACAGTTTTCTGATTTTGAGAGTCTGCTTCAATTATTCAGCTCTGAAATGCATCTTATTGTGCATGAAAAACAAGACCAGAAAGTGATTCAAAGAATAGATGAAGTCCTTATGCGGAAGAGATCTGAGAATGTTCATCTTCATCTGCATGTAAATGAAAGCTTTGTAACAAGATCGTTGCCGCAGACCATATTTAAGAGCCTTCCCAATATTGCAACCATTAGGTAAAACCAGTTAATACTTTTTAGCACAGATTACAATGTTTAATTGGTAAGACTTTAGTATAGGGACCAATTCTCACTATTAACTAGTTGCTTATTAGCATGCATATTATTAGCATATTTGCTGTTTATTAGTACTTATAAAGCACATATTCTGCATGATCATATTCTACCTACCTAATACCTAAACCTAACAACTACCTTACTAACTATTAATAAGATGTCAAGAACGGGTAGGTGAGACACGGACAGAGGACCCAAACGCAGACAGCGGGTAAGGGGTTAACAAGGACTTTAATAATATATAAATGCAAAGAACAAAGGGGCATTAAATAAGGGATCAAATCAAGAGTGGACAGGTGTAGGGCATGAAACCAATAACAAGCAATAATGAGGAGACAAGAGGACGGGGACAAAGACGCGACACCCGAGAGAGAGAGAATATGGAAGGCCGAAAGTGCCAAAACGTCTCTCCACATTAAACGGGAGGTTCTGCCATGGCTCTGCCACAAGATTAAGAAAAGCAAGACAAGATGGGGCAGAACCATGACATAAGCTTTATTGAGGCAAAAGGTTAATGGTTTGTTAATAGCGAGAATTGGACCTTAAAATAAAGTGTGACCGTTTAATTTTATATGAACTTCATACATGTTCTTTGTGCTGGAATTCCTAGGATTTCTCCCAATCACATGAAAGTAGCTGTAGAGTCAGAGCTGTATCTTCAAGGAGCTATGTATGAGAGGAAGACAGGTCAACGATGTGTAAGAAATCTACTGTCTGTGCTCAGCAGTGATCAAAGAGAAAACTTTAAGGAGCAGTGTGATTTTGTACTGAAACTGCATGTGCATGCTAGGAACATGGATGTTTGTCCGGTTTTGCAACCTGTGTTTCATGCATTGCCACGTATATGGGTTGTACAGCCTTCAAACGTAGCATTGCTCCTGAAGACCATGAAAGTTCTAAATATAAAAAAGCCAGCTGAATTAGATGTCACATATGAGCAAAGTGAACTTAAACAGTTTCTTCAATGCATGCCATATGTTACAGAAATCAGGTAAATAAAACATATACAAACAGTATTGTTTTAAAATAATCTAGTTCTTGTATTGAAAAACCTCATCCCAAATATTACAGGTTCCATGGTGCTTTTAGACAGCCTGAAGAAATCCACAAGATTGTAAAGATTGTTGCTGATCTTTTCATTCTCGCATCTGAAAGTGGAGAGGTGGCACTCAGGAGCCTTTCTGCAGCGTGTAGTTACTCAACATTCCCATTTGCTGAAGAGGCTGAAGATGTGCAGAGCTCCTTCTTTTTAGATCTCTTCACCCAGCTAAATGAGAGTTCGTCAGGGAAAACAGCGTTGCCGGCATTGAAGCCTATTCTTAAGGTTGCTCCAGCTGTATGGATACTGGACCAACCAACACTAAAGAAGACGCATGCTCTGAATGAACTACTGAAGCTTCAGTCTGTCCAAAAAAATGTGGAGCTCAGGAGCTGCTCATTCGACAAGGACAACCTTAGGAGTTTCCTAAATTGTTTATCCTATATTTCAAACATTAGGTGAGTGGATTTGCTTAAGATCAAAATGTTACCAACATTTTTGTATAGTAACTTTAATTTCATGCATAACCCTGCCAGCTGTGCTGAGGAGTTTTTCCAGGCAGTGTGTGGAATCCTCTCAACTGACAGGGAATGGAACCCGAAACAAGTTATTGAGCTGTTACGACTGCTTGGTTTTAGAATTTCGTTGACAGAGATGCTGCTAAGTCGCCTATGTCAGGCTATTGGCAGTGTTCTTAAACTGCTGGATGAAGAAGAGGTTTTTCTAAGTCTTCTCCCTCAAGACATCTTGTGTCATGGTTCCTCTTTCCTTTTTTCAAATATGAAAAGGCTTCAGACATTAAGGTATTGTTTTTAGCGATAAAAATGTATTGTATTGCCTTTTTATTTAATGTATTTGACGATGTTCGACTGTTGTAAGATTGCTCCTCTCCTCTCGTTTCTTTCCCCAGAATAAACAAAATTGCAACATCTAAACTAGCAAGACTGGTTAAGTCACCTAGATCAGGAATAAATTCCACAACTGTGGAAAAGCTGTCTGTGGTTTTGTCCAGCTCTGATCTACCAGAGAGATCTATCTGCCAACTATTAAGTAGCCTGACATGTCTTCTTAGGGTCTGGACCGTGCACAACTTGGATCTTTCAGAGTTTAAAATTAAGGCTCACCTATTCATATGCCTCCTGAGTCATCAGGGTCCGTTGTCTATTACGTAAGTGCGAAACGTGTAATCCGTGCCGTTTTAATAACTGGCCTATTTTACATCGTAATCATTTGTAGTAACATGCATTTGAAATTTGTGAATACAGATTTCATAAGGACAGTCTGCAACAACTAGCAGAATTTGTGTATGATGCTCATGATGAAGATCTGACACAGCTGTTTCTGGAAAAAACTGATGGAGACTTATCACCTTGTAGTCTGTCCTGGGATGTTTTATATTATTTGATTCGGGGTGCAAAGAAGCATGTGACACTTGACCTAGCAGAGGGAAGATTTAATTTAACCAACATTCCGAGCCTTCTTACAGTACTTGACACAGTTCGCTTTAAGAGGCAAGACCTGCACATTTAAGTTTAAGCAATAATTAATGGTGTCGTTAACATTAAACTCTCTTCAAACTATGCAGGATAAGTGCACGATTTGTAAGGGCTGCATTGAAAGAGATATACCGGAAAAGGGCAGGTCATCTAATTGCAAAGTTATTGCGAGCTTCCGCCGACCTGATTAACCTTTCCATGAGAGAGTTGGATTCCACTGACTGCAATTCCCTCTGCTTTGCCCTGCACTACAGTGATGGAGTTAAACTCAACCTTTTGAACTCTATCATACCAAATAATGAGACTGAAAACATCGTCAGACTTCTGCAAAGAGTTTCTGATCTCAGGTCTTCATATGTTCACCCTAAGATAATATGTATTGTTTTGTTCCAACTCACACTTACTGTTTTACTAATGCTGCTTTTCATTCGACCAGGATTGATAGAAAGCTGCTGTTAAACTTCCTTCGTGTCTCTAAGGGGATGGAAAAACAAGGTTATTCCATGTCTGCGCTCTTAACCGCACTAAACTACAAATTGGACTTTTCTGGTCATTCGTCAATCAGTAGTGGTCGTTTTGGTCAAGAGAATGCAGATCCTCTTTCTCTAAGTGTGATGGATTGCACAGCCATTTCCTCTGTCATTGAAACATCAGTCTGTCACACAGAATTAGTTTTATATGACTGCCAAGCAGATGATTCTGCACTTGAATGTCTGTTCCCTATATTACACAAAGTGCATCTTCGGTAAGTTTCCAAATATTTGACATGGTGGAATTACTTACTTTCATTGCATTATTTCTACAGGTGATTAATTTGTAAAAATGTCTGTCTCAACAGCTTGAGCAATGGCCTTCTTTGCCAGTTTCTGACCTTGATTTTAAATTCCCCCATGGCTATGTCTTTGAAATGGGCATCATCATTATCCAAAGCACTTGGAAAACAGCTAGACCTCAGTGACACTCCTCTTAACTACCGTACCTGTGAGTCTCTGCAGTTAGTCTTGGACTACACAGAGGAGCTTACAGATCTTAATCTCAGTCATTGTCAAATCACGGATGCATGCTTGGATCTTTTGGCTCCTCACCTTAACAAAATTATGAATCTAGAGTGAGTATACCTGAGCAGTTTTCTATTGATTCTTTTCATTTAAGCAGCATTTTTATTGTCTTACCCATGCTGTTTTTTAGTCTTACTGGCAATGACATAACTGACAAAGGAGTACAGAGACTGTGCAGTGCCTTAGAAGGAAACAGTTTCACAAAGACCATATGGTGATTATGGTGTAACCTTATATTTCATGCCATTTACATTGTAAAAGCATAAAACTCTCATCAAATCTTTTTTGCAGCCTTTGTGACAACCAAATAACAGAGACTGGCCTCCTGATGGAGGAAGCACGTTTTGTTACCCTACATGCTGGTACAATGAGACATGCAAAACAGCCCAACAATTCTGTGACAAAATATGTTGGATCACAAAGCAGGATGGAAGAAACACGTATGACTTCTAAGGTATGGGCATAATAGTAGTGTGAGACATGCGAAAGCCATAAAACAAGTGCAGATCCATGTCACATTTGGAAACTTAAAAGGGTTAAGACATTCATGCAGAGTGAACTGAGTACAACTGTTCGTCTCTTGTGAAATACCGAAAGTACATTCTTCTGTAATTGATAAACATATTAGAGAAAACTAAGAATGTCATCACATATCAAGCTCGGTAATATTTATGTCAATGTACCTTTATTGTAAAACATTATCCTCTCATATCACAGAGACAAGATCAAATGGAGCAGTTTGATCCTGAACTAGAAGTGAATAATGGCAAGATTATTTATAGGTAGCAAATACTATTTGTCTATTATGCATTACTTCTATTATCACATCCTGTCTATTCACGTCCTATTAATACCACAATGTTACATGGTTCATATGTTGCAGGTTTCGGTGCAGCACAGGAGGCCTTTTCATGTGCAGGGCAACTGGACTCGTGTTCTTAATAAAAGGAGCCGGATGCGTAGAGTACAATGTGGTTCACTGGGATATGCGTCTCCTCTGCGAAACACATTATGAGCCTGCTGGTCCTCTGTATGATATCAAAATGCCTACAGGAGAAATGTATGAACTTCACCTTCCACACTGTGAAACACAAGGTTAAAGTCATTGCTAGTTACTCCAGCATGTTGTTGTACTCTTTCTATTGTTTAAGTGCTTCTTTGGGGGTGCAGAGGTGCAGGCTAATAATTCAGTATTCTTGCAATCCATGAACCAATCAGCTAGTATCAGTGTGAATTGAACTGATTGGCTTTCAGGTAGTTTATAGCCAATGACAACACATGCTTATTCTACTTCTATTAAAATAGTCTATTGGCGTGCCATAAGTAGTATAAACCAACACACTATCAAAAGTCTAATGGTGACCCACATGTCTAGATCTGTTCCCTGGGGATATTGAACCTCATAGCAGGATGTGTATTAGCAGTAGCAAGTTTTCATACTTGCTCTGCAACAGCAGCAGCAGGGTAAGCAGTCTCACTGATGTCATAACCCTGACATGCTATAATGTGTCTCACGAGTTGTCATGGCTAAACTACTCTTTTATTTTTTTAAATATAAAGTAAATGAGTGTTTTACCCATGGCTATTGGCGTCAATCAACAGAGAGGAACTTCATAAGTAACACTCTTTATGGACAGAAACCCCTTCACATTTAGCTCTTAAAGTGATAGTTCACCCAAAAATGAAAAATCTGTCATCATTTACTCACCCTTTTGTCATTTCAAATGTCTTGTCATTATCTTATTTTGTCTTCTGCCGAAGAAAGTCAGAAAGGTTGGAAATGACAAGAGGGTGAGTAAATGATAACTGAATTTTTTATTTTTGAGTGAACTAACACTATAAGGCCTTAGACCAGTGGTTCTCAACAGGGGGGATTTGGGCAGCCCAAACGGGGCCCCAGGATGACAAATAACTTAAAATTAGACTAAATGAGCATTGAAATGCACTTTTATACAACTAAAAACCAAGATATTTCTAATTGTTTGTCAGTTTTTTATATTGATTAAACACTTTTCCAGTTAATATTGTACGCGACGTAACAAAATTCCGGCGGTGTGCATACAGTAGGTTGAACGACCTCAGATTTTTTGAAGTTGACTATTATGTGATAAAAGTCGCGTCGATGTCGACTAGTCGATGACGTCATTAATAAATAAAATAAGAGCGAGGGAATGAATGTTTTTTAGCAACATTATTGTATTATTTTATATTATGTTTATTATAGCAACATTATATCAGATCTAAAGCGTGTGTACAGACCAAACTTCACTTGCATTTATAACAAGTCAACTGAAAGGGTCATGTGCACTAATTGATGAAACAACAGAAAAATGTGTCGAGTTGGTTTGTGACGGCCTATGACTTTAGAACAACGTCAATATATTTATTAGCCTAACGCAGCAGACACTTTATCATAGCGGACTTACAAACGCAGCACCTCAGTGAAACAGCAGCCAATATGAGAAACATTTTTATTTATTCGGTTTCTTTAATGTTTTATTAAATGGGGAACAATTACAAAAATAGCCTATAATATTAAAAGATCTGTGTGTAGAAGCACAGCGCACTGAAATCTATGTAACGCTAGGCTTTACCTGCGAGCTTTTGTGGCTTCAGATGAAATCGTGAATGTTGCAGATAAAAACTGGACACATTGTTAATGATGCATGCGGAAGCAGGACAAGATAACATATATTATTGCCGGTGTTGCAACAAATCCTGTGACCGTCGTATTCTGTGACCCTAGTAGGCGCTGTTGTCACTGCAAATATGTCTCTCACTAAATCCTTGGTGTGTGGCTTGTTGTTTTTGAGTAAATCCTTGCTGTTTCGAGCAACCCTTACACTAACCCTAAAGTAGCATACAGTATGCACATACTATTCTGATGACGAAATTTGCGTCACACGCACTGTACACTGTCCTTCGCCTACACGTAAAAGGGAACTATACTTCTGCCTTTAGACTACTGTATTAAAATGAGATGGAACTATTTTGTTATAGTTACTTTCCAGTAATGAATAAAACAACACCTAATAATGTAATTGAACAAAAGTTGAAAAGTGGGTTTAGCTTGGTGATAGTACATTTCTTTATCATGATGTCAAATGTGACCCTGGATCACAAAACCAGTCTTAAGTAGCACGGGAACATTTTTAGTAAAAGACAAAAATACATTGTGTGGGTCAAAATTATCGATTTTTCTTTTATGCCAAAAATCATTAGGATATTAAGTAAAGATCATGTTCCATGAAGATATTTTGTAAATTTCCTACCTTAAATATATGAAAACTTTATTTTTGTGAGTGGATGGTCTGCCACAGTGCCCCTGATTAACAACTTCAAAGGCAATTCTCTCAATATTTAGATTTTTTGCTCTCTCAAATTCCAGAGTTTTAAATGGTTGTATCTCAGCCAGATATTGTCCTATTCTAACAACTCATATATCTATAGAAAGTTGATTTATTCCGCTTTCAGATTATGTAAAAATCTCAATTTCGAAAAATTGACCCATAAGACTGGTTTTGTTGTCCAGGGTCACAAATGTGTTGTCATTTGTTTCTTCACAAACAAACAGTTCAAGAGTTGACTAGTGTTCCCATCATCATTATGCCAAATAACATTTTGTCTCTTCTTTCTTCAATCATCTATCTTTTACAGTTGATGCGATTGGAAATCTTTCTGTTGTCCATACACACGAAAACATACTGGAATTCATGGCTCCAGTTAAAATGACTAAAACACATATAGCTGTAAATGTCTGTCGGTTATCTCTCTATGGTATTGTGGATAAGAACAACCAGGACTGCAAAAAGATCAGGGGGCAGGTGCTGCTGTTTCTGGAACCTGACATCTCTGATGAACAGCAAAGAATATGGGTTTTTCTATTGCCAAGCAGTGTTCCACTCTTGGAGGTATGCCGGCCTTTTCCTTAAACTTTCGGTGTAATTTGTAATAAACCTCACACACATTCTTGTTTGGTTGGCAGATAAAGGAACAGCAACAAGAATATCAGTTCATCCAAACCAGCTCTAACTGCAAACTATTGTTAAATTCCAAGTACACTCTGATCGCAAAAAAGGCAAAAAGAATCCAACCAAAGGTAACTGGATTCAGATATATACTGTAGGAAACCTTGAAGCAACTGGAAACAGATATCCACAGAAAATTAATATAATGGAAAGAGATCTCAGTACCACAAGAGCAATTGAAGCATACAGAGTCCTCTACTCTCAAATCACGTGGACTTAAAATAATAAACTAAAGAATAAAGGACTGTTATGACTATAATGATAACTATAACCAGTGCTGGAAATGGCAGGCAGACATTCACTGGGGGGACTTTAGTAAGGGAACAGATTTTTTTTATTTCACAGATGCAAAAATGACACTATATTTATGTATGAAATGTGCATTTGAAGGCTATTTCATGGCTAAAAGATGGTATTGCTTTATAAATACCACATTTCTGAGCGTTTATCTTGACTCTTGGTTCTATGATTTTGATCTTGGTCAGTCAATTGGATTTCCTTGCTGCTCTGTGTGCTTGCCCTGGTGTTTGTGTATGGACCGTTTGCCTGTGTTTCAACCTCTGTCTATGTTTCTTGTCTTCAATTTGGATTTACCCCTTAAATAAAGCTGCATTCTGATCCTCAACCCTGTGTCTCTGAGCAGTATTGTTACACTAAGCCTGTGCGCTGCTGTGCTACAGTAACCAAAATGAATGCAGACAATCTGCTGCTGCTTTACATTTTCAATGCTAAACGTTCTTACCTTTTTTCCTAAATCTGACTGCAAATGCTGGATGCTCGCTCTCTGAAGGCTTGAAGGTGCGCTGGAGTCTGGGATGTAAAGCAAATATCTTGCCAGCTTGCTCAGACAGTAATATATAAATATTATATCAACAGCCCTTTAGTCTTAGAAAACTCTCTACAGCTTTTTGATATATGATTACAGATGTTTTGTATCTTTCAGGAAAGCTTATTTGAATCTCTGCATGCTGGTAATTACCATCCTACATATGAGGTGTTTTTAGATAAATCTGTGAATCAACTGAGAATTAAAATTCAACGTAAAATAACAGGGAAAGGAAAGATTACCTTCAGAACAGCATGGAATCGGTTGATAATTCTTAAAGCAAAACAAGGTAATAACACTTTTTTGGGCAGATGTTATTTGTGCACAATAAACAAGCATGTAATTATCTGATTCTTTTTTTTTCTTTTATCTATAAATATTCAAAAACAATCAGTCTCTTGTTCATGATACAGTAATATTTGATGTATTTCTACATTTTATAGTATAAAAACTAAATGAGGTATATACTTTCTATTTCAATACTTGATGATTTTAAAATTATTTTCTTAAGTGTGTCCCCAAGGAAACATGCATCATAACAAAACAAAGTGGAAATCTGATCTTTGTGAAATCATTGAGGACCTCACCAGTGACCATCTCAAGAAACTAAAGCATTTAATGCGAAACTGTGCAAACCACATTCCTGCGTCTAAACTTGAAGAAACAAATGAAGACAGATATGAGTTGGTCAATTTGATTGTTGAATCATGGGGATTTAAAGAATCGGTTAAAGCCATTAAGGAGTTTATGAATAAGCTCCCTCGCAAGGATGATTTTGTGAAAAAACGATTGGAACCATACTTGACTGTTTGACCTTCATGGTTAGAAGAATATCAGACCCTGCAATTTTTTACATGAACATTCAATGGTTACCGTAGAATGGTGTTATTTCAAGTCAGTTATGTTTGTATGCTGCTTCAGTTGTAAATATAACTGTATATACAGTTGTGTAATATATTTCGACCGCATGCGTGTTCAGGTTGATGCATGCAACGTTAATCATGTCTGGATGAACTGCATTTAGATATTGTAAAGAAAATATATATATTTGTAAGATTTTTGTCATCACAGATTGAACATTTCAGTTCATTGAGCTCACATTATTGTTTATGGCTTTTCTGTTGTATTCTTTTGGGTTTAAACCAACAATGAGTAAAAGGTCATCGGTTCATACCCAAATGTGTTTACCTCTTGTTTGAACTTATCCCTGACTTTATACTGTTCTCTTGCCTTTATACTGTTCATTTTGTATACATTGTATTATATGTAAGTAGCCTAAATTAAAAAATAAATGTATTTATTTTGTCCTGTAAATCACCACAAGGGGAGCACTTTCACACGTGTTAAAAACTCAAAGCTCATTACGACAAGCACTTGTTTCTCATTAACATCTCTCTTGACGAGTAAGTTTTTGTGGTATATTCACTGTAAAAGTAATCCAATGTCAAATATTTCGACAAGTGTCTGATTGTGTTTGGTCAACGTAAAGTTCAGCGAACACGACGGTGACTTTTTAATGACTCTGATATTAATGGCAGGCAGGCAGGTAAAACCATGATGGGGCAGGTGGGTCGAAATCAGGCATCTCAGCTCCTTCACAACAAGTTTGTAGTGGTTTTAGGAGATTCAAGTAAGTAATGACGGAGTTTAATATTGTGACCTTGATTGTTCACTTAAATTAAACTGCACACGATTTAAATAATGCTGCTCTTATATGTTATTATCCCCCATTTTCTGTACAAGTCTTTTATTTCATAGATGCATATTTTAAAATCTTTTAGACTGTAAATCTTATTATATTTGTATTGTGTTGAATGTCTGTACTAGACGCTTCCAACACCAAAGAAAATTCCTTGTGTGTGTGCAAGCACACTTTGCAATAAAGCTCTTCTGATTGTGATTTTTTTCTCTCCAGTCCAGCGCTCCGTGTACAAGGATCTAGTGTTACTCTTGCAAAAAGACGCTTATTTGACTTCTTCTCAGTTGAAAAGCAAGGTAAATTAATCCGATGTCAATTTAATTTATTAGTGTGATGTGCTTGGACTAAATACTAATGCGCATGTGCATGTTAACTAACGTTAGCTGTTCGCAGAATGCTAGTATTGCTGTCTGGTGCCTTAATCTTAACCTTATTAAATAATTGTAACATTTTCACATTTTTTTAAATGTAGTGATTTTGTATTTCTATCACAGTAAATAGTAGACTACATGCATTTCTTAGATTAGTATCGTTATTAACTCCCGTTCAAATGGCAGTTTAAACCATACAATTTTATTTTAGAAGTACAATTTTGGCAATAAACCTAACACACACACACACACACACACACATGTATAGCGCTTTTAGGTGACGTTACATGGAGTTTTGTGGTTATGCAGTGCGTGATGCTAAAAGTCTCTCATCCATATTTTCTAGGGCGAGCTTTCATTTGAGAACGATTGTCTCGTGGAAGGGGGGAGACTGGGGCCGATGAACAACGGAACGTCATACAGGGAAGTGCGGCAGTACCGAACAGACCACCATTTGGTCCGGTTTTATTTTGTCACGCGAGTGTTCTCGCCATACATGAAGAGTATCCTGGCAGACTTCGACCATGGCCTAAAACCAGACCTGATCATAGTTAATTCTTGCGTGTGGGATGTGTCCAGGTGAGCTTTCACTTCAATATATTTCTATACCTACAGCGCAGGTACGCCAATAAACTGTATTGCCTTACCTACTGCATTATTTTTGCAATTTCACTGCACAGGTACAGCCGAGAATGGGCCTTGGAATACAGAGATAATCTTTGCAAGTTCTTCGTGCAGCTAAAGAACACTTTGCCGGAGCACAGCATGGTTGTGTGGAACATGACCATGCCTCTGGGCAAGAAATTAGTAGGAGGTTTTCTGGTTCCTGAGGTGGGTTAAAAAGAGTGTGCCATATGCAATAAGGGCTTTCGCGCCACAGGATTGATTTCGTAGTTCCAGAACTATTTGTCGCTTTTTGTTATGTGCGCACTGCAGGAACCGGCATGAGGTTAGTTCAGTAACGCCTTTTGGAAGGACGAAAGTAGCTCCTTCTCCGGAGCAGAGTCTAACTCCGAAATAAAACAACTAACAAGCGTGTTGACTGGCTGCACCCATGCGACAGAAAAGTGATTTAAACGGTTGCAAGACAAACATACAGAACGCAAATGTAAGCAACATTTACCTGTCATCTATGTCTGCACATTGTTTTTTCTTCGCCTCTGTGATCTGTAGTACTTAAAATTTCCGTAGATGTTTGTCTCTAAGCCCTCCTTTTTGCTTTTTTAATCTCAATTTACAATCACGAGACCCCACAGACAACAAAACACAACTCGGGTCGTCCTTCAGTTTTTTTTTTTTAATGCCGCGCTGTCGACCAGCTTATGTCCCAATGTCGTTGTCATGACGCATCGGTGCAAATGCACCTGGTAAAAGGAAAACTTAGTTCGACATCCCTCTTTACTAGTTACGGAACGTCATTCCTTAAATAATCTGGTGCGAAAGACACTGGCAAACGATGTCAATGGTAGCAATAATGAAGTTTCTTTTTTTTTCTCTTGCCCACAAACTCAGATCCAGCACGTCGGTCCACTATTAAGATTTGATGTGATTGAGGCGAATTTCTGCGGAGCCACCCTTGCAAACGAATTTGGATTTGATGTGCTGGACATGCACTTCCAGTTTCGCTTCAGCCTCCATCTCCGTACGAACGACGGTGTGCACTGGAATGCAGTTGCACACCGCAAGATGACATGTCTGATGCTTGAACATGCCGCACAGGCATGGGCAGTGCAATTGTCAAACCCTGGTGAGAAATTCAGTGTTCTGTTAGCATAAATGTGTCTTTGTTTTGTTTATAACTTTTGGAAATAATTTTTGATCTTCTGACATTTTCAAAGCGTGGTCTGTTTTCCTTTAAAGATGATGGTAAAACAGGTTATCTCCCGCAATTGCTTCAGAGCCCTTGTCCGCAAACTTTAAATAGTTCTGGTAAGTTTCAAGGTACTGCACTTTTCACACGTCATGATTTATGTCATTCTTATTACATTTCTGAAATACTTTATTCTGATTGGCCAGTTACCATATAAAGCACTTAATATTTCGGAATAGCCCAACCCCTGTTTCCAACCCCTGTTTTGCAATTAATTCAGAATAGGCCTGTTTTTAGTAAGTTTATCTAGAGATACTTTAAATGACCTAAAAAGCCTGCCAACCACTACAGTATGGTTGTAGTTAAAGGTAAGTAGTAATGTCCATCACAATTTATTTAGAAGAGAATTAATGATAAAACGACAGTACAGGTGCTGGTCATATAATTAGAATATCATCAAAAAGTTGATTTATTTCACTAATTCCATTCAAAAAGTGAAACTTGTATATTATATTCCTTTATTACACACAGACTGATATATTTCAAATGTTTATTTCTTTTAATTTGATGATTATAACTGGCAACTAATGAAAATCCCAAATTCAGTATCTCAGAAAATTAGAATATTACTTAAGACCAATACAAAGAAAGGATTTTTAGAAATCTTGGCCAACTGAAAAGTATGAAGATGAAAAGTATGAGCATGTACAGCACTCAATACTTAGTTGGGGCTCCTTTTGCCTGAGTTACTGCAGCAATGCAGCGTGGCATGGAGTCGATCAGTCTGTGGCACTGCTCAGGTGTTATGAGAGCCCAGGTTGCTCTGATAGTGGCCTTAAGCTCTTCTGCATTGTTGGGTCTGGCATATCGCATCTTACTCTTCACAATACCCCATAGATTTTCTATGGGGTTAAGGTCAGGCGAGTTTGCTGGCCAATTAAGAACAGGGATACCATGGTCCTTAAACCAGGTACTGGTAGCTTTGGCACTGTGTGCAGGTGCCAAGTCCTGTTGGAAAATGAAATCTGCATCTCCATAAAGTTGGTCAGCAGCAGTGTCACAGACTGATGGACTCCATGCCATGCCACATTGCTGCAGTAATACGCCCTTTTCACATGACGTCACGCATCTTCCGTTCTGCCGCGAAGCAGTGTATCATTACTTCCGCTAGCACTCCAGTTCATAAGGTGGCGGTAATGCACCTATAAGCTGATTTGCCAACCGCCAATAAAACTCAAGAAGTTACTGCCGCTAGCGCCTCAGAATGGAGTTTACCAAGTGGCTTGCACATCTGCCACAAATACGTCTAGATCATGTACAATGTCTTGCAGACAAATTTTCGCTAACAACAAGATCAAAGCTAGAGAAAGGATACAAATTCTTCGTTGAACAGTACCTGTTTGATTATGAAGGTAAGTGTTTTGTTTTCTTTTTGTGTTAGCGAAGGTGCTAGGATAAGTACTTGAATACGTGTTCTGTCAGTTTCTTTTCTCACTGTTGTTAAATTCCAGCGCGACGGCAAAACGGAAGTTCTTCTTCTTGTTTGTTGCTAGACGGATGTTATGATACACTGCTTTGCAAAAAGGCCAAAGTTAAGTGACGTCATTGTGAAAAGGGCATATTCAGGCAAAAGGAGCCCCAACTAAGTATTGAGTGCTGTACATGCTCATACTTTTCATGTTCATACTTTTCAGTTGGCCAAGATTTCTAAAAATCCTTTCTTTGTATTGGTCTTAAGTAATATTCTAATTTTCTGAGATACTGAATTTGGGATTTTCATTAGTTGTCAGTTATAATCATCAAATTAAAAGAAATAAACATGTGAAATATATCAGTCTGTGTGTAATGAATGAATACAATATACAAGTTTCACTTTTTGAATGGAATTAGTGAAATAAATCAACTTTTTGATGATATTCTAATTATATGACCAGCACCTGTATATGCTGTCAGTAAGTACTGGCAGACATAGTCAGTAGTAGACCTGTTTGTTTTGTTTAAAGAGACATTATTTACCCTCATCTTCGGTCCAGGTTTGAAACCAGAGCAACCAAGGCAACATAATGGCTTTGGGCCACAATTCTACGTGGAAGATATACCTCCACCCTTCACAGCAGGTTATCGCAGCTTTGAAACGGACACCCTCGGAGGTTACTTGATCAAATTATCTTTATGTAAGGTAATATTGTCAACATAGTGCTAATCCGTTGATTTTTGTTTTGTTTTGAAGGTGGTGACAGTTCAGCCCCCAGCTGGCCAGTGAACAACTTGGTCATGAAACAGAAACACAGAAGACCATATAATCCATATACACGAGAGAAACCACGTTACCTCTACAAGAATTAAACCCATCGCAACAGTGTTCTTAAAAATATTGTTTTTGCCCTTTTAAGTTAAAGGCATTCTGCATGCCAGATTTTTCGAAAGAACCAAAACCTTTTTGAGAATATAGACCATATTGGTTGTTCTGCTAGTTTCTCTTGTTATACGAGTGTATTTATTAAAGCAAGCACTCGAATGTTGATGCAGGCTTTTCATCTTGTTTGAAATATATCTTTCCTGTTCTTACTGCACTGATTTACTCTGGATGAGTGTAAGATTCTCGTTGACTGCTGCTAGAGAACTGTTCGTGTATTAGTGGTTTGCCACTTTGAATAATTTTCAGACAAAAATACTTGTTTTTCAATAAACGTTTATTCAAACATTTACATTTTGTGTACAAGCTGATGACCGGTAACCAGTTTTGATTATGAATGACTATGATTACTAACATACATTATAGTTTTAAGTGGGAGGCAACACGAGGAGTAATCTGATAGCAGAAATAACTGACCCCTCTCAATTCCCCCACCTCCTGAACTCCCACATCGGCTGCCTGATCTGTTTCTCTAATCTCTCTCTCCAGCCAAACAAGCCTGGCATCAGGATCCTCGTCTGAGAACTGTAAGAGACTTCCCGAGGTCCTCAGCACTTGTAGGCACTGCCTTATTATCTGACCAGCCTTGACTCGCCCTTCATTAGACCTAACTAAAGCATCTGTAGTACCCTTGTCTAGTATCAAGTCCAGGCTTCTGGACTCGAACTGTCCTCTTAACTGTGTGCAGTCCATCTCTATGAAGGAAAGAACAGAGGACGGGTTCTGCGACTGTAATGATAAGGTATTGGTGTGCTCCTCCAGAAGTCTTATGGCCACAGGAGAGATGTCAGCACATGTGACGTTGACAGCACATGGGGAGTGTTTGTAAACACAAGGTCCTAGGGCAGAGGTACCACAGCCCATGTCCAGGATGTGTAATGGGTGACTGTGGAAATGAGACATGGTCTGTATTACAGGAAGAATGAATTCCTGGACTGCGTGAAATCCAAAGAACCACTCAAAATTTTTGAATTTGCCTTTGCTTCCATTTTCTGCGTAGAATCTGTCCCATGTTGCTTTTTTGTCCATGTTTTCAATCAACTCATCTGTGAACACAAAATTAGCTTAGATGTCTTTTTGTCAGACTGAAATTATGACAGGAAAAAAACCCTGTCATAATTTACATGCACTTTTATTGCAAACCAGTACGACTTTCTTCTGCAGAACACAAAAGAAGATATTTTGAAAAATGTTGGTAACAGAACCGCACAGCTCCCCATTCACTTCTATTGTAACTAATGCAAGTGAATGGGGAGCTATTAACAACATTCTTCATCATATCTTCTTTGTGTTCTGCGGAATAAAGTCATACGGGTTGGAAATGATAAGAGGGCGAGTAAATGATGACAGTATTTTCATTTCGAAGGTGAACTACTTAACCCAACACTCCTTAGGGGTCCTAAACGCACTGTACAACACAGCTTTCTGGCTTCATTAGTTTGTTTATTCTGCACTGTCAGCAAGAAACTAAAATAAATTCAGAACGGGTCACTAACTTGTCAAACTTGTATGGTGCCATCGGCGCGGCTTCGTCAGCTTTTGAAAATGCCTCAGTGAAACAGCAAATCGGTTTAATAGCAACATTTTAAAGACCCTGCGTGCATGTGCGATCAGATAATGACATGACCCGGAAGTATACATAGAATGAAGGGGGCGGCAGAAAAATAATTGAATCAAGATGGCGGATGAGCACCAGGAATCCTCACAGGGAGAGATGGAGGGTAAGTGGAAAAATAACGTTGCTTCACGCTGTCATAAAGATCGGTTGTCATGTTTAAACAAATCAACCAGTAGGGTCCCGCGCGAGGGATGTTGCATTAGAAATAAAATCAGCAATGCAGTAGCAGCAGAAACAGCAGAGCAAAGCACATCAGCTGTAGACAAGACACATCTGGGCTTTTTATTAAGAAATGAAATGTGTCATACTGTACAACGTACATACAACGTTTTTACATACTTATGCGTGTTCGCTACGTTTACGCTTATTTGTGCTTTAATCCGAAATGACGCTGTCAGAGTTGAAACGACATAGAACCGTTGGTTCTACTGAAATAAACAGTAATATGATCGTTGACTATTTCAGGTAACTTACATGTTTCCACGTATATTTGTGGAATTATGTCTGTATTAAGTTACCTGGGCGATATGTTAAGTGTCTGTCAAAACCGTAGAGATCGCGTTTGTTTACATTACGTCTGATTCACTGTGGTATTCTGTATTCCTAACTCTATGACGTAACCGTGAATTCAGCGCGTCGATTGACCATAATATCTCAAAGTAATTATGGATCCATTTGTTTCGTTGTTGTTGCTGGTGTGCAACTTTTAATAGAAATGAATGAATACTTTTCTCAATGTCGGTTACAGATTATTATATGCGTTTCATTTAGGAGTAAACTGCCTCGCATCTGATGAGGCCATAATAGCACAACAGGACCGCATTCAGCATGAGGTAAGTGATCACATTTATGACTTCATACTTCTGTATGTTCTCTTCAAAATGCTGCTGTTCACAAACCTGTAACAAAAAGGCAAAATGCTGTTCATTTGAACATAAAAGTGTTGTGAAACACCAAAATGGAAAAAGGGTCAGAAATGTAAAGTGTTTACCTAATCAAACAGAGGACAGGTGAGGTAAACACACAGTCCCACCCCCAACTCATTTGATTGGTTGTGCCATGTTTGGATAAAAGTAAAACAAGTGTTTACACCTTTTGGGGAAATTAATGTACAAATTGCCTGCGTAGACTTTTTTGGTGTTTTGCCTTTAATTGTACAGCTTAGTGATAGAGAGGACAGGAAGCGAAGTGGGAGAAAGATAGAAGGGGGTGGGTTCGGGAAAGGACCACGAGACGGGAATCGAACCCGGGTGGCCCATGTGTCGGAGCACTGCCCACGAGGCTATCGGCTCCGACACAAATTGCCTGCTTAGTTGTCTCTGTATGTAATACATTTCATAGAAGAGTATTTTACCATAATTAAAACATTAATGTATATAAAATATAACAATGCATACACTTTATTACAGCGTACACAAGACATACAGTGAAAATACTTTCCTCCTGCTGTTGCCATTGCACGTTGCCATGCCATATTCAAATTTACATTTGTGCATTTGGCATTTGTGCTTTAATCCGAAGTGACTTGCAGTGCATTCAACGTACACACATTTCATTAATATGTGTTTTTTCCACCTCTCGACCTTTGTGTTGCTAACACAATGCTATGCATTTTCCACATTTTTAGAATTAAAGTAAACTCAGTGACACATGGAATTACAACTGTAGTGACTGTAGAATATATATATATATTTTACATTTTAGCATCTTTAAAGTATTGTTTGCCTAGAATTTGCTGAAATCTGCTTTTGGCATTTTGTCAGCCAGCTTCTTGAGATCTCATCATGGGATACTTTTCAATCAGTATTGAAAGATTTCTCAGTAGTTCTGGGCTGTTATTGAATGCTTTATTTTTTATTTTTTATTATTTAAACATGTAATTTTGTAGTTGAGAACTTTGTTGGGGTTAAAGATCTTTAATGACTTTTTGCTGTCTTCCTCACGTGAAGCTATAACATGGCTTTAGACAAGAGGGCTTATGTTATGTGGCCCAGTCTTAACATCCGGTAGACCTCCACTGAGAATCAATTACTGTTGAGTAGTTTTAAGTTAATTTTATACAATTAATATACAATAAAAAATAATATTAATCTAAATAAAATATAAAACAATTTGTATATTATAACCAAACGCAGACCGGAAGTTAACTTTGGGCCAGCGTGTGCATTTCCTTGTGTATTCCATAAAGATTATCAGGTTTCACAGTCAAACGAGTTACAGATTTACAAAGTCAGGAGGGTGTTTTAAAAGATGACAGAATTGTAAGTTTGGGGTGAACTGTCACTTAAATAGCTTGTGTTTTGTTTTAACAGATAGCCACCACTAACCCTTTAGTGTCAGACAGACAAGATCTCTCTGTGCTTCAGGGGGAATATGCTGCAGAGGACACAATCTACCAACTCAAGATAAAGGTGACTGCAGCTTTATGAGCTCACATGGCTTTTTTGCACTGCACAAAAATGATCCACAAACTTGGATATCAAATCTGGACCCGTATGTATGAAGCCACTCACTCAGAGTAAAATTTTACTCTCAAGTGTGTCAAAATTCTAAGAATGACGTAATTTTACTATTCTTACAGTTAAGAATAAGAGTGATTCAAAAGGATTCATAAGTGTATAGTAACAAGAGTAACAAGATGGCATTACAGAGGCATATACCATGGACTTTACAACAAAGAAACAATGTGTTGGAATGACATAATGACAGGGAGTTAATAAACTAATATAATAATATAAAACATTTTAAGGATTTGCAGCTTTGGTCTTTTCTTTATATACAGATATAAGTGCAATATAGAAGGATGGGATTCAGCAGCTTAATTAAATTAACTGTTAAAACTCAATTAGAAGTATGTAAAACCAAGCCAAAAAAGGATACATTTTTGTCATATGTTTGTACATAATGCAAGTTAAAATGTTGAAACTGCAATTTTTCACTTTTGCATCTCTGTTGCCATCTCTGTTTGAAAAACAAAATTGCAGGTTACTTTATGTATTTATTCATATATGGGTTGAAGTTGACCGAAGTTAAATTTTGCACAAAATCGTACAGCCCAAATTATCAATCACTATTATAAGCTTACCGTTTTAAATCAGGGGAAGGTATAAGATGACTTTTTATGTACTTGCCCAATAACTTTTGGTTTGTTTTACCTAAATAAGTTATGGATTGCAAGCTGTATATATAAAATAATGAAATATTTGTAATGTATTATTTCAGTCATGAATAAATGGTGTAATGCTGCTGTGACTTCACCCTTGCAGGCTCCCTGTTGGACCCTTGACCTGTTCAGAGGTCAAGGGTGGCCATTTTGTGTTTAAATCATTGTAGTCCTCAATTTACAACACTTAAGTCAGAACTTAAGAATCAGACTTAAACTTTACTGAAAGTTGCTTTTAACTTCTTTATAAAAGTCTCTTACTCTTAGAAAAGTCCTTCTTTTTACTAAGAATTTTTTGACACTTAAGTCAAAGCTTAAGACTATTTTTAAGAGCATTTCTGAGAATTGTTAAACATACGGGCCCTGTGCCCGTATTCTTAAAGCTTCTTAGAATCCTCTCAGAAAGCTCTTAATTTAGCTTTAAAACTTTTACGTAGGAGTCTTAGCTTAAAAGCGATTCAGGACCAATCTGAGAGCAACTTTGAGCAAGGAAAAGACAAAAACTTTTATCTTAGTGAGGAGGCGGGGCTGACCCCGTTGCTATGTATGACACAGTCTTTTAAGGACTGGATTGGTTGGTTGGCCAAGAAGGAAAAAAGAGCGTTTTTAAGTAGGGCTGCAGCTATCGATTCTTTTACTGATCGAGTATTCTACTGATTTTCCATCGATTAATCGGGTATTCGGATAATAAGTACTTTTTCTTCATTAAAAAGCAATACTAAATATACAAGAGAAAATAAGACAGGTCTCTTATAATGAGTAAAACAACTAATTTGTTTCCTTTTTAGAACAATTAGAGTTTTTATTACTGAAATAGCATACATTAATATCTGTGAATATTAAATTCAAAATGCAATATAATACAAATATACTGTATAAATAAGAAACATAATTTCAAAGGTAAACAACTAACTTCAGCTTATGCATGATGAATTAAATTTATATATTACTATGTAATAGTAAAAACAGGAAACTAAAACTAATTAGTTTTAGTTTCCTGTTTTTACTATTACATAGTAATATACAGCCTATGACTTTTATTTTGGCAGGTTGTCGGAAGACGCTTATTTTTTAGTATGTCTGTTTCTTCATTCAAACAATAACATGTTTGTGAAATAAACTCTCAGAGCAACTCTGGAGGTGAAGTTCATGTCCTCATTCAGCGCAGACGCAGACATATTTATGAGCATCACGTGTGTAGCACGTTAAACTGTGCAGTTCATTCACTCAGACACGCAGAACAGCCAGATGGCATGTGTAAGTAACAGGATTCGGCATCCACTAGTCCGCATCTAGTTTGATGGACTCAATGCAATCGCAAAATAGACTAAAACTAAGTAAAATAGCAGTTCACCATTTCAGTAAGCTATCACTTATTTATCAGCATGAGAAATACGTGTGAGCGTGTGAACAGACTAAAATGCGTGTGTCTCACGGCGAATGCGTGAGACTTGAGAGCCCTGTAACATGAATAGAGTTTAGTGGGCTGTGCGTCAGTAATAACGGTCCGTGGGGAAACTCAGCGCTCCTTGTGTCTGTAGTTAAATGGATTAAACAAAGCTTCGAGGCAATTTTTTTTAAAAAATTGCCTCGATGATTTTTTGTATTCGAATTACTCGAGTTACTCGAGGAATCGTTTCAGCCCTACTTTTAAGTATAGGGTCGTTAGTTTGATATTGCACATGTAGTTTTTTCCTGTTTTACCGTACTCACGCACACACACAAACACACACGCACTATATATTTTTTTTTATTTACCATGCTGTTAATGTCAATGTATTTGATAGAAAATGAAGAGTGACACAATAAGTTTCTGTAAGTGCTGTAATTGTTTGTGTGATCACTATAGAAGGTTGTGACGGAACCAAATCATCTCTGCTGCATAGCTGCATTTCTCCAGTATTAATTACTTTCAGGGTTCGTACAGGTGCTTTAAATCCTGTAAAATGATTGAATTTGAATATAGTCATTTTAAGGTTAGAAAAGTGATTGGATTTGGGATCAAGTGCTTAAAACTGCCTAAAACTTTAATTTCGTTGCTTTCATAATAATTTTATTAAGCAATTTTACGGAGAATTTTTCTTTTGAAATAAAATATACATTTTGCACAACGAAAATACGAAAAAAATCGGCGCGTGGCTATAATGTTATCTGCCAGTCTTTTGGATGTGCGCCCTCTGGTGGATCAGAGTAGGAGATGAAAATATGCCGGGCATTTGCCGTTTCAATGCTCGTTGGCTGGAGGACGAAAATTACAAATTATGGCTAAAACGTGGACCAAATCCTCGAGTGGGCACCTGCAAAGTATGCAAAAAGGACGTGCAGCTCTTCACCATGGGGCCAGCTGCGCTTTCAAGTAGGGCTGTCACGATAAACCGACGATAAATGTCACGTGATTTATGCACAGCTTTTGAGTGAAGTACGGGAAAATGCTGCTGCATCCGAAAGCCAGAGGGCGCTCTCGTGCGGAAACGCCAAATACGCACTGCAGAAGAAGACCATAACACGTTCTAGAATCTAGGAAATGCCTATGGACATCTTTTTATCACTGTTACTCAAGCCTCATCAGGTATTTTCATGATAATAAAGTATATTTATAATGATCATGTTTGACCGGTGTTGCTTTTTCAAATGCACATTATAAGCGACTCAAACTCGCACTGCTTTTAGATCGAGCAGCATTTCCTACTGATCCCAGAGCCGTGCTTCACGGACAAGCTACGCATTAAAAAAATATTGACACATTGCATATCGCAGCCAGCTCGATTGAAATAGGATTTAGTGGTACCGCAATAAAATATCGTGCAGCCCTACTTTAAAGCCACATGAAAGGTAAGTTTTTCGATATTTTCGATTAGGCCAATTAAGTTTAAGGTAGATGGAAAAATTCGCGAACTAATTGTAAGGGATGTAAAGTGTAATTGTAGGTCTTTTTTGCCAGATATGGTCGGAAATGAACAGGGACTCGGGCAGAAATTAGCCTATCTTACTTAAAAACTACGTGAAGTTGTGTGTGTGTGTGCTCACCGACTGAATTCTGCAGTGTCGCGAATTCTTTCTTTCATCAAACAACAAAGTGCTAATACGATGTTAACGATATCAGGGATTAGATTTTTTTCGTATAAATAAAGATTTTTAATTTTTTTTAGCTCGCTGGGATCACCCGCGTAAAGTGCAAAATGTTTTTGTGACGGGGTGGGGGGGTTGGGTGCTGTGTGGTAGAAAAGGCGTAGATGCGCCATCTAGTGGCTGTGTATTGAAACAGAGAAATACATTACTGTTTTTAGTTTTTTAACACTACACAAAAGTTTGAACAAAATACAATCAAGGGAACTTTTATAACGTAATGTTAAACACATATCTTTAAGATTGAAATACATATGATAGATATGATAACCAGTTCATTTTTTTTCTTCTGAACTGTCACAAATTTACAGGTGGGGCATTTTCCATACTGTTAAAACAGTACCTTAGTCTTATCCTAAAGTAATATTGACAAACTAAATATATCATTTGAAAGCTTACAACCTACTGTTCCCACATTTGGTGACTAATTTTCAAAACAAATTACATAGGAACAGTATTATATTAATTGCATTTTAATGAGCAAAAATTGTTTTAAATTTAAAGAAAAACTTGATCGATTCTCTATTTGTGATGCGGCGGCAACCTATAATTCGCACCCGTGTTCTTTCCATGTTTCTTTTGTGTTATTTTATGTGGTCAAATCATATCAATTACAAATAAATGCCCACAGTACTGTATAGGATGTCTGCTCTGCTTTGTGAGTTAAATGACAATTTGCTCAAGTCTTTTATGGAATAAATTTAGTATAGTTAGTATATAGTATAATTACATATAATTGGCATACAGTATAACTATGGATTATCTACAAAGGAACATACAGTATATGTATGTCAGCATGTAATTAAAGCAGTTGTAAGTGACTGGGAAAGTATAAAAACGCACATTAAAAGTGCTTTTAAAGTGCTGGATTTTGATGTTGGAAAGGTGTAAGAACCCTGTACTTTTTTCTTTACTAGGATCTTTTCTGTCATTTTAAGGGGAAACGCCCACATTTCTAAGAATTTTCGTAGAATTTTGTCACTAGGAGCAACTCTTTGCGCTAAGATTTTTCATGAAAACGGGCCACCGTAAAATTAAAGATCCTAGTAAAGAAGAAAGTAATTCATGAAGCATCTTAACCCTTAAAAGAGCTCTTAAGGTCCAAAATTTTAGGAGTAGCGAGGAGGAATTTTAAGAGACTTAAGAGTTTCTTTAGCAGCAGAGAAAATGGACGAAACACAAAAAGTGAGAAGAAATGTGTTGCAATGCATGACAATTTCCATATTACTTTTAGGTTTATCAGATTTCGTGTGTGTGTGTGTGTTCAACTTTTGATTATCTTGGTTTTGGTTTTCTTCTATAGCTGCTTTGATGCAATGCAAATTGTAAAAGCGCTATAAAATTACATTGAATTGAATGACAGTGAGTTAATAAGACACAACACATTAGATGTTTGTGACCGATCCTATTAGAGACACGCTCCAAAACAGCGCAGAAACAGTGCCATAGTGCCAGAAATAGAAGAAATCACTACATTAACATATTTAGCAACTGGAGAAATGCAGCAGAAATGATTTGGTTCTGTCACAATCTTCTATAGTGATCACACAAACAAATACAGCACTTACAGAGACTTATTGTGTCACTGTTCATTTTCTATCAGATATGTTGACATTAACAGCATGGTAAATAAAAATATAAAGAATATATGTGTGTGTCTGTGTGTGTACGTGAGTATGGTAAAACAGAAAAAAATGACGTGCAATTTCAAACTAATGACCCTATACTTAAAAGCGCTCTTCTTCCTTCTTGGCCAACCAACCAATCACAGTCTTCAAAAGACATAGCAACGGGGTCAGCCCCACCTCCTCACTAAGATAAAAGTTTTTGTCTTTTCCTTGCTCAGAGTTGCTCTCAGATTGGTCCTGAATCACTTTTAAGCTAAGACTCCTACGTAGAAGTTTTTAAGCTAAATTAAGAGCTTTCTGAGAGGAGTCTTAGAAGCTTTAAGAATACGGGCCCTGATCTTTAAGGCTGAAATCTAATTTGAAAATTAATTTCATGTTTTTAAGAGAATGTTTTGCTTGTGAAACCTTACTCTCATTAATGGTTAAGATCTTTACATTCTACTCTCATCCACAGGACCTTCACAAAAAATATTCCCACATTCGGAAAACACGGCCGGATGGGAATTGTTTCTACAGAGCCTTTGGCTTCGCACATTTGGAGTCATTACTGGAAGACAGCAAAGAACTGCAAAGGTAATGTATTGTTTGATATGATCATCCCATGCTGTATCCAGGCCCGGCTCCAGATTTGAGATGAAAGGTGAGCCAAGTGATTTGGGCGGAGGGGGTGGTAACTAAACATATATTTTTTGCCCCAAACTATTTCCTATAAACAAACTGTTTACAAAAGAACTATTTAGCTTTTTAAATTATTCGTACGTCTAGTATTAATATTGTATATTTTACATTCTTTTACTGTACTGTATATAGTCTACATTTTTTTTACATTTACATTTATTTAACATTTTACAATTTAGTAACTTTAGATTTGTTGAAAACATGAAAAAGAGCTATTCATATCACTATAATATTCAAATCATTAACTTTCTGCTCATTTTAAAGAATTCTGTCACAAACTCATCCATGTCCAGTCCATGTGTTACTGCTTTTTCATGAGCTAAAAGTACATTTTTTTTCCTCTCATGAAGCATTGTTCGGCTGAATGATGTCAAAACCATCACTCGTCAGCTGAACCAGTAATATTTGATGTAACGGGTGTAATAATTATTCATCTGTCATTTGGGGTTCGGGTGTGGGTCGGGAAATAATACGGATCCAGTAACCAAGACTATTTCGACTCGCCTCAGCTGATACCAAGATGCTTTTACACGGTCCTGTGCTTATTTGTGTTCAAGCTCTTGTCTGAAGAGCTGGTTTCTAATTGCAGTGCGCTTTGCAGCGTTGAGCACTTTAGCCAATCGAGTGACTTTTTGGACAGCAGCCAGCTATAGTGAGAACTCAATACATTGTCACAATTTAAATAAACGTTTTAGCTCATAATGCTCCTGGTCCATTTTCTTCATTAAGCTTTATTTAGCCTTGATGGGCTAAATGGGCTTAGCCTTTAGCGGCTTTGGTATGATTGTACAGAAAAAGGTAAGGGAAATTTTTGTTAATATCACATGAACAATATAGGCTATTTTTAACTAATTTTGCATAAATCAAAATACATTTCATAAATCACTAATCAATTATAGAATAGCTACTATTAGCTAACAATATTTTAGTGGATTCACTCTGGTTGTCTCTCCCGAAACTCTGCCATATATAGTTATTACATGTTTAAAAATGCATTAACCAGGAATTCCTAATATTTTGTTACTTGTTGCGTGAGAAAATAAATGGGCAATTCCAACGTTATGGACGTGACATTTTGCGTTATGGACGTGACATAAAAATGCTCAGAGAATGAATTTGTTACAAATATATTGAACCATGCATTTATATTTTACTAAACCCTTGTTGATAGAGTTTAAACATAAAAAAATGTCAGTCTATGAACACATTTTCTATTTTAAAAAAGGGAAATAAACAAGCGTTATGGATGTGACAAAAAAAGGACGCGTTTTTTGGGAGACGACAAACTTTGTAGGATTTCTGTGAAATAAAATGCACAATCCTAAAGCAATAATACCCAATTAATGGAGAAGGGATGCCTCTTTATAGAACATAAAATAGTTATTTTATATTAATCTTCATGTGTCCATTTATGAGGAATATGTAGCGTTATGGATGTGACAATCCTGAAAATGGCACTTACCTGACTATGAAAAATCATGCACTAAAAATTAAACAAATGCTTTACAAATTTGAAGAGAGACCTCACATGGGTATTTGAACCACCAAATGTTAAAATCTGAGCTGTTACCACAGTAAAAACCATTGGTAAAAACTTTATTTTTTCATGGTAAGGTTGACATTTTCACGGAATTGCCCAAATGGTTTTGTCTACATCATGTAGATGTAATGCATGTGCGCTTCGGGTCGTGGCATTTTTGTCAAACGGGTAGAGTCGGGTACGGAATTAAATTAGTGCTGATGTCGGGTGTTGTTTTAATTACTGCGTGTGCGGGTTTATCAAACAGGACCCGCGCAGGACTCTGACGCAGAGTCGCTGAGAAAGTCACGCCAAGTCAGTTTTTTCACAGCAACAGCGGTTCACGGATCCTCTCTCTCAACGGCTCTGGGTGGAGGTAGGGTGGGCAAAGCTTCTGATAAGGTGGGCAAAGCCCACCCTGTCCCCCCTGTGGAGCTGGGCCTGGCTGTATCTCCCTACACACCATGTACCTAAAGTTGTCACCGTGTTGGACAGTGTTGATGTACATTTCACTTTTTTTGAGTCCCTATAATCAGTCCTATTTTTAACACTTTAGGTTTAAAGCTGTGGCAGCTAAAAGCAAACTGGACCTTGTGAACCAGGGCTTTACAGAGTTCACTATTGAGGACTTTCACAACACGGTGAGTTATAAAAATCACCATTTGAACCGTGTACATTTTACATAAGGACGAATAGTTTCTCATCTGTTTTTGCTTTCTGTGATTTTCTTGATCAGTTTATGGACTTGATTGATCTGTGTGAAAAGCAACAATCGCTTGGCGAACTGTTGAGCTCCTTTAATGACCAGAGCGTGTCTGACTACATAGTGGTTTACCTGAGGCTTCTCACCTCTGGATACCTGCAGCGAGAACATGGCTTCTTTCAACACTTCATAGAGGGAGGTCGCTGTGTCAAAGAGTTTTGTCAGCAGGTGAGAGAAAGTTGGAATTGTTGGAACACTTTTTTTATAAACTTTATTGAAAAAGGCATTAAAGTGATGTGAAAAAGAGTTTGCTTTACTACAGTGTATAGCTACATATTAATAATTTTCAATAAAAAAACAGGGGTCTAATGTAAAGAAATGTGTAGATTTGCTTCTTTAGGTGTGCATATTTACGCTAAATGTATTTTTCAATAAATCCCAGAATGTGCTTGGAGAATGTTTTAATGCCCATTTTGTATGTACGTAACATCTATCTTACTGTAGTTTTTACTTTTAGAACGGTTTAACTCATTAGTGCCCAGTTTCACAGACAAGGCTTAAGACTAGTCCCAGATGTTTTAACTAAAAACAACTTGCCCTGACATTTCTTAAAATATACCAGTCCCTCAAGATGCACACCAGTAATGTTTTCGTCTAAGGCATTTCTATAAAAGCGACTTAAATATCGTAATTTAACTAAGACATATTACGGGCTTAAACTAAGTCTTGTCTGTGAAACTTATCATTTACTTGTGGTCCTTGGCTTAATACTCGGTTTAATTCTTTAGGAGGTGGAGCCCATGTCAAAAGAAAGTGACCACATCCATATCATTGCCTTAGCAAAGGCACTGAATGTGCCCATATTAGTGGAATACATGGACAGAGGAGAAGGTGGAACAGTGAACCATCATATCTTTCCTGAAGGAAGAGAGCCGCGCATCTTCCTCCTGTACCGTCCTGGCCACTATGACATCCTGTATAAGTGATTCTCTTTTTCCTCTGTGGTTCCATTGTAAAGAAACCATCCCAGTTCAGCAAAGTTGAATCATACATCTGTATGCAAAGCTTCTGCTATGATTAAACACAAACAGTTATCACTTAAGTTTCCCCTCATTACAAAAATACTTTTCTTAATACAGAATTAAAAGCCCTTGATCGCAGAAAAATTCACACTGCATCAAATGACAGCATTAGGCTTGTACAGTAGGGTTTTCTTTGTGGTTGTAAATGTTATCGACTCGCTTTTAGTGTTTTTCCTTTGTTACACTGCCTTTCATGAGTTTTATTAAAGGGATTTAGTTTACACCTCACTTAAGGTCTGATGTCAATTTGTGTTCCCTGAAATTCCACATGTTGATTTGACTATAAACCAGGTTACAATGTGAACGTCAGTCAATGTCAAAAGGTCCACAATTTGTATTTGTTATTTATTAACTAGTGCTTCAGACAAAACACCAAAAGTCCATTTTTGCCGTAGCACAAATGGTGTTCTTGTTGCTCTCGTTCGTCATTGCGGTTTTCTGTGCAAGTCACACGAGTTCGACAGGATCCACCCAGCTGGACCAAGAACAGCAACGAAGAGAAAGCCCATCACAAATACACTCTCCTAAAAAAAAAAAAGTAAAATACGATGCATTAGTGTGACACTTTTGCCATTGTAATTAACGTGACACGGAGGAAAAACGCGTCGATTTAAAATAAGACTGCACACATTTTTCACATTTGCGGTAAACTTACCGCAACGCCAATACTCCCTTGAGCGGTTTTTGAGGTGATGTTTGACGCATGTCTAAACGCATATTGTTTAGGTAGAAGTCTCGCGCTTTTAAGCGCTTGTAGCAAACCGAACATCATTTATAATACACAAGCGTAGTCACAAGAGAATAGCCAAAACTCATTCAACACAAACGCGCACGCTTAATTTATATTGTCACGTTTCCCGCCAAATAGTTCTTTCAGGCGTATGATGACGTGTTCAGGCCAATAGTATTCAGCTGCAGGCCCGCAGCCACTCATTTAGGACACGCGTCACAAACGCATTAACAGCATGGCGGAGATCAGGGTGATATATGTCCAGTTTTTGTTTATATGTTGTAAAAAATCAATGTATAAGTTAGGTGTTTATTGCAACTATTATGTGCACATCTTTCACATATTATAATTAAAGTTTAAAATCGTATTGTGTGTTTTATTTTTGCGGACACTCGGCTCTCTTTTTAAATAGGGTGTTGTAAAGGGGCTTGTCTATCTTTATTATTGGTTATTATTTCTTGATAATTTGTATTTATTCCATACAATACATAACTCATTTATTTGTGTGTTTGTCGTACACGTACTTTAAGGCACTTAACTGTTAGTTACTTTGTCAGTTTAGACAAAAAAATCTTAGCTTCATATACTGTGATAGGCTGACTGAGACCAGTTTTTACTGCACCAATGCATTGTTGTTCTTTTGTTGCACAAATTGCTTCTATTGTTTTCCCCTACTTTGTACGTCGCTTTGGATAAAAGCGTCTGCTAAATGACTAATGTAAATGTAGACGGTGAGTATGTGTTATTTATTTTTTATTTATTTTTTTTCATTCCAGGAAGACGTGGAGTATACTTTGTGTGAAACACATGATAAAATGGGACTGAAAGTTAACTCTTCTTTTTAAGAGTCTTAATTTCTAAGTGTTTATTATTTCTGTTGCAATTATGCATATACTATACATTTATTAAAATGTAAAAAATATGTTCTGTTTGAGTGTGTTTTGTTGAAATGTAAGAAATGCAAGACTTTATTTTCTATTTATTTGAATTCTGAAAAATTATGTATATTTGACATTAAAAGTCTACACTTTGTCGTGTAGTGTTGTTACAAACTGAATAGATTCGCATATTCGCTTAATAGGACCAGGTGTTATAATCCCACAGTTTCAGCAGTTTATGTAAGGAATAATTGACGACGGGCCGTTCAATTATCGAATGTTAATGCACACCCCGAGGTGGTAATGCGGCCACGACGCGAAGCGGAGTGGCCGTTACACCTCGGGTGTGCATTAACTTTCGATAATTGAAAGGACCGGAGTCAATTATTCCGCTTATACCACGGTCACAACACCACAAGACGTTGTTACGATGTTTTATGTCAAGACATTTGTATGGTATTTGTCCCGGAATGCTCTTGCTGGTAGAACTAATTTCTTACGCATCTCATCTGAAGGCGTTGCTTGAGCGAGAGCGAAGACAGGACATGCACATGCATACGCGTTTGCTTCACTGAGAGTGAAAAGACAAATATCTATATTTGATTTGTTTTCGTCGTATTAACACCCCTGTCGTATAAGAAAATATTAAGAGAAAAATGTGACACGGAGGATTCTGCGCCAGCTGCGGTGCTCGCAGTGGCATAGAAAGCTTCCTGCTGTGTGTTTTAAGTCCCGTTTACCCATCCACAGACGAATTTAACATGTTGTTTTTGTTATGTTTGTGCTTCGTGTTTTATCTTTAACCCGATGATTGTCATGTAGTTTGCCGTTACCTTTGATATATGCTCTTAGTTTTTCGGCTGAACAGTCCTGTACAGTGCTCTCGCCATTGTGTGTTCAAATGCTGTGCCATAAATAATAGTTATTTCTTCTCAGACAATGGAATTTGCCTGTCACTTGTCTGTTGTTGATACGTATTCACTGGGGACAGTAGGCTACATTTAAGTTCAACTGGGCGCAGTGATATGGAACTTAATTCGGTCGACAAATCTGGAACTACTTCATAGGTGTGCGTTTAACTGAAAAATAATGCACACCCGTCGAACGGGGGGGGGGGGGGGGGGGGGTTGGGTACAAAAACTGTTGGTAGCACGAGCTGCGCTAAACCATATATGGTTCGCCTTCACTTCCGGCCTGAGACTGGTGGTTTGGATCGTGTGTCCTGAAACGTGTGGTGCTGCGGGCCTGCATCTGGATACATCTCGTTCCGGCCGTCATTCACACTGAACTCTGGTCGAGCGTGAGAACCTCCGCAATATTTGAATCTGATTGGTTGAGCAGGCAAATATGTTTTTTATGAAGTGGATGATTTGAGACAAGAAAAGCTTTTTTACAAAATAGCAGAGAAACCACATTCTTAAAAACAAGAGTTAAAGTATTTCAAGTACTAGAATGCATAACATTTTAGGTGTCAAAAGGTTTTGACTTTTTTAAACCTCCCCGTTCCTTCAGAGTTTGGTATTGACAAATAATTTCTTATCAATAATAGTTGTATTTTATGTATGCATAAGTATAAAATAATTAACAGAATGCTCTTTAAATAGTTTTAAATGGAATACACAATAGCATGCCAGTCTTCATGAAACTACCCAATACAACTTCAGAAAAAATACTTTTAATGGTAAACAATTTATGTTTTAATCACACAAAAAAGGAAAATGAGCAATAAACCACATATTTTCTTTCATCTCCTCCCTGACCTATTTACCATGTATGATACAACAGAATGAACAAGTACTTTATAGTAAATAAACTATAAGGTTTACACACCTTAAGCAAACAAAAGCAAGCCTTATTGACAACTTGCAGCTGTAATACAAATACAAACATGTATTCCTTTTTTGCCTGTAAAAATATGGAAGCCCTTCAAATACAAACACATTTACTTCAGATTGTTTTGCAGGGGGGAAACAATGTAAGAACTTTAAGGCAAGTAATGATTATTAAAGCAGCATTCTCTTTCCTCTTGACTAGTGTTCAGTTTCTAATAAGAAGGAAAAGAAAATCGAGTAGCATTTGTCCCAAACATTGTTGCGTCGATGTGTAAGACACATTAAGTTATACACAGTGCATCTCATTTAACTGAAAAAAAAAACATTCACCATATTTACAGTAAATTAACTGCAATGTCCATTAACAAGCTTCAAAATTCTACTACTGTTAACACCATATTAGGTTTTTGGTAAAGTAAGGCTGGTATTTAAGACATTCCTCAAACTCAATCTTTGGTAACAAAAATGATCTGAGAAAAGTTTAGCAAACACAATAAGGCATATTGAATATGAACAAATGAGTATAAAACTGGGTGCCTCACAAACAAACAAATAACAGACCACAATGTTTCATTTAAGAAAAGTTCCAGTTATGACGGAATGAAACTTCCACTATGTACACTTACCCAATGTACATACCAATTCTTTACAAAACAAAACATTTTTTAATGAGATTTACAATAAGCCGGTTGGTACAACGGTAGTGTAAATTATAAATGAACCCCTTAACTTATTATTTAAATTTCTATATTATTTACTAAGAAATCATATGTGTGAAAATATATTCACACATAAATAAATAAAGGCGAGCACAATCTCCCTGCTGTTTTCAAAGAGCAGTGTATGTGCACACATACAATATGTTCTTTGGTGGTTTAAACAAGCGTCTGAGGTTAACTTGTGTAAGCGCAAAAAACATTCCGGCCGCTATTAGTGCAGCGGCGGTGAAGTCCTAAATGACCACCTCAAGTACATGTAGTGTATTGTTTTCACGTTGAACTGAGTTCAGTCTTCAGTAATTGCGTTTCACCAAATGCAAACCTCAAACCATTATAATGTCCATTTTTGGGAACATTTCGCTGTACATATTGCAAAGCCATTTCAGTTTCTAACACACAGACATACACAGTCAGGTTAAAATAACATCTATCAATCAAACCTAGCGTCAGTAATGGCCGTACCCCAGGCCCAGGCTCTCTCGAAGTCCTCTGAGCTGCTCCTCCCCAAGCCTGATCTTGTCCTCCAGTTGCCTCTGTTCTACCAGTAGAGCCGCTTTCATCTTCACGAAGTGACCGTAGTCACGCATCTGTTCTGGTGTCAGGCAGCGACCCAGGACCTGGCCGACAGCCTGCTCACGTCGGTCCACGTGTTCCTTGAGCTCCTGAGCCTCTCCCATCTGCACCAACAGCTGCTTTTTCTTCTCCAGAAGTTGTAGCTAGAAGTGGCAAGTGAAAGAGCATGAGCATGATTTTTGGCTTAAATAGTAAGGAACAAATTTATAATACACCATCTCTCTTACCCTCTCGTGGTGACCAGTCTCTGGATCGACACAGTCCAGGGCGCTTTCCACCCGTAGAAGCCTTCCAGAAAGAGACAGCAACAGGCTGGTCACCTTGTCCAGGTCACCAATGAACATGCGGTACTTGTCCACCTCATTGGGCTTACAGATAGCAAGAACCAGGCTCTCCACCTCTTCTCCCAGCTGAGCGTTGGCCCGTATGTCCTCCTGAAGACCCCTCTGTGCCTCGCGGAGAACACCCAGCTTTTTATAAAGGCTCTCCATCAGCTGCTTCTGTAAATATGTTCGATCACGGTGAGGATGTGAAGATACACGTAGGCACAAGTAGGCTAGGATGATGTGAGCTTTGCAAATGTAACCACAACAATAACATTTTAGTGTAAAAAGTGACAACTATCACCTTATAATTAAGTTCTTCTTCTTCCTCCTCTTTCCTTTCAGAGATCTCTCTCATCCTGGCAAGAAATTGGGAGTTCTCAGGTAATGTGTCATAACAGGTCGACCGTGGGACTTGAGTTGTGGATGTTCCCAGTCTAGAAGGCCTAGAAAGGAGGCATGGATATTGTTATTGATAATGAAGATGGCTTGGTTTTGTGAGGGTTGAATAAGACTTTCAAACAAATGTCACATATATAATACATATAAAGAACAAAGAATCTTCTCAAATAATAGTTGTATTACCTCTCCAGAGAGCCTCCACTCATAGGGTAGCCTCCTCGCCAGCTCTCTCCACTCATTTCTGTCTTCACACTCTGAGGAAATAAATCTCCTATCAGATGTTTTCTAGATACTCCATACTCCTCCTCCAGAATGGAATTCACCAGGGAACCCCTGTGCCCTCTTGTAATTCTTGTTGATGGAGCCTCTTCTGCCGGCATGTTGTCAAGGTCTGTTTCCAACACAATAACTGGTCGGGCAAAACCCTGCATCTCCATCTTTTCGTCCGTTTCCCGCGTGTCAACTTCTCCGGCACGTTCATTCTCAGAGATCTCATCTATGTCTGTCTCTATGGGAAAGTTTCTGTCGCCAGCACCAGATGGACCGTGAGAGGAAACATTATGGAGTTTGGGAGCTGCACCAGGAAAGCCAGCTTGCTGGTGGTAGTTGTTCATGGAGAAGTAGGATTCTGGAGACACGGGTACAGCTGATGAGCTGTTTTCTGGTACTTCAAGAGATCTTGTAGCGGTTTGTGTAGCAAAAGGGTGAGGATGACACCTATCCCAGTCTGCTTGGTGCTCATGAAAGTTGGGTTTTACCAATGTGGATCTAGGCTCATGTTTTGGCACGACAGAAGTATGGGCAGGAATTCTGAAATCAAACAGAAAAATATTTCATCAACATTTTACACAGACACTAACTCTATATTGTTCTTTATTATACGTCTGCATGTACCTTGTGCATGGCTCCGCTTGCGCTGAAGGTTGAATAAACTCTCTTCTCGTGTCACAATTCTGAGGTGACACGTCTCTCTCCCTTGGAGACAGGGCAACAGGTTTAAAAGTGCGGCCTGTACAGGCAGGGCTGGGTGGAGCTACGGAGTATTCCTGACAGCAGCAGTGATGGTTCTCGGAAACGTCTCTAGGAGGAAGACTATAGGAACGCTGACGTGTAATTTTAGGAACACTAGGGGGACAGGGTGGGCACTGCTGTGGCCAAGGTGGAGAGGAAGAGGGGGAGGAATAGAGTGGAGGGGAGGTGAAGAGGTTGTGGTGGGATGCTCGCCTCTTGTGGAACTGCTCCCATTTTGGAGGTGGCGGACGAGGAGGTGGTGGTCCTTTTTTCTTTTTTACTTCACCTATACCTACTCTATTCTCATCCAGGTCGCCAAGAGTGGACGCACGCATTCTGCTGACACTGGTGTTGGGAATGTGATTTGGGTGTTGTGTCTCCACACGGATGTCATTTTCTGACATGGCACGGTTTCTAAGGGGTGAAAATAATGCAGGATGCTCCTCGGCGCTTTCAACGGCTACCCTGTGACTGCTTCGACCAGCATAGGCAGGAACAACATCACCCTCTGCCGTCCTGTACCTGTAGTCTCTGGAGAACAGGAAAGAAGACAAATATTATTAATGCTTCTTAAACTTTGATGTGAAGTTCTACTATGAGGGGTTATTATACGCTATTAATTGTATTTTCTAATTGTTCTTAACCAATGAAACAGTCTATTTGGACAGTTAAAAACAGACACTTTACCTCTCTGTCAGACTGAATTTCCTGTTTAGTTTTGTTTGTTCCTGTTCCCGTACCGGATGGGCCTGGAGAAAAAAGTAAAATGTAAAAACGAAGTTGAATAAAAGGATGTGCTCTGTCTATTAAAATGCTTCCTTTCATTTATTTATGCTGTATGGCCAAAGCAATGATTTTTTTTAATTAAATTTCTTTTATTTATTTTGACAGTGGGAATTTAACTCGTGGCATTTTTACACACTAATTATTTAGCATATACTGTAGTATAATCTGACCATAATTTTTTTCTTACCTATAGGATTTCAACAAATGTTACACAATCCATTTAAATGATAGCACAGATGTTAAAATGCTAAGATGACATCACCATCTTCAAATGCTACAGCTTCTTAAAGTACACACAAATAATGATTGTTCCAAAGGATATTTTAAATATATATACATTTACAGGAAAAAATTAAACACCTACACCATCAATATAAAAGGCCTAAAAATACCCAAGACAATGGTTGATTTAAAAGAGCTTCTTTAAGAACTTTTTTAAGAGTTACTTTGCAATTACTTTGTCTTTATCCATGTGAACATTCAGTTTTTTATGTAGTGGCAACTGCTAAAACAACATGCACACGTTTTTGTTACATTTTAGCCATTTTATACCGGTCTAGCCATCTTATATATTTTTGTAATCTACTGTATATGGCACCACACCAAAATTTCTTAACAATGACAGCTCAGGTGTAAAAGAATATACAGGTGCTGGTCATATAATTAGAATATCATCAAAAAGTTTATTTATTTAACTAATTCCATTCAAAAAGTGAAACTTGTATATTATATTCATTCATTACACACAGACTGATATATTTCAAATGCTGATGCTTCCTGCTGTTGACCAACTTTATGGAGATGCATATTTCATTTTCCAACAGGACTTGGCACCTGCACACAGTGCCAAAGCTACCAGTACCTGGTTTAAGGACCATGGTATCCCTGTTCTTAATTGGCCAGCAAACTCACCTGACCTTAACCCCATAGAAAATCTACGGGGTATTGTGAAGAGGAAGATGCGATATGCCAGACCCAACAATGCAGAAGAGCTGAAGGCTACTATCAGAGCAACCTGGGCTCTCATAACACCTGAGCAGTGCCACAGACTGATCGACTCCATGCCACGCCGCATTGCTGCAGTAATTCAGGCAAAAGGAGCCCCAACTAAGTATTGAGTGCTGTACATGCTCATACTTTTCATGTTCATACTTTTCAGTTGGCCAAGATTTCTAAAAATCCTTTCTTTGTATTGGTCTTAAGTAATATTCTAATTTTCTGAGATACTGAATTTGGGATTTTCATTAGTTGTCAGTTATAATCATCAAATTAAAAGAAATAAACATTTGAAATATATCAGTCTGTGTGTAATGAATGAATATAATATACAAGTTTCACTTTTTGAATGGAATTAGTGAAATAAATCAACTTTTTGATGATATTCTAATTATATGACCAGCACCTGTATATATATATATATATATATATATACTGTATATATCAATGAACAAAAACGCTACATAATAAAATAAAAAAATGAATAATTTTGGTTTACTGCATTTTGAAACGAAGGCTTACTAAGTGCACTAAAATTCCTTCCATGTCCAACATATCACTTCCAACACACACAGTGTTTACATTTTCATAAATGTTTTTGTGGTAACTACACAGTGGTATGAAAATCTGGCATTTGTCTATGGTGCAATGGGTTGATAGTAAAATGAGCCCTGAGTTTGAAAAGCTATTTCAGATAACAGACAATGCTTAATTCCCTTCGTCTTACCTCTGTTGGGATGTAGCTCCTGGTCTTGTAGGCTGGTTTTCCGTGGTAGCCGTCATACGGATTATGCTGGCCAATCACAGGCTGGAATGCTGAGCAGTGCTTTTGGACATTGGTGGCAGTGTTGCTATAGTAATGCTCTGACAGCTGGTGGGAGGAAGGGACTTGTGTACCGGATGGCTGCTTCCGATAGACATCATGAGATGAAGAGTGAGAAACCATGTTGCTGCTAATACTGTGTTCTGACTGAACCGTGTCTCTCTCTGACTCCCATTCTTTCCCTCTCTGTAGCAGTCTCTGCGTCTCTTCCCATTCTTGAAGTCTTTGTTGCTCTTTCTCCCTTTCTCTACTTAATCTTTCTATCTCCCTCGCTTGTTCTCGAAGCTTCTCTTGCTCCTTAATTCTCTCTTGCTCTCGTTCCTTCTCCCTCACTTTCTCCTCTCTTTCTATCAACACCTCTCTCATAACGTCTTGGTCGTTCTGTTCCCGCATAATCTGACTGCTGGTGTCCAGTGAGTGGATGTAGGTTCCATCTTGGACCACACCCTGGTACGAGAATCTCCGTCGGCCTAGGTTAGTGGGCCCTGACTCAAGTGGCTCAGGTGAGGATGGATGGTTCTGTCTTGGCTTGTCTGGTCTCTGGTTTTGACTCGTCAAGCCTGATAAGTTTGTTACAGACTGACTCAACTTCCTGCTAGTTTCCTCAAAAAACCTCCTGCGGTCCGCAAAGGGGGGAATGTCGGACTCGTCTGATCGACCTAAACGACCACTAGAGGAACTTGTTCTTCCTCTCAACGTCCCTGCTTTTCCAGAACACATCTGTCCGGTCGCTTCTTTATTCTTACTCTCTGTGGGCTGCTGGTTGGCCGGTGGGGTTTCTGGTTGAAGCTTGCGTTCTAGCGTCCAGCGCCATCGCCGTGGTTTGCCTGCAGGTGTTGACTCCTCCACTACATGTACACACGCTTGTCTGTTACGTTCAGAGATCTGGGTTTGTGTCTGAGAAGTTTGATAACTCACAGGCCTTGTTCTGGAATGTTCTTCAGCATGTGTGGTATCATGTACTGGAACTTGCAGAGGTGTTGGTTTGGATGTTTGCACAGGTGCTGTTGGAGGGTCTGGACTTGTAAAGGTTTGTGCTCTCTGTTGATTTTCTCTCTTTTCTAAAGGGACGACTACCTCCGTATGAAGATCTGTAACCTCCTCCTCCACTGTCTCCTCATCGCAACCACCAGAGTTTCTACTTTTATGAAGCTGAGCCTTCTTCCTCTGGATCTCATTTCGCAGGTTGGTGGCAAAACGTTCACTTCTACGGCGTGATTTAGAGTTGCGGAACTGCCTCTTCGAGGACTGCTTTGTGTCCTTGCCATCATCTGCCTGCACTTCTCCTCTACGGGTCTCATCCGGGTGGGTGTCCACACGAACTGTATGCTCAGAGAACCTATTCCCCGTATGATTTTCAGACTGCAGCCACGCATTCTGTCCACAATCAAGCGTTTCTTCATCTAACCTGGGATCCTCAGGTTCTGAAGTTGCTAGTGAACCTGGTGTGGAACACCTACTTGCTCCCCACTTACCCTGGGCCGTATCTGGGACGATCTCATTGAGATACAGAGGAGACTGTGACCACTGGCATGTGGGAGATGTGGAGTGGTCACTTCTGTCACTGGAGTGATTCATCATACATAGCTGAGGGTCTAGAAGTTTCTCAGGGGCACTGTGTCTGTGCATGGCTGGCTGGGTAGCTAAGTCTTCATCTATGTTCCTTTCCAAAGAGGTATTCTCTACAGATTTTGATTGGTCCTCTGAGTGTTTTTTCTCACTCTCTCTACCTGATTTTCTTTGAGAGTTGAAGGTATAATACGGTTCTAATCTGCTCCCTTGTTCGCTGTCTTGTTTTCCATTCAAATAAACATCGCCAGTCAACACTTCCTGGATTGGAGGTTGATCTTCAACCATGCAGCTGTCCAGACTCGGAATGCCAACAGGTGCAGACACACATCGCTTATCTTCCACACCTGATTGGCTCCTGGTAGCCCTGAAACTATCCCTCCTCATGGGTGGCTGAGGTGGTGCACCTCGCTCCTCTTCGCAACCGTAGGAGGACGGCCGAACCTTAGCTTTGGGCCTCTGAGACAGTATCTTTGATTTAAGACTTTCACATTCTTCCTGTAAGTTTCTAGCGGCCGAATGTTGGCCTCTGTCTGGATACCTGCTAGAGGAACCCAGACCCTGAAGAAGGTTGTCCATTGAGTTGGTCTCCTCAGGTTTGACCGGGACCGTATAATCAGATGTGTTAGAGCTGGCGGAGAAGGAGCTGTAAGCGGAGTCACGTTTGTTGTTGAAGATGACCGGATCGATGGGTGAGAGCTGACTGTCATAGTATCCCTGGTGAGGAGGATTCTCTAGACTCTCCATACTCCCTATTGAGCTGCTGCGGTCTGTGCTGTAGTGCCTGGAGATATGACCCCACTGCATGGACAGCTCACTGCACAACAAAACAAAGAAGCAGAAGTGAGGAACAAGGCGGGACAAATTTCAGGACATTTTTAAAAAGTCCTTGAGAAAAGCATAGTGATAAAACCAGAAAGAATTTACAATCTATTATCAGCGTGGAATGTCAGTATTAAATTAAGGAAAGTGCACAGGGCTGTGTTTATAAATATTTGGATTACATTAAGGAAATCTGGATTGTAAAATCCTTTAGTGATTGAGTAGAAGCATAAAGCCGCTCCACCCTTGGAGGAAGAACGCAAGTGAGAAGTTACACTTCCACAGGGAAATCACCATCAATTCTAGTCCCATCCCAATCCCATCACCCGCCACTTCATACAGAACATGTCTGAACATTTCACCATCATTGTAACCAGGGCCGGGAGCGCCTCCAAAATTACCCAGCAGACAATTAAAATAATAAAAAATTAAATACTTATTTGTATTATCTATTAAACAATGACAGAAAAATGTAAACATGATGCATAGCATGAACTTCGATTATACTGTATATCTGCCCAACCAGAATATGCAATTGACCCCCAGTCGAGCCAGCCTAGTACCGGGTCTGATTGTAACATTATATCTATACAATAAAATAGGCAGATAGGGAGGAGGATTCACATATTAGATGTTAGTGTGAAAAACAGGAATAATTGTGTTCAATAAATATCTTAAAAGTTCAGTGTTTTATCATACACCTACTGTAATATTTCAATGGTTTATCTAACCTGAGGGGGCATTAAAAGCAAATATTGTACAAATATACCGCTGGACATTACTTTTGGGCACTACTATACTGGATATAAACTTCAACAATACTATGCCCTTTATTCCATGATACGAGTATGCTGCTCTAATCCACCACAAATATCTAACATAAGTTAAACGTTAAAGATATGTGTGTTCTGGTCTCTTTATTGGTGATCTGTTTGAATCATGGGTCTGAAAATAGTGGTGGCATCCGGTAAGGAATTTGTTGACATAAGATGTGAGATCATCAGCTTCCTGCTGATTGTTTTCCTTGTGAAACTTGCTGGAAGCAAAATTCCCTACTCCAACAATGGGTTCCATCGCTTACCCTCTCTCTCACACATACAAAGATCTGTTAAAGCTATTAGTGTAAAGAGTCCAAACGGTGTCTGCATAAATGTAAAACTCAGAACTCGAACTAGTTCAGTGTTTCCCCTACCATTACCCCCTTGAAGGTCAAGTTCATTTAATTTTTTATGTAGCGTTAGATCACAAGAGAAGTCATTTAAGATTACCTTTCCTATATAACATGTCTATACCTTGTTCTCGTACTAAACAAACTAAATAGCATTATGTTATTTATCTTATTTACATGGCGGCATGTATTTTCTGTTTCTACGTGGTCGCACCTTTACAATTCTCCTCTGCTCTCTGTATCGAGTTCCGACCCGATGCGCGCGCACACACACATTCACCAGCGGACAGAGAGCGTATGTGGGAAAATATGTTGCGTCAACCACCTGAAAAAATTGCGTTTTTAAACGCTCCCATGGTGGTGAAAATACGCATGCCCAGTCCAGTTACCACCGGATGACAGGTTTTCACCCAGTTTATCCTTCGTTCCATCCGGACCGCAAGACATAATGAACCATTAAAAAAATCTGACTATTTCTGTGGTTTAAATTGAGATGTACACATCACGTGCACTCAGGGACATTTATGTTGATTATATTTTGCCGCTATATCCTCTAATATCTTTATTTAGCGCCAAATGCGCTTCATTTGAACCCTTTCCGTGAGCGCTGCTTCTCCAGCCAAAGACGCGTCGCATATAAAGACCTGCAGACACCAAGAGCAGGTAAATAAATGGACACTTTTTCTGTAACGCTTAAGTAAACAAAAATGCAAGTATTTTTAGCTGTCAGTCAGTTTACTGTTTGCTATATAGGTTTGTGACAGATTATAAAACATAACGCCTTGTATCTACATATAGCGTTCATGATATTAATAGCATAAATAATCAGCATGTTAAGAGCATTTCATTGTGAATCATGTTTTAATTGGAAAGAATATTTAGAATCAGTTCTAGTATGAATGGCATGGAAAGGATGTTAGTAACTTTGTAAGTACTCCTGCTCATGATATATTTATTTCAGTTGTTACATTTTGTTGTCAGTAGTTTTTTAAATATTAAAATAGACCACTGGGACTTCGCTTCAGCACCACAGCCTACAACACATTTTCGCAGTTACCAGACCTTCTATGTTTCATACACAATGTGGCTATCAGAATATAAAGTAAATGGCCTGATAAAACATTAGATTGATTGATTTAACATTATCTATTAAAAAAAGTATTGTCCGGACCTCCGCCGCAAAAAAACTATAGAGATCGCAGCCCCCCCCAAAGCCGTAAACCTAGGGGAAACACTGTAGTTCAAAAGCATACCGTTTATTTCACGTGTGTAGTGAGTATTTAACCGACCTGTTTTCACCTCCAGAGTGCCAGGGTACACTGAAAGGTGTGAGATGGAGCTGCATAGCCGGCGGGCCATCGGAGTTGTCACCGGTGCCCGTGGTGCAGGGTCCCTCTGACAGCTTCGCCAGGTGCCAAGAGTGGGGACGGATCAGCGGTACAGTGCGTCTGCTCAAAGACACAATAACCAACATGAAGTCAGAGAGACTGAACAGTGCGGGATGTTTAAAATCAACCAAACATTCACAAGCATCAATTACTGACAAGAAGAAACCACAATCTGGAAACCACAGTATTAAGCAGTTGGGAGAAGGCCCTATATTCCCAAAGCAGAGTCAGTCTTGATAAACGCAGTAAGTGATCAAGGGAAATCTGTTCGAAGTTGCCATCTGGAACAATTTCATATCTGCCATTTACTGGTTTACTAAAACGAGGGTATCGAGCTTCCTTCTTCGAAATGTCCAGCAAAAATGGCCTATTAATTTATAAAACAACACCACTCACATAACAAAGCTCAAATTCCCATCATTTTCATTGACAAGAGTGAAATATTCCCAAATGTTCCAGATGACAATATAGTTCCTAGGGGAATGAAAGGCTTATCATCTCACTAATAACAATTTTAACCTTGAGGAGCGAAGTGAAAAAAAAACTCAAACAAGCAACTATGTGTCCAACTATTTGCATCCAACTATGCAAATGTGTCCAAAAAGCAATATTAGGAAGAACAATCTACTGGTATGACGAAGAAAGTAGGAGGCTTTCAGTTTCAAAAAAAGATAAATGAAGAATATTAAAATAAACAGTTCTACCTCTATTGGTTTTGATTAGCTATTTAATAGTAGTTTTACCTCATAGTAGTTTCTTTTTTGTGGAATATTTCTTCTAATATAACATGAGATAAAATGTAAAAGTGTAAAATAATGAAGTTCCATTACTACATAAGCATAAAATATTCAATAAATAGAGGTTAATATATTGTAAAACCGAAGCAAAACTAAACATGTTTTCTTAAAAAAACTCCACAAGTGTACATTATGGAATAGAATTAAACCCCTGCTTTACTTTACTTTACAAAATTCCCCAAAATCCGTACAGTAACCCCAAGTTTACTAGAAAATATCTACTGTTCCTATCAAAACACCCAACAAAAAAGCCAGTGAAGCAGGCTGAAACAACTACTGGTGCCTAAACTTCGACCTCTGCTTTTCTGTTTCTTTACAATTCAAAACATGTAGAGATACTCACAACACTCCAGATGTTCTCACAGAGACAAAAAATGTCAGATAAATCCAATCCAAGACTGTTGATAGATGGTTAGCTTCAGGTTCAAGGTGAAGATCAGGCTTAAACCGTCAGGAAATAACCCTCTTTAGAAACTATAAGGTCTGTCTGCGCTCTGAGTGGTCAGTTTTTATCAGGACCCTAACAGCTTCAGCGGTCATATGAGTGAAGGTTGGCAGTCATTTAGTGGTGATGAGGCCGCCTGAGGCTTTGACCAGATTCCTAGTCCAGGAAAAAATGAACAGACAAATACTCCCCCACTTCCCCTCTTAAACATCAGCTCTCTCTCTCTCTCTCTCTCTCTCTCTCTCTCTCTCTCTCTCTCTCTCTCTCTCTCTCTCTCTCTCTCTCTCTCTCTCTCTCTCTCTATATTTTAAGTCACAACCAAAGACCAAACATTCAGTCCACTAAACTCCTTTATAGGGCACATTCTCTCTCACTTACACACATCCCACTCACTCTCTCTAATGACATTAGGCGGAGAGGAAGCGGTGCTCAGACGAAGAGGAAACAATGTTTGGGGAGATAAAGTGGCAAGCCACCGCTAAAATAATAGCTAGCATTCTCTCCTATTATTGTTTGAATGGGGAAAAATGTGAGGGCCGCTTCCTGTCTCCCTGGGAGAGCAGTCGATTTCGGCCAGCAGTGGTGAGCGAGTGAGGGGGTGGAGAGAGAGAAAGAGGATATATGGGAAAATATACAGAATCTGGTAAGCAGAAAAATGGGAAACGAAGCGGTTGAATAAAACAAAATGATTGAAACGATACACCGTTGATGTGGCATTCAGCCAGGTTTTGTTTTTATGCTCTTTTTAACAGTGCTGAAAGCACAACAAAAGCTGACAGAGCGAGAGAGAGAGAGAGAGAGAGAGAGAGAGAGAGAGAGAGAGAGGCTAGTAAAATAAAGTTTAATTCATATCAGCCGTGCTTAATAAACAGCTTTCGTTCTCGTTGTTCTAATCAGAACAGCTAATGAAAGTCAAAATGGGGTCAATGTGACTAACAGTCACAACACTGAAAATAACAGAAAAACTCATAAAAGAAAATGTTGTGAACATGATTAATCATGTGCAGAAACACATCGTGACTGCTTACAATCTCCCACTAATGGACATACGGTACATTTATATATTAATTCGCTCATCCATCTGTAGAAGTAACCTTTAAATCTGTTGCCTTGTGTCTTCTGAAACTATACACCGTCATTAATCTCTCCAGTGTCTTCATGTGCAATAATTACAGTTATCTGAAATAATTGTGGATAGGTCGGTGTCTTAAATAAGTACTTTGTACCATGGGTGTAGCCAGCTATGAGGTCACCGACGTCAGGACCTCTGTCATTTTTCATATTGAAAAATAAAATGTGAAGCTCTGAATGAATATTCAGCAGGTTAAAGCTCTTCTGAGTGTCTGCGTTACACGTATATAATTCAGACTATAACGTTTACAAAGTTGTTTACTGTCCGTGGTGTAAAAGGTGGATTCATTTCACTTGATGCGAGAGGCTGGCGCCGTCATCCGATTGAAAGAGTTGCAAGTGAGTGCATGCGTGGGTATGCAATCTCTGCACTGCATAACCGTAATGACACACTTGCATACCCGCTTTCACGTAATGACATACTTTAGGAAGTAAATACAGTGGGGAGTTGCGTATTGGAACATTTTCATTTTTATTTTGGGCATGTTTTTCAACGCATGATCTCTCAGCATGCCATTGTCAACTTTAGTCATATAAAATCATTTTCCCCTAAAAAAAATGTTGACAGTGAAAATGCTGGGTGGCTAGTGTAACAGAGACCAGTGAGAGAGAGCTGTGCAAGGAAACTTGACTCCCGACTTCAAGGGTTGCTCTAGCGACAGACGCTTAGCCTCTTCGTTAGAGCGCTCGTCTCCCATACCGGACAGACGCGAATTCGAGACCCGCGGGTAGAAGGATCAGTTAGTCATTTTGGAAAACCGCTAGCCACAGTATCAAGCCCTGTTTATAGGTATAAATTCCTAAAGTGTTTTTTTTAGCATATACAGTGAGGGAAATAATTATTTGATCCCCTGCTGATTTTGTAAGTTTGCCTGCTTACAAAGAAATAAAGGGTCTATAATTTTTATGGTAGGTTTATTTTAACGGATAGAGACAAAATATTAAAAAAATCAGGGGGAAAAATGATATATAATTGTTATAAATTGATTTGCATTTCAGTCAGTGAAATAAGTTTTTGATCACCTACCAACCAGCAAGAATTCTGGCTCCACAGATTGGTTATGTGCCTATATGGACCACAGATTAGTCCTGTCACTTTAAGAAAGTACTCCTACTCCACTGTATTGGTAATATTAGGTAAAATTATTGACACCCCACCACCATGGACGTCACTCATTTTCAAATCCTGGCTACGGCCATGCTTTGTACTATACTAGCATGTAAAATATACTTTCAATTTTTTAAAGGAACTGTGCGCGGAGGATGTGTTTAAAATAACTGATGACATCACAAGATGTGATGTCAGTGTTTATTGTGACATTTGTGAGGAATGTTTGGTGACACACATACATGAGTCAGTTGTCCATGTCCTCTGTTCAATACTGTAAAGTCCCTTCCTCTCTCTTTTGTCTTCTTGCATTATTCCATCAAAGTTTTCTCTAAGCAGGCGTCTCTCTCTTACTGTGGGATAGGGTGACATGGTTTACCAGTGATACAGTAGCATCGCGATGCTAAAGCTTCAAAATACCCTACTGGCTGTTTTAGTTTCACATTTAAAAGCAAGCCTAACATTTGTTGTATAAATGCTGTATAAATGAAATATGTCGCACATTTGAATTAGTTCCCACGTAAAAATGTTCTAGTGTACTTTATTATGTAATATAGCAAACATTACTAAAATTTAGGGCTGTCACGATTATTAAATAACCGTCTCATCGCGATTGTTTGACCTCATCGCGATGGTTTCAGATCATCGCAATTATTGCACATCTCTATAGAAGACACTAGGGGGAGCTGTAGTGCATCTGCATATTGCATATTTTAGTGTATATATTGTAACTAAAGCATGGTAATACTTGTAAAATGTACCACCACAACACAATCACTTTAAAAAAAACTAAAGCATATACCATAAAAATAACCTGCAGTACAATTTCATATTATTTCAGTGTGAAAACCAATCTACCAAAGTCTCATTAACATAGAAGTAAACTTTTATTGTAGTTTTGCAAGTGATAAAAAACAGACTAGAAGCTTCTCTATGACTGACAGCATTTAAATGGTGGCTTCAATTCACTCCTGATCAATTTGCTTAATTTACAAGTATTTGGCGGTTGTATTATTGACACGTAAAAGCCTAAACCTCAAGTATGATGACCCAATCTTTTCCTATGTATTTCCAAGAAAAAGAACATTGTCTTTATATTCAGAACAATATGGTCGTTTCAAAGCTGAATAAAAAATGTATGAGAATTAAAAGTCAAAGCTCTAAAACAGACAATTAATCGTCATAATCGCAATGATTTATTAGACAATTAATCGTCAGCCAAATTTCATAATCGTGACAGCCCTACTAAAATTATTTAGTTTTTTAGTCTTACCATGGTAATTATTAAAGTATACTACAGTATTTGCTACAATTTATCCAATTACTACAGATAATAGTACAAAATATTGTAGTGTACATTAAGTAAGTGTGGTAATACTGTAAAATATTACAGTATAATACAATTTACTAATAAATACAATGTTTTCATTCATAAAATGTTGGTTTATTTAGCATATTTAAACAATGAACATGGCACAGCATCGTGATACTACACAGAACTAGGGATGGGCGATATTATATCGTTTGCGATATACCGGTAGAAAATCCCCACACGATAGGAATTAGTCTTCCCGCGATATAAACGATAAATTCTAGTTGATGACGTATTTCTTTGTGAGACCCATTCACAGCTCATATGTGAAGCGAAAACGGGTATAGCGGAGGGCGGATGAGAAGCTGAGAAAGAGTTTGCACTACAAGACGAGCTCTAAATTAGGTTGGCACTGTAGATGCATCTGAGTTAATGTTTAGTTTCACTTTCGTTTTATTTAATTCGTTTGTATTCGTTGATAGTCTTTAAGTATTCGTTGATAGTCATAATACGTTACACCACAACATTTAGTTTGGCTAAAAGTATTTATTTAAACATTCGTTAGATGTTATGCGCGCGTGCGCAAATTGTTTAATATTGTTATGCACTCCCTTTTTGTGTTCTCTGTGTGTCCGTGGAGGCGTGAAGAGAGGCACACAACACAGATGATCATTTCAGTCACTTTACTTGTATATATGGGATATGATGGGATTCTTCTCAACCATCCGCACCGGAACCTGCGAGCACACTCTCTTAACACAACAAACTGAACCTGTCCCCGTACAGTGACGTAACAGCATGTGATTGGCTAATACACTACTATGCATTTGTGCATAGAGAACTACACATTCAACACAATTTAACCTAATCCAACATTATAACAATATGATTTCTTGCCTATATACAGGATGAGCGGAGTGTCCCGTGCGCAGCTCGCGCCCACATGTGCTTTCAAAGCGACCCAGCGCGCACAGCACTGCTGCCTGTTTACATACAGTACAAATGCGAGTTTGTATTACGTTATTTTAAATACGTTTATGAGCGTATAAAAGCATGGATTATTTAATTAGATATCTTTTATCCGCATGTTTCTGTTCTCTTTCTGTAGCGCGAGTCATAGACAGATTCAGTGTATGTTGCTGTGAGAAGAGAAGGTTCACACAGTTCAAGAGAGAGTGATTGACAGCGTGATGCGATCGATCGTTTCCACACAACAATAGAATATATACAGTTTTAGGTATGACATGATGTGTTTATTGAGCTTTAGATTTAACTTTTCTTTACTACAACCTTTTGAAGTCGAATCTCTCTATTATATTGTATATTTACAAAAATACTGTAGGTATATTTTAGGAGCTGTTTGATTTGGGGTAAGTTTTACTTTTTGATAATATTTGTTTTTCTGAGGGTCTAGACTACATGCAGCTACTATCACTTGATGCAAAAAACAGCAGTGGATGGCGTCGATATGGATATATCGGCATTTTTTATCGTTACCGCAACAAATACCAGGAATAACCGTGGTAGAGTTTCAGGGCCATACCGCCAACCCCTACACGGAACCGTGATACTTCAGATGGTATAGTATCACAATATATGTTTTGGTATTGTGACAACCCTACTGTGGGGGATGCATAACTTACTGCGTCCATAACTAATATTTAGTTGTTTATTTTAGCATAACAAAGCGACCCAGAATAGAGCGTTTCTATGGTCATTTGTACAGACTGTAATGCAGATCTGGCAATTCTGTTTCTGCTCAGATCCAGCTGGCCATGTTATTAACAACATGTTGAAAGCTTTAAAAAATAAAATATATTACTAAATCATATTAGTTTTTTGTCAGATTTCACTGGCCTTTCAGGGAGACATTCCAAAAGAATCTGTGCAGAAAGTATGTGTGTGTATGTGTCTGTATGGCTATACTTGTGAGGGTCCAAGTAAAAGAATGGTAAGAAGCGCAATCAGCATTGTTTGCTCTCTGGTCACCCGCTTCCCAAAAACAGCACACGAGACATTCAGGCTGCATTCCATGTAATCACCCAGGCTTTTACCAGTACGGCCACAGTGAAAAACCCAATGCAGGAAGGGAGCAGTCATGAGCAGGGCTCTCCAGCACAATAGCTTGTTTGTTGTTTTGGATTCACTTTCACTCAGACGTCCTTCTCTTTTAAATTACTTTTCTAGAGGAAAGCATGCATTTAAAACTGCTTATCGACCACATCAAACCCAAGCAGAGAGATGTGCCAGGTCATGTACTCCGTGGCCTTCTTTCAATCGAATGAGCATGAAGTCCGTGAATAAAAGTGCGGGAGATTGCCGACTCAAAAACAAACACAACAGATGTTAAGACAGACAGGCATCAGTTCACAGGACTTTGTGGCTTACACCAACAGATCACGATAATGCTACAAGTCACCAGTTTGATCGCCCTTTCCTTGGCAGCAGCACATCTAAAATCTCGTCCAGTATATCAGAATCAGTATGTTTTTACTGTAAAGAGAAACAGGCAGAATATTGAACAGCTATCTAGCTTAATGCATCCGTTAATAAAAAAAGCCATTTTGTGCAGTCTGACACTTATGTAATTCCAAATGGATTGATGACTTGGCATATTTCAGCCTGCTTTTTCTATTACTGCTGCAAAGTCAACACTATTTTGTATATATACAGTAAACACAAACAAAACACTACATAGAACACCTTTTAACAAAAAACACAAAGGTGAAAGTGGAAATTGTGCATACACTAGGCAGTACGTTGCACTAGGACTGCAAAGGTTGTGAATTTGACTCCCTGGAAGCATGCATACTAGAAAAAACATATAGCTTACCACTGTCGCATGGATAAAAAAGTATCTGCCATATATATATATAAATGTAAATCTTTACGCCACACACTGAAGCTGGAATGTAAAAACAGAGGCTTTCAGAGGCTGTTTTGCTCCTTACATGTGGAAAGTCAGGAGGGGGGTGGTGGTGGTGGTGGTCTTGGGAATGTGAGGAATGTCCATTGTTTTGGCATTGAGTCTCCTTTGTTCTTGTTTCTTAGTGCAGCGGGCAGGATCTTACCGTTAGAACCTCGCTCTGACCTTCATAACTTTCCACTAGAGGCTCGACCAAACCACTTTCTGTTAGATCATAAACACTTGAAGTGCAATTGAGGTTTCTCCCAGAGAGACCAGGCAGCTTTTGATAGATGGTCATTGAAATTGCTTTCCACACTTTCTTTTCCCCCTTGAGAGCAGTGGGGTGTATTGCTTTAAGACCAGCATACGGCCAGTTGGATTCTTACGGAAGATTATAGCGATTGGTTTCTGCTATGTGAATACCACATGGCTTAATGTTCGCATCTGTTAACTTCTTGCTTTTATTTAATGGGAAGTGCCGAGACATGGAAAAAATTGTAATGGTTAAAGGTAATGTAATTTTAAAGGGAAAAGTATTTCTTCTATTACAGTTTAATGTACCGAGACAACTATAAGTAAGCCATTCATAGTTTGACATTGCTGCTTGTCTGCGTATCCAGATGTGTCCTTGTGGAATGAGAAACCTGTTTGGAAACTATCAATATTTCAGCAATTCTGTTTGATGGAACTAGTGTCTCTGAAATGAGAATTCTGTGTATGGATGGTCTATAGTAGATATTTGATCTGAGAACGTAGAAAATTATTCCACCATAAATCCAGAATCACCTACACATGGGTTTCCTGTAAGGACCTACCCTTCCTTTATGTCTGAGCGCACTTACGTGAGTATGTGTGTCTGTGTATGAATATTTCACAGCAAAACATTCACAGTCCAACTATGGCTCAATATGTCAGACTTGGCATGATTCAGGGACAAACGACATCATTTCGAAATAGTTCTTCCACCCCCAACAATACAATACAATTGTTTGCTGAAAATAAACGGTTCTGTCTCATGCTTCCCTGCCCCGCTCCTAAAGCGGCTGTTACAGTCTGTATGTGTAACAGGAAGTTGGAATAGGAACTAGGAGGAACCAGACATCCAGAAATTTCAGAAGCACACTGTTCTCTCTGTGGCAAGATGGGCACCACACCCCTGGTTACAAGGATAACCTCATTATATCAATTCCACACCATTTCAACACCATTTATAATGACAAAATGTAGATTTTTTTAGAACAAACATAGACAACAAACGGCAAAACAGTCCTGTTGAACACAAAAGAAGATATTTTGAAAAATGTAAGAAAGCAGACAGTTCTGGCGCACTTTTGACTACCATAGTCATTTTTCCTTCTATTTTTATCTAGGGTGAACTGCCCCCTTAATGTGTAACTGTAATTCCTAGATACCAACTAAACCATATAACAGTTCACCCAAAATGTAAATTATAAATAATTTATGATCGCTAAATAAGAACTTAAGGCATGTATTAACTCATTAGAGTCGTATAGATTTATGATGCATACGCTTTTTGAAACCTCAAAACCTTGGCCCCAATTCAATGGCGGTACAAACCCAGGAAGAGCCAAGATATTATTTGATAAAACTCAATTGTGTTTAGCTGAAGAAAGGAAGTCATACACACCTGGGATGGCATGGGCTGGGCAAAAAAGTGGGGTCATTTTTTTACTTGATATAAGTACACCGTATAAATGCACATACTATAAAACCAAGAACAATACAAAACTCAAGCTACAAAATCACAAGCTGGAGTCAATAAACAAACACGTGTGAAATCTGCATTCCAGACAGCAGCTGCTGAACAATAGGATGTGCGTGTGTGCAAAACAAAACTATACAGTGCATTTTTGACCACCGCACACCACAAACATCCTTTGAACTAGACAGCTTACCTTCCCATTCACAAAAGAGCAGCTTGAGGACACTACATCTCCATTCATAAACTGAAGGACAGAAGGGAAGAGAGGGACAGGGAGAGAGACAGGTGATGTACACACATGCATAAACAACACATGCTAATCACTGACAGGAAGGTAAAGTAGTGGTGTTCAACAAAACTGTGTGCGCAAAACACACAGAAATACAAACATCTATCGTGCTTCTAACGTAAGTCATATTTTCCTCTGTCTTTAACTGGAGGTGGAAATCTGCCCTGCATGATGCGTGTGACCTTTACTAGCATCCACTCACACATACTTTCATCTATTAGAAAAACTCTTGCACACACAGTCACGCTGAGGTCTTGTCTTCCAGTCATGAACCAGCCAGGAAGAATCTGTTTTCTCTATAGCGCAAACATACAGTACATTTGCAGAAAGCTGCTATAATGTTGCAGAACAGTTGCGACGGGAACGCTGGTAAAGCTGTTTATGAATGGAAGCACATGCTTTAGAACATGGAAAAATACCATACACGTTTTCTAACCAAGCCACTATCTTTGTACATGCACACTTATGTACAAGCTGCACACAAAAGAAAAATATGTAGGCCTACAGTGGTGGTTTATTCACACGCTACCAAACAAGCCGCACTGTTAAATTAGACCCCTTCAGGAGCCTCCAGCAAAGTCCTGCTAGTGTGACTAAGGCTCGAACCCACAAAGAATACAAAACACACATATGTTTTGCCTAGAAAACCACAGTCAGAGAGAAACCACAGGCAGAGTACACACAGAACTTCTGAGCCGATGCCAAAGAAAGGGATGTTAAAGCAAAGAAAAGGAATTTTTCCATCTCTACACCCTTCTTCTCTCTCTCACTTTGAACCCTGTCTTAGCTTCTGCAGAGCTGGTGTTTGGACAGTTCTCCTGTTGGTTTAGAAGTGCACATTTTACGTTTGTACTTTTAAAGACCTAGGGTATGTTTACACAACACCGTTTTTAAGTAAAAACAGTCAATTGTATGCGTTTTGGGCATTCAGTTACATGACAACAACATTCTGGAGGACTGAAAAATGAACTTACAAATTGCATGTTTTTGTAAACAATACTGTTATTGTAAGATACCTCCAAAACCTTTCCATATGCAGTTCAATAGGCAATTTTTTGCTCTTCTATCTTCATTCTTCAGAATGAAGTAATAGTATGTAAAAAGGTTATTGGAGGAGAAGCTTTAAAATGATGTCACAAAGGTCAAAGAATGTAAAGAATAGGGGTGTCACAATATACCGGTATTGGCAAATAACGGTGATATTAAAAACCATGTCTATCAATATTTTGTTAATACTGCACATATAATAATATGATAAAAATAACTCTGCACCCGTTTAAAATTTTGCCTTAAAAACCTTATAAGAGAACTCTCTCCGCCTAAACTCATATTAAGTGTGATTCATTGGCCCAGAAAGAAAAATTAAAGATTAATTTGAATTATAATAAAATAATTTATTACATAATTGTACTAACACAATAAATGTAAATAATAACTATAAATATTATATATAGTCACTGTCCTTCCGAAACATCAGATGTCCAAATTCACTGTTTTTCAGGAAATGGAAAAAACACAAACTAAAAAACACTTAAACGATTAAATACTGTGTTGTCAAAGTTAATAAGCACTTTTTAAATACTTTTTATTGGTTTGATATTTGCAAAACCAAAACTCAGTGAAAAACATAAAGGGTGACAAATAATTATGATTTATGGCAAAAAATAAAAATGCCGAAATATGGAGATACGTGGTTTTAGAAAAACAGCTAAATGATATATAAATAGCAATCATTTTTTGGGCCACAGTAACAGTGTAGTAAAAATCTGATATCGCGACAGCCCTAGTTAAGAACTTACAGAATGATAGAGGTAAAACAATGTTGACAATATGTTGCTGAAAAGAATGAAGACAGGAAGGAGTAGATTATAAAGAGGGAAGTAGGACAGACTAAATAAGTGAGAAAGGAGAGAGAAGATGACAGTGGGAGGAGAGAGGACGTAGACTCGGCTGTCTAATAGCTGCTGATGTAGTAAGGCCTCAACAAACTGGAATGTGCTGGGCTCAGCTGACTAAACAAGTGCAGGGAATCTCCCACCGACTGGACGTCCAGTTCACAATCACACAAAGCACATCAGTTACCCTGTAAAGCCAAGCATTCATAGGCAAACATGATCACCTAGAGCGTGTGCTGGCATTTATAAAATGTGTCTGAAGTTTAGATGCCTCTGGTCTGCACTTCTTCCCGTAGCCACAATGAGGCAGCATCACATGACACTTTGGTGACTGTCAACATGCCTGGAAAGGGAGAATCCCTTGTGGTCAGACTCAGTGTATGAACACTGACCTGGGTGCAGTTTAAACATTACTGCCCTGTAGCTAGAAGTGTTATGGGATCAAGAAATCTGATCCGAGATCAGACTACACCGAGTGAGTCAACAAGGGTGTGGAAGTAAATTTTCTGTCATGGGTGACAAAACTCTCTCGTCTGCCAAGCTCTACAGACGTCATCTCACTTCACGCCAGCTCAAATAAACAACAGACACATAATCAGAGGCTACCGGTGGATTTAGCCACTGTGCAGACACTCTCCCACAGTGTATATCCAGAACACATACTATGATGTGTTACAGTATTTCGGATTCACTATAGTATGCATGTGTTTTTCAGATTGTGGCAGTAAGCGGATAATACTGGTTAAGTGTGTGTGTGTGTGTGTGTGTGTGTGTGTGTGTGTGTGTGTGTGTGTGTGTGTGTGTCTATGCGTTTACAAACCTTCTGACAATGATTTTAAGAATCCTGTAAGAACCTTTGATGAGGATGAGAGCTTCTTGACGGGACCCATAGAGAGCAGAACCATTGATGTTCACCAGTTCATCTCCCACTCGAAGCTTCTTGCACAGTGCTGCTTTTCCTCCCTCTTCTATCTGTAAGAAAGAGAGTTTTGAGGGTAAATATCAGAATCTCTTCATCCGTACACTAAGGTAATGGAACATGACGCAATGAATAGGTTCAACAAATGTAAACATATACGATTAAACGTTATAATATTCAGTATTTCAGTATACAAAATGCAATACACCAATCTAGAGCATTACTTTTCAAACTTGTAGGCTATGGCCCCCCGGTGGGGTGTAGTGCTATTGCAGGGGGGGTGACTTTTTTTAAATTATTCAATAAAAACAGAATTTTGTTGCGAAAAGATTTATTATGTAGCTTCTGTCACAAACTTTTATATCATTTGTAAACTGTATGCACTGTTGTTATAGATTACATACAATGTAAGCTTTATATTACATTTTACCAGATTAAAATCATTGTCATATATATTGTAGAATTTATACAGTAAACTGTAGTATACTGTTAGTATATTGTTGTAATTATACTATAGTGTAATATTCTTTAGTGTAGTACAACTAATATAGTATACTATAATATATATATTTATATTTATTGCTCCCTGAACTCTTTGTAAGTCGCTTTGGATAAAAGCGTCTGCTAAATGACTAAATGTAAATGTATTATATGCTGTCATATTAACTACCGTATCATTGATTTATTGTTAATTAATAAAACTGTAGTGTAGTTTTTACTACATTTACTATAGTAAGGTTCATATGACTGTATATAATTCACATGAAACCCTTAAAACTATGTATATTGGCATTCTATTAATATACTGTATATATATATATATATAATATAACATTGAACAAAGGTTCAAAGATCAACCCCAAAGCCACATAATTCCCATGCACAAAACACCAGTCCACTCAAAACATACACAATCACACTTTCGCTCAGTCACGCACATGTAAATCGCAACCTCCAACATAAACATGCACCTCTCTCAGGCACACACACACACACGTTACAAAGAGTATCATATTCATTTTTCTGTCTCACAGTAGAGCTTAATCTTCTTTACACAAATCTAACAAAACACAGATCTAATGCTGCAAAGCTTTTAAAATGAAGTCACACTATACAGCATAAGGAGTTTGAAGAATTCTTAAAGGGGGGATTGAACAGTGTTTCATGCATTCTGACTTCTTTACAATGTTAAACGTGCTGGCTTCTCATGCTTAACATGGTCAACTTGTCAAAAAACAAGTTGGGTGTATCACGTAGTATTTCTGTGCTCGATACACTCTCCCAAGGTTCGTATAGGTTTCGGAAAGTTTTTTTCGAACATGAAAAACCATTACGTAACAACTTTTCTTAGTCCCTTATTGGGCAATTCTCCCGGAAAAGCACGGCCACGCGTCAACCAGCGAGAGCGGAAGAAAGAGCCTGTGCACAGGTCAACCAGCTAGAGAAAGAGCATGCCCTTTATTGCGCTTCGCATAAGTACAGCTGTGTTTGTTGTTTGTTTACTGCATTTTGGTGAGGAATGTTAAATAAACGGTGGATATAACGCTGGATTTGGAGATCGTTTGACACTGATAGATGGAACGGTCACAGCGCTAAAAGATGCCGGTCATGGACCGCACGCGGTGAGTTAAACTGAGTCATGGGTCAAAGACGTTAAGATGTCCCGATCAAAAGAAATTTATAAAAGTGATTTTGCGTCCATGGAAAGCACATTAAATGTAAGTAAAATGTCTACTTCATGGTTTCAACTAAGTTTTTGGAGGATAAAATGTCAAAATTTGGTTTAAATAATGTTACATTGTCATTCAGTATAACACAATGGGGCGGTTTCCCGGACAGGGCTTAAGCCTACTTCCAGACTAACTGAAATGTTAGAGGCGTCTTAAACGAAAACAACTTACACTGGCATATCTTAAAATATATCAGTGCGATCGTTTTGTCTCAAGAAGCACAGCAGTAAAGTCCTAGTTTAAGATAATCCTTGTTCGGAAAACCGCCCCTATATTTATGTACATATTCAAACAACATGCTTATTCTGACTTGTACATATTAAAATATATAAAAGAATAAGGCTTTGTGTAAACTTGAATGGGGGAAACATATTGTTTGCGTAACTACTGTCCTGTATGGCTTGTGAATGATAGAGAATGTGTCAACACAAACTCTAAATATATAAGTGTGCATTGCTGGAATTTTGTTTTACACTAACAGGGTTTCAATGCTCCATATAGAAAATGTTATTCTGTGGTTACCGCAGTGAGTTTTTGATTGTCATGAAATCTCATTTACATGAGGGACGATCACATTTACATCCAAATGGCACTTGTGTTACATAGAGAGATGTGTTTATTTATTGGCAAGTAGTTTACACCATTATTGTGTTGTTTCATAAAATTCTATATTGATGAAAAGAAAGATGTCAAAAAAGGATATACAAAGCTTTTTCACATTTCCCATTGATTTAATTTCTTTCAAAACCATTGAACTAAAGAAGAAAATAATACGTGACCATTTTGTAACAGGAGAGACCCCGTGTTTCAACACCGAAACTAAATCTTTCTGAAAGATGTTAACACACTTTTAGCATTTGTAGACTCATCCAATGCCAACTGACGGTCTGCATTGCAGTGTAAACTGACGCACATGTGTTGTGTGTGAATGTGGTGAGCATTGCAGGAATATTTGAATGTGGGTTTTGGAGAGATCAAAGGCAGAACGTGTCCAGAAGGACATAATGGTAATATTCATGCTGACTGAATCAAATGCTCAGTAGGGGACAGAGAGTGTCGGGATGTGGGCAGAGTTCAGACAGACCTCGTGACAAGATAAGCAGGCCCAAAGGAAATCTGTCAAAGTGTTTCTTTGCTGAATTTGGGAAGTTCTGCGGGATGGATTTTAACATGGTAGAATGTGTTCAGCAAATAAACGAAATGCTAAACTTTATTAATGACATTTGTTGTATTTCTGCGGAGATCTGTGGAGCTCTGCGGGTGCAGTTCAGCATGTAAGCTGATATCGGTTTTTATACCTATTTGCATGTTTGCTCATTATTTCGTGTAACCTGAAAGCAAGCATCCTCAAAGAACAAAGATGTTCCAGGGACATAATAACAGAATAATATATTAATACTAGTGCTGTCAATCGATTAAAAAAATTAATCGGATTAATCACACATTTTCTGTGATTAATCACGATTAATCACACATAACAATAATATTTTAAAATATACTTTTACATTTGAATAATTTCACATTTAATCTTCAAATTGATGTAGAAACAACATATTTCTTTAACAGCGTCATTTTATGAATGAAAGAAAACATTTTGATATTAGTAATGTAACTGTCTCTATTAAATTGATTATTTTAACATTAATTATAGCCATTCAACAATATAATCGAGAGCCATCATGAAATATACAGAAATTGAAGGAAGTTCTCAAACACTTTACAGTCTTCAATGCTAAATTATAAATTAAATGCAGAAGAATTCTCATTAAAGCTACAAAATCACATTGATTTCTTCTTTTATTTTGTTCTTTGATTAACATTAGTGACAGGAGTCACAGCAGCACGTTTAAGAGCGTGGCCCCTTTAAGAGCTGTCTCAGTACGCAGATCTGACCGTCACCGCACTCCCATTTTCACAACTCTTTGCATTCATTTAAGATTTTATTTTACACTTTGAAGTCTTGCTTAAGAAATTGCTAGACAAAACGGGCTCTCTGACATAATCTTGTATGGTTTTATCCATTCAAGCACGAAAGAGAACTTAACACGGATGCGCTGTCTGACAGAGATTCACCGACGCAGCCTTCAGCCCGTGACTGTTTACACCAGACTGGACCTCGCGTTGCGTTTTGCCGCGTCCCACAGTTTAGAAGCTGTCTATCTTCATTGAACGCGTCAAAGCAACTGTTTCAAATCGCGCTTAAGTGGTTTAAAAGCCTGTACACGAATAAGAGCGTGATTACATAATGTAACGCTAGACAAAAAATGTCAAAACAAACAGATGCTGCGTTAATTGCGTTAAATATTTTTCACACGTTAATTTGAAAAAATTAATCGTATGCGTTAACGCGTTAACATTGACAGCCCTAATTAATACATACAAAAATAATATTCCATTTAAAGACCAAAAGATTTAGATATTATAGTCATTCTAAATGTCTGAAATGTGAAAAGTGATTCATATTATCCATATAACAGGAATTCCCACAAATAAGTTCAAGTCGCAGCAGTGTCTTGTACAGTAAAGCCACAAAAACAAAATTAAAGGAACCAGAAACAAAGGCTGTCCCCAGAAACAAAATTTTCAGTTGCATTCGCACCAGTGTTAGGGCCACTAAAGTGACATAAGCCGGCCGACACTGCTGCATATTGTTTCAAGTCTGGCGGATGTAAATATTGTGTCTCTCCGCTGGTCTTAGTAGTGCTATAAAACGTTAATAAATATGTTGAGTTGAACCAGCATACCGTACCGGAGGCCGCCATATTGTTTCGGCCATACTCACGCGACTGAACAGATAATACGCACGAGTGTGATGTCATCGTTTTCAGAAAGTTCCGCCTTGCCTTTTACACGGAGACGATACTGGCGGCAATTTAAAAAACTTTGAGAGCCGTTTACAAAAGTTTGCGTTTTCAGTCTCCCCAAAACGCATAAAAAGTTTTCAGTTTTCACTTGAAAACGGCGTTGTGTAAACACCCTCTAAAACCAACCCGTGCAAAAGCGGCTTTACTGTGCTATGAAGAAAGCACATAAGCAATGCAATAACACAGTTCAGAGATGCTGACTAAATGCCAGACTGCCCATTTCTTCACTTTTTTCTGAAACAAGGTTTGTATTTTTTCTCATATTCTGCAGTTATGACATGCACGATAGCCAGTTGCATGTAATGGAAACATTATTCAGATGTATGGTCACAATTACAGCTTTACTGGGGACATTGCTCCATCCCATCTGCAACAAACAAGCCTGTTTCTCCACAATCAACAGTCACACTGAGCTCAGATCATGAGAGCTTCATCTCATTTCTGAGAGGCTGCATGTGTTTGTTTGTACATTCGACATTGCTGAATAAATCTTTTTCAACTGACTGGATATGTGTACCATATCAGAGACTCGGTGGATTGAATTTGTCTAAATGAAACCTGTGTATGTTTTCCAGGTGCACCGGTGCTTTAAGGCCAGAGAGAAGTGATGTAGCTTAACCTTCCATTATTTCATAAACTCAAAACAAACACAGCTTGTTTCCACCTTAATATCCAATCTGCCGAACATACTCCATTGGAAAAAGTCCTCAGAACAGGTACAATTTATGGCAGGATATGTAACAGGGTCGCACAAAGAGAACAAATTCACTACACATGTACAGTTGGCGGGCATACCCCAGTGCCCCGTGAGTCCCCGTTCCAATAAAATAAACTCTCACACGCAGTCTTACCTCATGTGCTGCCAAACTGCTCAGAACTTCCACAACTCCCTGTGAGGAAGATGTGAAAAGGGAATTAAGCGCAGAGGGAAGAAGAAGACCAAGCGGTGGCTACGCTTCACCTGCTGTCCTCGGCAGACCTAATTCCTTAAGGGCCCTTATAGCAGATACCCCAGTCCATGATGTAATGGCACATCGCCCTTGGATCCCATTCGTTTATTTGGGGAAGAAGGTCTGTCAGTCTGGACCTCAGTGGACCTCTATACCTCCACCTTCCTCTCTTTCTTTCCTCTCTGCCCACCCAGTAGTCTTATTCCCTCACTTTTCCTTTCTTCTCCCTTGAGCTCATGTTCTCCTTGGAGGCTTGATAAAAATAACTGTAACCACACCTATGTTCCATCAGACCTTATTCCGTGTGTATTTATATGCGCCAGTGTGTTTGCATGTATCCTCGAGCGCTTGTTTGGTTTGGGCACGAGGACCAGTCGTCTTGCTCCCTCCGCGAATAAAGACCTTTATAAAGAGTTAAACGGTTCTACGTGACAAATCCCTTCTTTCTCTCCGTTCCTTTGCTGCGATATTTCTTTAAACTCCCACAGGAACGACCACTCCTTACACGCCAAGCAAGCGAAGAATAAGAATTTCCGTACCCATTCTTCAAATAAGACCTGGTGGAAAATACTCTAGAGGTGGTGAATGTTTGGGGGAAGTTTCTGCTAGCAAGCGCTCCAAACTTTTGTGTTTATAAGAACAACCCAGATGAGGGGTGAGTGCAGCAAACAAACGGCACCATTCTGACTCCATCCCTGTCAATTCTTTCTGACATGAAATAGAATCTAAGTTTTAGCTGCAGGAGGCGAGTAACGCCTCAGATTACAAGAGAGAGGAATTGAAAATTATAAGTCCCGTGATGGGAATAGCTTTAATACAATAACGGCTTTGAGAGGCTATTCATAGTTATGCTGTCAGTGGACCAAAAAATGCAAGCACACACCCAGGCTTTGGGAGCACAGAAGGGAGGGAGAGTGTCTAGTGTCTGCGTCGGACAGCGATGAAGCAAGTACGTCCAAACCTCACCCACTACAATGTTTGCTAATTCCAGCACAAAGCAAATAAAATGACCAAGAATAACACACTAGATACAATCATGAATTGATATTTCAACTTGTCTGAACGAGATACTTGCACATTAAATCATGAAACCAAATGACTAAAATGTACACACATACACTCTTTAAAAACATATATTGTATTAGATCTGACGAATTGACGGGTTTGATCCAGATGCTGAACATAATGTTTGCAATAATGCAATAATGTTTGCAATAATACAACATTTTTCTCCATTTCCAAATCTTCTACTGTACTACTATAAATTGTAAACACATATCCAGAAAAGCAAGCTCTATTATTTAAATCAGTAGTACATCACAAGTGCTAGTCCAAACTTAAATAACACTGAAAAAATTCTTGCAAATCATTTAATATTTCAACTTTCTATCTATCAAATCTTATTATTTGGAGTAGCTGGGAAAAAAACAAAAATTGGGCAAAATTGTCATGCAATGCAGCAAGGGCTACAATAATTTTAATCATGCCAGTAAACAGTGTGATTTTTACCTGCACGTAAACATCAGGAATCAGCCCAGTTCTTGTATTCATCATGACAACCAGACAAGAGTAAAAGTCGATCTGTAGTCAGTATGAGGTCTATATGGCCCACGGGCCTCTGCAGCTGGAAAAGAATGGCCTCCCTGTCTCTCAGTCCCAGCATCAGTCCTGGTCTTCGCGCCGGCGGCATGAGGTCACCCCCCCCCCCCCCCTCGCTCTATAAATAACAGGGTGTGTTTCAGGTCTTTGCCAGCCTGGCTCGCTGCCCACCATTGTGCCACAGCTGGCCAAAAGAAGGGGTTGCCTGAGCTGCCTAGTAACCTGAAGGTTCCAAGCAAGCATTGCCAAACACACAAAGAGCAAAAGAACACGGGGAACACAGTTGCCCGTTTTATAGGAAACATTTGGACACGGAGGAAAAGAACTGCTCCTTGCAAAGTGGTTTTCAAAGTGAAATGCGAGAAAGAGAAAAAACTGAGAACGTTTCATAAAAGCGGAGCAAGTATTTCACATTGACTGACATTAATCTATGAAGGTTCAGCCTTTGAATAAACTCATTTGTAAGGGAACCTGTCATAACATTTTTCACAGGACCTACAATATATGTCAGAAGAAAACCCCCGTTTTTCAGCAGTAATTCACAAGTTTTCCAGCGGGACCTTTAGTGAAGAAATGCCTGAGAGGAGGGTTGTCCAAAAACACTTCTCTAAAACAAGCGCTGCTTTATCAATGCCTGTAATGGTTTCCCCAGTCAGAAAACCACTAACAGAGAGCTGCCAGAAATACGCAGACCAGAATCAGCCTCAGAGTATAAAAGTGACCTGTGTCTGTATGACAGAGAGACATTCATACACTTAACTTTATATTAGTACAGTATATTATGCTGCATGAGGTCGAACTGTGTTCGAGTGTTCCCAAGCATTCATATATGGAACGTCCTTATATCTCTTAACAGTGTATGTATGTGCGTGAGAGAGAGACGGTGCCATGACAATGATTAACACATCCAACATCTGTTCTTCAACCAAGTCTCTCTTTTCTCCTTGTATAAGAATCCAGATAAATACTCTTGACAGGGGTGTAGCAACCCTCCTCCATATTCATGTTGGGCAATAATCGCTATAATTTAAAGGGGTCATATGGCACGAACACGTGCTTTATGTGTCTTTGGTGTGTTTTAAGTTGCCCATGCATGTATTAGACACGTAAAATTGCAAAAATGAAAGTGTCGGAACAAAAGATGCATTCTATCTAAAAGCGAATGCTCACCCAGACCTGCATGAAACGCCTCGTGTAACCACACCCCCACAAATCTACGTCAGTTCATGGTATGATTTGACTAAGACCGCCCAAATGTATATGCAAGTAAGGTGGGCGTACCTGTCAGTACAATTGCGTTGGAACCTGATGGTCCAAATATGGTAAGAGGCGTTACATTTCCGTCACACGCTTGCAGTATTCGACCAATCACTATGCACTGGTTAACTGGCCAGTCATAGCACACCTCGCTTTTCAGAGCGATGAGCTTTGTAAAAAATCTGCGCGTTTCAGAGAGGCGGGGCAAAGGAGAGATACAAACATGCACGGTATAAGGAAAATACAGCGTTTTTGAACCTTAAATCGTGTATACACACTGCATTGCATGTAAAACAAACGATAATATTTGTTTTAGCCGTGTCAATTGACCCCTTTAAGAGAGTTGTTTTACTTGACCAAATTCCAACAAAAGAAATGTATAGCCACACACAAAACAACAATTTTAGGAGTGAGCAAATGTACATGTCAAAAGATTTAATGACAGTAAAGACGAATTAACCAAAGATTTGGTAACACTTTACAATATGGTTGTATTTGTTAATGAGTAAATGCATTAGCTAACATAAACTAACAATGAACAATACTTCAATACATTTATTAATCTAACTTCATGTTATTTTCAGCATTTACTAAACCATTTTAAACGTTAATGTAACTGTTAACATTAGTTAATGCCCCATGAACTAACATGAATAACTGTATTAAAATGAACTAACATTAATAAATCCATGTTCAAAAAAATCTATAAGCTAACTATACAAAAAAACTAAATTGCTCATTGTTAGTTTATGTTAGTTAAAGCATTTACTAATGTTAAGAAAATAATTGAAAAGTGTTACCTGTAATTTGTTAAAAAAAACTGCCATTGTTGATTTGACCCCTGACAAGTCTGTCACTGCACAGCAGGTGATTGGAACCAATAAGTAATTTTGGGTCCTCCCGCGAAAGAATGAAAAGGAAGAAAGTGTGTGGAAAATTGGGAAGTGTGTGAGATGAAGACATTCTAGGCAGATCTAGAAAGTGTGGGGAGCATGGGTTTTTGGCTCGCTTTTGCTCCTGAAGGAAAAAACAACAGGCATCACAGCAACTGGAGCAAGGAAAGGGAATTGAAAGTAAGTCACACGTTTGTGTGGGAATGACTGTGCTCCAAACGCAAAACTAACATTCACACTTAAGTATTTCTGCTAGGGTAATTTTAAAAAGGTCATAGAGAAAAAGGCTTCTACAATGTAATTTCCAATAGACTAAAACTGGGAAAACCCTTATCCTCCTGCGCACTAATATAAAACGAGTGAAAGACCTAAATCTAACAAACAACATGCCATGTATTTATTATCAGGCGTCTTTCCTTTCATGAAACATAATAATGTTTCCCACTGGCTTAGTGCATAGCCAATTGTTCCACTGCATGTGTTCTGTTTATACATATTCAATGTGAAAATTAATACCAAATGCCAAAGTCCACAATGTGATTCAGAACATCCATTCAAAAAACACAAACATACCCTTATACACACATATATACGCACAGACAGAGAGCTATCCCAGGCTTTGTTTTCATTCCACAGCAATGAAAAGCAGTCAGTGTCACTCTGGTAACCCCCCAGTGCACAGAAACCGCCACTGGCCTCAATGAGACGAGTCCTAACAGCTGCCATTCCCTCCTCAAGAAGCTTCCAGGAACCTTAAACTTTTCTTCCTGCTGTTTTCTTTGGCATCTTCACTCTGGGATCATTTATATATACAGCACTTTTCATGCAAGACTGTAAATCAAGGTGTTTTACACATTTTAAGATGAAAATCGAAATGTACGTTTTTTAATTTAAAACTTAAATTCCACAATTCAAACTCCTGCTGCTCTACGCCATCTCTGTTTAAAACATAAAATTGCAGTTTACTCGTACTCGTAATGACACACCGATACCAAAGAAAGACCGATACCTCACGTGACATACATAGAGCCCTATGATTTCCGCAATGCGGAAAACGCGAACGGAATCGAGGAATCCAGGCATTTCCTAATAAGAAATTAGCACTGAACAGCTAACAGCTAACGAAATATTCAGATACTGTTTAAATATGTATTCTGCTTGTTTTGCGTTACCGTGTATGAAAGAGTACTGAACGCATTGCGTGTACTGAACGCATTGTGCTTGTGGAGCTTTTAGCACCAGCGTTTCACTGCACGAGGCCACGAACACATAACAAACACCATTTACGGCGATCCGTCAAAATAAAAGTCCGGTTAACTTGAACAAGTTACAATACACTCACATTTTACCATACCACCCGCCTTAATTTTTTTATAATTTGACCACAGAGTATATTGTTTACTTTAGTAAACTGAAGTAAATGTGCTAGTAAAATTGTGCTACTTATCATAAAAAATAGAACTTAATTAAAAAATAGTACTTAAATTTAAGTAGACCTGAAAACAAAAGAAAAAAGAAAATGTACCAGTAAGATACTGGTTTATTAACATTATTGTACATTATACAGGCATCGGTTATAGGTATCGGCGACTACCAGAAAAAATATCGGTACTTGTACTTGATCTTTAAAAAAATGGTATCGGTGCATCCCTATTCATGGGTTTAAGTGAAATGACGTCAAATTAACATTTCCCACAAAATCTGACCTGGCCGCTGAACTTTTAAATTATTATTATAATCTTACCATTATAAATCGGGGTAAGGTAAGGAGACAGTTAGCATCACTGATCTTTAATGTATTTGCTCAATAACTTATCTCTGTTCATTTTAAATGAAAAAATTACAGATGTCAGCTTTAACTAATATTGTGTTTTGCAATGTTTTTTGTAACATTTACCACTACTTTATAGCCTAAAGAAAGTTAGTGATTTTTTTACAATGATGATTAAGGTATAATCTGTTGACAAAATGTTTATATGCTCTCCTACTTGTAAGTCACTTTGGATAAAAGCGTCTGCCAAATGAATAAATGTAAATGTAAGTACAAAGTTGATACAATACATAAAGACTGACCGTTAGAAAAACAGAGAACATTGAAGAATGGCAATGTATAAAGCAACCAGCATGAGTCGTACAATGTGAATCTTAAAAAATGTACAATTATTAGAAAAAGCTATACTTAAGCCCCGCCCCTAAATCTAACATCACTGGCACGAAAGCAAATCGTACTGCAATGTGCGAATGAGATCGTACAAATTAGCCACCTTGTAAAATTGTTAAGAATTGCAGAGAGATTGTCTTGGAGCAACTGTGTTGTGTTCGGTGAAACAGTTTGATTATGTGACTTATGTTTAGGAATGTAACAATTCACTCAGCTCACGAAGCGATTCACAATACTGATCTCACGGTACAACTTTTAAAATAAAATGAGTTTAGACAAATTAGAAATGAACACGTGCGCTTTTATTATATCTCAAATACTGCACATTTCTTTGTAAAATAAAAATATCTTTTATGTCAAATAACAAAACTAAATTGCAATTTTAAAACAAATTCCAAATCAAATAAAAAATGAATAATATAAAAATCTCTTTAATATAAACAAACTAAGACTTTGTGCTTTTCCTTTTTTTTTTAAAGAAATATCAGCATATCCACGTTTTCCGACTTTGCCGTAAACACAGCGGCCCCTGCTGTTCAAAACATGTATTGCGATTAATTTAACATCTCAACCGACCAATCGATTTTTAACCGGCTCACGGTGAATAGTTACATCTCTATTTAGGTTATGTGTTTGAAATTCAGTTAGGTCATTAACCGAGCGTCAGCGTCATCTCATAACATCTCATTAATGGAGGCATTTGAGCACCACAACATAGACTGAAGAGCAGATGTATTCACAGCCCAGGAAGCTGCTGGTCAGTAAATGCATTCAAGCATCAGGCCCGAGTCGCAGTTTTCTGCCGCTCATAAAAGAGACAAGAATGAGGTGGTGAGCCCTGAATCCCCCCCTCCCAGCAATGTCTTTGTCTACTGTTCGCCAAGGATTTAAGCCACCACTCAACAACACAACCCGACTGACTGACATATGTATTATCCTCCCTGAAGTTCCTTTATCTGTCCACACAGAAAACACCTCAGCGTTACAGCAAAGCAGAAGCAAAGCCCCTCCCGCTAAGAACAAAGTGCTTATCAGAATGTTTTCCTTTCGTATCTTAAGTCACCACTGCAGGCCGAGACAACTCTGTCCTTGAGCTGCCCTGACCTCATACACAGGGAGGAGACGATGGGCGTGAAACATCCAGACCACAGGAAGGGTGATTTTTCCTGAGCGTTAAGACCTCGGTACGTAGGGTAACCTGGAAAGTGACACACTCGGATGCATTCAAGGTCAGAGTGGATGAGAATAATGCTGCCGGCTTCTGGCTCCTTCATTTATGAGATAAGTCAGAAGAGTGGGGGGTGGTGGGAGAAACAGAGAGAGAGCGAGAGAGAAAAGGTGGGAGAGACAGAGGGTGACAAAGGCTTCATTCAGGCTCAGGCTGAAGGGAAAATGAGAGAGCGCTACCTCAGTGCTGAGCTACGGCTGCGCCCGACTGACTCTGAAGTTCCATTGTGCTTATAGACTTTAAAGGTGTGACACACAGCTACGGGTCACCACTGCAACTGAATCAACAGCCACTGACCTACATTTACAGAAGAGGCCTATGTGAATGCGCAAAAACAGGAATGAATTAAATGCGAAAGAAATGAAACGAAACAAATGTGGTGGAAAACAAACAACGATTAAGAAGGGGTAAATAAATAAAAGTGGTTGCACATAAAGAGTCGTTTTGGCCATCAAACGCACACGCTCACGCTTCGCAGTGCATGTTTTGTTTTAAGGGGAGACTCAGTGAGGAAGGAATGTCTCTGTGGAGAAACATTTTATCACATTCCACAATTTGTTTGCTTTCTACAACTGCCAAATGCTGTCTGGGGGGACTTCCTTCTTAAACCAACGTACCAGCTGAACATGAGTGGAGATCTGGCTTGATACTTTTCCCATCCACATGCAAACTCACACTTTAAGGGATAGTTCACCCAAAAAGGAAAACTGACTCACCCTCATATTATTTCAAATCTGTATGTCTTTGTTCTGTTGAACACAAAAGAAGATATTTAGAATAATGTAGAAAACAAAATCGTTCTGGGGCACCATTAACTACCATAGTAGTTTTGTTTACTATTATGGAAGTCAATGGTGCCCCAGAACTGTTCAGTTACAAATAGGGATGTAACGATTCACTCAGCTCACGATGCGATGCGAGTCACGATTCTGATCTCACGATGCGATTTATTCACGATTTACTCACGATTTATTTTTAAAAAATGAGTTGAAACAAATTAGAAACTTCCCTTGCATTATTTCTTAAATGCTTCACGTTTCTTTGTATAATAAAATAATGTTTTATTTCAAATAACAAAACTAAACTGCAATTTTATAACAAATTAATAATAGAAAAAGTCTCTTTAATATAAACAAACTAATACTGTCTGTGCTTTTCTTGGATTTTTTTGCAGTTAAGAAATATCAGCATCCACGTTTAGGTTTGCAGTGAAAATAGCGGCCCCTGCTGTTCAAAAAATGTATTGCGATTCAGTTCACACCTCAACCGATTTGAATCGTCACTCATTATAACCGATTTTCAACCGGCTCACGGTGAATCGTTACATCCCTAGTTACAACATTCTTCTTTTGTGTTCAGTGGAACAAAAAAAATGTATATAGGTTTGAAACAACTTCCCCCCAACTATCCCTTTAAATAAAATCCAAATTACTAAAATCCTACCAAAACAAAATCCTATTTTTCAAAGTTACGTTTTAATCTATTCAGAAACAGAATTATAATACCTTCTGCCGATTAATAGAGTTATACATTACATTATATTGCCATGATGACAACACCTCTAAACAAAAACACAGAAAGCTCAAATAAGATGACATTATTGCCATTCTCATGGAGTATAAACACACCAATTTTAACATTCATGACACCAATATCACCAACATGACTTTATTGTTCTGTCACTTGATCGTAAATCAGTACAGCTTATTAGACTCACTTAAAACTTAAATTCTCCCAGTCATCAGGACAACACGTATCACCGCTTGTAGATGTTTCCACAAACATCCCAAAGCGATCAATCATGTCTTCGGCATAAACTGGGAGAACCTCAATCTTTTGATGCGGTTCCAGAAACAGCAGTGTGTGTGCTCTTAAAACAACGTGTTTCTCCTCGAGAGGTCAGAAGCCATTTTTGAAGTGCAGCCAAGAAGAAGCCTCCTGACGGGCAGATATCGTCTTTGTTTTAGCAAAGTTCAACGAGAGGCAAATTAAATGAACATCAAACTACTTCCCAGTGCATTTGGCAATAAATTACTTTGGTGAATTGGGGTGTTATTACAGCAATGGAATCGTTCGTACGCAAGAACTGAATGTACGATTCATAATCCAAATGCACACAAAATGTTGGCATGCTCGGCTGGAGTGGGAATTTGCAATAGGAAATTATATCAATATCTGGATCACGAACGTTTAGTGTATAGTTACTTAAAACGCTAATATATTGCAATGTTTTACTCCCCTTTCATCTGAATTGCACTTTAGGGGTTTTGCCAATTCTTTTTTTTTTTTTAGTTTTGTCCAATTTTGGTGGAACATAAATAATCATGTGTGTTGACCTAATGCTTCAGTGTTTCTCCTTCACACAGATCTGCTCCTAATGTCGATCAGTTTCCAAAAACAATAAATGGAAAAAATGAATAAAAAAACATAGCATGAGAACATGAAATCCCAATAGTTAGAAATACAATTTTTCACCCAACCCCAATTGACATCATCCTATTGCTCTGATAGCGACTCGATTGCAAATATTGAGCATATAGCAGGTCCTGTTTCCGAAAAGAACAATAGGGGGATGTGACAAAGTCAGCAACCTTTGGACCGAAGTTAACTTGGATTGATCCATCACTGTCATAACAGACAGGGGCCTCATGATGGCTCATTTTAGGAGCCGTCACGCCTCTGTTTCCTCTCATTCATGAATAGGTCTATAGTGAGCCATTTGAGGTTGTAATGTGTGTGAAGTGACCTTGTCCCCTCAGCTACCCCCCTCCCCCAGACTCACCTCCCTTGGAGTAAAAAGGACTTTGGAGTGGTTTTGACGGCTGGTTGAGCCCAAATGTTGGATACAAGGTTGGCCGACAAAAGTTTGGTGGAGCGTTTGATGTGGTCAAGCTTGAAAGCTGACTCCCTGATTATCATTTACCATGTGTCTTCACAGAAGATCCTGAGAGAACCGCAAACTTTTTCATCAGGCTGCAGTGGGACGAACGGCAAATGTCTAATTACGACATAAATGACTCCATATATGTAATCAGTCACAATTTTACACGGTCCTAATCTCAAATCGTATGCTTTACCGCAATCTTTCCTATTCTGTTAAACCATTCACTCTGAGAACAAACACGCATGAAGCGCCCAAAACCCTCACACACACGCCTCGCTGATTAGAAGTCCTGTCACTCCCGGCTCTGTTTAGAAGACCATGTGGAAACAGTGCTGAGTGTTTGTGGTGGAGGGGCTCAGGCAATAAGACCCCAATATCTCTCCCACCAACAAAGCCTCGCTGCCCAAGGCAAAGGCAACGGCAACGGGAGCCAAGCTCACATTCCTGTCACATATCAGATCCTTCCCAGACCCCTAACCAGCTGCTGACTTCACCACAATCAATAAACCACTCAAACAAACTGCCTTTCATCAAATAATCGAAGAAACAACTTATTTACTCTATTAAAGCTAATTGCAATAACAGTTGTAAATGCAAGCGATACCTGCGAGTGCTGAAGAGCTCCATACAGCAGAGTCAGACCAAACCAAAAAGGTTTGCGATTTTGGGAATCTATCCAGTGATAAGAAGCAAGTTGTTACTGAATAACAGGAATGGGGAAGTAATCCAATCTTAAACAAAGATTCATTTAAACAAGGAAATAAACCTGGGATGGAACTGCAATGACTGGCATGTTCTGGAAGTAAAAATCTTATTCGAAGAGTTTAGATGCTGAAATTTTCTTCTAAAATTTGCGTTTTTATCGGGACCCTACGTTTAGGTTCAGTGATTTCACTTTTATGGCTATGGATATGTCCTCTTTGCCACTGAAGTGAAATAACTTTTAATATAAACACTGGGGCAAAAGAAAATTGTCAGACGACGCTCTTCATTTATTTTATGCCACAGAGAAATTAGTTATAAACTATAATGTATAAATTTTACAAGGTAACAGCTAAAACAGGTAAAAGTAAATTTAAACTTTGAAAAAACTTTCTTTCTTGAGTAAACCACTATCATGTTTGTATTTGAATATGTTATGATAAACTTACAATTGTTTTTTCCCCTTTACAAAATACCCGTTGTCTTTAATTCCAAGGTCATACTGTTATTGACATACCTATGGAAAAAAACAATGGAAAAAATACTTCCGGAATCATGGCTGTTGAAAAAGTGCGTGTTCACCACCGCTCTCTATTGCAAGCAAACTCTAAGCCTTCAAATGTTGCCATAGTAAAACATTTCCATTTCTTTGTCCAAAATTTTCTCTCTTTCACCTCAAAACTCCAGTGCCTGAGAATACGTTCCACTGACCAATTAGAAGTGGGGAGAGAGGGATGACTGGAGTGCCATGTGGTCTACATAAACTTCACGGAAGAAAGAGCACAATGCAAGGAAATGCACAATGTTTCCATCTCTCCAGCCTGAAATGAGGACAAAAAAGAGGGATTGTGAGGGAGGGATGACTAATAAAGTGGTCAGAGGGCTTGAAAAAAGCTAACAATCAGTTTTTTTATACATAAAATCAGCCTCTTCATGTTCCATCACTATCAAATTCAGTGCCTTTGAGGTTTGGGGGTTTGTTTGGGTACAAATGTGGAAAATGTGGCGTTCTTTGTAAACAAACGCTTTAAATATATTTTTCACTACAAATTTCAGACACAACGTTTTGTCACGCAGTAAACAAGTTGCTTAAAAAAAACTGAGTAACATTTAACCAAGTTCTTTACTGAATTTTATATTCTATCAAAATGGATTTTTCCACAAAATGTACAGCTAGCTACTGTTTGTCATTTATGAATGCGGATTTATTTGTCTTCCGGCTGCAGGACAGCATGACCACATGTGCGATTTTAATTTGAGCATGACATGAACGCCGGGGGAGTATTGTGTCTACTGTCTAGCCCTGGGCACCAGATCCTGAAATTTGCTGTTCGAGATAAATGTCTACAGAGAGCCCTATGCGTTTAGAAATAAATGCCCTCTGGATGCAATGATGAGAGATAGAGGATAAAGGATAAGGATTCCAGGCAAACATTGTGCTCTGCCTCCAAATCAGATGAAAAAACTCCCAGTCACTGGAACCATAAGGCTCAGGCAAAATGAGACAAACAAGGTAAACCCAGAACTAAGGGAACACCAAATGTCATATTTATGATGAATTCCAAACAAAGTCCTTATAAGCAAGTTGATACAGAGGCACACACAGATACACAGACTGTGTCAGACAAAGCATGTGTTTCAAGTTAAGCAGTTACAAGACCAGCCAGTGAACATGAGGTTATCAGATTGGCCGGGATCCAGCTCCAAAAGCAGAGGGTTGACACTCTGCTTACTGACAATGAACCAGCCACCTATTGAGCCCTACTCATTGATATCAAATGAAACAGTTCAATATTAATTCAACAATACTGACAGCGTTGTGTACTTGTAAGTCAAACAAAACTGCAAAGGCATGAATCCTCCTTTTGAACTCAAGTGTCAAAAATCTGCATGCACACAACATTGGCTCTTTTCTCAGATGGTAGAATATTCATCTTGACTGCATTTCAGTCACGCTGGTGAAGCATTGAGAAACAATGATTGAGCTAACTGACATTGAAATGTCAAAGGCCTGGGACTGATAAAAGGCACAATACCATTTTTGAATGCCAAGTATTAAAGCACATTACTCACTGCGGAGCTAAAAGATGCAATTTATCAAATTTACAGATGGAACAAACTTCATGTATGCACAGGGTTTTGTGTACCAGCAGAACAACTGCAAAGTAAAGCTGAAAGAGGCGCAAACCATATTAAGTTCTTTTCTCTGTCAGACCAACTCCGCATACCAGGCTCTCCCCATCAACCCCCCGCAATGCTGGTTCAAGGGGCAGAGTCTAGGAATGTGATCTCTGGGGGTCCTGACTCCCAAAACATCTTAATTGAAGAAAAATAAATCAACATTGTTTGGTAAAATGCAGTTGGAATGGCAATGGAGGGTGGAAGGAGGGAAATAAAAAACACATTCCCTTACCTCCCCTTAAGGAAAAATAACATAACCCTGCCAAGGGATGAGGTTTTATTTAATGTTGAGGTAATACCTTGAAGTTATAAGTTTATTAATACACATAAAGATCTTAAATATGACTCATTTGCTTCTGTCTCCTTATGGGTTTCATCTGAACTACTGCACAAGTCCCAGTAGGTTTTACAGCGAAGTAAAGATATGAAAAAGAGTTCATGAGTCGATGACACACAGCAGCAAGCAAGCAAGCAGCAGTCCACATGGTGTGCACACGGGAAATCTATAACAATTATTGTCACAGGCTGACTTTATATTCCCACATCCAGTTCCCAAGTGCAGTTTTGTTCTATTCAAATAAAAAACTATAACACGAACTTTGAACCAATACGCTTTCCCACCTATCATAGAGAGTAAATAATAAGGATAAAACGGCAATTATAATTTAACAATGTCTAGTAATTGTTATAAGAGTAATAAAAGCTGAGATAAACTATTTATTTAACATTTTAGAGAAATTTTAAATGCAGAGTGTCACAAAAATATGTGTCACTCACAAGATCAACAAGTGACTAACGTTAAACAAATCAATGAATGGACCGTTACATTTAAACCAAACTGCAAGAGCGGTAACGCGACATAAGTTTTAACTTTCGGCGCACTATGTTCAGGACTTAACGCACACATACGAGCATGTAGCAGGAGTTTCTCGCTCTTTGTGAAGTGCGGTCTTACTTTAGTAATGATGAGCGGCTCGCCGTGCTCCAGTCCTCCTTTCAGAGTGAATCCCCACGGCGCGCCACCGTTCAGCTGCACATGGATGTGCTGGAAAGATACCAGCTGCTCCACGGTCTCCATTATAACTTCTGTGCATTCAACTCCGTCCATTCGCCGTGCAATCCCAACTCAGTCATTACTAACGTTACCCTACCAACAACCGGAGTCTACAGGCATGAGAGGACAGGCGGTGGGCTGGCCGGTGATGGGCTTTCCATGGACTGTTAGCGGAGGAAGTAAGTGGTCGAGACCGAACAGTACATTTGAATGACAGTTGAAACGCCCACTTAGGAAAGGGCTTCACTCTGACTGACCAATGCACGCATCCGATGGGCGGGATCATTGTACACGCTGTATAGCCATTGTCCGACTGTCTGGGAAAACTCGTAAAAGTTGGCCGTTATCAACTCTTGATTTTCAAACTACTGAAATCTATGACACAAGTGAAACCAAGCAGCGCTTCACATGAGCATGTAAACACATTTTCAAATAAGTCAGTGGAGTGAAGTTATCCAACCGTGAGATTTCTGTTTGTGCAGCAAAACGACTGATGGCGATGTTGAGACTCCATTGTTATTTCAACTATGTTATCGTGAAGTCGTAATCACTACTCCGTTAAGACAGATGCAAAAATCATAGTCAGGTCACCTCTGTGTATGTGTATAAGGACTGCAGTGAGGAAACTTGCAGAAAATACAAAAATGTAAGAGAAAATGGACACGATATGTGATATGACACGTGAAACAAAACATGCAGCCTAAAGATAGGGCAAAGCATAGTTATGGAATACTTAAGTATGTTTACGATACATTATTTCTTGTTACCAACAACATTCAAAATGTATTCCTCTTGTGTAAAAGTTGAACTATAAATTGAACAATAATTCCTCACTGGAATCGAAACTAAACCTGAGGTGCAATTGGTTTACGCATCTATTCCCAAAACCGCAATAAAGGCACTGTTATTGCCATTCAGGGCTATTTAATAAATAAAAAGATTAAGGACACAGAGAAACAACGAAAGAGATGGGATAAAGCATGGCGCTAAATTGTACACATTCTTTAAAACTTTTAGCACGCCGCTAGGAGGGGCTGTTGTTTCATCTTGTGTGGAGAAGCGATGGAGAGCTTTTCATGTTGAGTATGGGACATTGTGCGAAGTACATCGGGCTATGTTTCATCAATTAAAGATAAAGCATCAGACGATCACAGCTTCTGGGTGAGCTGTTTTTTCATAGGATGTAAACAGAAAGTAAAACGCATTGTACAGAAATGTAGTAGGCTTTCATTAAGTATATGACATGAACCCTTACGTCATTGTATTGAACACTTAAAATTATCGGTGGGAGCGAGTCGTCTTGCCACTAGGAGGTGCTGCAGATTACAGTAAAGAGCTCATCTCCAGGTGCTCCTCAGTCCCCATTTATCTGTTTGATAGCAACACAATTCCTCACTGCAGGGTAGAGATCAGATGGGTCTCAGCCAGCTTTCATTCTCAATTAACTCTAAAATTCATATGGCCTAATATATATGTCAAACTGTGATGTAGTACAATAAGTAATATGAGATGCAAAGCTATCTTGTATATCATAAATGACTATAGTCACTGTTTTACACTAGTTTGTCCTTTAGGAACACATACTAGAGTAGGTCATTGATCACTCTTACTGCGGAGGGACTCAAGTTGTGGACCTACAAAATAAGATATGACCCTGTATATGCATAAGTAGTCATTTAGCAGACTTTCAGTTTACTTAAAGGTCCAGTGTATGAAATTTAGTGGCATCTAGAGGCGAGGTTGCGAATTGCAACCAATGCAACCAATGGCTTACTCCACCCCTTTTAGCTTCATTGCCGAAGGAGATAACGTATTTATGAAATGCAGTCTGTAGAGCAGTTTGTCAGTTTAGGGCTACTTTAGAAACAACATGGAGAATTCCATGTAAGGGGACCCGTCGTGTATGTAGATAGAAATAGCTTATTCTAATGTATTAAATCATTACGCTTCATCGTGTAAGGTCTTTATTCACATCTGAAGACATGGTAATGTATATTATATTGCATTTATGTTCATAGATCCTGCTAAAAATAGACTGACAATACCCCAGGGAGCCACCTGAGTTTAGGTACCCTGCCAAAAACACGTACTCCTTTCTCTCAGTATTTCCCTTCACTTTGGCAGCTATCACTTTGTCAATTGAAAACACCATAGAAGGTTGTGTGTACAAGAGAACAGAACTAAAAAATAGATTGTCAGGATTTTTCTCACTATAAGGCTTTTCATTTTCCGTAATTCTTTTATATTTGTCTTTTCATTCCACTTTCTAATCAACAAGATTTCTAAGTGTGCTCACTTAAACACAGCTCTCGTGCACATGAATGCACATTCATATGAGACAGCTGAACGCACATTTAAGCACAAGTTTCCCCACTTCGATGAACACACTTTGCACACATACATTAAACTGTACATTTATGCATGACAGCACCCACACATCAGCTCAGTTCTGGTCATCTAAATAGTGTTCCCTTTGACAATAATGTCTCCGGGTCAGTTGGCGTAAGATCTTATGAAACACACTTTTCAGACACATTTCCTCACTTATTCTTATTTTCTGTTTGTCCTCTTATTGTTATGTATTTATTGTTAGTTATTGTTAGTTCTCAACAGCATAATGGCTTGTCTATTGATCACTGTAAGGAGGTGGAGTAAAAATTGTGCATTTATATTATTGATTATCTCTGTCATAGGCCTATAGTAAAAATGTATATATAATTTGTATACAATATTGCTATTGCTTTTATTTTCACTTACTGCCACTTTAAACACAGGACTCAATTCTTCCCTTGACATTTTTCTGTTCTGCTTGGACAGTTCGGGTTAAAATCTGCCTGCTGTCACCATGGCAATATCCTGCTCCATTCATGCGAGCAGTTTGTCATTTATAGGCATGACCTGACCCTAACAGATTACTGTGCCTTAAAATCACACTTGCACATGCAGCCCCCCCATGCTTCTAATATGCTGAGCCGGGGGAATTTCTCTGCATGGCTCTTATCTCACACACTCATAATGCTTAGTGGCTACATTTTATAGATTTTCCATGATATACTTGACACTATTTGAATTCCATACATTTTGTTAGCTAAAATGCATTTAGTTGTAAGACATACTAGACTTGGACAGTGAACCTCCCTCAACAAATAGGCTACTGTAGCATGTTGGGGGGGGGGGGACGATTCAATGCAATAGCAAAAGATTGCGCCAATACAATTTCTAAATGTAAACTGTAGTGTACGTGCGTGTGCGTGTGTGTGTACTGTGCGTGTGCGCGTGCGTGTAGTGCTCGAATGAGCTTGATGCTTGAATGATCAGTACAGCCTACAGCTAATTGAGATCAGTCATCTATGTTATTGTAACTTATGACATTTCTTTTTCTCTGCACAGAGATTAGAGAAAGAATAAATGCAAAAGGCATATGTCTCGACTGCTCATTTGAACTGATGAAAAGCATATGCACATTAATTGGCCTTCGCATTAATCTCAATAGAGTTTCTTCTGCTGAAAGTCACACCTCCTCTTGTCACACCTCCTCTTGTCACAACCCAACACATACTGCAGCAGTAACTGTTACACTACACTCAGCGGTGCTATGAATGCGGGACCGAGAAGGTTTTCTGAGTTTGGTAAGCACAAACAGATCGCATTCCGTTATTATCGTGTGCAAACGAAGTGATAGCAAACGAAAGGGAAGTCGGAATAATAATACTGAGTAGTTAGGTTACTGCTGCGATTGGTAAATTTACCAGGCCCTAACCGACACCTCGTATTTTCCTGCAAGTCCTGTCCATCTAGCCTGAACTCTCCTCTAGCAACGATAGCTTCCTTCCCTCAGTTGTGCCTCCGTCTATCGCGTGCATTAGGGCATGCAGATGAAAATCTTGATTACGTAAAAACATTAACTTACTTTTTATACGTTCATTAAATTTTTGCACTGCGCTTTTATTTGCATTTGTAAGATTTTGTTGCTGCGTTAGCTGGTTGGCTAAGCTAGCCAGACAGACAGCTCATAAACAATAGCAACTGCGTGAGCAAGAGTATTTCCTCTGAAATGCTCATGTATGCATACTACACCCTTATTCTATTTATTTATTAAACTTTTGAGCAATTCCATGCAAAGTTTTCAAGGGGTTTAGCCATACTGAGGTCAGATGTCAATATTTGGTGGTTTTAATACTCATATGAAGTGACTCTTAAAGTTTTTAAAGCAGTCTTTTGCGTTTTAAGGCATAGTGTTCTGCAGTCAGGTAAGTGAAGTGTCACATCCATAACAGAACTGTCACATCCACAATGCTCCATATAAAATAATAACAGTTTTATGTTCTATAAAAAGCCGTCCATTCTCTAGTTGTTGGGTATTATTGCTTCTGGTTTACACATTTTAATTCATAGAAATTCTACAAAATATGTTGTCTTTCAAAAATGTGCATTCCTTTTAGTCACATCCATAAAGCATTAATATCCCCTCTTTTAAAATAGAAAACTCGTGCATGGAGTGGACTTATATTTTTTACTGATGTCTGGACTCTTTCATTAGGGGTTTAGTAAATTATAAACTAATGGTTCAATCTATTTTTTAAATATATATATTTCAAGTTTTTGACTAAAAATGTAACATCCATAATGCTGGAATTGCCCTTTTACACTTTGATTTGGCTATGTGTGTTTAGCATGAGTTGATGATAGAAACTATAAATAAATAATGATCAGGAGCAAGTTTCCAAGTATGTAATATAGTGGAAAACAACAAAACAATTTAGTGAGTTAAATGTGGCAGAACATATTTAATTTAATATATAATGTGTATGTTGTCATTTTGCATGCAGGGTTGCACTGACACATGCACTTAAATAACTGGATACTAGCCTGCACAATGCGCTCTAACTGAGCCAAACTGATGCGCTAATGCAAGCTGCTGTTAGTGTTACTGTTACTTAGCAGACGCTCGCCAAAAACATTACAGCTAAAATCCCTGTTGTACTGCCAGATTGCTGCCTATTCTGTCTAATGTGCTAATGAAAAACTGTAATTTGTTTTCTTTTGCAGTTTTGTGATTTATGTCGCTCAACATAGGACTGCAGGATGAACAGGGGCCGGGGAGTGAGAAAAAGAACGGCACCAGCAAAAGCACCTGAAACTTTTGATGAGGAGATACTTGCAGAGGTGCACCAGTTCTTCAGCAAGGTCAAAGCATATGTTCCCCCTGCTGGAGGAGAATGGACCTTGCCTGACCCGAGCGTGGTGCTCTGTCAGCCTAATGTGAGTCACCCACGTTTGCAGGTCCTAAAACAATCACTCAATGAAGTGAAGGATCTACTCAGCGATAAAGACCTCTCGATATGGCACCAGCATACTTGTTCTACCAACCGAGCGGGCACCGTTACAGCCCATCTTCGATCCACTGCCAACGCAGAGCTATGCACCCAGGCTTGGGCCAAGTTCTATGAGATCTTGGGCTCCTTTCAGCTTTTACCTGAAAATGCATTAAAAAGTTGTGAGTTGAACTCCATACATCTATGTGAAGCCCCTGGTGCCTTCATATCTGCTCTAAATCACTTCCTGAAGACGAATCGCCTGCACTGTGATTGGAACTGGATTGCCAATACACTAAATCCATACTACGAAGCCAATGGCCGTGGTTGCACCATTACTGATGACAGACTTATCACGCACACCCTCCCTTGGTGGTTCTTTGGTTTTGACAACACCGGGGACATTTTGCTCCAGAAGCATCTGCTGGAACTGCAGAGGTTTGTTAGTAACATGACTACTGTACATTTGGTTACGGCAGATGGAAGCTTTGACTGTCAGGGGGACCCTGGGGAGCAGGAGACATTAGTTGCCCCGCTACAGTATTGCGAAGCCGTGTGTGCTCTGCTGCTGTTAGGGATTGGAGGCTCGTTTGTTCTGAAGATGTTCACGCTGTTCGAACACTCATCTGTCTGTCTGCTTTATCTGCTGGCTTGCTGCTTCCGTTCTGTCAACATCTTCAAGCCGGGGACCAGCAAATCTGGAAATTCAGAACTTTATATAGTGTGTTTGGACTATCAGGCCAAAGAGTCAGTACGACCGTTGCTCTCAAAGTTAATCCGTAATTACGGGCCAGATTTGGCATCCACAACAGCACTCTTTCCCCAGCACTGCATTCCAAAATCATTCCTTAGTCAGCATGAAGAGATATGCACTTTTTTCCATGCATTGCAGATTGGTACAATTCAGGAGAACCTCAGGCTTTTTGCACACATGAGTGTAGAACAGCGCAGGCATTTGGACCAGCTCAGGGATTGTGCTGCAGATTTTTATTCAAAACGTTTTAACGTTCAGTACCTCCCACGGAAAAGCTGGGTTTGCCGCGGCGGGGTGGCCAGATGGGTAAAGCCCAGCGAGAGGAAGCAAATGGGCTCTTTCAATCAGCGCAAAGAGATGAAGCTTCAGGGATGGAAGCAGCGTCTTGCTCAAGGAAATCATGGGGGATTCATTAAGGGGCACCACGTGGGAATGGAAGGTTGTGAGATAGTATTAAGCGGCCCACTGGATGAGTGTGATTTGGGAATCTGGTTTGTCCTTGAGGGAGCTGCCTTGCCAAAAGTGTGCAGTTCCACATTCTGTGATCAAGAATTGCTCGACTTTTTGAATGAAGCACTTGAAGAGAACCTGAAGCTAAACAAACCGAATCCTATGCCCACATGCTGCTCCTGCAGCATTGACTCCCCTGTAGACATCTTATCTGAGATTTGCAGCCTTCCCGATGTCACATCTTGTTTAGTGCTGGGTAGCCGGTCATGGTGTGACCGAACACTTGAAGGAGTTAAGTTTCAGCCAGATTTACTGCAAGAATCCTTCCACTGTGAAGTACAGGATTCCACATTGCACGACGGACAGCCAGACTTTCAGCTTCGGCTTCTGCACGATGTGTTTTCTGCTCTGAAGGAGCAGCATCAAGGGTCAGCCCTGGTGATTCCATTATGTTCGGCCTTCACACGTTTCACCGCTGGTCTGGTGTTTACGCTCCACCTGTGCTTCCGTTACATCACGTTCCGTTGCTCATCCAGTTGGCCTCCAGGTGCACTTTTGTGCGTGGGGTTCGTGCCACCGTCAGTCCTACCCCAGCTTCTGGACATTCTTTGGGACGTGATGGAGAGGATGAGGAAAATCAAACCTGAGCAGGAAAGGCAGGTTCTGCAGTTTGTATCTTTGGAGGAGCTTCTGAAAGGGTCATTACCTCGCTTCCTGTCATCTTTCAACACCGCTGTAGTACGGCAGCATCTGCATGCCCTTATGCAGGTTGACTAGGGCACATAGTTCATTAGCTCCAGAGTGTATAGTTTTCAGTTAGACTGTATGTAATTGTAATCGAACCTTAGTTTACTCAGATTGCAGCCCCAGTTTACCAGTGGCACAGAGGGTATTTAGGTTTGGAGCTTCCTTTGATGTTTTATGTTGTATTATGGATTATACTGGGTGGTATTATACTGGGGAGAGAAGTTTATTTTGATTATGCTGAAGAGGTTATATTTCTTATATTTATAAGACTTTGTGTGCAGTTGTTTCGGAAATGTTTCTTTTAATATTTATGTTTCAGTATGTATTATTTTAACACCTGAAGCCGCTTTTCAGTCGTGCCTCAGTTATTAAAACCTTTTCTTAATGAATTTCTGGAGTGTTTTTATGAAATGTCTATTAAAATATTTAGTTGGTGCCTTTAATAACAACTAGTGTAAACAGGCTGTGAATATGTTTGGGTCTGCACTAGGGTTGTGTATTGGCAAGTGCCTCCCGATACGATACATGTCACAATAGATGGGTCACGGTACAATATATTGCTGTGTATTTCGATACGATACACATTTTTCCGATATATTGCGATACATTAAATAGAAAATGTGAAAAGTAGAGCTAGAAATACAACATGCTGTGCACCACCGGGGGTTTTCTGTAAGGATAAGTGTAAAAACATCCCTTACCTCTGCAGAGTGGCCATGATGTGTGATGCATGGACCTTTAGATCAGAGCTTTGGGTTCTCAAACTGTGGATTGCGCCCCTCAAGTGGGTAGCACAGGGGAATAAGGTGGCTCACGCAAGTCACTTGGCTGTTGTGGTGCATTACAGTTAAAACAATGAACATGGGCAGTATAAAACCTCTGGTTCATCCGTGCTGTAAATCTGCTGGTGTCACATCCGTGAAAGCACAATAAATGTCATTGTTACTTTTCTTAATAAACGTTTTGTCTAATGCACTGCAGTAGCCAAGGGACTTGTGTCATGACTTGCGAAGCCTACAAACAGCATTATTTTATATAACTCATTACTCCATTACTTAGTTTGAAGACCAAAGCACACCCACATATCAGCTCTGAGAGCTCCAAGCGTTCTTATATTTTTCGCCATGCTCACTTCCACTTACTTTTGGCCGTATATACGTATATGACATGATTTAAAAAAATGACTGATAGTAGAGGTATCACTATCGATACACTATTGAAAAAAATTAGTTACATGTATCGATATTTTTGCACAGCCCTAGTCTGCACTATAGGAGCAATTATGCACTATTCCAGTTATTTTTGTGTCACAAATTCTAGACAATGTGTGGTGATAATTTTGTTTCAACCTTTTTTATTGAGGGCTATCCCAACCATTTTGCACAAGCTTGATGTGTAAAATTTTCTGAAATGTTAGATTTTTTTGTGGAATAGTAATTAGAAGTATTAGAAACAAATACAGGGGTTGGACAATGGAACTGAAACACCTTGTTTTAGACCACGATAATTTATTAGTATGGTGTAGGGCTTCCTTTTGAGAATTTTGTCCAATACAGCATCAGTTTGTTTTAGGAATGACCGATAAAAATCATGCGCAGTGGCCAGGGATTTTGAGCCATTTCTCTTGCAGAACAGTGGCTAGGTCACTACGTGATGCTGATGGTGGGAACCGTTTCCTGACTTGCTCCTCCAAAACACCCCAAAGTGGCTCAATAATATTCAGATCTGGTGACTGTGCAGGCCACAGTCACAAAATTGCTTAAAACAAAATTGTAAATTAAATCTACAGTGAGTTAGTGGCAAACCTGCGGTGAAATTACAACAAAGTTTTACAGTGTAGGGAATGCCATGATATTGCAGCCCAAACCATCACTGATCCACCCCTATGCTTCACTCTGAGTATGCATCCGAGTGGTAAGCTTCTTTGGGGCTTCTTCACACTGAAATTCTCCCAGATGTGGGAAAGACAGTAAAGGTGACACATTTAATTCTGCAGTTGGACATCCCTTTTAGACAGCTTCCTCTTGCATTGGCAGTTACGCCTGTTGGATGTGGTAGGTACAGTTGGTATGCTGACATTACCCTGGATACCGTGGCTCTCGATACACCACAAAGACTTGCTGTCCTAGTCACAGATGCGCCAGCGATACGTGCACTAACAATTTGTCCTCTTTTGACTTCTTAAAAAATGTGTAAAAATGGGGCATATACTCTTATTAATATGAAGGGAAGTTTTGCCCTACATTGCATTGTGTTTGAGCATTAGCAAAAATGTCCATAAAATAAACGGGAAAAGTACTGGCAGAAAATTACCAGTACATTTCCATTATTTTTTTTACAGTGCCATCTGCCAAACAAATCCTTAGTGGTTTATAAACTGTGGGGACCATGGAGAGATTCACAGTTGTAGGATTTTCATGGGCATCTCTCTCGTCTTGTCAAGCTTTTCTAGTCCTATGGCAGGATCATGACAGTACCACGTGTTCTGTGTGGAAGCGCATCGTTGGTTTCGGCATGCCCCGCACTCTCCGGTCTCATCTATTTTCCCGCCCTCTCGTTACCTTTTGATTATCTTGTTATGGTTTCATGCCCCTCGCCTGTTCCCTTCCTGATTTGATCCCTATACAATGCCCTGGTGTCTTCTGTCTTGTGTGGATTATTTTGTTTTGTTGTGTACTTTGAGGTACATGCCTAATTATCTTGTGACCCTCGTTAATGACGTTACGTCATTGGTCTACACCCTCGTTCCTGTTTTTATAGTCTAGTCTAGTGTAGTGTCTTGTTATCTCTGTCAAGTCTTAGTTTACTGTCTCTGGTTTGCCCCCTCGTGGGTTTTGTTTTATGTTTATAGACTAAAGTGTTATCTGTTTACCCTATCGCTGTCTGCGCTTGGGTTCTGATCACAATCCCTGACACCATCAGTTTATCTTGTTCTATAAACAAACACACGCACGCACAAAACATGTCAGTTTGAGATTAAATCTGTGTAATTTTATTTTACTATAGAAATACAGTGCTAAAAGTGAAACAATCTGTACATAAACAAACAGTTGACACAAAAGGTATCTGGACATTACATATATTCTAATATCATGTACAATCATATGTAAAATGTTTAGTGGAGGAGAGTGCATGCAATTTATTTCTTACTAGAGTTATGTTGATCAAATTTAAAGGCGCAGTTCTTGAAAATCAGCGGCCACTAGCATTGTATTATAGTTTTGCAACGAATCTCTGAGTCATTTGCTCACCCCTCCCTTTCGAAGTACGACGGTGGCTGCAACAGTAAAAAAAGATGTCGTGAGACAGCGGATAGCAGTGATACAAGCAACGATGTATCTTTACAAAGGTAAGGAAATATATTAACGTAATTAATCATTTAACATGAATTCTATTGCAAAAGTTACTGTTACAATTCTATAATTAGATATATGATAATTAGATATGGTCCTCCATTTTATCAAAACTTCTAAGACAGAACAATCAATTGCTTCAGCTAGACGATGACTACTTCTCCTTCTCTCTGTACTACGACTTACTACTTTGTGCATCTTCAACTCAGTGATGACGCAAGCTGCGTCTAAAAACACACACGAAGACCAACATATATGAAACATGCTCTGTAGAGCTGTTTGTCCGTTAGAGCTTACTGTACAAAACATGGCTGCGCAACATAACAAATTCCATGTAGATAGGAACGCTCCCTATGTAGATACAACTGGTTTATTCTAAGGTAATAAAAACATAACTTTTCATTACATAAGGTTTTTATACACATCTAAAGACACAGTTTTGTATGTTATATTGCATTTCTGTTAATAGATCATACAAAACATCCCGCATTGTACCTTTAAAATATGTGTGCACCATTTTTGCATCATGGTTTTTAAGTAAATTCAACTTAAGGAGATTTAAAGTCAAAATAACAAGAAAATCTTTGTTTTGTTTACACAAACCTTTACTTAAAAAATTATGCAGCGCGAGTTCAATCAACTTACAGTGCTCATGTAGGCTGTACTAAAATATTTAATTAATTTACCCTAATATTCATATAGCATAGTGAAGTATATTATTATAACAAATATTATTAGATAATTGATGACTGATTTGATATCAGTCATTGAATGATTCTCCACAGAAGCACACAACATACTGCATTTCTGATGTTTGTGTCTTCCTTATTGTGGTAAGACATATGATGGGTTGAACAGGGTCTATGCTTACCAAAGCAAACACAAATCACTTGAATGATAACTTTACAGAAAACGATTGATCACAACAAAACAACATCAATAATACTAAATACATCTTAAATTTCATTATACATCTTATTAACATCTATATAAACACCCCAAAAGTCCTTTTAAAAGCATGAATAATCAAACTTTTCAGACACAAAGGCTTATGGGTATTCCTCACAGCACTGATAATATTGTACTGATAATATTAAGTTCATTCACTGGAAATGTATGTTAGGTTTACTTAATTTTAACTGTAGTTTGCACAACTCAAATTTTTCCATTCAGTTAATGCATACTTTTGAGCTTCTCTTGTCATTTATATCTTTGTGTTGCATGAACAAAGGATTTTAAGTTAAGCTAAAAATGCTGTAAATTTGTTTATTTTTAAGTAGAAGCTACTTAACATAATACAATATGGTTGTTGAGACAACGAATCACTTTTTAGAGTGTAGTTCTACTTGAGAACGTCTCTGTTCCCTGCCACTGAAACGCTCTAAAAGTGTGTGTGTGCCCGTGCATGTGTGGCATGCTGCATGCTGGCCAGCTGAAATTTGGAAAGTGCTGTGAGGGCTGGAGCCTGAACACTCTGAGTAGCATATATACTGAGATTTGTTTAGTCAGCCTATGAGACGCTCTCACAAAATGACTATATTTAACCTTCTTTTTTTAGCTCTGTTGTTTTGAATTACGGGTAAAAAGTATAATCTATGGAAACTGCTTTTACTCTGCTTTAAACAGTCTTGAATGGTAAATGTGTCTTGTTAAACAAATACGAATCGCTTAAAAATAAAGGCTCTTCAATGGTTCTCTTTAGCACTGTTCTGCACAGAATCTTCACAATGTCAAAAACATCATTTATTTGGGGTTTGATTATTGGTCCTTCAGCAAAAAAATGTTATACTGATTATTGCATCTGTCGTGGCTCTGCTTCATTTGGTCATGTTTTCCTTGGTCCTGTAGCAGAGTCATGACAAAGCCTTTGGTTATGTGTGGAGAGAAACATATTATTGTCCTTTTGACAATAATATACGTTCTCTCCAGTGTCTCGTCTCTGTTCCCACCATCTCGTTTCCTTGTTATCCTTCCCTGAGTGTTTCATTACCCACACCTGCCCTGTGTCGTTATCCCTCATTTGTGTTCCCCTACAAATACCCTCTTGTTTCTTTGTCTTGTGTTCGTGGATTACGTTGTGTTTGGTGTGTTAGCTCTACGTCTCCCAGAACTGCAACTCTGTGAGTCTCTCGTCTTGTCCTGCCTTGTCTTGCTTGTCTTTTGGATTATTATTTTACGTATTTGACTTCCTTGTATTTTGCTTTGACGTTTGGTCATGTTTAGTGTTATTTCGTCCTGCTGTTTTTTGGCCCCCTCGTGGGAAGTTTTTGTTCTAGTTTTGTATTTTAGTTCGTTCTTGGTTTGACACCCCCTCGAGGGGTTTTTCCTTTGTTTTGTTCATTTAATAAAAGTCTTTGTTAACCCCGTCATTGCCGCTGCCTGCATTTGGGTTCTCTCCTGCCACACACCCCGTGACAAAATCCACGAACCATCACTGAACCCAGCAGGCAGCATGAGCACCGGGCGGTCCCACCTAGCTCGCCTCCTCTGAGGACTTCGCCAGGGGAACGAGAGCGTGGAAGAGTACGTGGACAGGTTCCTGGACGTCGCCGAGAATGGCGTCTTCGGGGAGGAGGAGCTCGCGGTGCTATTTAACTCCGGTCTCAGGGACCCACTTTCGCGGGCGGAGATGAGGGCGTTGAGACCGTTGGACTTCGACGCCGTGTGGCTGTCCGCCGCGGAACGATCAGAGTCCACGGCCTCAGCAATTACCAGCTACCCATCTCCGCTGGTCACGATTCCTGAGCGTGGTTCCCTGCAGATCGGGGTTGTGGACACCGCCACTCCATCCTTCCCACTCTCGGCAGCCTCTCCACCATCCACCAGCCTCGTTGGCAAGAGGGGGAGGCGAGCATCCTGGGAGTCCACCTCCGAGGAGTACCAGCCGGAACCAGCCATGCCTTCTACATCCTTCCTTCAGCCGACCTCCAGGCGGGTGGCTCGGCTGAAGAAGAAGAGGCAGCGGCGGGCAGCGCGGGCTCCTTCCAGTCCGGTGGTGCAGCCGGTGTCCAGTCGGGTGGTGCTGCCGATGTCCAGTCCGGTGCAGCCGGCGTCCAGTCCGGTGCAGCCGGCGTCCAGTCCGGTGCAGCCGGCGTCCAGCCCTGTGTCCAGCCCTGTGTCCAGCCCTGTGTCCAGCCCTGTGTCCAGCCCTGTGTCCAGCCCTGTGTCCAGCCCTGTGTCCAGCCCTGTGTCCAGTCCGGCGATCCAGCCGGCGTCCAGTCCGGCGTCAAGCCCTGTCCAGCCGGCCTTCCAGCCGGCGTCAAGCCCTGTCCAGCCGGCCTTCCAGCCGGCGTCAAGCCCTGTCCAGCCGGCCTTCCAGCCGGCGTCAAGCCCTGTCCAGCCGGCCTTCCAGCCGGCGTCAAGCCCTGTCCAGCCGGCCTTCCAGCCGGCGTCAAGCCCTGTCCAGCCGGCCTTCCAGCCGGCGTCAAGCCCTGTCCAGCCGGCCTTCCAGCCGGCGTCAAGCCCTGTCCAGCCGGCCTTCCAGCCGGCGTCAAGCCCTGTCCAGCCGGCCTTCCAGCCGGCGTCAAGCCTGTCCAGCCGGCCTTCCAGCCGGCGTCAAGCCTGTCCAGCCGGCCTTCCAGCCGGCGTCAAGCCATGTCCAGCCGGCCTTCCAGCCGGCGTCAAGCCTGTCCAGCCGGCCTTCCAGCCGGCGTCAAGCCCTGTCCAGCCGGCCTTCCAGCCGGCGTCAAGCCTGTCCAGCCGGCCTTCCAGCCGGCGTCAAGCCCTGTCCAGCCGGCCTTCCAGCCGGCGTCAAGCCATGTCCAGCCGGCCTTCCAGCCGGCGTCAAGCCATGTCCGGCCGGCTTCCAGCCCGGCGTCAAGCCATGTCCAGCCGGCCTTCCAGCCGGCGTCAAGCCTGTCCAGCCGGCCTTCCAGCCGGCGTCAAGCCATGTCCAGCCGGCCTTCCAGCCGGCGTCAAGCCCTGTCCAGCCGGCCTTCCAGCCGGCGTCAAGCCTGTCCAGCCGGCCTTCCAGCCGGCGTCAAGCCCTGTCCAGCCGGCCTTCCAGCCGGCGTCAAGCCCTGTCCAGCCGGCCCTGGGAAACTGCCAGGGCCAAAGACTGTCCCCCCAGGACTCCCCTAAGTCCCCCAGGACTCGCGCCCTCGAGCGCAGCCGGGGNAAGCTACTTAACATAATACAATATGGTTGTTGAGACAACGAATCACTTTTTAGAGTGTAGTTCTACTTGAGAACGTCTCTGTTCCCTGCCACTGAAACGCTCTAAAAGTGTGTGTGTGCCCGTGCATGTGTGGCATGCTGCATGCTGGCCAGCTGAAATTTGGAAAGTGCTGTGAGGGCTGGAGCCTGAACACTCTGAGTAGCATATATACTGAGATTTGTTTAGTCAGCCTATGAGACGCTCTCACAAAATGACTATATTTAACCTTCTTTTTTTAGCTCTGTTGTTTTGAATTACGGGTAAAAAGTATAATCTTTGGAAACTGCTTTTACTCTGCTTTAAACAGTCTTGAATGGTAAATGTGTCTTGTTAAACAAATACGAATCGCTTAAAAATAAAGGCTCTTCAATGGTTCTCTTTAGCACTGTTCTGCACAGAATCTTCACAATGTCAAAAACATCATTTATTTGGGGTTTGATTATTGGTCCTTCAGCAAAAAAATGTTATACTGATTATTGCATCTGTCATGGCTCTGCTTCATTTGGTCATGTTTTCCTTGGTCCTGTAGCAGAGTCATGACAAAGCCTTTGGTTATGTGTGGAGAGAAACATATTATTGTCCTTTTGACAATAATATACGTTCTCTCCAGTGTCTCGTCTCTGTTCCCACCATCTCGTTTCCTTGTTATCCTTCCCTGAGTGTTTCATTACCCACACCTGCCCTGTGTCGTTATCCCTCATTTGTGTTCCCCTACAAATACCCTCTTGTTTCTTTGTCTTGTGTTCGTGGATTACGTTGTGTTTGGTGTGTTAGCTCTACGTCTCCCAAAACTGCAACTCTGTGAGTCTCTCGTCTTGTCCTGCCTTGTCTTGCTTGTCTTTTGGATTATTATTTTACGTATTTGACTTCCTTGTATTTTGCTTTGACGTTTGGTCATGTTTAGTGTTATTTCGTCCTGCTGTTTTTTGGCCCCCTCGTGGGAAGTTTTTGTTCTAGTTTTGTATTTTAGTTCGTTCTTGGTTTGATACCCCCTCGTGGGTTTTTCCTTTGTTTTGTTCATTTAATAAAAGTCTTTGTTAACCCCGTCATTGCCGCTGCCTGCATTTGGGTTCTCTCCTGCCACACACCCCGTGACAGAATCAGCACTTAAATGGTTTTCTCAAGAGCCGTGGTACTTTTTACTCAGTTAAAAGCCTTTTTGGGACCTTTATTTTTTTTAGGAGTAAATATTTAATAATGCAAATAACACCCATGTGATGATACATGCACTTTCCTTGTGGAAGTCTTAGCTTTACCAAGTGTGAAAATTCTGATGGTCACAAATACAGCAAGAACATGCTTTAATGTTTCTTATCCTAAAATGATTGATTTATAGAAAATAAAGGTTATGGCAGTTCGTTCTGATAAAAGAACAATTCTTTGCAAATGACACATGGTTTGATATGGTATATTATTTATTACATTATTACATTACATTACACTATTACAAAGACATTTAGACAATTCAGTGTGAGACATGGCTGCGTACCTTTTAAAATGTTATATTAATCAGATCTACTATCAACTACAGCTGTCAATCAAATCTACTCCTATCATTTATCAAAGCTATAGATGGACAATTTAATAGCGATTTGCAATTAATAGCTCTTTGATATTATCTCAGTCCCATCTTCTTAATGACTTTTTAATCTTGTAATCATTTCTCATTCTTCCTCTTCAGCAGAATTGCAGAAGGGTGATAGTGTCCTTCAGATGTTTGGTTATTTCTCATCACCTCTCCTGCAGTATAGGATTACAGCAGGCGTTTTAAAAGTAATCATGTGGAGGTACAGGAGATCATTCATCACCTCTGCCTGGACCTGCAGAGGCTTGTAGTCATCCGTGTCTGAACTGTAGAGATTATAAGCAAATGTTTTGCTTGGAGAAAGAAAATAAATGAGATTTTGTACTGTATCTAAGTATCTGTATCTAAAGGATATGTTGTTTGGCGTTCAGTAGATTGATTGTAAATGTATTAAAATGCATAATGTAAATGTAATTTTAATATCTCTCCAGACATGCTTAAAGCATCTCTTAACAACTTTGGTCAGTCAATATGCTTTAGGAAACTTTGATGTAATTTTCTGCTCGTGGAAGCGTGTGCGCGCATTTGAATGATGATGTGCATAATCCCGCTCTGCTGCTGGTCTGAATGCACTCGACTCGACTACTCAAACTGTGTGTTTTATCGCACAATGCTGCCACATGTCGATAGCTGTATGAACTGCAAACGTCATTACCGCTAGTGGGGGTTAAAAACTGCTGTCTCTGGCCGGTACTTACAGTGTTTCACAGAGGAGTAAAGGAGTGCTGCCAAGACAGGACATATTTCCTTAAAAATCAGAAAAGGAGAGGGAAAACGATAGATATGGCGAACAAGGCACCAGAGGGGCTTCCTCTGCACCTGGCGGAACTCACTGCAACCCAATTTCTCGACATCTGGAATAAATTCGACACTGACGGTGAGTGTAACGTCCCGGGACATGTGACAGTACAAGACCTCACCGAAAACCATCATAAGTCATATTTACGTGCATTGTATGTAAGTTTATATATGTCAGTGTTATTATAGCCTAATATTAAATATATAATTTCTAGAAAGCAACTAGAAAATCGTGATTACAAGAGATGAATACGATGTTAAAATGATGATTTTTAGCTATTCAGGTTAGGCTGCAGGCTATGTGAATTGGTTCTGCAGAGGAAGAGGCTGTGCATACGGTTACCAAAGTGATACAGAAATACTGTAAACTTGATCAACTCTAAACGAAAGACAATGAATTTTATCTTTTTGGTTTGGTTTTCATGTAGGCTATTGGAGGGATAAGAGAAACCTATTTTCACGGACACCGCGGACATAGCCTATATTTTATTTATGTTATGTTGTTTTACAAGAAAAAAACATTAAGGGATACATTTAAACGATATAAAAATACTGTATATAAGCAAGTGATCGAGCTGTAACTCAACATGCAGTGCAGTTTTACGCTCAAGCGTCTTGAATAATTCAGCGCAAATTGAAAAAGCGCCTCGACGCCCTGTTGACGTCTTTCATTTCTACACATATTCGCTGCTCAGTGAATGATGTCCCTCGTGTGTTGTTGGAATTATTGATTTTGCACTGAAATAAAATCCTTCTTTCTAATTTATTAGTATGCCAACTCTATTAAGATGAACAGTGGTGGACGGTGGAGCTCACTGTAATAACGTGACTGGCAGTGGGTCAGTTTATATGAATCATTCCACTGCTATTTGCACAAATTCTTTGTTGGGAGATCCACATGGTACAGATCAGGGGCGTTGCTAGACCCAAAAGCTCTACCTGGGCACAGACCCCCATTGCTTTTTATATCACTTTTTTTCTTTAAAACCTGCTGTGTGCAAGAAGTATGCAACATAATGCACTAAACAAACTTCCCTTGATTAAACCACTATTTTGCCAAGTGGTTGATCTCCTCAGGACAACATATTTTGTTGACATAAGGACAACATTTTTATAAATAAAACCTAAACCCACACCAAACCCCAACCCATAACCATAACTTACCCCTAAAATCAGAGGGAAATGATAAGTGAAAAACAATGGTCTAGAAGCGCCTAATGCTGGTTGGAAGATTAAACTTAAAATAAACTGTAAACTTATTTCTGAAATCTGATTGGTTGATTTAAACGTTGTCCCAGGGTCAACATGATGTTGCCCTAAGGATATCAACCACTTGGCAAAAACAGGAGAGCCATTCCTACAGTGCCACAATACTGGGGAAGGTAAACATGTATTTAAAAATACTTAAGTATCTTCAACATACTTAATATAAACTTTATTAACATGTTTGCATGCACTGTATGTCCAAACAAAGTTGGTTCACTTTTTAACTACCTGTACTGCATTAAACTGTACTGCCTAATAGCACATTTATCCCAGCCATATTTACTGCCAACTTTTTATGTAATGTCCTAAACTAGAGCTAGTAAATTAAATGTTAATTTCATTTCTGCAAGTACAGAACACAAAAAGCAACAGAAAGTCTTACAGACTTGACAAAGGTTTACCCGAGACATTTTTCTCTAACGTTAATGTCCGAGACCTGACTATGTAGTTTGTTTATCAAGTCTTACGTCCCTCAAACCCATCATCTCTCCTTTCTGCTTACATTTCCCTGCTTTGCACAAACGCATTCTGATGTCCATCTACAGGGGCCACTAATGATCGAGTCAAAATAAGATGGTCGATATTATTTAGAATCTTACTTTAGTTTCGTCATGTTTTCATAGCCAACATTAGTCGCGTGTCGTCACCCCTGCGCGCCTGCGCACTGCAGTTGTTGGAAGGAAAAAACAGACGCGCACAGACATGGATTTCTGCGAGAAAATACGGCTCGAGTTTGTGTTTTCGGACCGTTTAAAGTGCGCGACTGCGTCGTTTTTCAAGAGAGAATTAGGTTACTACGTTGCATATAGATCCGTTTTTGCTGCTGCTATCAATGTTAACTGACAAATAAAGTAAATTGTTAAAACTTAAACTTGAAATTTAAACTGGGGCACAGCAGATTTAAACTGGGGCACGTCCCCCAGTTAAAGGGGTCTAGCGACGCCACTGGTACAGATTAAGACGCAAACCAAGACAAGAAAATGCTGAAATTTGAACATATAAAATAGCTTTGTACTTTTTTGGACAATATTTGAAGTTAAAAATTATATTGCTTTATGGGTGAAAGCAATGAAATGGTCAAGAGAATACAGCAAAATATGGGAGGACTACGACAAACAATAGAGTGCTTGAGCTGCCTAATCTAACCTGTAATTTGCCAGTGAAGAAGAAAAAATATATATGTGAAAAATATAAAGAAAATTTGTGTTTATAAAGGCATCTGATAACTGTTAAAAATGACGAAACTGATAGTCTGATAGTGGTTATACATGAGGGAGATCTGTAACCCTGAAAAGCAAACTGTGTACACGTTTCCGGATGCTATATGAATATATACGAAGAGTTGGCTTCCAAAATGAGATATCTCCGTTAGAATTTTTTTCTAAAATCATGTTTTTTATTATGTTATCATGTTTTTATTGTGTTAGTTAGCTGTATTTTTTGTATTTTTTTCCAAATAAACCAACTGCAGTTTGATTGATATTAACTGGAATGCACAATAAAAAAACTTAAAAACGGAGTTATCTCATTTTGGAACCAAACTCTTCATACAGAAAATACCAGTAAGGCTGATTGAAAATAAATGTAAAGGGAATATTGTGAGAACTTATTTTGTTCTTCAATAGTTTAAATTAATAAGGCAAGCACTGAGTTGCGTAGATCTTCATCTCTCTTATAAGACAGACTGATTGTCAAATTGCATCTGAAAATGTGAGACCAACCATGTCTGCATCTTGGATGTTCATTATTCATGTTCATTATTTTCTAGGGAATGGCTGCATTGAAGGGAAAGAACTAGAACATTTTATTCTGGAGCTTGAGGCAGCGCGGAAAGGCACAAGTGCGGTGAGTCACACATTTTAATGTTAAAAAACACGAGAGAAGTTTCACTTGATATGTGATGATCTGAATGGCACATACAGTTATTAAGAACTACAGAATGACATCCACAGATTAATCTTGCCTAATGCTCTTGACATCTGAGCAGATACCATCTGTCTGATATTTTCCAATGTCAGTGCAATTTCTGGAGGGCGTACTGTAAAGATTTTTTCTTGGAACGTTTGAATGGTTTTAATGTAACAATGAATGAAAGCTTGGTTTGGTTTCAGGAACCTTCAAAGGCTTCGTTCAGAGACAGAATGAAAGAGTTTATGCTGAAATTCGATGAGAATGGTGATGGGAAGATCGAGATGTCAGAGGTAAATGCACACCCTTTTTCACCTCTGGTGTGCAGTGTGTTCACAGCAGTGGTTTGAAGCTTTGGATGAAGACCGTTCTGCAGTGCCACCATCTGAGATCAATGAAGCACCAGGAAGACATTCAAAGAGGACAGTGAGAGGAGATTAGGGGCTTGGGTGGCATCAATCAAAAGCATGACAGAATGATGAAGAGTGCGGCAGTGAGTGGGATGAGAGGAGAGGTGAATGGGGAATGAATGAGGGGAGGGGGGGAATGGGTAGGGGGCGACGTCCAACATAATGACGGCATGACTGGGGTGGATGAAATTATCTATGTTGAACAAAAGACCACCCTAATCCAGGAAAAAGACCACAGCCATATATTAAAATATATATATATATATATATACTGTATATATATGGCTGTGGTCTTTTTCCTGGATTAGGGTGGTCTTTTGTTCAACATAAATAATGCTTCCACACAAAAGGTTTTTGTTAATGTGGCTAGCTGTATTGAATATATTTTTAATTGCGAGTTTCTTTCCCTTGCTTTATTTGTTAGACCAAAATTATACATTCCTGGAGGAATCATTTTGTTTTCGGCAGATAAAAAACTTTTGTGCCACTATAAATTAAAACTGGTTCTATAAAAATGACCAATGATTCTGCCGAAAACTGCAAGTAGCTATGGCCATAATCCCTCTAGTTTCTAGTCTATAAATCACAAATTTTGAAGTCCATTCAACTTTTTACTTGCACTTTAGACAGTTTTGCTTGACAGTTTCTGTCTGGTACTAATCCTCACATCTGGCAGCAGTTTCACAGCTCATTCAGACTCTTTCTCCAGGCTTGTATGAGTCACTGATCTGCTCGCTATGTGCAATATGTGAAGCTAAACTGGAGCCTCAGATTAGCCATGTTAGGATCAATGTGTCAGGCAATTTATGATCCTTTTTCTACATTTTTCTGATTGACTACACTATAAGACTTTGCTGTAATTTCGCAGCAGGTTTGACAGTAATTCACTGTAGATTTAATGTACAATTTTGTTTTAAGCATAAACTTACCTGGTTTATTTTTCTTTCATAAAACAAGACTAAATATCTTGGGTCACTTTTCTTGTTACTGTATGTAAATGTATCGTAATTTAAGAAGTTTTAAATATTTTTACAGAAAACAAGAGAAAAATGCGTAGGAAGAATGTCATTTTTTGCAGTGTTGCTGTGCTAATGCCCGTCTCTTCTTGTTCATTTTGAATCTCAAAAGTCAAAGTGTTTTATTGATTAAAGTAATTGAAAACAGTACTAATTGGAAAGTATATTAAGTAGTAATTAAAGCTACAGTAAGTTATTGGCAAACCTGCTGCAAAAACTACGGCAAAGTTTTACAGTGTAACTGCCTCAGAGAGATTTTACTAGTGTGTCCTTTTTATTTTTTTTAGGTAAAGCATTAACAGAATATATATGTTATTGCAGTATGTAGTATGTTTAAAAATGTAAAAAAAAAAAAACATCACTTTCCACAGGCACATTAGCATAAAAAAACAGATAAAGGGCAGAAAAGTAACCTCTAAACAATCACAGCAAACATTTGCACAGAATAAATTGAACAAGTGTGAAGTAATTTCAATTCTAAAAACATATATAATAGTTATATACAGGACCTATCAAAAGTTTGGAAAATCTAGAAAAACTAAAATGTTTCTAAAGATTCTTTTAATCTCAATACTTGATAATTGAAAATGATAATTCTTTCATCATGTACTTACCCTCTTGTCATTTCAAACCTGTATGACTTTTTTTTCTCAGAACACGAAAGAAGATATTTCCATTAGAAAACCATTCTTGAATTGGTTTTGTGTTCATACAATAGAAGTCAATGGGGGCCAGGGCTGTTCGGTTGCCAAGTTTCTTAAAAATATCTTATGTGATCTGTTGTCATGCATGTTTGGAATGACAAGAGGATAAGTAAATGACAGAATTTTCATTTTTAGGTGAACTATCCCTTTAAATGTTTGAAAATACTTCATAAAAACATAATTAGAAAACAAAAATCTTATGTAAAAATACTTTTAGAATGGATGACTTGGACCAAATAATGAAGAAAAAGCAGCCAATATGAACCCTGAATACACTGAGATCTCCTTCCATGCTGCTTAAAAAGCTTCAGTGTGAGACCTCAAGAAGTTAAATGACAAATGCAAACAGAACGATTTAGCAAATTCTAGTCAAAGGGTGGCTACTTTGAAGATGCTAAAATATAACATAGTTTTGATTTTTTTGCATGCTTTTAGTCACAACACTTCCACAATTACAATTGTGCTAGTTTTGATGAGTTTACTGTTGTTGTAAAAGGTTATAAATAAAGAACAAAAAATTTAAATAAAGAATGAGTAAGTGATGTATGTGATACAAAAAATCCCATATTTAAAATAAATATATAATCTGACTGCACTAAAGGAGCATATGGGCAAACCTGAGTTGTTGTTAGTGATCCTAAAAGACATATCTAAAATGTGTGTGTGTAGGGGGTAGGGATGGGTATCGTTAAGATTTTATCGATATCGACACCAATATCGATACTGCTTATCAATACCGGTACTTATCAATACTGTTATCGATACTACGCTCTATAATTTGATGCAAAAACACATGATGTGACAAGATGTTAAACATTTTAAGTTTCTTTATTACAGCTGAGCTTTAGAACGGCAGTTTACAAATGCTTCTGAGCAAACAGAAAATGCCACATAACAAAACGTGTATGTGTTCCTTAGCATACCATTTACGGCACTTAGCATGTGCATAGGAGCACATCATAATGTAATTCAACATATTTACTTTACATCACTATGGTTATTTGGCTGGTAGACTGTATTTATTTTTTCCTTTCTGGTTTTAGGTCTACGTAAATTTAAATACTATTAGTATAATAAAGTAATATTTTTTTAATAAGCATATTTACTTCAATTTACTAAAGTAAGTAAATAAAGGACTTTTATTTTGACGGGTTTCCGCAAAGGGGTGTTTGACAGAAGCTTCCTCGTTGTGAAACGCGGACGCTGAAAGCTCCACAAGCGCAACCATGCCACTCTTTCACTCATAAACACGCAAAACAAGCAGATTACAAATACATCACAGAAATCATATGACCCTAGACATCACACATACGTTGAGCAAACTTCAGCCATTCGGACATCATTCAGGGATGGAAAATGACAGGCAGCAGCCTCAAATTCGCCATTTAACACATGAATACACAGAGATAAAACAACGCAAGTATCGATAACAGTATCGTTTGTCATGAAGCTTATCGATACTCTGGTATCGACCCAATTATGTACCGGTCCAAAAAAGTACCGGTTCTCGGTACCCATCCCTAGTAGGGGGTGGACTCATGTCAACTGGGCTCATAAATACAGTATTAAAGAAGTTATATAACATCCACCCAGTAGTCCATACTAAAAGGTAGGTTAAAGGATGCTAGCCATAGCGGATCACTGCATGCCACTTAATTGATCAGTCAGTTTCCTGCTAAAGCAGCTCTTGCTGTTTTTCCTCATACATTTTTACCGTATTGTTTCTTTCTCTGATAATTTCATAACCACAAAACTATAGTTTCGTAACAATGATACACCAAATATATTCGATGCAACTCATTCTTAAATTGGACGAAGCTATAACTATTTCCAGTACGGTGACCCTCTGGCTTCATATTTGTGTGTGGTACAAGAAGTGGGACTTTGCTGGCTCTGTGCTTTTAGGTTTGATATGGTTTAGTATCTCTTCAGCAGTTCAGCAATGATGGGCTCCTCTGTGTAGGCCAGAAGAGATAACCAAGGGCATACAATGGTCTCTCATGCCTGTCCAGTTCTTGCAGGCACCCTCATCTTAAGCCAGAGAGATAGGCTTTATACACAGCTCAAACAACAGCGCTTGGTCGATCATGTAGCAAAAGACTGCTTGGGATAAGAGTTTTGTGCTCCACTGTGTGGCTGTCCATGGTGCTGAAATCCCCTTCAACTGTATATATAGGAAATGTTGTGGGTTAGAGAAAGTGGGCACTGAGAAAATATTTTATTCAAATCATAATTATTGAAAATAGACATTATTGAGCATTCAAAGTAATTTGTTATGCTTGTAATGTATTTTGTTGTAAAAACTGTAATTGTAAACTGATTTTCTGTTTCTCTGTTTCTCTATCTTTCAGCTGGCTCAGATCCTGCCAACAGAGGAGAATTTTCTCTTATGCTTCAGACAGTTTGTTGGGTCCAGTGCAGAGTTTATGGCAGTATGTTTAACACCAAATCACACTGGGATTGTTTCATGTTCTGTAGAAGATTTTAGAGTAGATTAAATGTCTCAGTAATCTGATTGTTTTAAAGGTGTCTTGAACTGGCCCTTTTTATTCTTTTATACTGTTGTCTGAGGTCTACTTGTGATGTTCGCGTGGTTTTTACATTCAAAAACATCAAAATCAATAAGTGATAGGCTATTTTCTACCCAGGTTTTGATGTTAATGGACGTGCCGCATTGAAGACTTGGAAGTAAACGCCCACTGCTATGATTGGATAACAGTTTGCGTAGTAAACTTAATTGGAGCCTTCTGTGAATTTGGTTAGACACGTAACGTTAGATTACACATTATCAGGACATATCAAGCGATCTCTAACAAAACTATAGTGACGCATCGTACAGATATTTTTACTCACATAAGATTGCTGCGCCGGTCCTGTTGGATCCAATATTGACGGCACAGCACTGCTTTTTATCTAGTCTCTCCGCAAATCCAGCGTCGACCTGTGCCTTGTTCACAAAGGAATCCTTGGTGAAATGAAGCGAACAAACGCACATGGTTTTACCCACGTGAGCTGGAAAGTCTTTAAAAAGAATCCTTATGTCCGAAGGAAGGTTATGCAGCGTTATGCAATCCTTGTGTTCTTCCACAACCAGGCACTGACTGCACAATATTTTGCGATCTTTAACGGCATGTTTATTGCTTGCTCGCTCTATCTGGTTCCGCGCCACTTGTTTTACTTCAGTACTGCCATGCGCACACCAGTGGGCTGCATGGGCTAGAGAAGTAGTCGTTGATATTCTTCTGTGGAGGCGGTGTTCAACCTATCAATGACGATAGGTGCATTCCAGAACCTGGCGTTCGCTGGGCCTGGTGTCAATAACAGTGGTTATTTCAGTTCTGACACTTACAGGATGTTCACTTGAATACGATTACTTATAATATAACAAAAGCTCGGGTTAAAATTGATGTCTTAATTCATGACACCTTTAATGTCTCCAATAATTCAAACGATTGTCAACATCTTGTGTGATCATGAAGCATGTTTTTAAGAGCTGAGGTGTTTCTGCATGCATCTGTTTGAAAGTAAGAGTGAACAAGAGCGAGGAAGCAAGAAAGTTCTATTTGCAGTAGTTTATCTATTATGAATGGCCTGCAATACATAGAGAAACCCAGAGTGTGCGTGTGTGAAGAACTGGGTTAATGGAGATTCATTTGTATGACATGGTAATTTTGTAAATAATACAAAACATGTTAGTTCTGTAGAGAAAGGCTTTTGTGGACATGATTACGGTGTTTTGTTTTACAAAGCAGACGGATTCACACGCATTTACAGTAATGTACATAATAGCACATTTCATGGTAAATTAGGGCAAGTGGGTGTTCTTCCACATTAGATCAGCTTCCCAGTAATCCCAGTTTGATTCCAGAATATCAAATCTACTGGATAAACCACACAAGGACAATAACATTATTGTGTACAAATGTAAACATTTTATTTGTTTAATCTTTTTGGTTCAAAAGATTCAATTTGTTGTGTGTGTGTGTGTGTGTGTGTGTGTGTGTGTGTGTGTGTGTGTCTACCATTGTGGAAACCAAATGTCTGTAAATAAATGTTCTGTGAGGGTTAGATAGGGATAAGGTTAGGAAAGACATTTATCTCAATGAAAAACAAAGGAGTTGACAGAAAATCCCCACCATGTTAGATAAACGCGTGTACAGTATGTGTGGATGTGTCTATGCTAATGCTCAATGTTTAATTTTCCAGGCATGGAGAAAATATGATACGGACCGCAGTGGATACATTGAATCTAATGAACTAAAGGTACAACTCAACACATCAAACTTCCGAAAGCTGTGATAAATTCATTAGCAAAATAAACTGAGACGTTGTTTTCCCTCAGGGCTTCCTCTCAGATCTCCTGAAGAAAGCAAACAGACATTATGATGACAAGAAGCTGAGCGAGTACACACAGACCATAGTGAGCAAACACACACACACATATACAGTACAGCTCCTATTCTCTCACACACTCACACCAGCTGTTCGACAATTTGTGTTTTTTCCTGCAGCTCAAAATGTTTGACCTGAATGGTGACGGGAAGCTGGGATTGTCTGAGATGGCGAGGTGAGAAAGTTAAGACAGACAGAGAGAGAGAGAGAGAGAGAGAGAGAGAGAGAGCGAGATGGAGAGAGGGGGTTAGAAAATGTATAAATGCAATATTGTATTATGTGTTGCTTTGTGTGCCTCCAGACTTCTTCCTGTGCAGGAGAATTTTCTCCTCAAGTTTCAGGTAAGATCAAGCAGCCTTCATAAGATTATGATAGATTAGATTACATTCAACTTTGTCGTCACGCAGAGTGAGTAACACACAGTTGCCATCTGAGCAAAAGTGCAAATAGCAATTAATTGAAATAGCATTGAAATAGTATTATAGTGGAATACTAATGGCAGCAGATTGCAAGTGATCATTGTAGTGCAAAAGCTACAGTATAATTTACTGTAACAGCCATGATATATATAAGTACAGAATGTACAGTAAATATAGTATTATTTATGAATGAGAGAAAGAAGTAAAAATATATTTAGAAACATATATGGCAACGAGTTGTTGTTTTTTTGTTGCAGAAAACATGAATGATTACAGTTGAGTGTTTGTTTGGGTGCATATATGTTTGTGTGAACCTGATGGCAGATTGCTACTGATTTATATAAGTAACAATAATCTCCATTGATTATTCTTGAACCTAGTAGCGCTCTCTACACTGACTGCATGATTTATTTGTGTATCTCACTCCCTTCCTTTCAACACAATAAATGAAAATATGTGAGGGCAAGAAGAACTGTGCCACATTTGGTTCAGTCCAACAGATTTATCTGAATCATGTCATTCGCAAGTTATCATCAAGCGTGTCATTGACAAGACACATTATATCACCCAACAAAGGGACAAACCCAACCGCTGCATTGTAATTGAACTTGGGCTATCAAACGATTAACCGTGATTAATCGCATCCGGAATAAAAGTTTGTGTTCACATAATATATGTCTGTGTACTGTGCATATTAAGTTTGAATCTATAAACATGTACACATACATGTATGCACATTCAGGAAATATTTACATGTATTTATTTACCAATAATTTAAATTATATTAGGGCTGTGAAAAGATTAATCGCGATTAATCGCATCCAGAATAAAAGTTTGTGTTTACATAACATATGTCTATGTACTGTGCATAATAGTTTTGTATTTATTAACACATCCATGCATATATTTAAGAAAAATCTAAATATTAATAAACATTTATATATCATTTCAGTTATTGGTAAATATAAATAAATACATGTAAATATTTCCTAAATATGTATACTTGTGTATGTGTTTGTATTTATAAATACAAAATGAATATGCACAGTACATAGACATATGTTATGTAAACACAAACCTTTATTCTGGATGCGATTAATAACGATTAATCGTTTGACAGCCCTAAATTATATATAAATGTTTATTCATTTTTCTATTTTCTATTTTTCTTAGATATACAGTATGCATGTTTGTGTCTATCAATACAAAATGAATATGCACAGCACACAGACATACTGTATATCATATAAACACAAACTTTCATTCTGGATGCGATACATTTTCTGTCTTAATTTAACCCAACATCTGGGGTTTGTATCTTTTTAACCTAATGTTTTATTGTTTTATTGTTTAGCCTTGTTTTATTGCAATCCCAGGGATTAGGGGTATTATTTTCTAGTCATGAAATTCAGACCTCGAAAAATAAATCTAAAGCCATATCTATATTACGATATAACCTTCTGCCCTACTCACACATTTGATAAGCATAATCTGATATCTTTGTCCTCGTCATTACCAGAACATCAAACTGTCAACTGATGAATTTGAAAGCATCTTCACCTACTACGACAAGGTCAGAAGCTTTTGTCTTTATTTTATATGAATTGATCTATTTTTTATCGGTTTTATTGTATTGTATTTACAGTATCTATTGCAGGTGGGTTAGCGGCCCATACAGATCGATAGATTGAAGACCATAAACACAACATGCAAACACGCAGTTCAACATTACTATACATGGAAACTGTACCAACATACTTTCTTTCTTTTCATTTTTGGCCTCTACAGGACGGTAATGGTTACATAGATGAACACGAGTTGGATGCACTCCTAAGAGACCTCTACCAAAAACATAAAATGGTAATTTGGTGTTGGATCGGGATTTAGCACTCATTTGGTTACTCTGGATACTTATTGAAAGCTGCGCGTGTGTGTTTGTCCTCAGGTCATTGACACTCAAAGTCTGGCCAGCTCGAAGAAGAGCATCATGGCGTTGTCTGAAGGAGGGAAGCTGTTTCGGACAGAATTAGAGATTGTGTTATGCAAAGAGCCATCGTTCTGAGCTCTTTCACTTCCTCTACTGTACCGTCACCCACCCCAAACTAGCCGAGGTGCATGTGGTGGCTCTGCTCCACTTTTTATCCTGTCAAAGTAAATCAGCATCCACGACGTACCCCTCTCTGTGGCATGCCCTTCCCAGAGATTTGGCTTCTCGATCATGTGTGCGTCTCTTGCTCGTCTTTTAAATGTCATGTAATTCTTACACTGTGCTAGAATGATGGATATATGCTCCTTATATGCTTGTACTAAATCTTCACTTTATTTAAACCTATTTTATGCAGTCTGCTCTCTCTCTCTCTCTTTCTCTCTCTTTCTGTTTTCTAGCAAGACTGCAAACTGATTTGCCAACACTTCTAAAACAATGACTAAAATAAAGATTAAATGAAATGTTTACCTTACTCTACTTCCATTCTTTGTTTTCGCATCTTAGGATAAATAAATGTACCATCAATGTACTCCACAACATTATTCTTTTATCCACTTTCCATTAGATTATACATTTGAAGGAGATTTCAGATTGGCCTTGCTGGGAATCTCTCTTGCATAGAATATGGTTATAGCTGAAGTTCCTGTTTTGCAAGAAGATAATGGTAACAATGGGCACCTATTATCGTGGTTTAGATGTGCCAGCTTCTCACGCGCAGCATGATCTAATTTTCCATTTAGATAAATTCAAAAGCAGCTAACTTATCTTTCGAGCGCTCTAGTAAAGTCGTGCATCTTGAAGAGCGAGCAGCAGCACAATGAAGCGTTTAGAGCTTATCTTTTTCTTTCCAGTGGTATGAGGGTTTTTCTTTAAACACTGATATAAAACAGGAAAGAAAAATGTGGGGTCCATTTTTATCCTACATATTCTCCACAGAATTAATCTAAAAGTATATTTATCACTGGCCATAACACAGCACCTCTCAGTGTGGGCTGGCCATCCATTAAATATCAGTTCCCTCATATATTTTTAACAGTGTTTCAAATAAGAGCTAGCTCAGTGTGGCCCAGCTCAGATAAACATCGTATGCACTTGAAACGCTTCTCGAGCACTCAAGAGAGATGGAGCACTCAGAACTGAAGGACCACTTGACAGAAAATAAATGGGAAGGCTCAACATTGACCTCTAGTGGTTAATACACGCTAATGCCAGAAAATATGAGATTCACGAAATTTCAAGGGTCCAGTGGTGAAAATGGCTGAGATTCACTAGGGGGAATTTAGCTGGGGTCATACTTTATATTTTAAAACTATAGATGCAAAATACCACTGTATTCATGTATAAAAAGTGCGGTAATATTTTACAATAAGGTTGTATTTTTTTAACAATTAGGTAATGCATCTTACCATCTTCGTTCATGTTCATTTCAGCATTTGCTATTGCATTTCTAACGTTGTAACATTAGTTAATGCACAATGAACTTACATGCACAATTGTATTGACATTAACAACATTAACAAAGATTACTATATCCAGAAATGTATCTTGCTCATTGTTAGTTCAAATTAGTTAATGCATTTACTAATGTTAACAAATACAGTACAACCTTATTGTAAAGTGTTACCAAAAAGTGCATATCGTTTACAGTCCATTTCATGGAAAAAATGGAAATCTTGGTGGAACTACATGCCTTTTAAATTTAACTACCTGAAATCCATTTTCAGCCTCCAAACACTGCACATTCATACATAAATACAATTTCAACCTTATGAGCATTCATATTGTTCATACATATTGTCATATTGTACCTGGAATGTGCACAGGGGCTACAGTGGCTCTGAGCAAAATAAATGTAATATTTACTATTTTTGTAACACTTTAAAATAAGGTTTTTGTCATTAGTAAATGCATTCACATGAACAGTGAGCAATATACTTTTTTCAGAATTTACTAATCTTTGTTAATGTTTATTAATGATAATACAATAATATTCATCATGGTGCATTAACTAATGTTAACAGTTACAGCTTTAGATCTTAAAATCTGTTCATTGTTCATATTAGCTAAAACAATAACCAATAGTTAACAAATACAACCTTATTGTAAAGTGTTACCAATATTTTCATTAAGCGAACTTTTTGGATTGACTAAATTAGCGTTATGCTATTCTGTTTTTAGTGTTTCAGTTTAAAAAGCCATCTTATAATTACACTATGGCAGGGCAACCCAGTTCATGTCCATTCTCGGTTCCAGATCCAGTTTATTTGAATCAATCACCTGATATATTAAAGCTTTTAAGCTTTTTACTGTTGCTTAGCTAATCACTCTGGAGCCCCAGAAAAATCATCCTGGCACGATAATTTCACTGCAACAATGTGCAAAGTCTGCAAGTCCATCCTGAGCTGAGTCTTTAAAAACAGTTATTGTTACAGTATATGATAACCTATAATACAAAATATATGTGAAATGTTACTTTTTTACAGCCTCCACAGGCTTCCGAACAAACTTCATGTACGATTGACTGTTAAAATTGAAACAGGCTCCTTATTTATAGGTTGGGATATAGTTACTGTGTCATTTTTGGATCTGTGGGTTTAAACCAAACTATAGTCCATTGACTTGTATCTATGTATACATTCTACCAGAATTCATATAGTAATGGCAAAAATGTAAAGAAATTGGAGCATATTCCCACCAATCCTAAAAAATATGAACTGAATTGAATTTAATAAACATTCCCATTTATTCATTTATACTGTATATATCTCTTATTTTTGTTGTAGAATAATTTACAGTACTTGTAAATGCCTCAGACACTAATACTACACATACAAGAGTTAAAAGCCAAATATCTAAAAACAAGACACTGGAAACTTTAAGTACTTTTTCTGCACTCAAAAAAGCATTCATGTAATGAAATTGTACTCAATCATGCTCTATTACTCAATTCCCTAAGATTCAGACATTGTCAAAAACCCTAGATCTTATATCATCATGAACACATGAATATGAAGTTGTGACCAAGCTAAAAAAAAAAACAAGTTCATGCTTCCAGTTGTAGACCCGTGATCACAGCTTCTACATGGAAGAACTTGGTAGAGCTTATGCAGGGCTTCAGTGGAAAAGTCAGTTTTATGTTATAATGTTATATAAAGGTATATTGATTTTTGTGTGCACAAGTATGTAACTGTGCTACACACAAACAAGTTCTGCAGTCTTTTAGACGTTCAACAATCAAGGAAAATCAAAGGTAACTTAATTTAGGACATTTTACGTTCCCTTCAGCATACTTCCAGGACTCATTCCAGCCCCGTGTCCTTCTCAGTGGTTTTAATGTGCTTTGGTCGATTGTTCAATGCAAGCTGCATTGCCCAAATGCTCAGAGGCCTCATATAAGCTAGAGAGCGGTAGATGCCTTTCTCACAGTATGCTTCAGGAGTCTGGAAGGCCATTCCCAATCGCTCCCATACAGTACGATAGCAACCTTCAGCAGTTTGCAGACCCTCTTCCACCATCCCCTGGGAAACAGAAGACAATCTGTTACAATCAGGCATATCACACTTGATATACAGTTGGAGAAAGAAATCATTTAGTATATTTCCATGAAATGAAATGAAATGAATAGACTAAAATAGTAACCACACCAATGACCTGAGGTTTGTCTTACCTCGTGTATCATTGTAGCTGCCAATCCATACACCACACCCACCCACACCTCATCTGATTGGACGCTGGAACGGTCAGGCACACCCTCTGGCCTCATTCCATTGACTGCACCCATCTGTCCCTTCGCAAAGCTCATAACATTGAGGTCAAACACTGATTTCAATGCACTATGGATTTTCTCCTTGGGAAAAGCCTGCGCAGAGAAGTGCATGTTCAAAAGTATTTGGTCAGGCATTTTTTTTGCCCAGAACAACAAATTGCATAATTCCAGCAATTTCAGGACATGATCGCTAAAAACAATCACTTGCACTCGTGGTGTATTTGTACGGCTAAAAGATTGGGGTGCATGGACATATGGGCAATTCCATGTAAATGTAAACCATACCATGAAAAATACCAAAGGTTTTACTATACTAACAACACAGACGTCAAAATTTGGCAGTTTTAATAGCCATGTGAGGTCTTTCTTAAAGTTTTTGAAGCATTGTTTTTATTTTTTTGTGCACGATTTTACATTTTAGGATAGTCACATCTTTTACGGTACATATTCCTCATAAATAGGCACATGAAAATTAAAATAAAGTAACTATTTTATGTTCTATGAAGAGACATCCCTTCTTTATTTGTCGGGTATTTTTGCTCCTGGTTTGTACATTTTAATTCACAGAAATCCTACAACGTGTGTAATCTCTAAAAAACTGTGTCCTTTTTCTGTCATATCAATACCGCAGGTTTATTTCCATTTTTGAAAACAGAAAACTTGTGCATAGTCTGAAATTTTTCTGATGTTTAGACAAACAATGGTTCAGTATATTGGAAAGGAATACATTCTCTGAGCGTTTATATGTCACATCCATAACCCCGCAATTGCCCATATGCAATACCTGTCCGCCAGATGGAGCATAACACGGTCTACTTTGGTCTTTGCTTACCTGTAAGTCGTCATCCCCGAGCCCAGAAGCCTTGAGAAACCAATGGCCTGCACACTGGTCTGACATTACACTGTTGGAGAGGTTTCGTCCACTGCTGTCATAATTGTAGTACTTGCCTAAAAGAGTAAGAGGAAACTTTTACTTGAAGTTGTGTTCTCATCCCAGATGATCCTTCAATATGGAAACAGATCTAATGGCGGACCTGGCTTTTCACCATCCATGACATGACTAAACTGTCCTACTCACCATTCCACAAGAGTTTGTCGAAGGCTGCACTTCCTCTGTCTAAAATATCTCTGTAGCGTTGATAAACAGACTCGCAGTTCAGCAGACGGGCCATTTTGCACATCATGCACACTGACGCCAGCCACAGTCCACCGCAGTATGCACTAGAACATGCACAAATTTAACACATCTGTTACTTGTGTATGTTGTTGTTGACTGTACGTGACATTTTATTACATAAAAACCCAGTCTTTTGTGCTATACTGTACCTGGGTCCAGTGACTGTCCATCCATCATAGGTCTGGTCTGCATAGCCAGAATTTTCAATCAGCCCATCTCCATCCTTATCGAACTTTAACTCTGTTTCCATGACTGTCTGAAACAGAGGTAAAGCACATCTGTGAGTGATGTGTGCCGAAACACTTGGAAACGCGATCAAGCTCCATTTTTGCATTCAGAGGATATATTTCTACACAGCTGAGCTCACCTGGCATATGGGCCACATGTCCTTCAGATACTGCTCATCCTGGGTCAGATAATAGTCTCGGTACACTTGCAGCACAAACTTCAAGTTCAGATCTTTCCAGTCGGCTGTATCGTGAATCAAGTAAGCGTTGACACGACACCATGGCTCATCATCTGTTTGAAAAAGTAGTTTCATGAATATTAGAGCAATTGTTTTTAAGAATACAGGGAACATTTGCAATCTGAGTCTTATGAAACCTTTAAAACTTGAAGGCCTGCTCAATCTATCGGATTTTAGTTAAATATCGGTTCCTCTAATAACTTTAGTATCTGATGTCTATAATGTTATAGACATATATGTTTATATGAAAAAATGGAAATTGTCATCATTATTATTTTTTGCTGTATCCAAAACATTATGCTCGAAACTGTTTTATGGTTATACAGGGTAATAAACATGGTATTAACTTACCAGGGTCTCCAATGTCGTGAGGCACAACACCCCGGGTCTTGACTGGTGAGCACTGACCGCTCATTAGATTTAATCTCTCTGTGGGGTCATGCTGTACGACACTACCAGCTGAAAGATCAAGTATAAACTTAAAAAACAAGATCCATTCATTTCAATATCATCTTGAAGTGTTTAGCTCACCAATATCATACTGCAGACTCAGAGCCAACTTGGGCCACAGCATGATAAGAGCGAATGAAGCGTAGAAGTGCACATCATAAGTGTTATACATCCTGTACTCCTGACCTGTGTTTAAAGAGGGAAATAAGCAGAAGTCATCATATCACCTCAATCTAAACCTGACTGCATTTGAACACAAATGGACAAAAACCTCTTAGCAATGCAAACCATCACTTTTCAAATGGCTTTAATAAGCCTATGCTAAACAAATCCTCAGTTTAGATTACATATCAATTTAATGATAAGCGCCATCCTCTTACCCTCTAGGTAAGCAAATCGCCCATATTCCTTGACAACTTGAGGCTGAGCTGGAAGCCCCCCATCCTCAGGACGGAGCCCACCACTGATATCGCTGTCCTCTGGAAGCTCCACCCACACAGTTCCACCATCCACAATGAAGTAGAGCTCATTAAACAGAGCCGATTTATACCACGCTGGAAGAGAACTAGACAAACAGTAAATAAAGATGTAATGTATTAGTGTCAGCTGTAGCGGTCATCTAGTAGCTCATATAAATGATGAGAAAACACATAAATATGTAATTGATTCATTGTTCCTTTTTGTTTATTCAGTGAGGTTTTAATCAGATTGGCCAGGGTTTTATCTACAAGACCAAACAGTAACCAAAAACAAAATATGCCTTATGTTAAAACAGTGTATGCGGACAGTACCACACCCAACACATATGAATCTGACTGTATGAAGTGCACTTAACAGGATATGAGTAATAATACACTAAATGGCATATAAGGGTTATTTCAACACATATTACACAATACACAAATACATTGCCTTTTGGAGAGAAACTTGCCCCATGCAACTTAATTCATGAACTGTTACTACGGAAACATTTATTTGTACCTGTCCTGTAGAATGGGCCTCTGCCACTCATCTATGCTCTCCTCCCATTTACTGTAGAGTGTGAGAGCATAGTGGGACAGCGAGGGGGCAGCGTCTCCTTTGCTGCCATAGTAACGCGTGTATCTCCTGAAACAAACACTCCACCCTGTTACGTCATACAGTCATTGAGATAAGCATCAGTGCAACTGTTGTATTAAGTTTCCAAGTTACATATAAACTTGGAACTGTGACCCAAACTGGTTTTCCTAATATATTTTGAGAATGTCCTGGTTGATACATTTTTTCCCCATCATGAATGTTACTCACCCTTATATTGTACCATGACTTCCTTTCCTCATGGAACATACAAAGAATATCTTTAAAAGGACAGTTCGACCACAAATAAAAATGATGTAATTATTTACTCGCACTTGTTTCGTTCAAACCCTCTAGAGCAGGGGCTCCCAACCTTTTTGACTCCAAGGCCCCCTTTACAATATTCAAAGGGTCCCCTTCCACTCACAAAAACTTAATAACTTAATTATAGCTTGACATTAATTGAATTAAAACATTTATTCATTATAAAAATGGCCAAATAATAAGAAACTTTACATGTATTTTAATGCTCGTTTTGTCTAATTTCAAAATGTTAATCATCTTGAGACCCCCTTGAAAGTCAGCTGGGGTCCCCTTGTTGAGAACCACTGCTCGAGAGCACTAACGGAGGTTGCAATGGGAGTAATAGTGATGCTCTTATAAAACTTCATAAGGACACAAAAACTTTATAAAATAACTCCACATGACTTATGTTGTGTATTTCAAGTGTCCTTAAGGCATACACATGGGTTCGGTGTAGAAAAATAAAATATAATCCGTTATTCGATTAAGCTTTTATTTACCTACATTTCTCCGTGTTTGGCTGTTATGGCAACAAACGGACAGCTGTTTACTTTTACTGTGAATGAACGCACAGGCAGCTTTATTATTATCTACATCAAACCTAATTGCATGCTTGAAATATACAGCATGAGTCATGTCCCGTCATTTTTTATGTTTCTGCGTCCTTTCGAAGCTTGGGAACATGGTCCCCATTCACTCCCATTACTACCACCAAAACAACACTTTGGTTTCAGGTTTGAGCGACACGGTGGTGAGTAAATATTGACGAAATGTTTATTTTTGGGTGAACCATCCCTTTAGATGTCAAAACGTTCAGAGCATATTTACCAATTTATGAAAATCCCAGCAGTTTCACACAAGAATATTAAATGATCAGAATTTTCTGTTTTGTGTGAACTACTGACTGAATGCCACTCCAAAAAAAGAAAGGTAGATTGATAGAAAACATAAGGACTTTGAGCATACTCCGTATGAATAAGGAAGTGTTTGCATTCGCCCATATGTTAACAAAACGTTCCTGTGCATGTTAAAAATATTGAATGTACACACACCTTGCATGCACCCTCTCTCTCGAGCCGAAGGTGACTGTGGGCATATCCCAGGCCAAACTGAACTCCATGCTGTTGTGTCCATTAGCAGGCACCGAGCAGCCCACGGCCAGGGCTGCTGCTACATTCTCTCCCTTCTGTGTGGGTGTGCTGGAGCCCTCGGGCGAGTCCAGTCGTCCATCGGTCATGAGGTCACTCCACAAAGCACTACAGGTTCCCTTTGGGCTAAACGCGGTCTGGTGACTGATCTCTAGGCCAGACTGCAAGACGATGAGTTTTATTTGAACGTCTATAATAAGTTAACTTTGTTCCTGCTTTTACAGAATGCTTCTTGAAACATTACAAGCACAAGGTCAAATGTTTACATCCATTCTATGTGAGCATATATTAGCGCAGTGCACCATAACAGTCAGCCGATCAGCAAGTACAACTCTCTTATTTTCTCAAAGGAACACATGCTCAAACAAAAGAGTGGGGGTGAACTGTGAAACCTGTTTGGCAGAGTGCGTCTGTTCTTGCTCGCAACACAAGACTAATTTACGTGTTTTACTACAGGCCAAACCTGTTGCTTCAACGTTTTCATTCAACATTACCTTTCTTCTAGCAGCGATACACAGAGTGTACGGGTTTACAGGTGTTTGGTGATGCAGCAAGACCCCAGACACGGATTCTCCCTCTTTTTCGTGGTGAAATGGTTCATTCCAGTGGCCCACGCACTTATCGTCTTTATCGCCCGACCCATTAACCATTGTGAACATGATGGAAACGTCGAGCGCGTAGTCATTCTTATTCTCAATATCCCACACAAACACAGCCACAGGCAGACTGGAGTCCTGAGAAAGAGAAAGGAGAGCTTAGCTTGTTTGAGATGGATCAATAATTTGGATACGGTTTCATTATCTTTGTACATATCGAATGCTTCTACACGAACCAAATTTAGTTGAGGTAAATAACAACAAAAGTGGTGGCGATATCAAACAGGTGTCAAAGAGCTGGTCACCTTGTAGTCATGGGGGATGACAGGTGACACCTGTCTGCAGGTGAGGGTGACGTTCTGGCCAGGCAGGTGGTAAACGGTCCAGGCTCGTGGGTACAGTGCGTGGTAAAATGCATATTCACCGCAGTAACCCCAGTTCCAACCCTGAAGTGTTGGGGGACGTTCGGTAGACAACACCTGCTGGTATACTGTCTGACCCCCCCTGCGCAAACATACTGTAAACTAGAAAACAGAAATTTAGGTAGACTGGAACTGGGCGAAGAACAGATGGACAAACTGGAAATAAAATAGCACGAAAACTCACAAAACAACCTGTAACTATTTTATAAATGCAAATACAATTTAAAGGCCCAGTGTACGAAATTTAGCGGCATCTAGCGGGGAGATTTTGAATTGCAACTAATGGCTCACTCCACCTCTCCCTTTTGAAACACTACGGTGGCTGACACAGGACGAAGATGTTGTCACGAGCCGCGGTATAGATAGAAATAGCTTATAGCTCAAAAACATAACGCTTCATTATGTTAGCTCTTTATACACCTCTGAAGACATATGTATATTATATTGCATTTTTGTCAATAGATCCTCCAAAAAGTTACACATTGGACCTTTAAAAGCACCGCTTAGTAATTTATTTATAAGTGAATTGGTTACCTGGTTAGCTATAACAGTTTTATAGTGGTACATTCCAGGGTTTAGCTGCCATCTGCAGAAATCGCCCTTCCATCCGCGGGTGATACTACCTCCCCCAATGCCCCCCAGAGGAACGCCTGCAAAAAGGTAAAAACAATTACGTACACTGGTTTTTGTTATTGACTGGATGTTTTTGCTTGCCTTTGTACTCACCATAAATTTGTTTCAGCGGTAAGGCCCGAAACATATCAATAAAAGGTGCTTTCTTTTCAATCTGGGTCTTTTTGTACCACCATCGTAGATACCTGTTCAGACAAACACAAGAGATGAATATACAGACTTCAATGACTCACATTTTGACTTTTCAAATTGGGCTTTGTGGCTCTCTAACAGCTTTAGTCATAATAATGCACCTCTTTTCTATACATACTAGGTTTCCCTTTAGTCACCCTCGAAGCACGCCATTGAACTCTTTGTCTGTCTGTAAATGCACACCCAGCTGTTTTCAGGACCGTGGCACTCGGCACAAGGAGTGCCTTAAACACAACTGATTTACACACACATAAAAGGACAGATGGCATTATGGGATACACTGATACAGCTGTGAACTGTTTCTGCACTGCAAACATCTTTTGTGTTCATCAGTTTCTTTAGCATAATCATAACAGAAGGACTTAACATCTCTTATATCACATCTATATGACCACTTATCTCAACTTTCACCCAGTCATAACATTTAGATGTCTGACATGTGATTACCATAAAAGTTAGGTGAATAATCAATCAAGCGTGGGGAAGGTTTAGGAACATGAATACACTAGTCACATTCACATAAGAGTGCATTGATTGTGTCAATAGGAATCAATGCACAATAAAAACTCTAAGCGAAGTCATTTTTAAAGGATCCTAAGGGTTAAGAAGGTATCCTTGGGTAAGAATTCTGGATAATAGGCAGTGGCAACAGTTCAAAAACCTGTTTGGTACAAATAAATATTGTCCCAGACTATATCTAATAATGCACAAATAAGAACTTTTGCCAATATTAAACTCAACCAATGACCATGAGTTTGACCATGAGTCAATCATTAATCACGAATGCAAAACGCGATCAATATTGATCAATCATTAACCAGCCTGAAGCTACACAGTTTCACAAAGCCTTGTCTTGATGTCAGATATTAAAGCTATTCCTTCAACAATGTACCAGTCTAACAGGCCAGACACAGGTGCTCTGAAACCCCACCAGATCCAAGTAAAGACCTAATACACCTGGATGGCTGATAGCAGTCATTTCTTTTATATGTGAGCAAGTTACCTACAAATGAATCATTTTCAGACTTCACATTTTCCAAGTTGATGTTCACTGCATCTGAAAATGAGTTGTTTTTGCTTCTACGAAGCTGGTAACGGTAAGCCTTATAACAGTTCTTGCCTTGGTTTACTAAATAAGGATGGCTGCTTAAGAAAAAGCAGGCAGAGAAGAGTTTGGCAGAAGAGAAGAAAACCTGTTTCTGCAATATTTATAGTATCTATCCATTTCATTCATGCATAATACTACAGTGCAAGAGCCAAAAAAACAAATCAGACTTAAAGTGATAGTTCACCCAAAAATTACTCACCCTCATGTCATTTCGAACCTGTTTGACTTTCTTACTTCCGCAGAACACAGAAGGTATTTTGAAGAATGTTGTTAACTCGGCCCCCGTTCACTTGCATTGGTTTTGTGTCCATAGAAGTGAATGGATGCCACTGCGGTTCGTCAACCAACTTTCTTCAAAATAGCTTCTTTTGTGTTTTGCGGAAGGAAGAAAGTCATACAGGTTGAAGTCATACATGAGAAGAGGGTGAGTAAATGTTGACCGAATCTCAATTTGGGCTGAAGTATCACTTAGAGGAACGACTGTTAAGGTCTGTTGTGATTTCTTACTTTTTATGAATGACATGAGACAATGTCACATTAACGGAACCATTTATTTAAAGAACTGACATGAAGATTAAACGAATCGGAGGCACATTCATTGCTAAACATACCTGAGACCTAGACCAACATGTTCGATCATGTTGGAGATTGAAACATCTTTGGCTTGAAAAGGTTTCCTCTTCTCATTGAACTCGTGAGCCAGACATATCCGCCAACCATCCTTCGGGACACCAAATCCAACTTCTGTAGACACATACCGGCTCATAAGCTCGGCCAGAGACTTGCTGTCATTTAAATCCATATTTTGGAGCTTCCAAATCGACGGTCCAAACCGAAAGCCGGTGTGTAAAACTGGTCTAAATGATCTACAATAGGAGCAAAACAGACAAAATTGTTAATCTAGGTAAATGAAGCAAATTAGTGAAATAACTTAAGGACACATTAATGACAAAAAAAATGCTACGTTGTCTTGGGTTGTGCAGAGCAAGCTTGATCTTCGTGTACAAAGGTAACAGTTAGGTAATCTAAGTTACATATGAACGCAAAGTTCACCTGTCACCAGAGTGATCAAGGCTCGAGATGTAACTCGATCTTATTCTTTTAAATAACTAACAATGTCTTGCTCTTTTCTGCATCGTGCACTTCTTTCAAATACACCATTGTCAGACTCTCGTCTTCTGCTTGCTTCAGTCACATTTATGTATTAACTTCTGCGACTACTCATGCATAATTTCTAATCCTTTTTATCTCATCAAGTTTGTGTTGGAGAGGATTGTTCATCTCTTACCTTGCCACCTCTTTTCGCTGCACTTGTCTTGATGCTCTCCAGCATGACTATATCAATAAAGCCACCCGTTATCCCTGCGGCTCTCGCTGTTCCACCTTGTTAAATCATGGAAAAAATGCATATGAATGTAAACCGCAAAGACTACTTTGTACATGTGGCGGCATTTGTGTGGCATTCAAAAGGGCAGTAAAGAATGTCTTCTCGTGTAAAACCACATGTTCCGAGCAGTACATCGCTGTCTTTTACTGTTGAACTGGTCAAGCCAACGTCAGCTATCAATTCCCACTGAAAGTGTTGGGTTAAACCAATGACCACACCGGAGGGGTAGCACGGGGAAGGGTTTTGCCATCTCTTTATCTGTGTAGGTAACACTTATCTTTGTCTTTTTTATATATATATATTTTTACCAATAAAACTTACTTCACTATTTATACTAAACAAAATTATTTTTATAGTGGAATATTGCTCTAGATTAAATCTAACCTCCCCGTATTTGGATTGTAACGTTTCGTCATATGCCACGAAGCCAATCATGTTGGCTAATCGTGTTTACCGGGGAAAGGGATCGTTTTTATGTTTTACTATTAAATATTGTACGACCTAAAACAAAACGATGTGCATGTAAAATTCGTCCCAAATCTAGTGCAATAGCCTGACACCGTTTTATTTTTTTCTGTATATGAATGTAGTCTGACAGGCGTTTGAGAAAACTCAGGGAAACGTCATAATCACCCAGAGTGAAATCCGCCTCCGGTTGTTTTGTTTTGTTTTTGAGTTGCTGAAGCGTCACCGGTTTCTCAGTTTTGTACTTTATGTATAGTGGAAAGTAATCCAATCCAACGAAATCGTGGTGCGTCGTTTTAAGCAACGTCAAGGTATTTTTCAACTCCTAATAGATATGAATGGGAGATAGAGCTGCTGCTAACCTGCGCAACGCCAACTCACCTTAAACATCACCTGAGCTGTAGTCACAGTCTGGATTTGCAATACCTGTACTAGTGCTTAAATCCATAATGCATCTAAATATAAATTCCCGAAGACTATATAGTTTGCATAATGTGCATTATTTATACTCGAGCGCTTGGTAGCTCCGTTATTCCACATATATACGCAGCTAAATTGCTAAGAAAGAATAATTTTGCGAGATTTTCTCTCTGTGCGTTTTTTCTCAGATGATTGAGGTGGTGGCATCTATGGCACGAGGGCCCGTGTTTTTGGCCGGTGAGGTTTTAGAGTGTCTCATAACCTTCACAAACCCCATGTCACATCTGTCTACATCTGCCAGCAGGTAAAGACAGGAAGATAGTCCAACCTGTTGTCTGATATATTTCCACATTTGTGATGTAATTCCTAAACGAGTCTCCTAATCTTCCACAGTGAGGTGTTGGCTTGGGCCAGTGCTCAGATTCACTGCCAGTTCCATGCCAGTGATAGTCGTGTGGCTCTGCCCGCTCAGGGCACCAAGCAGGATGTGCAAGCCGAGAGTGACACTGTGCTTATACCAAGCAGAGGTGAAACTTATTCAGCTGATCTGAGAGCTACGGATATTGCTGCATTAAAGATAAATCAATCCAGAAGTAGCCATATCTACAGATTTACATTTTTAGTTCAAATCTCTGCCAGGTGGAATTAGACATTTGTTTGCGTGTCACACAGGTTGAAAAGTTTATTTATAGAGCTACATTGGAATAAGCAAATATGCAAATGTTAAAGAAAGGTGGATATGGTTTGTTTATACTGTTTGTGGCCGTTTAGGAAAGTAGACCTTGTGGTTGTGGAAACTGAAAATGATTGTATTGAAATGTCATAGTCATACACTTTTAATGATTACATATTTACTATATAGTAAGCATTAAAGTATTGATTTGAAGGTAGGTAAAAGCATAGCGGTGCACAATAAAGCTTGAAAACACGACCAATGGAACTCAGGAGTTATCAAGAAATGCAGAGTTATAGAAGTGCAAAGGCAGTGGATAAGAAGTCAGAAACCCTATACAACTTTGAAAACAGATTGACAAAGCAACTACAATGCGAAGCATTTGTAAAAATGCTAGAGATTTCAGAAACAATCCAAATTATGTGTTGATTTTTTCATTTTGTATAACTAAAGCCATGTACAGAGTATGTCAGAAAGTGTGCATGTAATGAATTACAATGGACGAGTTTTAAATTGGATTTCTTTCATCTCAGATTATTCATAGAAAGCCGGGATTTAGATCATGAGGTTCCTAAAGTTTTTCAGGGAGCTCGGATTTCTAAAGAATTGCTTTTTTTCCAAAGCGATTTACAGTACAGTTTCTTATTGTTGATTCAGGTGAACGAGGGCAGTGTGTACTGGACACACCACCTAAAATCTTGTTCTGTGACCTTCGCTTGGACCCTGGAGAGAGCAAGACCTGTAAGAAACGGAATACATATTCATTCACTTCCAGTCTAGATTGAACATTTGTTTTTTAAACAGTCATCATTATGTTTTTGGAATTGTTTACAATATTTAAACAGAGTCCCTTAATCGGTTCATAATAAAACCAATCTCACATGACCCAGATAATGTCGATTTTTAGTATCAACAGTTAGTTCTATCAACTGGCCACAGTTCAGCTATACAGTCATGTCATTGCACATCAAGCTTGGCTAATGTCATCCTGAGCTACACAAGACAGACATTATTGCGCCACATGGTTTATTTTTCATTTTGATAACTACAAATCAATCTTTTCCCATTTCGCAGATTCCTATAGTGAGGTTGTTCCCACTGATGGTCCACCAAGTTTCCGGGGTCAGGCAGTGAAGTATGTGTACAAGCTCACAATTGGCTGTCAGCGGGTCAACTCGCCCATCAAGTTACTCCGTGTTCCTTTCAGAGTTCTAGTACTCCATGGTAGGTTGCCGTTATTGTCTCCTGGCCTTTTTTGTTTAGGGCTTCCCTTAGGGTTGTTCATGCAAAGCCGTTTGAGTTGCATTACCAACTGGCTTTAAAGGTGCAGCACATCATTTTTTCCATTGTAGTGGAAAAGGTTTTACACACAATAAAATTTCATTAGTTTTACACCTAAAGACATTAGCCATGCTTTTAACATAATGTCACTTGTCATTTTGAGTTAAAGGCGCAGTTCTTAATTAACAGCGGCCACTAGCGTTGTATTATAGATTTGCCACGAATCGCTCAGTCCAAACACGACGGTGGCCACCACAGTACAAAAATATGTTGTTCTCATGTTGACGCAGGGAAGAGATTTTGCGGGCATTAGAAAGACTGTAGAAAGAGCTATGACTTATGTACAGTGTTGGGTGTAACTAGTTACTAAGTAATTAGTTATTGTAATTTAATTACTTTTCCCTTGAAAAGTAAAGTAAGGTATTACTCTTATTTTTTTCTGTAATTTAATTACAGTTACTTTTGATTAGAGGTGCACCGATTGACCGGCCAGAGATCAGAATCGGCCGGTTTTTCGTATGATCGGCCCGACCGGTGACCGGCCGGTCAGTCTCACGTCTCGCCGATTCCAAGCCGATCTTCTGTTGCCCGTGATGCGGGCAAGAACGTCACAGCCGTCAGTACACTCAAAGCCGCAAGTAAACATGTAAACGTGCGCGCGCACAGCCTGTCTTTCACGGCTCGTTTATACTCGCATGTGGGTCCACCGGACCGCGAGTCTCTGCTGACTGACGCGCATCTCTCATGTCCGCTGACTGCACGCGCGTGCACACGCATCATGTACTGTACAGACAAGAAGGTGCACTGTAGTTCATCTCTCGCTGCTCCGTCTACATGGGGTATGTATGCTAACCATGATGCTATTAGCATCATGCTAAACTCTGACACATGCTAAACTCATGTTGAAGTCGTTCACTCTGTGTAAAACAAACGTAAATTCCACTCAACCTGATTCCTTGTCTTACGTTAAAACTGTGGTCATTTCACCTAGGTAAAATGACATTCAACACGACTTCTACTTGTTTTTAAAAATCCAAAATATAAAAAAATGAATAAATCAACCAATATATGTGATATGTATCTGATTGAGTTCTTTACGAACACAAAAAACTGCAAATACATATACATCTTTAGAGTAGAATTCACTCATAAGATTTTTAACTTCTTTATTGAAGTTGCAGCAAAAATCAACCCACTTCTTTTAATCCTACAGACACAAGATAAAGACAATTTATTTTACATTTCTGAAAAAATGAAATAAAGCAATGTTAGTTTCATAAACGGAAACAGATGAGAATAAAGTTGACGTATTTTATTGTTATCTTAGACTTTTGTGAGATGAGTACAAAAATTAAAAAGGTAAATTAAGTGACATGTTAAGTTATATTTTATTATTTGTACTTCTTTTCAGTCACAGAGTTCTTCAATTTAAGAGTTGTTTGGGAAAGAGAAGATTCTGTAATTTAATGCAGCTTGGAGAACTGCATTTAGGGAAATTTGGGGAAATTGTAATGTTCAATCATTTATTCAATGAAAATAAAAAAAAATGTGTATTGAAGAAAAGTTAATATGGTTTTATATACAGTATACTGTCAATTATAGTTTGTGGATAGAAAATCAGAATCGACAAAAATCGGAATCGGCAGGTTTCACTTGTAATAAAATCGGAAATCGGAATCGGCAAAGAAAATTGCAATCGGTGCATCTCTACTTTTGATGTAATTAAACTAAATACTTTGTGTAATATATGTGTGTGTAATAGTGGAATTGACATCAAAATTCAGAGTCTAACTTTAAAATCTGTGCTTTCATGTATAATTCTCACATTTGTAATACTTTGGTCAGTTAATAATACTACTTTATGTAGTTTAATATTATTTATTTGAATGAATTAAAAGAGCCCTTTCATGCCTATCCTTGAATCACTTAACTAATCAAGGTTGATATAGGATATAGAAAGTAATTAGTAATAAGTAACTAAATACTTTTTGGAGAGAGTAATTTGTACAGTAATCTAATTACACTATTGAATATGTAATTAATAACTAGTAACGAATTACTTTTCAGAGTAACTTACCCAACACTGCTTATGTATTACATAAAATAAAAGGTTTGTGGATTTTAAGTTTAGAAAGAAGTCAGGCAGGAGCTAGGACCTGTGTTAATATTATAAAGACTTTCCAGCAGAGACGCGTTAAGACCCGCGGTACTAAGGCTTTTAGCAGATATGTACTCACAGATATCTATGGAGATACTTTCCAGCAGAGAGACATTGGAGAGAAAGATCGTCTAAAAATCACCCCCGAGGAGGTTGCTTTGCTTCGGATAAGTATGTGACCAAGATATGTTGTTGTTGTAATATTAGCTGTGTGACGGAGCAGTTTTGAGCGTCATTGTTTATCTGGAATCGCTTTAATATTGTACTCGTCCAGATACTGGAGAGAGAGAGCGAGAGTGCGTTTTATTCTTTTACTCGATGATGAATAAACTTTCAGTTAATCCGCGGGTCACATGAGTTCCGCACCGGAGAGCACGATCCGTACGGATCACGGATAATCCCGCGATCCGTTTCACCACGATACAGCAGCAGAAAGGAAGAGAAAACGCGCGTTGTATAGTTGTTTGTCCGTTTAGGGCTGCTGTACAAAACATGGCGGCGAATTCAATGTATGTAGGCCCGCTCTGTATGTAGATATAAATAACTTATTCTAAGGTATTACAACCTTAATGGTTCATTACGTAAGGTCTTTATACACCTCTGAAGAAATAGTTTTGTATATTATATTGCATTTCTGCATCCTCCTAAAAATGCCGTATTGTTCCTTTAAGTAAAATAAAAATAAGCCAGCTTATGTCAATGTGAATATGAATTTCGACCAAGGAATATTGTTTTAATGGTTCTTAAAAATTATTATTATTATTAGAAAGCTAAGACTGTCTCCTTTACTTCCGTGGATAAACCTAAAAATGTTTTTCTAGGTCAAAGTGAGTCACATAAGCGATCAAGTGCGAATTAAACTCCCTAACACTATTGTTGGACACTTCCGCTTGTGAAATAAATGAGTCACAGGTGTCTGAATTTATTACCATATCATAACCTTTTGTACTCTTTTGTACGGTTTTCTTTCTCTCTTAAGACTTTTGTTGGCGTAGCACGATTCTGGTGCATTGACGAGTATGAAAGATTTTTGTGGATCTGTTATAGGCATGCCAGAGCCTCCATTCCCACAGGATGAGGAAGTGGCTCCCTCCAACCCATTCCTGGAGGAAGAGGAAGGAAGCAGGAGAGACACTAGACCACTAGAAAGAGCTCTTGACATGCTAATGATCACCACCTCAAGACGGTGCCCATGTGAGGGAACATATGTGTTGTTATGTCTTTTGAAAGTACATTGTATGGTTTCTTAGTTAAAAGGTCTAAAGTCACACATGGAAGTCTATTCTTGTGTCACGGGCTTCTCAGTTTTTGATTGGGCGAATATGTGTTTTCTTCACAGACATGTTCAATATCACAAACATGCGGGGAAAGGTGGCTAAGTTCTGCATCTTTAAGACCGTGTACAGGCTTGGAGAAGATATTATCGGCACCTTCAATTTCTCAGAGGGGGATATTCCATGTTTACAGGTACAGGATGTCTTTGAGCATGTGCATCAGGTTTGGCAAACTTGGTGGATTCATTCGAAATTTGAACAAAATGGAGAAACTCTTCTAGTGCTACTGCTGGAGAGCTTCTATCCTGCTTAGCTCCAACCCTAATAAAACCCACCTGCGTGTAATTTTCAAGGAACTCTGAAGGCTTCTGAAGATGAGCTGGTTCATGTGTGTTTGATTGGTCATTGTGATATTGCCAAGTAAGACGTGTTCCTGGATCAACATCATTGGTCTTGAAACAACATTCCTGTCAAAAACTGTCCTAAACTGAACCCTACCCATGACCCAAAGCGTACACATAACAAACTCTAAAATCAAGCTCTATAACAAGCTAATAATGAACTCTAAAATCAGAGAGAAGTAAATGTTTGCTGGTACACAAGCCCCTACCCCAGTCTTAAATTGAACATTGACCTTAAACCTGGTTCTCAAATATGATTGGTTGATAGAAATGTTGTTTCGGGACCATCAGCGATGTTGATCCAGGTCCTACTCTGTGAAATCACATTCATCTGTTTAAAGCATGTTCGAGCCAAACTTTGCAGAACAGTGGCCATTCACACGGGACACTAAACACATCACTTGTGTTTAGAAATAAGAAAATACATTACTGAGGAAGGTAAATGTTCTTTAGACGAATGCTGCTTTATGTCTGTATTCTTATTTGAATATGTTTATTTCTGCTCAGTATTCAGTTAGTCTGCAGAGTGAGGAGGAAGTCAATGAGCAGTACCAGAGACGCCCCCGCCAGCCGGTGAGTGTCACTGGTCATGGGCGACACCTGGAGTCCTGCTTGCACACAGCCTCGAGTCATTTCTCTCTCCCCGTACCTCTCAACGTCACGCCAGGATTCACCACAGATATAGGTAAGAAAATATCTGTGTTATAAATGTTTTTTTATTGAATGATTTAACAAATCCACATTTCAAATGTTAAATCCACATTGTTTTTTATTCTTTATTATGTTTTTGATGTCTCTTCACCAGTGTCGTTAAGATGGCGTCTGCATTTTGAGTTCGTCACGGCGCGGGAGCCAGTGGAGCCACCTGTGGTTCTGCAAAATCAGTCGGAGGTCACGGTATGGACTGGGGCGGAGAACGTGGATGTTGACACCTTTAGTTGGGACCTGCCAATCAAGGTGCTTCCCACCAATCCCACTCTAGCATCATATGTTTCACAGTTCACAGGGACAAACAGCATAACCATTTGAGTTGTTTTATTTGTATCCTGGACGATTTTAAAGGAAAGTGTGTTTTGTGGAATGAGGGCAGTCATATTCCGAATTGAAAAGTTGCTGGTCTTTGATTCATTGGCGTTTGTTTTGCAGTGCAGTAAATTCATGTAAACTTCTTGTTAGCTTTTCAGTGTTATCCTACAAACTGCTTTACCTCCTGTGAACATTTCTGTATTTATTGTTTAAATTCTTTTGCTCCAAGCTAAACCTGTAATTACAAATTTAAGCGAAATGCTCTATCATAAGCTGTTTTATAGTGTACATAAAATCTTTATCATGAGACTGTCCATTTCTGAATAAAGAGCAAAGACAAAAATCATCTTATAAATGCCATGTTGCACTGTTCATTATTGGTAAATGAAAACTAAAGGCAATGAGATGATTTTCTATGTTTATTTCAGTAATCATTTTAAACATAAGACAATTACATGGGCTTTAATTTGCTTGTTTAGCTGATTGTTCACAAAAGTGCATAAATGACAAAGAAAAGACTCTGCAACATTAAGATTTTTATGCAGAGAATCATGCATGTTTTTCTCTGAAATCCTTGGAGTGTATCGAATTGACCCATGATAAAAACGATAAATGAAAAGATAACATGCAGTGCTAAGAATGTGTAATGATGATAAAATGCATTAGATAAAATACACATTGATAGTTATTCCTCCATTACATCCTTGATTTTGATTTCGATCTCACTTTAATAAATTCCAACACAACACTCTCCCCCTCACACACACATTACTTTTCTTTATCAGACCACTGCCTTGCTTCCTTCAAATGGAGATTTTGAGCAGCTTACATATTTATGGTTGTTTTTTGAATATAGTTGCGTTAAGAGTAATTTTCAATCTCATCTGAATGATTCAGATGTCAGCTGACAGGCAGGGGATTTGTGATTGCCGAATTGGTCTCCCTCCATGCTAACCTGCTAGATTCATGTTGATGGCCCCATGTCTTGGGTCAATGTTGTTCTCTCCGGGAATGCACGGCAGACGAGGGTCAGAGGTCAACACCAGTGTGACCTGACAGGTCAGGGTTTCAACTCGAACTTCACACCAAGCAGGAAAGTCCACAGGCTGATGCACGCTAGTTTAGCAGATTAACTTTAATATTTGGTCAAATGCAAACAAACTATTTACAGTTTGACTCAACAGGCAGTTGAGTCATAATTGCAGTACATTGTTTGTTAATTATCCTGAAGAAAATGGAATTAAGTTCTTACGTCTCACAGCATCCCACTCCCACAGGGTGCAGGCAGGTGCACTGAACACAGCCCTGCTCCATCCAACTCTCTCCCATAGAGTACTGCTTCCCCTCATACTCACACAGAGCTGTAGAGAGGACATAAAAAACATCATATGATCACAAGTGCACTCCAACTGAGAATTCAAAGGAATGATTGTGAAATCCTCAGGCCTGCACCTGGTCTCACCTTGAGAGTTGAAGTGGCACTGCATTGGTGCAGCCAAACAAGCTGTCCACATCATGAAGCCAATGAAGATCATCATTGCGCCGTGTCTCATCATGGAATCCATCTCTTTAGTTGCGTCGCTGTCTGAATCCCTCTGTCCGCTTTCGCACCTCCATATATACCCCCTTGTGCGCTCACGAGTACACGGTGAGAGGAGTGGTTTGCCCCTACCTAAGGTGTGTCTCTGAGTTGGGGGCAGGTTATTTAGGCTTTTTTCGGGGGGTGTAAAGGAAAAAGCTGTGGCTTGGCAGCACTCGTCCTTTTTCTCCAGTGATTGCCTTTCTCCGCTCCACTGAGCATGACCTTGAAAAACTATAGAAATTCTGACACATCCTGGGATGACTAAGAGAGGAGGAGAAAAGTGTCAGCAAAAGAAAGTGAGAAAGCAAAGAAGAGAAAATTGGGTCTGATCAGATACGAATGACCAGTTTAAGATGATACAGGTTTGCCATTGTATGTAACTGATAAAGTAGCAGTTGTGTATTGAAGCAAAAGTTTAAGCAGAATGCTTAGGATGGTCACTAATAAATTGATGGGATCTAAACATCACCATGTGGTTACTAGGTGATCTTCAAACACAAACACAGGTATCCGTCACAACCGTGGTGCTCAGTGTGTATTGACCCTTGGACTGAGCTCATGCTGATGATGTCATGCCGGTGTCTCCTGTCAGTGACCTCACGTGGGCCCGGTCCAGCTGAGGATGTTCATGAGAAGAAGGAAGCTCATAAAGACGGGATTGGACGTTTATTGCACAACTGCTGCAGGTGTGTATGTGTTTATGACCAGAGGAGACGAAGATGTAATATTCTGCCCTGGTGTTGTTGAGGACGGATCCTAGTAAGGTGTTGAGCAGAAGGGATCAGGGCTCGAGAGGATGCAGAGAAGGTAACCGTTCTTTGAGCCAGAAGCAAACCTAACCCGCTCGTTCGCACATTAGCTCATCCCTCGTCATCTTTGCTATCAACATGGAAAAATTTGCGATAGAAGAAATAGGCATTTGCTAAGGAGACCCTGGGGCACCACAAAGTTGTGTTTGTAGCGTTCACGCCTGTGTCACCCCACAGTAGTCTGAAAGGTGTTGAAAGCTCCTCCGTGTGTACTACATGTGGTACTACTGCTCTATGGCTCTGACTTGCGCCTTGGTTTGGTTAAAGTGACTCACAGTCTCTCTTCTGCTCCGGCCGTACACCTCAGGAGAAAAACATTCCCTTCTGCTTGAGCATTAGAACTTATGAACTTATATAGCATGATCTGTGTCAAATTAGAGGTGAAAATGTGCCAAATGACAATTCAGCAGTATTTTGGGTTGTCAATTAATATTAAGTCAATTAATGTTAAATAATGAGTTGGTAAAAATGACTCAGTTACTTAAAAACAGGACTTGTACACCGTGAAGAAAAATTCAGATCACTCGTGCACTTAACATTTTGGCAATTATCACGTATGGCAACAATCTGTTCCTTAAATTTATATAATCTCAACTAAGCCAATTGAAAGAACAATTTAGAGGATTTTAGATTAAATTGGAGAGGTCTACTTATTTATAGTGTATAGTGAAACTGAATGATTGTGGTGCTAAAAACTACAAAATATCATGAATCGTTGCTCTTTTTGTTCATTTAAATGCTTCTATTCACATCATTTGTAAGTCACTTTAAAGTTTTATGCTATATTAATTCCGTTTTGCAAATGTTAGCACTTCTGCCTCAGTTGAAATAATAACTGTGAAAGTATGCAAGTTCAGAAAATGAGGGTAGTTTGTCTTATTTTTTAACATTCACTGTAAACAAATTCTGTAGAAATTACTGTATTATTGGCAGCAGTTTGTCAGTAACTTACTGTAGATTTACATTTATGTCATTTACTGGCAACAGTTTGTTCAAAGATAAATGAACATTAAACATTAACAAGTCTTTATAAAATAACAGCCTCGTGCAAAGCATTCTGGGAACCAAAATTAGAAAATAAACAGAAAAAGGTTGAATGCTTTGCATGAGGCTGTTATTTTATAGTTTTTTTCTGTAAAGATAATGGTAGGCCTATGTGTATTGAAAACATGTGTAATAGTTGCATTTCATGTCTTTTAATGTCGTCAGTAAATTATTCTCACTCTTATTCATTCAGCAGGAACTCTAAAACTGTTCATAGACAGTGTTTTTTTATTTTTTACTTGTACATATTTACATACATACATAGCTTTACTCTTTATATCTTTATCTTATCTTTATTGTATTGTATTTCTTAATTTTTTATACCCATAGGCCCTTATTTAAATCATTGTGTACTGTATTCTATTGTGTTATGGTCTCTGTGTACTGTTGTTGCTGTTTCTGTGTTCTGGATGCTCCTGTCACCAAAACAAATTCCTTGTATGTGCAAACATACTTGGCAATAAAGCTCTTTCTGATTCTGATTCTGACTGTAACTGTAATTGCTAAAAAACTACCTCTTGATTGCCAATCCTAATTATAATACCAACAGATCAATGTTGCAGATGACTGATATAACGTACATGAAATTGTTATACATTATATAGCCTTTATTACACGGCTCATTTGAATGCTTGATTCTGATTGGCCAGTCGAGACATTCCAAGGGTTGTTATTTTCAAATAACAACCGCTCAAAACTAGTAACACCCTGTAACCCGGATGCTGCAAATCATTTTGAGAGGGGCAGTTTAATATTACACAAAAATGAATTATAAATATTTATTTTAATTACATATATGATATTATATTTACAAATGATTAAACCAATTTGCCTGTTGGTGACGTTTGAACGTCGTTTCTTACTTTAAAACCGAAACTAAACGGCTTTTCCTCGCGGAAGGTCTGCATTCGGTAAAAATTAGCTAATAAAATATTTCAAATTCACATTTTATGTCCAATTTTTTTCTCATGTGGCAAGTAGCCGTGTAATAAGTGGGATAATGTACAAGCAGCCGGCTGTTATCGCGAAATAAGCCCCTTCAGTGTCAGTTCACACTGTCGGGGCTCAGGGGCGTAGCTACATGGTGGCCATGGGTGGCAACGGCTACCCCTGAATGATGGATGGCCACCTATCTGGCCACCTCTGTTGTGCGAAGCAGTTTTAAGATGCGTGTCGGAGTTTACGGAGTGCTGCGCAGATCATTTAGCGTATGCCCTGAAAGTAACGCGAGGACATTACTCTCGCGTTAATATGATGCCATATGCTGACGCACTGATGCAAACAGTCGGCGTCTATTATCTGAACAGCTGCTAACCTCTTCGCTTCGTGACAGTGTACAGTCTGTGTACCATGGAAGTTCATCGCGTCGCGAGCAGAAGGATCAGGGTAGGGTTGCACCAGCCATTCGTAAGTTCTTTCTTAAACGTGAACATAAAGTCCACACTAGAGGCTTAGTAACTACTACTAGCTAGTTTGTAACTAAATCTGTAATCTGTATGTTATTCGGTTGCACCATTTGGTTTTAAGGCAGAACGTAGCTATCATAAGCTCTCCGTAAAGTAATGCGTAGTCGCATAATATGACGTTTACCTTCAACAGTCCAATAGCAGCCTTTAAATTCGTGAGAAAAAGTTGTGTTGAAATGTTGTGAATTTCAAAACATTCTTGATTTAAACTTATTTTACCTCACATAATAACGGTAAAATCGGTATATAGAATACTACCTTTCATGAATAACATATTTAAAAGTAAATTTAATAAACAATGCTGTTTAAAACAATACAGCCTACCTAATGCAATAATAAATGACATGCAATATGGGTGATTTCATTTTACTGCCAACCGCCAATTAAATAAAAAGAAGCTTATTTCATTTTGACGTGCACAACACAGGCAGATATACACACGGAGGCAAGCTAGGACGGTTCGTGTTAGAGCAGTCAAAATTAAATGTCATCACATAATGTTCTCTATTTTAAAAGGTAAGTGACTGTAAATGTCAGCATTATCATGTGTGTAAATCATTGAAGAATGTCGAGTGAAACAAGAGCTTATTCCGTTAGTTCAGAGAGTATGCGATTTTATTCCTACAGTTATTCCTGATAGGAGGTTTCCATAAATATTTAGTTTATACATAACATTACGCTTCAACTAAGTTGAATGGTGCAACTCAAAAATATTTTGTAGTGCGTAAATTGTAACTTAGTGCAATTTACGCACAGCTGGTGCAGCCGGTGTTCTGCCAATTTATGCTACCCATACATTTGTGCTACCATCAGTCTTGTTTAACTGGATTTCATTCATTCATTATATTTTCGCGAAAGTTTAAATTGGGGTACTGCAATGTTTATTTTCTTTAAAAATTAACTTACTGCAAATGATAGCTAGCAAATTATTTTAAAATAATGTTAGCACATGAAAGCATTGCAAATAAATTGTTTACTTTACGTTCTTAGTGTATGTTTTTGACCAGCAAACTATGTGTAATGAAGAATTGGTGTTAATTAAAGTAGAATTTAAAGAATTTCTGTACATTTATTTACATAGAATATTTAATTATATTATTAAAACTGTATTATATAATGTTTGCCTCTCTAATGTTTGCCATCTCTGCTTGAAGCATAAAATTACAGTTAACTTAATGTTTACTGTAAAACATAAAAAAACTAAAACTTTGGTTTGAAAGCTGTCTTAAATTTTAAGTTAAATCAAATTGTCACTTAAATTTAAATGATATTAAACTGACCTAAAAACATCTAGTTCCATTTCGTATAACTTATACAATTAAGTTGACATTTATTATTTTGATGAGTTTAAGTAATGAAAAAAACTTGAGCACATCATTTTTACAGTGTTGTTATCTTAGCGTGAGTGGATGTCAAACTATGTCAATGTGACATTAATTATTCTTACACTAAAAAATGAACAATATTTTAAATAACAGCCTTAATATTTAGCGATAGCCATAGTAGTAAAAAACATTGTATATTTTTTGTTCTGTTGAACACAAAATGAGATATTTTGAAAAATGTAGGAAAACAAGCAGTCCTGCAGCACCTTAACCATTTAAATTTTTGCTACTATAGTCAATGATGTCCCAGAACTGAAAATTGCTAAAGGTTTTTCAAATATCTTCATTTGTGTTCAGCAGAAAAAAGAAATAAATACAGATTTGGAACAACTTGAGGGGGAGTAAATGATGACCGAATTTTCACTTTTGGGCGAACTGTCCATTTAAAAAGTACAATCTAATTCTTTACAGGTACCTCCTGGTGTACAAGTAGCTGTGAATCATTGACCTACTTGACCAAACCAGTCTACTAAAGCAACATTTGTGTGGTGTGATTACGATGAATTAAAGCTACCCTACCCAACTTTCACAGTACATGCAAAAACTGATTATTAACCAGTTATTGATCTGTCACAGGCAGTGCTTAACTTATAAAATGCAGGTCTGTTGAGCCCTATTCAGTGGAAACCTTCATCATCCTGAAAGTGCAGCTGCCCTTTTGGCTTCAACTCAAAGGTATGTATCTTAGGAGCAAGGAAGCAGAGCCCCCTCTATGAATGTTCGGAACACATGAGGGGTGGCAATGAGCCTTATCCTCTATAACAGCTCTTGAATCCCGAGGGGAGCATGTAATGGACTGTGGTCCTGTTCTGTTGTGAAGTCTGACTCATCACCATGAATTATATAACCACACACTAATGTGCAGGGGGGACCCAAGGTTACACTAAGTTTTAGGAGCAAGTGATCAGATGCCAAGCTGCCAGTGAATGTGAATTAAAGAACAGTTTGTTTTTTCACTTGTTTTACTGGCTTGGTTTTCCCTCAACAAATGATGACAAGAAACACACTTTATGTGAAGACACTTTTTAGGAAGTACAACTTGGTGCCTGTATGGACAAACAAAACCATAAATTGTTTATTTCAGACATTTGGAGAACATCATGTTCATGTCAGGCACTCCAAAGACAGTTAGCAATTGAAAATGACTTGTCCACCTGAGCAGAATGGCTCACAAAGGCCATGGCAGCTGGTTTCGTGGTAGTTTTGAGGTTATTAAAAAGAGAAACAAAACGTTTTGTATAGAATATAGGATGCATTATGATTATTATGATATTTATTGTAGCTATTTTGGCTAATATTATACATAGATGTTAAATATGTAAAGTGATTTGTAAGTGAGATTTAACTCCTAAACCCCCCAGAGTTGTCATACTATAGCTCTAATTACATAATAAATAAAAAGATGCGATTGCATTTTCATATTTACATTTTAAAACATAAACAAAGAAAAGTGCCACATTCGATTAATTATGTTAAAGCAAATAAAGTGTTTTGTTTATCTTGAGTATCTTGCTTAAATTCTGTTCAAGCTCAGAAACTCCACAAATTATTAATGCAAATATTTTATACACTAATACACATTGTATACAATTTTTTATTATGCTTTAGAAAACAATTACAATAAAGCATTTCAAACTTAAATAAGAGGTTCGAAGGAAAACCAGAGCACGTGCACAAAGCTAGAACAAGACAAACAACATAACAGAGGGAAGTACATATAAAGTACAAAATATATATATATAATATAACAATTAACATACTAAACATCAGGGTCTTCTAAAAGCTCAAATTCTTCTCCTTGTATACAATTTAAGAGGACTTTTAAATGCTTCATGAAGTTTGTCCTCTTCTACTATCCGTTCTTCAACCAAACAGGAAGTCACAGAGATTCATCAGACCAAAGAAGTCATTGCTGATCCGTACCCTCTATACAAACTGCAGCGGTGATCGAACAAATTGGCATCGAGTATTTACGCCTCAATGTGATGTTTCCTTTCTAAAAGCGGACGCGATGATGCTCTGTCAGATGTACATTACAACTTTATTATTGTCTTAAATTAAGACTGCTAATGTTTTTTTCTAGCCACATTGGCTGTCAATAATCAGGCTAAGTTATATCAGCAGGAACAGTCAAAAATCTTCGTCAGATTCTGTGAAGAGTCTTTGCTCTTAGGCCCTGCTGTTCTTTCCTAACGCCTAACAAATCTGCATTTGTCTTTTATATGCGTTTCATGTAATCTACTAGCGTTTTGTAACACTTCATTGATTACTGAGGATGGACACGGACAAGTTTAACTATGTGTATAGTTGCGATCTGGACATAAACGTCCAACTGAAAATGTAAGTATGTTTGTGGTCCTTAGTCATTGTTATGATTGAGCTGTCAAACACCAGCTCCAATATCGAGTAACAACTCATGTCCGCTTAGCCGAGATTATACGTTTAACTGGACACGTTGCATGTGTAATGTCAAGATGTCCTATCTGTCATATGCATCTTTATAAAATTATATCAGTATACATAAGTGTGTGTCAATGTATTAGCATGGAGAAACTTATTTTAATAACGTTACATGTATCGTCTGCTGGCCAGTGATGAAAGCGACATTCGCTTGCACACGTAACATGTAAGATACAGATGTAGTGTCGTTTCATTTTAAAGATGCCTTCCTCACAGAAAAGGTTTAGTTTTTGCGATGTTTACCGAACTCGAGCATGACAGCAGAATGAGTCAGAAGAATGCGAGTCCGATGAGAGCTTTTGGGTTTTAGGGCTGTCATCTGTCTATTGACATCATTGTCCTTTTGCCCTCGATCTTAACGAGTCTATGTTCACTGGGTGCATCATAAATAAAGATCATAAATGATTCCTCGGCCGTATAAGCGCATAATGGAATCAGTTGATTTCATTACGTCAGTAGGGAAGAGGAATCCCGGGGTGCCAGTAAGCGATCTTGCGCAAGACATCATAACAAGAGGCCGATTGTAAAAGCCAAACCGCATGAAGAAGAGCCATCACCCCGTGAAACACTTGAGATAGTCTCGGGGAGCGAATGACGGCGTTTTTAAACAAGGTGTGCCTACCACAAAAGTTCAACTAAACTTACAAAGTTATATACAACCACCTAATACCAAACGCTGGCGTGTAGAGGTAACCATAGCAACGATATTGCGCTCGACAACATTGTCATTACTTTTCCCATTTTTATGAATGTATTTATCGCAAGTATATAGAAGTACAGTGTTTATATTACAGCATGTATATATATATATATATACAGACAACAGAGACAGCATTTTTGTCATGCTTGCTTTTGCAGAGGAAGTTTGGAGGGCAAGAGAGAGCAAAAGAGTTATAAATCTCTGCTGGAGGACCCCATGCTGCGCTTCTCAGGACTCTATCAGGAGAGCTGCTCTGACCTCTACGTCACCTGTCAGGTGTTTGCTGAGGGCAAACCTCTCGCCCTGCCCGTACGGACCTCCTACAAGGCCTTCAGCACTCGCTGGAAGTGAGTACATACTGTATATTACAGCAGTCAAATCCTGCACATGGCTGTGTGCTCAAATAAAAGAGAGTGTGTGGTATAGTGTGACATAGATATGCATCTTTGTGACGTGTTCGGTGTGCGTTGTTTTTCATTGCTCCATTCATCAAGTTTCTTTCAAATGGTCACGCTTTACACATCAATGGCTCTTTTGTATTAAGGGAACTGGCCATATGGATGCTCATGAACTTTCGTATAAATCCACTTTTATATGAGTAGCTTTAGGTTGTCTCGCGTGTTTTGTCGAATTGTTATTCCTGCCTTTTCTTTACTGCAGTTGGAATGAGTGGCTTAAGTTGCCAGTGAAGTACCCTGACCTGCCTCAGAGTGCCCAGGTGGCTCTAACTGTGTGGGATGTGTATGGACCCGGCCGTGCCACACCTGTTGGGGGAACTACAGTCACTCTGTTTGGGAAATATGGGTAAAGTACCGGTTCCTTTGTCCTAAAGTCAATGGCATTTGGTTTAAATGCCTGAAATGAAGTCTGGGGTTAAAACAAGCTCACTTTTGGTTCTATGACATAAAACACACAAGTAATATGTCACTCGTGTTTTTTAAAGATTTGATCTTGCAAAAAAGGCGGTTGCTAACAATTCGCTGCATTAGACAAGAGATGTTGTCTCGGACGTTAAACATCATGCATAAAAATGTCAAAAAAGCAACATGGGCTCAAAATCCCAGAAAATGCGTGTGAGATTAATTAGGAAACATGTTTTTCATAAAGTTAGATTTTTTTAATAAAAAAAAAAGGTTGACTTGATCGACAGAATGTGTAAGCATCACTTGTGAGTTTTGTATATAATCCAAAATCTTATAGGAAAATTTCGATTGCCTTTTTGTTGTGGGTACCAGTGTGATACTAACCGCCGAATTGGCCTACAAAAATATGTAATCTCTACAGCTCTCTAAATAAACACCTTATCAAGAAAAATATCTGTCCAGAAAAATTTATATCTGATTTATTAAAAAAATCTTAATAATTCTACAAGTTTAGTAAATGATCTGATGAATAATCTGTTAAATAGAAGCTCAGTGAATTCAAATAGACAAATTCGTGGTTTGATTTATTCATCTATCTTTCTATATCTTTTACACTGTTTTAGAATGTTCCGGCAAGGTATGCACGATCTGAAGGTGTGGCCAGGCGTAGAGGGTGACGGCTGTGAGCCCACTAATACGCCAGGAAGGACCAGCAGCACTCTGGCAGAAGACCAGATGGGCCGTCTGGCTAAGGTCAGCTGTGCGATAGAGAGCGGAAAAGCCAAACTGAGACCGCAAGAGGAAAATATGCCTGAGGACAGATATTGTACATAAGGGATATATTAAGTGAAGAGAAGAATGCAGGGTGGGATGGGTGAATAGATAGAGAGATGAATCGATGGATATGCTGCTGGTGTTTATAGATTACTCAGTTTGTGGAAAGAATGAGATCTGAGAATGTTGGTTGTTGCAAGGGTGTGTATGAGTGTTTTAACTGCCCTCTGTTCCAGGGCCCAGACCTGGAGATACTTAGTGACGTGAGTATGAGAGAAAACAGGACAGGAATGCTGATTGTGTGTGTGTGGCTGTGTGTTCGTGTGTATGAGTGTGTACTTGTGTGTTTATTTGTGTGGTATATATGAGCAAGATGTAAGACAGGTTACCTATTTAGGGATTGTTTTATCTGACCCACATTTTCACAAATAGGATGAATACATTGTTTTTCTTGTTTGTTTTACACTTTAAAGCTCTTTCATTTTACAATATGCTGCTTGCCTTATGTTTTTATTTAGACCTTTTTATAAAAATGTATTTGCGATATTGGTGGCTTTTGGTTAAGACGTGTTATTGTACTAACTATAACTAACTGTTTGTTATTAAAACCTGAGTCATCCTGGTGTGCTACAACTTCATATTGGCACTTGCTGACTGGCATTTGGCTAATAAGTGTTTTTGTTTGTGAGGCTTTGGGGGCTGACACAGTGCTCTCACGCGATTGGCTGAAAGTTTGCACACACACGTTCATAGCGTTGCTTGTCATGCAAACATGTTTCTTCTTAAAGCCTTTTTGTTTGCTTCTCTCTCTTTCAGCTAACAAAGGCTCATCGTCAGGGTCACATGGTTAAAGTAGACTGGCTGGATCGCTTGACGTTCAGAGAGATTGAGATGATCAATGAGGTGAGTGGATTTGGGTTCAAGTCCCAATATGACCACTGTGTAGAGTCCAAAACTATAAACCACAGTCGTGTCAAATTAAGATGCTGTATAAAGTGTGTGTGTGTTTTCTTTACAGAGTGAAAAACGTAGTTCTAATTTCATGTACCTGATGGTGGAATTCCCCCGGGTCAAAAGTGGAGAGCGAGAATACAGCATCGTCTATTATGAAAAGGTAAATGCATTTTGGTGGAAACTTCATTTCCTCTCGCAAGATTGTTCTGATCTACAGTGATTTCGTCGTTAAGGTTAACATATCCCAGTAGAATAAAGTTAAATGGACAGTTCACCCAAAAATGAAAATTCTGTCATGAATTACTCACCCTTAAGTTGTTCCAAACCTGTATACATTTCTTTGTTCTGTTGAACACAAAGAAAATTATTTGGATGAATGTACCCCATTTCTGGGGTAGTCAAAAAATGGTAGTCAAAGTGCCCCAGAATTGTTTGTTTTCCTAAATATCTTCTTTTGTGTTTAACAGAACAAAAACATTTACAATATTTTTCTGCTATGGCAGTCAATGGTGCCCCAGAAATCTCAGTTGCTAACATTCTTCCAAATATCTTCCTTTGTGTTCAACGGAATAAAGAAGTTTGAACAGGTTTGGAATTACTTGAGGGTGTGTAATTCATGACAGAATTTTCATTTTTGGGTGGACTAGCCCTTTAACATTTCATTTCTTAGAACACTTGAAATTGTTCTATTGTGTGTAATTTAGTTTACATTTACATTAGTTCATCTATATGCCTCTTTTTCTCTTCAGGATGCAGATGATTCCTCCCCATTGCCAACCAGTTCAGATATTGTAAAAGTTCCCGACCCTCAGATGTGCATGGTGAGAGCACATCAACCCAAACGCATAAATCACATTAATTCGATTCTAAGCTAATGATGTTTTCCGTTGATGTTGTTAGTCTAAATATAAGTTTGTTCTGTTGCAGGAGAACCTTGTAGAGAGTAAACACCATAAACTGGCCCGTAGGTTACGAAGTGGACCATCCGACCACGATCTCAAACCTAACGCGGCCACACGAGATCAACTCAATGTTAGTGACAAAGACAAAGAGCACTACACAATACATATCAACAAACATGTGTTTTAGATGAAAATGTATGTGTTTATAGATCATAGTGAGCTACCCACCCACTAAACAGCTGAGCTCAGAGGAACAGGACCTTGTGTGGAAGTTCAGATACTACCTCACCACACAGGAGAAGGTGAGTGAACGTGTGTACATGTGTGCTTTGATGCACTATGTTTTCCTATGGGATCAGGATTGTGTCTGATGTAGTGTCAGTTTATGCTTAATCTGTGTCTAGTAAAGTATCTCTTTGTGAATCTCGTTTTTAGGCCTTGACAAAGTTCCTGAAGTGTGTGAACTGGGATCTGCCCCAGGAGGCCAAACAGGCCCTGGAGTTACTGGGAAAGTGGAGGCCGATGGATGTGGAGGACTCCCTGGAGCTGTTGTCCTCTCAGTTCACCAACCCCACAGTCAGACGCTACGCTGTTGCGAGGCTGCAGCAGGCTGACGATGAGGTAAATGCTGTGTGTTTGTGTCCTGTGTGTTTGTCAGTGGAGCAGTTGTATGCATTTATTTGCAATATAGTTCTCTGAAATAGTTTCTAGATGTGGTGATCTACCTCTTGATCGTACCTGCGTTGTCCATTTTGAACGTGTTCAAAAGTCATTCTTAAAAGTTCTCTAGATGACAGGAAACTCTCTGTCCACCATTTTTTCGTAGGATCTTTTAATGTACTTACTACAGCTGGTGCAGGCGTTGAAATATGAAAACTTCAATGATATCCAGGGTGGTTTGGAGCCTGCCAGTAAGAGAGACAGCCAGGGGGATCTGGGAGAGAGTTCAACGCTAGGTGATCTGGACAGGTCAGCTACATCAAACGTCTGTTTCTTAGACAACTTCAAGGAAGAGTTCAACCAATAAATACATTCTGTCATCATTTACTCGCCCTCGAGTTGTTCCAAATCTGTATACATTTCTTTGTTCTGATGAACACAGAGAAAGATATTTGGAAGAATGCTTATAACCAAACAGTTCTTGGCCACCATTGACTACCGTAAAATTACAATTGCAGTCAAAAGTGCCCCTGAACAGTTTGATTTCCTACATTATTCAAAATATCTTCTTTTGTGTTCAACAGAACAAAGAAAAACAATTTGTAAAGTAATTTTTCTTACTTTGGTACTAGGGTTTCTGACACCGTGTCTACACCAGACGTGACGGGCACGACGTGACACGACACAGGGCTTGTCGCGCCGTGCCGCATCCAGTTTGGACAAAGTTCTAATGCGTTTCTAATGTCCTTTTTCGTGGTGCGTCGCGTCCGGTGTAGACACGGTGTTACTCTGTTCGTCAGAACTAAGACATTTGAGAGTGAGTAAATGAAGACAAAACTTTCATTTTTGGGTGAACTGTTCCTTTAAGATTTTCAGGCTGTGTTTATACATTGAAAATCGTAAATGCTTATTTTGATGTACCATACAAAGATCCTCCTTAGTCTATGAAGCATGTGTGTTTTTTGTAGTTCACAGATGGTGCCTGCTATCACAGCGACGCCCAGCTCACAGAAAGGCAAAGAGGGAGCAGATGCTGAGAATCTGGAGGTAAGTAATAAAAAGTAAATAGATCAGCGGCGTGATTATGGAGATTATGGTCTGCGTGTATGTAACTGTGTATTATCTGTGTTCAACAGCAAGATCTGTGCACCTTTCTCATATCACGTGCCTGCAAGAACTCAACACTGGCAAACTATTTGTATTGGTGAGTAATGGATTAACACCAGTTGTAACTTGCCAGTTACTCTGACTCCATATTTTTGATTCAAAACAAATGTTTGGTTTGTGACATTGTCTTCTTCTGCAGGTATGTAATTGTGGAGTGTGAGGATCAGGACACGCAGCAGAGAGACCCAAAGACCCATGACATGTATCTCAATGTAATGAGGAGGTTCAGTCAGGCTCTGCTCAAGGTACCTTCACACTAATGTTTCCAAAGACATTTTTCTGTCCGCACTGAATGTGAAACAACACATTCGCTGCCCTTGAGAATATATGTTTAATGAACGATTAAAAAGAATGAAACCAATGAGATTTAAGGGGGCGGGGCTAATCAATGCAATGCCTTATCTGTTTAGAGGATGTCACCACTTTTGTGTTCTTGGCTCAGTAAAGCCAAATATCATCCATGTACTTTTAAAGAGAAGTGTTAATTATATAACTTATTTATCGATATATGTTTAAAATGCTAATAATGATTTAATAGAAAATGGCAGTGTATTACAGGTGTAGTGAGATAGTGATGTGTGTGTATCTGTTGTCAGGGCGATAAGAGCGTGAGAGTGATGCGCTCCCTGCTGGCCTCTCAGCAGACTTTTGTAGACAGACTAGTGCAACTCATGAAGGCTGTTCAGCGAGAGAGCGGAAACCGCAAGAAGAAGGTATTAAAACATGCAACTCTTTTACTGTTACTTAAATATATTGCTGTTCATTAGTAGATTTAGTCTGTGTGTTCTGTGTCAGACGGAGCGGTTGCAGGGTCTGTTGGCTGATAATGAGAAGGTGAATCTGTCGGAGATCGAGCCCATTCCCCTCCCACTGGAACCTCAGATCCGCATCAAAGGCATCATACCTGAGACTGCCACGCTCTTTAAGGTATTGTGTGTATCTGTTCATATCCATTACACATTGACCCACATGTATCACTCACCCTTGAGCACTGTTTCTCTCTTTCCCAGAGTGCTCTGATGCCAGCTAAGCTCATCTTTAAGACAGAGGATGGGGAGCAGTATCCTGTCATCTTTAAACATGGAGATGACCTGAGACAGGACCAGCTCATCCTGCAGATTATTTCACTCATGGACAAGGTCAGAAGATCTCATTACATCTTATCGCATTTTACTACTTGAAATGTCATCAAAAAAGATTTGTTTTTGTTTCTAAAACTAGCTCGCCTCAGAAACGCATGCACGCGCACGCACACGCACACACACACATCTTTAAACTTGATTTTCAACAGCTTCTGAGAAAAGAGAATCTGGACCTAAAATTAACACCATACAAAGTTCTGGCGACCAGCACCAAACACGGTCAGTACTTCGTAACGTGTGCGTCACAGGCCAATCTCACTTCACACACCAAGCACTGAATGCTGCGTATATATTTTATCTACAGGTTTTATGCAGTTTGTGCAGTCAGTGCCTGTGGCTGAAGTTTTGGCCACTGAAGGCAACATTCAGGTAAGATTAAACTGCACATTTAATCATGTGATTCACCAAATCATTTTCTGTGTTCAGTTCATTAAGTCTTGTTTGTCTTTAATTGTGTCCATAAAGAGTTTCTTTCGGAAACATGCTCCAAATGACAAGGGCCCATACGGCATCAGCTCTGAAGTCATGGACACATATGTTAAAAGCTGTGGTGAGCTTCATTTAGCATGTTTTATCCATTATCCTAAACCATTAAATACTTGACCACATGATGCACATTATGAATGTTGCATTTGTGTTTCCAGCGGGCTATTGTGTCATCACCTATATTCTGGGAGTGGGAGACAGACATCTAGACAACCTGCTTCTCACTAAGACTGGTACCCTCAGTGATAGACCACTCTTTTCATTGACATTCTTTCTGTGTTAAGTTTTTAAATGTGTTGACGGGTCTCTCTGGCTTGTAGGGAAGCTGTTTCATATAGATTTTGGATATATTCTGGGCCGTGACCCTAAACCTCTGCCACCACCCATGAAACTGAGCAAGGAGATGGTGGAAGGGATGGGGGGAATGCAGAGTGAACAATACCAGGAGTTCAGGAAACAGTGTTACACTGCATTCCTACACCTGCGCAGGTGAATTGCTTACATATCCACATTAAACTGAGTGAATATGGCCTTAAACCAAGAATTCGCCATTAATGTCGACACATGATATTATTAAACAGATCCTTGAAATGATTCAAATTATTTTTTTTGTTGTCTCTTGCAGATATTCCAATCTTATTCTAAATTTGTTCTCTCTGATGGTGGATGCTAATATTCCAGACATTGCACTTGAGCCTGACAAAACCGTAAAGAAGGTTTGTGTGTGGCCCTAGTGTTTTGCTTCAAAACCTTGGAGATAAACTAAATCAAGCAATAAAATAAAGTATGCAGGTAGTTTTTACCGGTTACGTTTTTTGTCGACCCACCGCAGGTTCAGGACAAGTTCCGATTGGACCTCTCGGATGAGGAGGCGGTGCATTACATGCAGAGTCTGATTGATGAGAGTGTAGGGGCGCTGTTTGCTGCTGTGGTTGAGCAGATACACAAATTTGCACAGGTATGTCTATACAGTGTCTTTCCTGTTGTCGAAAGTAAAACTTTTTCTTATGGCAACAGTTGTTTTAAATGAGTTTGTGGAAAAGTTACTTAAAACAAGAGTTTGTGCTCTGAATGTTTTTTTTTTTGTAGCGCTCAGTTCTTCTAAAAAGCAGCTGATGGTTGATGGGCAGTGTAATACACAATAAACAAAAAATGTATTTTTTACTCAATTTTTAGTAATTCAGTAATTAACTAATAAAAATAAAACCCCAAAAATGTGTGTTAAATTTTGGCAAGGCAGGTGGTAGATTCCACAGCGTTGAACTAAAATTGGCACAGCATTGGGCAAAAATGGCATTTATTACTAATGCTTTATGTTCAAAATTCACAGTATTGGCGCAGATGAGGTGGAGGCTGGTTCTCACAATGCACGACAGACGGATGGACCGCAAACACAAGTGAACGATGGAGAAGAGATGGACAGGTGCCAAGGCCACGCTTGTGATGTTGTGTACTCACAAAGTCTCAACTGTAAAAATCGAAATACCTTTGTATATATTATTTAAAATTGTAATAATTCACTTCATGTAAAAAGACAGCCAAATAAATATTCAAACTTTAGCATTTCTGTTTATTGGCTACATTTTTATTTACAGTCCCATATAAGACAAGTTTGATAAATCTTCTGTTAAATATGAATGTGAAACCCTACATTAGGCTCAGTTATTTGTTAAAGGGAATATACCTTATTTATGATAATGAGTGGTTCTGATGAATATGGTGGTTTTAATGGTTTCATTGGATGAGGTCCTGAGCGTCTTTATGTGCAGAGTGAGTCAGCGAGTGAGTCACACCTTCCTATAAGGATCATTCTCACACAACTTTATTAAACATCCTATCTATAGAATTTTGCCAATGCCCTAAAATGAAATGTTGACATTATACATAGTTTAAAAAGTATCACAGAATTATTTTTGGAACATGAAATAGTTTCAGACCCACACCAAGGTTTAGCATTGATATAATTACAAAGGCATTCATTCTTATAATTCTTTCACAAAAATGATTCAATAGTTGTGCTTTTATAATTCGAAGGCAATTTTTTGGTACATGTCATATGCAGTACATGTTGACTTTTTTTTCAAAACTTACAGACCTGTGCACATATATATGCTTGTTGTTTTTCAGAATTGTGGGCTGTGGTTTATTAAACCGATCATAACCCATGCAGACTTGTTTTCCGCTCTGCTACGTTTGGTCAACAAGAAACTTGACATTTAAAACACATGTCACATGTAAATTCAGATGGCAGAAATAACCGAGTTTTAGAAATCAGTTTGGAGGCGTCAAACGGTTTAGGGTTCAGGAAAAATCAAGTAGTCACAGAACAAATTTCCCAGTTTCAAACTACTTATTTGCACATTTCCATTTACAGTTATAACACCAAAATTCAGTAAAACCAATAAGACCCATTTTAAAGACGATGCACGTTAACGTCATCTGGATGTACACACACACACAAACTTAACATACATCCTAAACTACATTTTCCAGACCCTAGCATTACACTTGCTTTTTGGGAGCATTTCCACAAATGTTCCAGTTAGTTTAGCAACATCAGCAAAATTGAGCGCCTTAGTGTGATTAACTGTGAGACACGGTCCACAGAAAATAAGAGTCAAAATGGGCCAACTGAGTCAGAGACTAAAAAGATGGAGAAAAAAGGAAAACAATGAATCAAGCCACACAGAGGTCATACCGTACCCATAACTACCCAAAAAGTACACTTCAGTTGATAGGGTGTAAAACAAAGGAAAGATTTATAGTGCTCTGCCGAGTGAGTCACGAGCTGTAGGGGGTAGCCCAAACACTAGCACATGAAATGTGGAGGGCAGCGATAATGACAGCTAAAAAGGCTGGTGGCTTTTGACCAGATACATGAGAAACGTGCATAACGTGACAATATGTATAGCTCAACAGTAAAGGGTCAAGTAAAAAATCAAGGTTATAAAACGAATATTTACAATAATAGAGGCCGAATTTTGAGATTCAATTAATTATGTAAATATTAACACTGGAGCAGGTGGTCGAAATCATGCACCAAGCAAATGCAAGTGTCTTGGCAACTTGCAGTGGATGTATTTGAAGTAAGCACGTTATCCCAAGGGCAAATATTCTTCAAAGGCACAATAAGCCTTAAAACCAGCTCTCCTCTTCTACCTGGTCCTCAAACTGTTCTGGGACATCAGTTGTTGTCTCTTCAGTGCGTTTCACTCGCACTGAGCTCAGAGGAATGTTGAGGATTTTATCACACTCATCCAGATGAGGACATCTTTCCAGAATCAGATGGGCTGTCTGGAGAAGTTCAAAACTATGGCTTCCATCTGTTTCCAAGCCTCCGGACTCCACATGCAAGCCTCCTGAAGACTCCTCAGTGGAGCCGGGGTCATGTAGGATGGGGCTTCTGTAATAGCCGTTGCCCAGACTTTGAGAGCTGTGGTAGTATGACTGGTTGTCCATGTGTGTAAAGACAGCGAGGGACACAACAGAAATCCTGTCACTCTCAGAGCTCAGCCGGTCTGATGCAGTCTTGCTGGAGTCAATAAATGTCTCATTCTGAATTTCCTGGTCATAAAGTAACGCCTGAAACAATACAATATGAATGTGCTTTGAATGTAAAACCATTTAAACAACGAACACCTTCGTTTTTCATGGAATTGTATTGAACTTGTTTGTGACGGATTAACTGAAAAACACTTAATTGATTCTGCTGTAGAAGATTTGGAAAAAACTGTAAGTTGCAAAAAGTTTTTATAGGAATGTTGAATGAATGGTTGGTGAAGCATTCATTGCAATATAAAATGAAGTCCCTTACCAAAGATTTGGGCAGAGGGCGTTCAGGAGATGAGCACTGTCTCCAGAGCAGAATAAAAACTAGGCCAAGAACGATGAGAACAGCACATACAATCACAACGGCGAGGCTCTCTGGAGAACATGAACACCATCAGTGCAAATAATGCACCATTACACACATAATGGAAAAACAGTATGTGAGATCTCAGATTTTCACCATAATAGCACAACGCTGAAAGAAGGATAGTTCACTCAAAAATGAAAATTCTATCATTTACTCGCCCTCATGTCATTGCAAACCTGAATCACTTTTTTTTGCAGAACACAAAAGATATTTTGAAGAACATAAACAACCTAATAACATTGGCCCCCATTGACTTTCATTATATAGACACAAAATAACTGAGAAAATGTCTTATTTTGAGCCATATACAAACACGGTGGTGAATGAATGAGGACAGAATGTCCATCTTTGAGTGAACTATCCTTTTAACATTACTGCATACCGATCTTTGCTGGTATAGAAATACACTGTGGAGGACTGGGGAGAGAAGATGCTTCAAATTCAGATGTGAAGTTGGCCACAACGCAGTACACTTGCCCTGATAGGACAAACCCAAATTCTTCCCTGAACGGCTTTTCATCCATCACTTGAGCAGAGCGTATCTTTAAAAATGAAAAAAGCACACATTTTTGTAATTTTATCGTAAAAATGATTATGATGGTAAAGATTATTGTAAATTTACATCTGAACAGCAATTTCAACTGACAAAAATATGGAAAAGAGTTTTACCTGTTTGTCTGATGGTTTATGTTTGTTGTATAGCACAACTGTAACTGAGAGGGTTGTAAACTCAGATAAGTGGCAGGGGCAAAGCGTATCCATCTCTTCCTCACTCTCTTCCCCCTTAAATCTGCAGCTTATGGATGGAGCACAAGGAAAATTTAACGTCACCCAGAGGCTTCCATTCTCCGTTGAAATGTTAATGGATGGAGGACTAAATGTGGCAGCACCTAACAGAAGACAGACAGCGAGAAAGTGCGAAACGTGCAACAGTAAATTGTTAGTGGCATCTGAAAAAACTATTAAAGGGATAGTCTACCCAAAATGAAAATTCCGTCATCATTTAATCACCCTCATGTTGTTTCAAGTCTGTAAAAATGTCTTTGTTCTGTTGAACACAAAAGAAGATATTTAAAATAATGTAGGAAATAAAACAATTCTGAGGCATATAGTTTTGTTTCCTACTATGGAAGTCAATGGTACCCCAGAACTGTTCAGTTACAAACATTCTTCCAAATATATTCTTTTGAACAATAAAACAATAAAACAATTTTGAACAATAAATTTTACAATTTTACAATTTTGAACAATAAAATGTACACAGGTATGAAACAACTCGAGTGTGAGTAAACAGAATTTTCATTTTTGGGTGAACTATCCCTGTAATGTTGACTAAAAAATAACAAGCCAAACTTGGTCACACTTTCCCTTAATATTTCAAACGAAAAACCGTTTCTAGGCTTAATTTACAAAGAAATTCATTAACGTGTGCTATAGTACACTTCTTTAAAACTTAAAGTATACTTTCAGTATTTAGTGTTCCTCAATACTATGGTTAAAATTACTTATACAAGTACACTTATAGACTAAAAACTGTTCAAAATCAGAACATTGAAATAGCACCTCCAGTACAAGTAACTATGTAGGCTACTATTTACTGTACAAAGTGCACTTAAACTTTGCTTAGGTCTATACTTACATGAAAGGGTTTTCATTTCATTATATGACTAGGCCTGCAATTGTTATAAATGTACAAAATCTGTCATGCTTTATTCGTTATTTTAATTGAACGTTGAGATCTAAAACGGACCGCCATTCATTGCGTCACATAATTGCGCTTCACTCATCCAGTCATGAAGCCCTTCTGAGCTCAGTCTAATGTAGTTGAAGGAGTGCAAGTTCGTGAAGACGTTTGACAAATCACAGTTGTGTCTGGAGATCTGGATGCAGTCTGAAACCTTTTTCCACGATGCCCTGTTACACACAAAACACGGAGTTGCAAAGAAAGAGGACAATTCAATATCAATAATTGAGCACTCGCCTAAAACTGATGTACGAACAGGCATTTGAAATCCCACTTTCATTTTCTCAAAAACGTGACTCCTGCGCATAGGCATGAGCGCAAATAAATGAAACGAGAAGTGCAAACTGATCGCTTTTTCGAATGTCAGGGGAAACGCTCGTGTCTGACGCACAGACAACAGCGCATCTGATGCGAGGCAGCAGGCCTGGACTGTGTCTCTCTGCGGTTTCCAGCTCCACCACACGCAGTTTCACCTGCCACCATCGCCTTGCTGCCCTCTGCTTCTCATTTGCCATTTTTACATAAAATATATCTTTTTTAAATATATACACCATTCAGTCATTCCAAGTGTTCAACTGTTTCCAAAGCCCTTCCTTTGATCTGACTAATGTTTGTACCCACACGTTTTTCTATTATGAACATTACCATTAATAGCCTACTTATAAAAGCATTTGCAGATATACGCGTGTAGATGATACCCACCCGTTCGCTTTGCTCTGGACAGTGTAAGTTGTGTGTGGGGTGGCATCAGGGCACTCCCAGTCAAGGTGACATCCAAAATCTACTGTTCTTACACGCACGTCACATACAGAGAGCACGGACACTAAAGAAAACGTGTACAAACAACATTATACAGTATTCACATCATGTATGCATTAGGCAGACACTTTTGAGTTCAAACCCCTGATCTTCGCACTGCTAATGCAATGTTCTAGAAACTGAGCTAACTGAACACACCGTGTTCTTATATAATATATAATACTTATAACTACGTAGCCTATGTGCTTATATAAAAAGAATATTAAAAAGTAACGGAGACTTTAGGCTAAAAGGATACTCACCGACATATAGCATCAGGAGAAAAGAGCATAAGCTTTGGAGAGCAACAGGCATCCCCACAACGGACCTATTTTTGATTGTTTTCAAGAACGAAATAAACGGCTTTATTTGATCACAACGTAAAAGCTGATTGGTCGAACCACCACATTCACAGAGAAACAGATTTACCATAAACTGAAGAATGGAGTGATTTCATGAGCTGGTACTATCAGTAAGGGAACAGAAAGAAAGTGAGAGCAGGACAGATGTCACAGCTCAACGCAAGTACATGAAACCACCTGTTTCACATACAAAAGAAGTGGGGGGGGGCTGAGAAAGAAACCAACACCCTCTGGCGGACACTGTAGCAATGACAACAACCATTTCTTGAATGCCATTTTTAATGTCATTAATAAAATATTAAATCTCAGCATTTTTTCCATTCTCAAAGTACTTTCATAAACTCTCAAATAACTGTAAAAATAACAAAAATATTGACATAAACTAGTCTTTATTACATTAGAGGCATAAAACTAATGAAAACATTCCAGTTTAGGGGACTAGAACGTTGGACAGGAACGCTAAATGACCCACCTAGTCTAACCAATATAGCAATTTTCTGCAAAATGACATTTTTCAATTCAATTTCAGCTCGAACACATAAAGCAGTAGCATCGACTTTAAGCTTAGTGCTCATGTATCATGCAGCATTCATTTACATCAGACTCATTATGTTCTCGTGCCAGGCAGAGCAACGTTTGGCTCTGTGGGTGAGGGTGGCAACGCCTTGCACAGAAGCCTTTTCCCAGCTGCCTCGCCATTTAAGTTCTTGTAAGGGTTCTGTCGAGGTCCACGTGCACAAATGGAGGGAAAACTCATCCCCGATAAGCAGCATCCAGGACAGGATATGACCTCATCCGGTTCTGGAGGCGTAAGGGGAGTCGTGGCACCATTAGAGTTGTTAGTCCCCCATCCCACGGATCGACTTATGGGGATGGTGCCGTTGTTGTTGTCCGTGTCTAGTAAAGGTGGCAACGAGGGTGGTCCGTTGAAGATGGGGGAGCTCCAGCCACTTAAAAAATGTTTGGGTGATGTAGGAACAGCGCCATCTGGTGTATCAGGAGAGCTAGTGCAGTCCATGGGCTCCTCGAAACTCTCCTCTAATGTCGATCTGTTTGCAGATTCAAGATCTAACGGCAGTCCGGAGTCATCAGCTACAGCATCACGACTTTTCGTTTCGAGATCCCTTTCCTGTTGGTCCTGCTCAGGGTATGACTGCCTAATATCCTCACTAGGTGTATCAACAAGTCCACTAGTGTTAGGCAAGTCAAAAATACTCTCATTGCTCATGGTCAACACACTGTCTCTCCCCATGTCCAGCATACTGCCATTAACAGGATTCGCTTCGTGTGTGCGCACATCAAGTTTCAAAACATCCATAACGCTTTCATTATTCCTGCGTTTGTCCTTTTCAGTGCTGCTGCACAGGGACTTGATGTCGTCTGCTGTGCCAGGCAGCGATTGGCTGCGTCTATGAAAATGGGGTGGGGCTTTATTGTTGGAGATGGGGCTACAGGGGTCAGGGGGTGGGGGGAGCGCAAAGGTGAGGGAAATGACCGACTTGCTGGGGGTATCGAAGAGCTTGATGCGGCCGCCGTTGAGGTCCAGCCGCTGGGAGAAGGGGTTGACCCGGGTGGGTGTGGCATGGCTCAGGAGGGAGTCTGAAGGGCGGAGCACGTCCGACTTGCTGCGGCAGAGACGAGTGTCGGCGGGGACGTCTAGAGAAAGCTTTCGATTGAGAATGCTTTTCGATGCAGAGTTCGGAGACAACAGGTCTGAGACAGAAGAGAGAACAAACACTCAGCTCAGAATGTGAAACAGAAACTGTAGTAACCACTTTAACATGAGACATATTTGATCATTTTGAAATGTGAAATTTTATTTATGGAAGTCATTTTTGTTTTGTGACAAAAGGAAGATATTTCCAGCTACGTGATTTGAATATGAGGCATAGATCTTTTTCTTGACTTTTACTTCTAATTGCATTGCATTCTCTAATGTTATTTCTGTTATTGTTTTACCCATTTGCAGTACTTTAAACGTTGTCAGCATCTATGCTGCAAATGTTTCAGCAAAACAAACATCCGTTCAGTTCTTGTCAATAAAGCACACTTAAATTAGAATGAGAACGAGTGTGTTTGTATGACTCGGCCTCTGGCAACACATTCCCTCTGCAGTATTTGTTTGCTGACTCACCCGGAACATCAGGCTCCACACATCGACTCTGCTCTCCATCTGTCACTCTCTTCTCCAGCTCTTCCACCACCTCTGTGAATGAGGGCCGACTCTGTGGATTCATCTGAAAGACACATATGCATATTCATAACACACCTGCTGACACTCACGGCCATTTTCCACTGTTTTGGTTTCATTGTGCACGTGTGTGTGTCAGGTCTTACGCTGCAGCAGGTGACAGAGAGGTTAAAGAAATGAGGAGGACAGTCTACCACCATCTGCTTGAAAGCCTCCACATCTAAACCAAAGTCCTGCAACCAGAGCGACACAATAAACATCAATAATACTTTTAACTGCACAATTTTAGAATTGACATATATGGTCAACGATGGTCAATTCAAGGACAGCAGGGAAAAGAACTGTTTGCAGAGAAGACAAGACTGTGGTTCTGCCAGGCCCGGTTCCAGAACCAAATCACTGAGGGTGCTTTTGAAAATAATGAGGGTGCTCACTAATATCTAAATATATTATGTCGTAAATAGCCTGCGATCATAAACAGGAAATAAAACTAAAAATATTACCACCAAACCAAACACGGTATTATCCATATATTACAAATATATATATATATACCTCATATATATGTCACCTAGATTTAGTAATAAGAACAAAATCTGTAAAATCCATTAAAAATGTAAACAATGGCACATTACCAAGAAATAGATCACCTCCCTTATGAAAATTAACCACGAAAACTATGTTTTTTAAAAGCCATAGTATTGATTACCATAAAAAAGTAATCAATACACCAAAAAATATATTTTTCGTTAGGGATGAGATTTAACAAAAATCATTTAATTTAAAACCATGGCTGTATAACTCACAGCGGACACAGCACCTAAACGGAAAAGAAATACAAATTGAAGAGCTAAATGAACGAATATTTCCACAGCCACTACTAAATGGTTGATTGGGGTATTTCTGTAAGCATGTCACATGTAAGGCTCTTCATCACCTAGATCACTCGGCGGCACTCGCTGGGATTTGATGAACATCTTGCTTGTTTGGGCTTTATTTAGCCAATTTCTGATGTCCATAATTACATTGTTTTAGAACAACATGGACGATAAATGTTTTTCTTTTTTACCAGTCAGCTAGCACAGTTGACTTCCAGAGTGGAACGCTACAAACAGGCAGTGAAGAATTAAAGAGACAGGCTCACATGCGCGTCACGCTCGCTGAAGACATGAATCAAATAAAACGCCATTATAAGAATACAGACATAATTAAATTAAGAGTTTAATTCGAAAGGTTGTGTTTATGTATTAATTAACTAAGTTGTTTATGTGTGCATCTGCTTTTATTGGGTAATTGTAGTTTACATTATTAATAATACGCTATCCGTATACGCTATTAATAATTTCATCTGAGGGTGCTTTTCCTTTGGTTTGAGGGTGCTTGGCACCCTCAGGCACCCTCGTAGAACCGGGCCTGGGTTCGGCAAGTGTCCACCAGGGGCAGTTCTGAGCTACATCACTTTTTGTTAGTCATCTACATGTTTGACCAAACTACAAAAATAAATATCCCTGACGATGTAGACAGTTTATTGTTTAGTTGTAAATCAAATTCTTGATTTATATTAATATTTCTGACTTACACCCCACGATTATTGTGGCCAAAAGAATTCATAATAATATTAATAGGATACCTATTGATAATTTAGACAATGCTATTATCAAAATCATCTTTTTTTTTTAAATATTAATGTAGGCAGCCAGAAATAGTGAGTTTTTGAGAAAGGTAATCATTGTGGCTCTAGTGGCTAAATTTTAAATGGGTGCTGAATTATTTACAATATGCGTGTAGAATTAACAAAATATTAATAATAATTAGGGCAGTCAACGTTAACGCGTTAACGCATGCGATTCATTTTTTTCAGATTAACGCGTTAAAAATATTTAACGCCATTTACGCAACACCCGTTTTTTTCTGTCATCATTGTCTAGCGTTACATTAAATAACCAAGTTCTTATTCATACAAAGGCCTTTAAACTATTTAAGCTTGATTTGAAATGGTTGTATTGACATGTCCAGTATAGATTGATAGCTTCTGGCTGTCAGACAGCGCACCAGTATTAACTTCTCTTTCGTGCTTGATTGAACAAAAACACACTAGATTATCAACAACAAAGCACATTTTGTCTAGTATTTTCGCAAGCACAGTCTTCAACGAGTTAAAGTCTTAAATGAATGCAAAGAGTAGTGAAAATAGGAAGCGCATTAGACCTGCTTAGAGTGGCAGCTCTTAAAGGGGCCGCGCTTTTAAACGTGCTGCTGTGACTCCTGTCACTAATGTTAATCAAAGAACAAAAGAAAAGAAGAAATCAATGTGATTTTGTAGCTTTAATGAGGATTCTTCTGGATTTCATGTATTTAGCAGTAATTCTGTAGAGTATTTGAGAACTTTATTTATTTTCTTTATATTTCCTATCTGTTAGAAATTATACTTATTATAATGGGTTTGATTAGTAGAAAAAAATGATATATTTAATAAAGACATCAGTTGCAAAGCCAACAATATTAGAATGTTGGCTTTCATTCATAAAATGATGCTGTTAAAGAAATGTGTTGCTTCTATATTAATTTGGAGATACAATGCGAAATTATTAGAATGTAAAAGTATATTTAAAAACACAAAAGATGTGTGTGATTAGTTAGTGCATTTTAATCAATTGACAGTACTAAATTAAACATGTTAAACAAAATATACCAGGGTACTAGGATATACTAGGATAGACATCCACTATACGTGTGTGATTAATCACAGTTAATCGCACGAACATGGTGCGATTATTTTTTTTATCTATTGACAGCCCTAATAATAATACTTCAATAAGCAGGTATATTGTAATACCCCTAATTTATATTAAATTTGCTATAATGATGTAATGGTTTCACATAAAATGCACTCAAGCTTTTAAGGAAGAACTGGAAAAATGTGCATTTCATACGTCATTATGCATGCACGCACACACGTTTCAAATGAGTTTCAACAGCTTTAAAATACTCTATTTCTATTGTTGTACCTCAGTCCGTGGCAAGAAGTCAGGATCTGCCTGTATCCGACCAATGATCTCGCAGAGAATGATACCATATGCAAATACATCCACCTGTAATTTAACAAAAAAAACTCCATTAAAAAAAAAACTCCATAATGGACTCCATTAAAAAACATCTATACATAACAGACTGATATTCTCCACCCAACGGAATGATGACACAAACTTTGTATCTGATATACTTTCACATAGCAACAGCAGTTATGTTGGAAGGAATTGTCATTGACAAGAACTCTATCCTGTATCTGAGTGTCCAACCTTTTCATTGTAATGTTCTCCTCTCAGCACTTCTGGAGCCATCCAGTATGGAGAGCCAACGACAGCCAAGGACTGTTTGTCTGTCCCATCACTAAAAAAACAAAAATATAACATTTTACAAAGTGAATCTTTAAGAATGATCATTCATGTTGAATACTGATTTTCAGTGTCTGTATGTAGGTTTAGATATAACTAGGCATTGAGATTTTGACGGTATGGTAATCTTAAACCAAACTATCACGGTTTCTCGGTATTGCGGATGCCGCTTTAAAATGTGTTATTTTAAATGTCTAATGAGTAAAAAACATTGAACGCAATAGATTTGATTTTTAAGCAATACAAAATATCATTTGTCAGGTTAAATTAGTGCTTCCCAAACATTTTGAAAGCATGGCATCCCTTTCTAGTCTTGTTTTACATGCATTTCCAGTAATTAAACTCACATTGATTAATCCATGCATATACACGTCACATATACATAAATAAATTAAATGCAGATGAGCAAACAACTAATTAAGCATAAACAAAATATAGCACAGAACCTGATGGATTCCTGCAAAAAAACAGCTCATGCTTTTGGAACGGTATAACAGAAACTTTTAGTGGTTTAAAAAACGTGACTTTCCAAACCGTAGTATACCTTGAAACCGGTATTCGGCCCATGCCTAGATATAACTCAACAATATTTGAAATGCTCATTAGTTAGCATGGTTTGCTAAAGACCTAATAATATTAACAGGTTTCTGTGTAGTGTTAGGCTTATAAGTAGCACATAGTAAACATTGTCATCCTACTATGAAAAACAATTAGATGTCCTCACTAAGTTTAGTGTTTGTATTTTAGAAAATATACTGTAACGCTTTTTAATAATAGCTGGTACAATCACACCCAACTGAGAGATATTTCCTCGATAATATTTTGGTAGAGAGAGGGGATGAATGGAGATGATAGGAGAGATATAGAGAGAGAGAGAGAGAGAGAGAGAGAGAGAGAGAGAGAGATGGTTAGTTAGAGTGAGAAAGCTGCTGAAATACTTTGTCCTTATTAGGAGAGTTTTCCAAATAGCCCCAATTTAGCCATCAGCTCCATGTCCCTTACACATGCAAACACACTTGCGGTTACAGATTACATAAACACGTAATTCATTATTTATATAAATACCAACATTGTGAAAAGTAAGGGATTGTCTACACTGCAGAATAGAAGTATCACTGAATCTCTCAAACTGCTTCACACACTCTTGAAATAAACAGAAAACAGAATGGAAACGGACCCTCAACGTCTCGCATGTACACACACTCTAGAAGAATAGACAATGATGTGTATCAGAAACACACGCACGCACACAAAGTTTGGGTTTGCTTTCTGATTATGCTCCGCTTATGCTGAGACAGCAAACTTGGATTTGCAGGATTTGTAGCTCAGATTGCCTAGATAATATGTATGTCTCAATATAGTAGCCTTATTAAAATGTATTCAGTGAACAAGTACAGGGTCCAAGGGTTAACCGTTGCCGTACTGTTTGAGCTCATTATTAAACAACCTGGCATAACATATTAATAAATCATACTTCAAAAACGGCCAACAGGCCCTTCTACATAGATATACAGTACATAACCAAAATCAATGTGATATGCTGGGAAGGGTGAATAGTTAGGAGGTGATGTCAGTGTTCATAAAGTATTTTAAACTGCAGTTCAAACTGGATTTAAACGGAAGCTCACAAAGAACACTCAAGTCTACCTTAAAATATAGGAATTTCAAATCTGTCACGTGTAAACAAATAACTGAAGAATCTTCCTCAGATCTTATGTCACTTTTCCTGCTCATTTTCGCAATTACTTTGAGGCAAGTGGTCCAAAGGTCATATTTATTGGATCTATGAAGTCAGTTCCCTTCAAGTTCACAGGTCTGAAATAGACATCTGCCGATATTCGGTAATGCGATTAACCGCGGTAATTGATTCGCGCTATGTTGTTATCGCGGGCACTTTCAAATACCACGAAAACATATAGATCAGCATTTTGATTTTTAGAACGCGTATCTGTTTATTTTTCATCAACCGGATAAAAGTACACTGCGTGTATGCTGCATAGGAATGCGCACTCTGATCTAAACAATCCCATTCCCCATGTGGAGATGCCTACGTGTGTGTGTGCGCGCGCTGCTGAGCAAAAGACGCGTGTGCACTCTGATGTAAACAGTACCACACGGAGAGGAAGCATGGCGGAAGGAGGAACGCTGCCAACGATTTATCCCCCTTCTAAAAGGGTGAAGTCTGAGGTTTGGAAATATTTTGGGTAAAAAGTAAACCGAGTAATGAAATTTGACAGTGTGGCAGAATAATTATTTTAATTATACGTTGATGGAACGCAATAAAGTCATACACTGTCACAAAGTGCGAGTGAATTTGCTGTTTATAAATGTTTAGCTTGCTATAATAGTTAACACACTGGCTTGGCTTGTTATTCAAACAACAACAATAATAATAATAATAATAATATGAATTGTAGTACTAGCGTTGTACAGACATAAGTATATTTAAAAGCAGTTAACAAAAGTTGTTCTTTTGCAGTTTGCACTTTATTCTGTTTGAATAAACTCACTTTATACATCATTACTGTGTGTTGTTTTATTTATATTTATTTGTATTTAAATGTTTGAGGCTCTCTTTATTATTTAAAATAAAGTTGTTATCAAGAGGAAAACACTGAAGTTGGTTTATATTTTCAACCTGCATTTCTCATAGAATTGAATACTGCAATAATACCGCTTACCGCGACGAAACATTAATCAATTAATCGCAGCATGGAAATTTGATACCGGCACATGCCTAGTCTGAAATTGTTCGTACAACAGTATGTACATCTCTGTATGTCGACATGACAGGACAGTGGTTTTACACTGATGATTCAGATGGTTTAATCGGACGCATGCGACTGGCCCGATGTCCAGACCGTGTTTGGTTATCGATCTGGCTAGTGGCTAGTAATATAAAACCTTTTTATATTAATATAAATTTATTTAAATACTTTCTTTTGTATATTCATTGTACTAAATGAAATTAAAACTACTCAACAGTAATTGATTCTCTGCGGAGGTCTAGCGGAAGTTAAGTTTGGGCCACGTAACGTTTATGTTGTTGCCGCTGAAACGATCTATAGTGATTTGATATACAGTAAAGACCTTTCTTGAGGAATGTGACGTGCGTCATTGTGACATGTGCACATGTATAAACTTAAGGGCACGATTATTAGTTTAACAACGATTGCCACATCATGTGACACCTATGAGTTTTATGGGTGTGTTGTGTATGAAGCCTTTAAATAGCATTTGCTTTGAAATATGCAGTAAAACAAAAAAAAATTGATTTAAATGATTTTTTTGGGGGGGCCAACATACTGTTATATATATATATATATATATATAATACAGTCAAATGCACTAGAATCTTGTAAAACTCCAAATATTGTATTTTAGGAGCAACAGCACCTCAATTCATGTTGAAAGTAGTTTATATAGTGTGTGAACACTGGGTAATGAGGAGAAATGTCAACATCATGCCTCAAGCATCCATTTAATTTATACCGTATGTAGGTGTGTACAGGTACAGTCACAGCTACTGAAATATCAACATGACGTGCAGCAGGCCGGGCTGCACTAACCTAAGGATGTGCTGACTACATCGCATACATTTAATCATTTACTCTCCGGCTATAGATACTGCAGGTGCTTTATGGGAAAATGGAAGACCATCAATCAGTCTTTGAATCCCTCTCTCTCTCTCTCTCTCTGCAGGGGTGCGGTGTATCTAATCTTATCTCGAGTTATAGAGATACAATTAACTGACCTGTGCTCAGGAATTTTCTCTGCAAGGCCAAAGTCCCCCACCACAGCACTGCAGTGCCCGTTCTCCAATCGCACGAGACAGTTCTACACAAACACATCCAGAATGATGAACGCTTGCGTGCTGTTAGCACGTGAATGTTTTTTTTCCCAACTTAAACTACTGTTAAACATTGTTGTGGAAAGCCAATGTGAAGTCTGCAAAACATGCACAGTAGTGATGTGCGGGTCGTCTCATAACCCGCGGGTCGGGTAAAGAAATTGTCACTTTATTTGCGGGGCGGGTCATTAAAAACAAAATAAAAAAACATGCATGTTGCGTGTAATTCCCTATAGGCCATCTTAAATATTTGGGAATATATATTTTATTAGGTTCTTTGATAAGGTTACAAAACGTAGGCCTACGTAGCAACGTAAATAATGATGTCCCCAAACCGAACCGAACACGTCACGAAAGCGCCAAGCAGCTCCCGCCGCCAGCCACAACAACAAAACAAACGGAGAAATAAAAGTGAAGATGGAAGACGAGGTGCGGGAGAAATTAAGGTCGGGAATTTACATCATTAAAAGAAAAGAAGGTCAAGCTGCTAAATCTAATGTTTGGGACCGGTTCTCAGGAATAGTTGCAGCAGGAGACAACAGCAGTATCGGCTACGTGAAGTGCAATTACAGTACGTTTACATTATAATGCCTAGTATGTCTATTTAATGGTCGCGGGGCGGGTTGTTAAAATAGATACAGTGGTGCGGGCCAAATTTTTTCATAACAGCGGGACCCGTGGGTTGGAAAAAACCTCGACCCGCGCATCACTAATGCACAGTGCCTGTTTACAATTACAATTATGTAAGTATTTATCTTTTACACTTTTCCTGTGTGTGTGTGTGTGTGTGTGTGTGTGTACGCGTGTACCTTTGATGTGAGGTCTCTATGAAATATGCCCTTGCTGTGGAGGTACTGCAGTCCTCTGGCAATGTCCAGACTGAGGCTTATTCTCACAGACCACGAGAGGAACACATCACTGTTCAATTGCTGCTCTAGGTTACCACCGTTAATGTACTACAACACAAACACAGGATAGACATTTCTTTTTGAGGGCACTTTGAAAAAGTGTCAAAGATTAGGTGAAGAGAACAAACTGATTTGCAAAAATAACTGTGTACATAATGGTGTTCTGAAGTTCTGAAGTTAATCCTGCATTCCATTTGAATTCCGATCTGGGACATTCCTTCTCAAAATCAATGCCCATGTACACAATGCTTGTGTGATCCCATCCTTCTTAATAAAAAAATCAGATTTTTTTACATTTCAACAAGTAATTTTCTCTACATTTTAAACTGCGATGAATGGTAGTATTGTAACTACACCTATAGGGCATTGGCCTTCTGAACTCACACAATGTGTCATGAAAGTACAACATTTGATCATACAATGAATACAAAACATGATAACCTTGTAATACAAATGCTGTTTATAACTGTTATAACTATGAACTTCCAATCTTACCTCTGTGAGAGCATGGAGGTGTCCCTCGTGTACACACACTCCCACAAACCTGAACACACACACAGACGGGACAAGGGTGTTGAAAAACAATAAAACAGGAGAAAGCGCCAACAAGTTTCTTCAGGAGTGGCCCGTCTCAAGAATGTGAAATGGAACACCTGCATTTTGAAGGCCATGAACATTTGAAGTATGCATGCATGCAAACGCTCTCTCTCACTCACGGACACTCACACACTTATTTTTCACACAGAAGACCACACAAGCTGTTGCAGGTAAAACAGATAAAAGATTTAGACATCTAGTACCGGCACATAAACGAACACACCCTCGATATTGATGTGGGATTTGTCTGGGATAAATGAAATTTTAGTTCATGGTTAATTTGTTGTTATGTAAAACTACATTTACGGAGTCCAATTTCTACCCCTCTAGCGTTCACTTAAATAATTTACTCTATATAAACAGTGGCAGCAGTTATAGTGGCCTGGTGAACACAAAAGCTGTCATGCTGTGACATCAATAACAAAGCTTTAATACAAAGCTGTGTTTATTGCCCAACAGCATAGACTGTGCTCTAGGTTTGTTGATCTCCGAACAAAATAATCGTTTAATATGTGGATGCAAAAGTCTGTTGGACTCAACCATCATTTAAAAAGATATCATATAATTTGGGTATGGGTATATTAAGTTCACATTTTGCTAACTGTAAACCGGTATATTGTCTATGTATTAAAACACACAGATCATACAGAATAATGTATATCAAAACATTGTATGACTTAAGTGATACTGCTGGTCTACTTCAGCAGGTAAGTACAGTTATTCCGTGTTGTCTATTATTAACGAAATAACTCATGAACAGAACTCAAAGACGTTAGAGGTGTAACGATACTTCGTATTACGATATTTCGCGATGCAAAAATGTTACGATGCGCATCATGGAGAGATGGGGATATTTACGATATGTTTAATTCTATTCGTTCAGCGGTCAAGACGCTACCTACTCTGCGCCAGCGCGTCACGTGTGCTTATCTCACATATGCGGTAGAGAGAGAAGCACAAGACACAATCTGTGTCTCCAAGTGGTTTACAAAACATCATATTTTCCTTCACAATCGCCGTTAAAACACAGGAAACTTGAAGCGTGACTGCAGGCGAGTCACCCCGAAACTCATTACAAAGGAGCACAAACATTTTTAGATGCCAATGTTAACTTATCCGCTAACGTGAGCTGCTGCATAACGTGATATGCAACATAAAGTAAGCCAAAAGAAACCAGCGCTGTTCCGATCAGAGAAGCGATGAAGTGAGTCGTACTGTATATTAAAAGATCGAATGACATTGAAGAAATGTTATTCAGTTTATGTATGTCTTTTTGAAAGATTTTTCTCATTCATTACTGTCTCAAGCAAAGACAGCGCAGCTTCAAAGAGACACGAGCCAATAGCGCTTGAGTGTGAGCTCTGTCAGAGCGTTTCATTGGTTGAATGTACTGAATGAACACGCCCTTCACAGAACGACCGAGTCAATTGAGTCAAAATGAAACTGAATGAACTGCTACATGTCGCTCATGGTCTAATATTCTGTGTTACAACAATGCATATCCAGTAGTTACTCAACTTTTCTGAAAAATAAAGGTAATGACCTGGTTTAATTTAATTTCAAGGTAAAGTAAATTATGTTGAAACAGTTCAATCTTTGTACGTAACATGTAATTACACCAATTAAATTAGTTACACCAGATAGATTTTAGTAGACTAATATAATGTAGATTTCGTCAACTAAAAATAGACTAAAACTATGATAAATTGGGATGACTAAAACGAAATTGCATTTTAGTCAAAAGACTATGACTAAAACTAATTCAAAATTTGCTGTCAAAATTGACACTGATCTTAATTCTAATTTCAGTTAAGCCTTAAAATGTTAAAATTCTTTATTAAGTTGTATGTGCAACAAAATAAGTTACTGAAATTGTTAATATTTTGAAAATAAATGTTATTTGAATTTCAGTTTCATTTTTGAATTTTGTTCAAAACATCGAGATGTGTATCGTATTGTGAACCCAGCATCGAGATATGTACCAATCGTGAGCTGAGTGTATCGTTACACCCCTAATAGACGTGTATGGAAGAAGGTTCTTAAGTCAGAAATACCCAGCAGGATTTATATTTTGGATGCAGACCTGAGTATGTTGGGATGCCTGAGGCGGTTCATCAGTTGTACTTCCTTTAGCATGTTGGCTTTGTTACTGGCCATAGTGTTCATCTTCAGAGCCATCACCTTCCCTGTGACACGATGCTGCACCTTGAGAGAAGAAGAGAAACGCTTGTGTCACTTACAGATGACCTACAAGTCCCTCTGCTCTATTCTTGTCTAAAGCAGTCGGACCAACATCTCCGGCCCTTTTCTCTCTCTCCACACACACGCACACACACACACACACACACACACACACACGCACACACACACACACACACACACGCACACACACACACACACACACACCTCTGTCTGTCTGTCTCTGAATGTGTTTGTCGGTCTCTTCAATGTCTGTTGGCCTGTCTGAACAATAATTAAAAATGTCTCTCTATCACTGACTTCATCTGTATCTGTAAATCAATGTGGAGAGAGCTGCTAAATCCTTTCAGTTAACTAAGTGATGTCACTCAGGAAATTGGTTGCGGCCTCTGTGACCTAAAGATCATAGAACACTTTTTGCATTTTTAGATTTGTAAAAAATATTGTTCTGTACAATTTATTAGCTTTTTTGCCCCTGGGGACCTCAATTTTGGTCCCCACGGTGACACGAGTCCCCATGTGTTGGTGTATTCAGGTTTAGGTCCCCACCGGGATATACAAACATGAACACACACACACGCACGCACGCGCACACACACACACACACACACTCTTCCGATTCATCCAAGACTTCAAAGTCACTGAATCCAGGAGAAATGATCTGCCCTGAGAATGGCCTCATCCAGGAGGAGTATGAATGCGTACACACAGACACTGTGTGTACAATATAATAAAAGGATAAACATTGGCTTGAAATATTTTAGTATGAATATTGGATCTAGATTCTCGAAATATATGACTGAGCCATTGTAGTTCTCATTTCTTTTAGCGCATCAGGTTTTAAACAGGAAACGCACAATATCTCACAATAAAATGACTCACAATACTGGCATCAAATTGGGGGTTTGCCCGCTCAAGCTCTGTGGTTGTCATGACAACATGAAGACCCCTCAGTGTGTGCGTGAATGTGTCACTACCAGTTTCCAATCACACAATAAACAAAACAGAGTAAAACAGTCCCACCAACCCATCATCACCTCATTTTTGTATACTATTGGTGTAAATTGGGGACATTTTGACAGGTGTTCTGATATGATGTGTCCCCATCAGCTTGCGCTACCCTTGCATGGGGGTTAAGGTTAGGGTTTGGGGAGGGGTTAGTGCTATATTTTGTATCGGAGGTAGCATAATCTAAGCAGGTAGCACAGATCCTCACTTTCACCTGTAAAGGGCTACTTGCCTATAGGCTGGCTGGACTGGGGGTATATTAGATATTCTGGCTGAGTAACAATCTTTCAAGTAATGTAATCGTACTTCATTGTATGAGTACATTTTTACATTTAAAATAACAAATCATTATTTAATAGGAAATACCAAGTATTTACATTTACATTTAGCAGACGTTTTTATCGAAAGCGACTTACAAATGAGGTAAACATTGTAAAAAGTATTAGTACAAACAAAGTATTTAATGTTTAATGTCAGTTGGAAAATCTAGGGGGGAATGTCCCCCTAGCTCCCCCAGACCCATCCCTGGAATTCGGTTAAGGTTAGGTTTAAGTAAGCTAGCAGAACAAACCTGTGTGTGTGGGGTGTGTGTACTGTGTACATCTCTTCTGGCAAGCCTTCACCATTCTAACCTGAGCCTCAGCCTACGGCAGGTTGTTGCCATGAAACCTTCACAAATAAATACTTGAGAACTGAGTACTGCTATCTTTCGAGCCATTGATTTTGATTCATGAGGCAGAAATGATGCATGTTCAGTCACTATGGATTAAAGATGTCATTGCCTGCCTGAACACAACCCCAGATAATAAAGTTATTTCCCCAAACCTGAAATAAAACAGCCCAGGGTAACAGTTTCCCTTCAGCACACACACAGGGTTGACTCACCCGCTGGCAGATCTCGAAGAATAATATTCATCATTTCCTCATCTTTAAATCTGATTGTCTACACAAAAACAATATGACAATCTAATCAAGCAAAGGTAGAAATCCATCCATGATGAACTATGATCAATCCTGAAACTTAAGGCAACCAGAATAACACACAGACCTGTGCTGTGCTGTCTGGCTGATCTTGCCAGCAGCCCTAAAGCAAGCAAGCTAAAATATCACAATGAGCACCATTGTCTGCTGTTACACTAGAATTGATCAACAGCAGGAACTTTAAAATCCATAAGTGATCTTGTATAACGTTATACCAGCAACTAGAGTGACGGAAAGTGTGAGTGCTCACACACCTGAGTGTGTTTGTGTGTGTCACTCACTACATTTATCAGGTAAGGTAAACTGTGCTGAAGTGCAGAACATTCTTCTCAGGGCTAAATAAAGACGCCCTAAACACACACTCATAGTTATTTTAGCTTCCTGTGATGCAAAGATCTCTGTACTGGCAATTAATGGTCATTAAAGGAACAGTTCACCCAAAAATGAAAATTCTGTCATCATTTACTCACCTTCGAGTTGTTCCAAATCTCTATATCACTTTGTTCTGATGAACACTGGGAAAGATATTTGGAAGAATGCTTGTAACCAAACAGTTCTTGGCCACCATTGACTACCACAGTAGGAAAAATAGATTTATAAATGTCTTTGTTCTGTTGAACACAAAAGACATTTTGAAGAATGCAGGAAAGCAAACAGTTCTGGGGCACTTTTGATTACAATTGTAATTTTTCCAATGGTAGTCAATGGTGGCCAAGAACTGTTTGGTTACAAGCATTCTTCCAAATATCTTTCTCTGCAGTGTTTCCCATGCATTGATTTATTTGTGGCTGACTGCTACAATATCAATGCTGGCCGCCACAAATAAATTTTACATTTTTATTTTAAGCAGCTTAATTCATTTCAGAGTTAGTGAGTTGACTAGTGGTGGGCGATACTGTAAAATTTGGTATCGATCCGATACCAAGTAAATGCAGGGCCAGTATTGCCGATATCGATACCGATACAATACTTTTTACTTTTAGAAGCATTCACTTGAACTTACATTTACTTTCCTGTAGATGAAGTGTTATGATTTATCAGATGAATGCATCATTAATATGCTAAATCTGAATACATTTTCATGACCCCTAAAATATTTTGTGATTTGTGCTCTTAATGTGCCTGTAGGCTAATTAATCATGTGCATGTTAAAACACAGGACATATTTTAAACCAAATAAATATATTTATGTATTACTGTAATAGAATTAGCAAACATGAACTTTGCACCAAATTATTATTGGAAAATAGTAATAATAATTGACAGGACAGAAAAACAATATATAACAAAACAAATTCTCCCTATCCCAGTACTACTTCTCTAGCTTTAAAAAAATCAAAGTGCACAAAATTATTACTGAAGAACAAAGATTTTAAAACGTCTTTTCCGTTTTTGTTCAGTGTTATATTTAGACACACTAATAGAACAAATTAACATGTTTCCCTTTCATTACACTTTTTTAAGTGAATTTATGAACAATGTCCACACAATTGTTTGAAAAACAAAGTAAATAAAGTGCTTAAATAATTAAGTACTTTAACTCTCAATCTTTGGCTTTTTACCCCCAAAGCCCTACTGCCATACATCGCAGTGTTTTTATTCACGGCAGTGAAATAACACGATGCTCCTCTTCTTTCTCCTCTGCTCAAAGATATTAATATTAAGAAGATGCGCCACTGCCTGTGCGCAGGCGCAGTAGATGAGGCGACCTCGAAAAAGGTGATTTTTAGCGCAATTTAAGCTTAGCAAACCAAAGTTATGGTACATGTTTAACTATTGATCGGACATATGCCGTTTAGTTGTGCTTTTTGCCAGCAATTTTAGAATTATCTACCTTCCCCCATTCAAGTAGATAAGCCTGTGGACTTACGTGCGTGACGTAAATCGCTGCCCAGAGGCATTGCAAACATGGCCGCCGAGTGGCACGACTTCCATAAACGGATTTTGCTCTGCTTGCGCTTGGCGCTACTGAGTCACGTGATGGCGGACAACAAAACTAGGTGTATGGGAAAAAGGTTGTCTATATTATACAATGATTAGCTACATTAGTAAATAAATAAAATCAGTAGTAAAAACACTTCAGGATCAATCCGCCCACCCCTAGTGTTGACGCTCAGCGCCTTTCTCGCTCTCATGTTGCACTACGCGCCTCTCACATGACACCAAACAAATTAAAAGGTGGTGGTGTTTTCAATATGCATTACTCCGTGAACTTGCATTCCCATGTAAACATCAACAGTTACTGACAGAGAAGACGGCTGACCAAGTTTATTAGGACTTAACGAAAGGTTAGCAGTGTTTCCTACACATTGACTTTACTTAGGCAGGTATATTAATGGCCGCCCAAGTATATCTGGCATCACATTTTGTCATTTTTTATCCATCCGTAATAATGACTGTATCTGCGATCGATTTACCTGATAAACAGAGCTTCTAAACAACTCTTTCCTGACTTGTTTGATGTGAGTGGCGTGTGCACGCCGTCCTCTACCGCGCGTTCGCATACACTCTCTTTCTGGATGAGCTCGGTGTGTGTGCGCGAGCCCTCGCCCTCTACCAATGAGTTCAAATACATCTGGCTGCAGCCTGGTGCGGTGTGCATGCGCGCGGAGTTAGCTTCGTGCTAACAGTGGATTCGCACATATTTCTGGATTTGTGCCGAATTGTCTGCACTATATGTGATGCATAATAAAATTGACACTTGCATTTAAAATCAAATAAGCACTCACAATGCAGCAGCACATTGAGGAGAAAGAGCAACCCCGCTGAAAAAAACAGCACATGCTGGTTTGGTATGTTTTGATGCTGGTTTGTGCTGGTCATGTGCTGGTCAAACCAGCATCAAAACATACCTAACCCGGCATATGCTGTTTTTTCAACAGGGAACAGCAGTAAAGGCCGTGCACTCCATGAGACAAAGAAGTGAAATAGCCAAAATCACAGCATACGCTCTTTAATGTAAATGTAAGTGGTTTTGTCCAACGATGTTGAGTTCATAAATCAGGAATTTAGCAGCAGTTAAAGTGACTGCTGGCTGTATTAAAGATCGGGTATCATGCTATGTCATGCATTCTGACTTCTTTACACTGTTAAACGTGCTGGCTTCTCATGCTTAACATGGTCAACTTGTTAAAAAACGAGTTGGACGTATGACGTAGTATTTCTGTGCTCGATACACGTCCGCAGCAGCTTGTCTCTCTCAAGCAGAGTCATGCTCGCGCCTGGAGTCGTGGCTTCGCACTGCAAGTCTCCATGCGCGCATCTTCCAAAACAGATGAGACATGCCTATATCTATTCGTGTGTGTCCAATTTCAATAGGATTAAATGATGTGACAACACATTTTCTACTCACTTATATAATAATAAATAAATCAGCCCAAATAATAGACCTATTTGATAACATTGAGAGCTTAATAATTCGTTGCTTTACTTGCATACATAGGACAAACATAAAAATCTGTCCATTAAAATACACATTTAAATATTTCAAAAAATATTCGTTGATGAACCAACCCACCTCTTTAAATACTGCTGGTCCGCGCTGAATACAATTGATTTTACATTGCAAAAAATAAAGCAGTGTTATTCTATTCATAAATTCTTTATTTTTGGTCTTATTTTTTATTAAAAAAAATATCCAAAAGCACCGAAAAGAAAACCGTTAAAGTACCGGACCGATAAGCAGTATCGATAAGAGTAGTACTACCGTTAAAATCTTAACGATACCCATCCCTAGTCAAGATGGGCTGCGCTGCAGTGAAGTTTAGGTGCGTCTGTTTGTTCATGGCATTTCAATGATGGATGTTATATAAACGGTGGATATAACACTGGATTTGGAGATCATTTGAAACTGATAGATGGTGCGGTCGCAGTGCTAAAAGATGCCAGACCAGAACTGCACGCGGTAAGTCAAGCGGCGTGTACGTGCATAATGTACAAAACACGAAGGGATGATGTGTTGCTTGCTTGTGCTGTAGTTTCGTCCCACTCTCCCCACTAGTCCCCCATCGAGCAGCTCGTGTTTTTCCAGAAATAATCGTACAACTGTATCACTCTTCTATAAATCTGATCAAACTAAATACTCTTCGAAGATACGACGCATGCAATACTACTGTATAGGCACTCAAGATTAATATGAGATTGGCAGAAACTGCCTGTGATACGCGCTCTTTAAACATTATCGGGTCACGTTCAGTCACTATTTTATAATCGTTTCATGTCTTACAACAGAACAGAAAATATGTGAGAATGGCATTCGGTTATTAAAATGTAGTACAATGTGACAGATCAGAGAGTAAAAGAGAAACAGATGAGGTGATGGCGTGATGACGTCATAAATATGCTAATTAGTCTGTGACGTCATCAGCACCACAAGTCTCTCAAAGTCCTGTGGAAAACACTGCTCTGTTCATCAGAACAAAGAAATGTATACAGATTTGAGAGCAAATGATTACAGCATTTTTGTTTTTGGGTGAACTGTCCCTTTAAGTTAAAGGAGAGACAGACAGACTTGTTTCCTTATTTACTTGCTGTGATAAGCACATTCAAAAAGAAACTGTGCACTACTGCTGTGCTGATTTGGGGATCTAAAAAACCTGACCCGAGCAAGATTCAAACTTGGATTTCCCAAATAAGCACCAGAGTGCAATACATCACAGAGTGTGCACTATACACCAGGCCATACGCAATCTATATTACATTACTAAATTACACACAGCAGAATAACTGAAGGTTCATGGAAGTCGCATAATACACTGCAGTGAAAAGTACGGTCGTGTGTTACCACGTATTTCTATCTATCATCATAGTTCTTATATTGCTGTTTAGACAGTCTGAGATATCCATACAGCTCTTATCAGAACATCATTACCACTTACTCCCTCAAAACACCACACTGCCAGAGAAACCCAGTCCAAATAGAGCTCTTAACAGGCCCTAGAACGCTCTCAGACACATTAAATATCTTTCAAACATCAACCTCCACAGCTTACATCGTTCATAAAACGTGCCTCACCTTGAGCACTCCCTTATTTTTCACATTCACCTCATTCGTCAACACATTAATATGGCACTGAAACCCAGTTTAGCTTGACTGCGTGACATTTAGCAGACATGTTTTACCTGAAATGACTTAAAGGGACAATATTCCCCTGCCTGGAGCAACCTGATGTTAGATGCCTTGCATGAATAAACAACTCTCCAGTTAACAAATGGACCCTTTAAGCTTTTAATCATAGAACGTTTATCAAAATCTTTAACCATCCTACCACCAAACCTTTAAATATATCAGACATACGCCGGCAAAAACGCAGGCCCAGCTGCACCAGCATGCCGACTTCGAACTTTCAGACAGCCCTGATATTTAAAACATACGCAAACTCAAACAAACAAACGTACGCGCGAGCAATGGAGATGACAAACATGCATGCCCTGACTAGTAAGAGACACTAAGGAACAAGAATAGGGAGGGAGCGAGCGAGAAAAAGAGAGGCAGACAGAGAGAAATATGCAAAAGGAAAGCACTAAAGGGGGACTTTGTGTTGTAAATTCAGGCTTTCAGAATCATGTCAAAACTAGCTTGCAAATTGTTTGTACCACAGACCAATCAGAACTCCTCTTTAATGATCACTTCAAAATACCCCCCCACCACCACTCAAACCTTAAAGAGAAGTCCCCAATGAACAGTGTGGACTTTTTGTAGCAAAAAATAAATTCACCTACACTTTCCAAATGTATATTTAATGGCCTTGAGTCCATTTTTAAAACGTGTGACACCAAAGAGGGATTCAGATCTCATCTATGAGCACCTTTTCTAATTGTGTAATTCAAGATGCGTTACATGACATCACTGCTTTGTTGGAGATCAGTGTGCAGTTGACAAACTCATTACAGTTTCAGAAACACACAAACACATATACAGTGACCCTAACACAAAGCTCAAATGTACCACACAAATACTGAACACAAGCAAGGCCATTTATTTAAAGCTGTGTGTAATTTTTGGGAGGATCTATTGACAGAAATGCAATTTAATATATACATAGAATAAACAGATATGTATAAAGACCTTACACAATGAAGTGTTTGAAATTATTTTATTATCTTAGAATGAACTATTTCTATCTACATACACTGCGGGTCCACTTACATGGAATTCGTCATGTTGTTTCTACAGTAGCCCTAGACGGACAAACTGCTCTACGGAGCGCATTTCGTAAATACGTTATCTCCTTCAGCAAAGAAGGAAAAACGTGACGACATCTTAGTCCTGTGTCAGCCGCCGTAGTGCTTCGAAAGGGAAGGGTGGAGTGAGCCATTGGTTGCAATTCACAACCTCATCCCTAGATGCCGCTAAACTTCATACACTGGACATTTAATAATCTTTTCTCAGCCATTTTAACATGTTCTTATTTTAATTCCTTCCACACTTAATAGGCAATATGATCGGCTTCCTCAAAATACAATTTTCCATTCAAACTTGTGTTCTCTGATAAGGAAGTTTCTTATTCACAGTTCAACTTAGTCTTGTCCTAAATGTTGTTGATCACATTAACTTTGAAACCCATCCAACAGAAAGTGGTGTTCTTTTTTTGAATCTATAGCTTCTAATAATAACATCCATTATAGTCTCTCCGGTTGCTCTGCTGGTTGAGTATGGCACTAGTAACACCAAGATCATAGACTTGAATTCAAGGGAACAAACAACATACAATGCAGGCATTTCTTGCATGCATTATAAGTTGTATTTTAAATTGTCTACTACACAATAAACTAATATTAGATAAAGTAAACGTTTTAAATGAAATGTTTTGCAAAGGTTATAATGCACAACTTGGTGTGCTTGTGACATCTTGTCGTATAAATGAATGTCCCTTTTTGTTATCCAAGGCATTGCCATCCACACAGCATGGATGGATCAAGTATTCATATACTGTACTGTATCTTCAACACACACTGATGGTTCTTCAAATTCTATGAGGGAAGTAACCCAAGTAAAGAAAAATCCTCCCATAATGAAGTGTTGCTTATTTCGAGAGTCAAAAGTGGGAAAAATAATTCTCACCTAAGCAACGGTTTTGTCTTGGCACCACTTAAAAAAGACCGGTCTGCTGATCATCAAATCAAGAACAAAATTCTCACCTTTCATCACTCCTTCTGTTGCTTCTTATAAAGGGAGAAAAGTGCAACAGTGAGAAGAACATAATGGCCCTTCGCTCAGCAGAACTGATGATATACAAACCAAGCCATTATCTAAACAGATGCAGGCAAGTCTGATTGTTGACAGACTGCAAACTCTAAAAACAGCACCTGAAGGATCTGTCACGACAGGTACAGACATTAGATTGCTTAACCGTATTATTGTTGGCTATTGATGGAAGCAGAGACAAGACTAACTCGGGTTTCAAGCAATTCAAAATAAAACCAATAAACAAACACTCCAATTAATCTGAAAGACTGTTACGCATGTATGTCAGCATTAAACATGTCATATTTACATCCATTGCACTTTATGCAGACACAAATAGCAGCTACAGAATTTGCATATATATTGACAAATAGCAGCTACAGAATTTGCATATATATTGACCTTATCAGCTGTGACATTCTGAATGCAGCCAGTAATTGGTAGGAAGTTATCATCATATTCAGTGCCTGGTCAATATAAAGTGAGAGATATAGGGTGAACTTTGAGAAAAATGGCTAATTAGGTCTCTCTTCTCTCAGGCTCGGTCTCGGATGCGCACACAAACACGGGGGTATAGGGTTTCCTGCAGCACACCTGCGTACCCTGTCAACGGGTATCCACTTTCACCAACACAGACCTACTGTCCTTACACAGGTCACGACCCCTGTATGCAATGAGATAGCTTCTTATCTAATGCATTTTAGATCATAAATTGACAAGGCTGGAGCCATATTGTGACAGCCCAATCACACCAAAGTCCGTTTAAAGTGACAAATTCATTTTACCAGCTTGATGACAAGTTATATCAACAGAATGACGCATTTGGATCATGTGTAAAATAAAAAAAAACTGTAAAGTGAGAAAAAATGGCATAACACAAGATATTTACCTTGAAAACCTCCGAAAAGAAACCTGAGCCGATCTTCTCGCAAATAAAGTCATCTATTCGTGCCAGGCTGGACACGGCGCTTCGCAGCGCCCGGTAAGAGGAGGGCCTGGGCCGGTGCGCTCCGTAAATCCCGTGCATGGCAGAATCCGAAGCCTCCGGGTCCAGGTCATCGTGGTCCATAACTATGGTCCCGGATGACATTAGCTCGCGCACTTTAAATTCCAACGTGCGCGTTTACATGTCTCTGACACGCACGCGACACTGACACTGCAGTTTCAAGGTCCTTGTTTGACAAGAAAAAAGAGCGGTCCGCCTCTCGATCAAGTTAAGAAACGCTATACGCAATCGTCTGGTTGCTTTAAGTGCGGTTTGTACTAAATGCAGCTGTCAGTCAGGCCTCGCGCGGCAACACCTTCTCTCAAAATCCGTGACCGACGTTGCATTGATCTTCAGGTTTCGTGCATCGCTTCCTACATACTGATGTCTGGCCTCACTTTCAGCAACGCGTCACATATTCCTGTTGAAAAGAAGGGATACAAATCAATAAAGGAAACCGCATATCTGTACGGTGTGCATTTTCTTTAGCAAAGACAATTTGGACTTGTCCGATGTAACGTAAATGATAGTGTGAAGCGGTGCGCGGCATCTTCCGCTACAGTCTTCTTGACTGCGTATAATAAATTATACATAGAGACGTGAGGCTATCCGAGCTGTTGCGACGTTCCTAAAAACCCTCCATTCGTTTCAAGTTGTTAGTTTACTTGCAAAAACCTACCAATAAGTCTCTAAAGTAACCTAAAAGCAACGTCGTAATTTCGCGACAATTACGTCCATCGGAAATCCGTTCCGTCCAGTTTAACTACCCTGCGCTGTTCTGCTCAGGTATCAATTTATAAAGTCTTAGGCACCTTCTAGATGTTGCCCCGTTGTAAATATACTGAAATCCTCCGACGGTACGCTCAGGTTTCCTCGCGTTTCATCTTAACAGCTATAAAACGGGGAGACCCCGGTGTCTGCGTGCGTGTAATCGCAGGAAATGTGCGCAGAGTGAGTTTGAATTCTTATTGGAAGCGACTCACCTGGGCGGGTCCATAAACAGCAGCGGCAGCAGCTCACCTGCAGGGGCGCGCGCTCAATCAAACTGCTCAGTGCGCAAGTGTTTGAATCCGTGTCCGTGAGTTTATATTCGTGTGTTTGCGCCGGTTGACTGACATCTCTCGAGGCCAAAAAGACAAAAACATCTCACGATTAATATTAGTGCCAAACCACATACCTGAGATTTTAACGTTTCAGCACAACATTCACGAAGAGCGCAGTATTTCTTTCGGGGTTACAGTAGGCTACATTCTGTATTCTTCAAATTTTTGGCTCGTAATGTGTGACAAACTGCCCTACAGTAGCCTAATGTGAGAAACTTTACACGAGCTTTACACCCTGCTATCAGATATACAATCTATGAATTATTAAGCAAGACTGTGCTATTTATGAACCTAACTGTTTTTGTACTGACGACAGTATTGAACACCATTGACTTCTTTTGTGTTTATCAAGTGCGTGACACGATGTGGTGGAAAAAATAACAATGCCAAACGGTAATTTACACCGATGCCGCAATTATTCATTAATTCATAGGCGCTCGTATAACCTTATTGACTTTTAAATGTATGATCAGTTGAAAGGTGTAAGAATAGATCACATAGCGCTAAATAAAGCACGCATGGCTTATTGAGGAAATAATTAACGCTTGAGCGCACCGAGCTCATTACATTGCTTCTTGTTGCTGTTAATGGGTATAGAGTTGCATGGGGTTGTGTAGCTATATGAGTGAGTGCTTCTGCACGCGTGCGCGACAATACAAATGCGCAGAGAAAAGTTAAGAGAAATGTGCTGAATTTATAACGATTCCAGCAAAAGACAATCAAAAGTAAATATATTGCACAAGCACTATCCATTATCATCACTAGAATTCCGTCTTTTTTCTGAATCACTGAAGATGGAAGATATTTTTAGTACAAATAAACTTTAAGAAAATGCCAAAATTACCCTAATAATGTTATCCACTATGTTACCTCATGCTGCCATCTAGTGACACAAAAAAGAATGAAATGGATGGAGTCTGGTGCAGAGGTAAATATAGCCAATCCAAAAAGGTTCAAATTCTGCATTTCGTAATCACTCCAGGATCAATTTATCAAACCTTTCTAGACTACCTAAAGCAATACTCTACAGATATTGATGTATGCATTTAAATTAATATTGTTTATAAAAGTGGGAGATCCGTGCATATCACAAACTGTAAATGCATATGAATAAAAGCGCTCTTGGGCTGACAACGCATCATGCTGCATCAGCTATAAATGTAATTTAGTGGATGCTGCTGCCATCTAGTGGCACAAAAACAATTAGGAGGATTATTCAATGTCATCTACACTATACTGTACATCAGGAGTCTTCAACTAAAATTGCTTGAGGTCCAGTAAACGAACCCTCCTTACCAGCCGAGGTCCGGACAATTAAATACCTAAAAATATGAATAGATTTTTTAATATATCTATACGATGGCATAACAATGTCTGACAACAATATAATGAAGGAAAATGTGCAAAATGCCCTAATCTCTAAACCTGCACTGAACATACATTCATTTCAAGATTAACAACTTTAAAAGAAAACTAAAGTGTTGTTTTCTGCTGAACTGAGATTAATAAATAGCAGTAGCAGCATCAAGTTGTGACTGATCATCCTCTGATAACATTTCAGCTCTTCTTGTGGCTGTTGCAGCTGAAAGGGGGGTTTGTTTAATACTTTCTTTTAGTTCATGTCTTTATTTTCCTTCTAAAAGTGTTTCACAGAAGCCTCCATGCACTCTTTTACTTTACCCATCAGTAAAGGGCTTTTTATGTTTTCCTAAGATCCACTGTATTCTTAGTGAACATTCATATGCTAGTTGTTGGGCGGTAAGTGAGTGAGGGAGGACCCGTGTAGATCGCTACTACTGGGCTTTGAGCTAATATATTTTCCGTGTCCTTACCTCGGACTGCTGCAAGTAAGTTTCTTCAAAGTGTCCACGTCTAATTTCATAATGCCGTTTCCAATTTTGACAACCGCAACAGACTCCGAGCAAAAGAGACAAACAGGACTCGTGCATGTCGATGCAGGAAGAATAAATGCAAATCTCTCGACCATTCATCTCGGAAAACATGGTTTTCGGCGTCAACTTTTCTAACTTTTGAAAAGGACATTGTTTTTCAGTCACTGACTGTTACATCTGTCTGCGCGCTGTGCAGCGAGTCTGTCTCGACTCTCTTCACTCAACGACGTCTGAACGTAGCGACAGTGCGCATATGTTAACTGTCCGTGGCGCCGTAGGACCCAAACTGCTACTGAGCGGACCTTGATGTGCCTGGTATAAATTTGATTGCATTAGAAAATAATGTTAGGCGTTCATTTTTTTATTATGTCAAAAGTCTTTGAGGTCCGGACGGACGCATCTCGCGGTCCGCATTCGGACCGGAGTCCGCTAGTTGGTGACCCCTGCTGTACATCTTCAGTTCAACAGTTCTAGTCTCCATGATGACTTTGTGATTACTGGGAAAACATTTCCCAACATATTGACTGTGAAAACGAATGCTTTTTTATTTGTGGGACACGGTAATAGCATGTTTGTACCCTTTTAAGATCTTGTTATCACTTGTTAATCAAAAGTAGGTTAAGACACAAACTAACAAGCCCTGCCTCAATTTTGCAACATTTCCCCGACACTAGGAAATCCGAAATAGGCCTAAAAACGAGAAACAGTACAAATGTTAACAAAAAGATAAAGAAAACAACATCCAAAAATTCTCCCACTACAATTCCCGATACCTCAGAATTTGGCCCGTATATACATGCACAGTCCAGCATGTGAACATTATACTTGTGTTTTTAAAGGAGTCCTCCTCAGATGATGATGAAGTGGACCGTGTGAATGTATACATATGTGTCTGTGTAAACATATAAGAATACCTCGTGATCCTGCCATGACTGTCATGACTCTGCCTCATAATGTCATGTCTTTCTTGGTCTTGTGGCAGAGTCATGACAAAGCCTTTGGTTTTGTGTGGAGAGAAACATATTGTGGTCGATCAAGACTTAATATGCGTTCTCTCCGGTCTTGTCATTGCCCCCACCCCTCTCGTTCCTTGTATAGCTTTCCACCCGTGTCCTATTACCCACACCTGTCCCTTGTTAATTATCCTTTGTTAGTCTCCCTATTTAATGTCCTTGTGTTTGCTGTCCTGTGCTTGTTCGTTTTGTGTTACCTCGTGTTCATGCGTCCTTGTCTTGCCTCGTCCTTGCATTTGTCCCTGAAAGTGAGTTTGTTAGTTTTACATTAGTTTCTGTTTTGCCCCATAGCGGGAAGTTTTTCTTTGTCCTTTGGAAAAGCCTTTTGTTATTGTGTTTGTTTCCCCATCGAGGGTTTTTGTTTTGTTTCTTGTATAAAAATAAATCTTGTCTTTCTGTTAACCCTGTAACTGCTGCCTGCAATTGGGTTCTTTCCTGCCGTTCATGACAGAACGAACAAGCCATCACTGAACCCAGCAGGCAGTCATGGACGGTGCAACCATTTCCCGGTGGCCTTGCACCTCCAATCCGGAGTGGTGGAAGGCGATCGCCTCCCAGTCCCACGCTGGAGGGCCATTCCCTGCCCAGCGCCAGCGCCAGTCGAGGCCAGGAAGGCGTCCGTTCCCGAGGTGCTGGTCTGGGCCTACCTGGTGGCCGGGATGGACAACCCTCCACCCTTTCCGGAGCGGGAGGAGATGGGTTATCAGCTGTTCCCGCAGTTGGTGGAACGGCTGCAGCCTCGAGAGGAGCTAGTTAAAGGCTCCTCTCCTAGTTGCCATCCGGTCTCCTCTCGTTCCGTTTACATTTGTTCTCTCTGTGGGTAGACGAGCAATGCGAGATGACAATTTTAACAAACTGTACATTATGAACCCAATGTATGATAGTATGAATGAATTAAAGATGTTCTTACCGTGAGCGACAGGTTCTTTTTGGGTTGGGTCCGTGTGGGTGCGGGTTGGGCTGCGGTGGTGGGCGGTTGTGTGGGCATGTCTGGCTCACCTGGCTGTGTCTCTGAGGTGGGAATATACGACGAGGAGGGAACCATGCTGGAAGGTAGCTGGTTGACGGCATGGCACTCTCGCTGTTTAGTGCCCCCAGTTTCTGTCAATGTGAATGAAGTTTTACTGTTTTCAGTAAAACAGTAACAGTGTCTCATATCTCCTTTATTCTCAATAACCAAATCATTTTCCTTGCGGGACGTTTACCTTGACTCCCCTCTCCTTGCGCAGGGGTGTACATGCAGGGGCGATAGGAGTTCTGTTGCTGGGAGGGCTAAACATACTTGGGGTAGTGGGGCTGCGGAATGGTGCTTTGGGAATTCCCTTCAGTGGCGCTGTGAGAGCAGACAGAGAGATTAATACCACTTTTGTGTGTTGCTTTGTTAGAATAGACAGAAACGAGGAAACATTTAAGGGAAGGTCAGATGAGTCTTACTCGTGGTGTCGATCTTTTTCACCAGCCCTCTTTCTTTGGAGTGGAACGGCACTCCTGCTGTCTTCTTTAATTGCTGGGCCGTCTCTGTGGCTTTAGAGCAAATTATAAACCAACATGAAAATGACCACACAATCTTTTGTGTGAACTGCCAAATGAAATGAAAAGGACTACTTAAACATACATTTCTGCAGCAGTTCAGCTCTGAGCGTAGCACTCTTGGGTTTTCTCTTCAGCTGGAAATGCTTAATGGGTGGAGTGAGCGGCCCCACCAGTGTAGTCAAAGCACTTTTATTCAGATACTGACACTCCAGAGGCAACATGGCTGACGCTTCACATTCATTTACTGAAAGAAGAGAGAAAAGCACTTAAGTTCACATTTTTATGATTCAACAAGTGCTTATGTGTAGACCTTTTAATGTCAAATCTGGCAATAACAATATTACATTGTTTGTTAAAAATTGCAACAATAGACTCAACATTACCAATGCTGTATTTGTGATCATTAGAAAGTGGACATGCAAAACCCAAAATTTCACTAATATTGGGTTCATTCATGTTGAAATGCTTCACAGTTGCCATAGTTCCTTCTGCACGTGTGCATGAATGGTGAGTAAAATTCAGTCTTGTCCAGCCCACAGAATCAGACAAATACTACTAGATCAAGCATTACAACAGGAACAACGATCATAACGTGACGGCAAGTCCATATTTGTCTTTTCTCAGTTAAACAGCCAGCCTTGATGTCTTATCACACGCCTCACCAACACACCTGTTCTCTGCTCGCAGTAACACACATAGTTGATTGTGAACACTAATTCAGAGTAATAAAACAAAAACAAAAAACTATGATTTTATGTCTTTATTTTTGTCATATTACTCTCAGACTGTTTGCCAATAAGAGTGTTGGTTAAGGGGTTTTCAGTCGGATTGGATCGGAGGATCCATATTAGGATGAATGCAGATTTAATACACCAGTAAAGATGGAATGTCATGCTTAAAAGCTTGATAAACAACAACACAAGACACTCCAATCCACTCATGTCTGACCTTTCTCGCGTAGCTCTCCAAGTATGTCCTGTACGTTAGGGTTCTGCTCGTTCAGGTTTAGTGAGCCTGTCTCTGGAAAGGATTTCAGGATATCGGCCACCATTTGGGCAGTCGTGGCCTAATGGTTAGAGAGTCGGACTCGTGACCAGAAGGTTGCCGGTTCAATCCCCAGGGCCGGTGGGTAACGACTGAGGTGCCCCTGAGCAAGGCACCTTACCCCTACTTGCTCCCCGGGCGCTGCAGTGATAGCTGTCCACTGCTCCGGGTGTACGTGTGTTCACGACTTGCTGTGCGTGTGTTCACTACTCTCTGGATGGGTTAAAAGCAGAGGTCACATTTTGGGTATGGGTCACCATATCTGACTAATAGGTCACTTTCACTTCACTTCACATTAAAACCCATGGCTCAGAATCCACTGTGGCCAGCTGAATGATCTCTGACAAAGCCTCCTTCATCTAGAATGAGAGAACAGAGAGAGAGAGAGGTCCATTTATTCAAGTACCTAAATGAATTTGTTACCACCGCTCTTGGGTTTCCCTCTTATTGTGATTGGATCATACAGCTATTGTTTACATTACTGCTACTGTATTTGCTTTGGCAATTAAGCCATTTATAGTTTTCTAGGCTTATTTAAAAAATAAGCATGAAATACTTATTATAATAAAATAAATACTATTATATTATTCTGTCTTACAGCAAAAGTGCAATGCTATCATAACAATGACTACAGTTATTGTTACTTATTACTATAAAATGTGATAATGATTTAATCAATTATCATTTATGGAACTTCAAAGTGTATCATCCTTCTTTCCTTTTAATGACACTTGAGGTTATACAGTGTCACTCAATTTTGCACAATGACAATAGTGACCATAGTATTTTGCCAGAAAATGTGACCCTGGATCACAAAACCAGTCTGAAGTAGCACGGAAACATTTTTAGTAAAAGCCAAAAATACATTGTATGGGTCAAAATGATTGATTTTTCTTTTATGCCAAAAATCATTAGTATATTAAGTAAAGATCATGTTCCATGAAGATATTTTGTATATTTCCTACCCTAAATATATAAAAACTTTATTTTTGTGAGTGGATGGCCTGCTACAGTGCCTCTGATTAACAACTTCAAAGGCAACTTTCTGCACCCTCACATTCCAGAGATTTAAACGATTGTATCTCTGCCAGATATTGTCCTATCCTAACAACCCATACATAAATAGAAAGCTTCATTATTTTATTATATTAGCTTTCAGGTGATGTAAAATCTCAATTTCTTAAAATTGACCCATAAGACTGGTTTTGTTGTCCACAGTCACAAATTTGGTTGCACAATGCACATTTTGCAAAGGGGGCATTTTACCCCACTACGCCTAACGTAACATGTATACATTTAGGAGACGCTTTACGGTGCATTTAAAATATTTATTTTTGTCGTCACATACCATATACTGTATGAAAGGTCATATACCGCTTCTGGAGAGTAGTATCTGATTGCAACATCGGAGGCTGCACTCTCAGGACCGCATTTCTGAGGAAGCATTTCTAGGACCCTGCGACAACGTAAGTGACGAGTCGAGTGCATCGAGTGCATTTCCAGAATGGACGACAATCAGAGTGTGAGTGTGAAATTTGAATGAATTTTTATCAGTTCAACATTAAAAACATTTTATTTTAAAGTTAATGTAGCCGAAGTGAGTTGCTAAATAGTCTTGAATGCAATATATAGCCACAATATAAGCTTCTAATGTTATAAATCGAGTTGTAAGTATATTCGTTTAGCGAAACTGTAGCACGACTGGCAATGTTGATTTTGTGATTATGGGATGATTATTAATTTTAGACCTATAGCCAGCACAATAAACTGTAGAACTCTTTGTTGTGAAACCTTGTTAATTACTCATTGTTTTCCATTTTAAGTAATTTAAATTAATCTTAATGTTTTAATTGTCTCGTGCTCACAGTCAATTTGTTAATCCCATGATACATGTCTCTTCATTTTGACAATGTTTCTATAATATTGATTGTTACATTTGACATCATAATAATTGACTGTTAAAATACCATGTGCTAGATTTTGTAATGTACTGTGTAGTCTATTCAAGGACACAGCTCAGTGCAGGCAATAGTATGACAAAAGATGATTAAATAAATTGGTCAAGTACTAGGCTTCGGCCTAATTTAAGTCTATTTATTTATATTGTGTTTTTGTGTGTGTTTGTGTGTGTGTTCAACTGTTCAGTTGTGATTTTAAATAAACACAATCTTAAATCTGCGCCCAGAGTCATCATTGTGTCTTCGCTCTGTACTTGAAATGTGGTTGATCTAGTGACTAAAAAGGTAATACCATGATGTCTTGTTTATTTTAGTTATTATATTATGCTAGTTAGTCACAATAATTACTCAACATTCAGCTGTTAGCAATAAGGTTTAATTGCATGAAATATAGTATTTGTGTGTAATAAACCTTTTAAAAACTAAGTAATTAGAATTGGGTGGATTTACTGTCTTTGTTGCACTTTTTCGGTTCTCAAAAACAAGGGTCCTTGGTATTACGGATCTCTCCTAACTCCGATTCGGTAGGTGGCGCTGTAAAAACCAATTAGGGTCCTAGAAGTGCGGTCCTGAGAGTGCAGCCTCCGATATTGCAGTCGGATAATATTGCTTCTGGATCCAAATGCTCTGATTGCATAGTCAAACAACAAAAAATTCTCGATGTCCAGGCAGACAGCGGTTAATTTCTACAATTCGACTTACAGGAGGATCGTTACCGTACAACCCCGTGTCGTGTAGACGCGCGCAATTATTTTTAAGCGTAACGTTAGATAGCGACCGCGCTTATCCAGACACGGTAGATAAACAAGGTCAAAGCTCAGTATTTTAGCAGGTGTACTACGGTATCAGTGCGTACTGTCACTGTTCAGGTGTTACACAACCATCTGACAGCTCCACGCCAGCAAGAAAAGCGAATTCTTTTTATTGGACTTTAGAAAATGTTGGTGGGCGCAGTTGTTCATCCGGGTATTTTCGTCTATTCTTTGTGTTTTTGGCTGTAGTCTATATAGTATTTCCCTGATATACTGGACAGTCAGTGGACGTACTATTTTTCGCATACTATATAGTAAAAAAATTAGTCATATTCGGACGCATTTAGACGCATTGTTGCACAATGTCTTGGACATTCGTAGAGCGCGTGCAGCACTTGCTCCAGGTATTGGTACCTAGGCTGCTTTTGGCACTTTTTAGGCTGGTCTCACCCGGGAGAACAGGCAGACCCAAACATCTTCCTCTCATTAGAAACCCACTTCTTACGCTTTCTGCAGCGCAGCTGGCTCAGAAGATACGCCGGAGAGAGGTTTGTTTTGATTTGCATTAGCTCTTATGTGGTAAGTAATAAACATTAGAATCGCATGTGTTCAGGAATGACAGTGCTTGAGATGACGTCATGTCTAACAGCTTGTTTTCTGTTTATGTACTATAACTTATGTCGTGTCTTTTAGATATCTTGAGATTTAAATTTAAAATTATTTACATGTCAGCGTTATCTTGAATAAGTGTTATTAAGGGTCTGCTGGGTAACGTTTGTAGGCTAATTTCTTTTTTCACTCGGACACCTTTTCAAAACCTCAAATATATTTTCATAGAAAATCTCTAGCACTTTATATTAAGGTCTGATTAACATTAGTTAATGCATGCATGATCATCATCAGTGTAACTTTCTTACAATAAACAACAACATATTTTTTAAAGCATTTATTTTAATGCATCTTTTTTTAAAGTTCGTATATGTTAGTTCGAATGACAGTATAACCAAATTCTAACTAATGTAATGTAACCAAATTAAACCTTATGTAAAGTGTCACAGAAAAGCATCCATATCTTCTCTTAAACATACAAATTAAATAACATACGTGAACATAAAAATGTATGTACATTACATTATACATAAACATAAAAGAACAAACCATTAGTTCCAGTCATGAAAATCAAGTTAACGATTATTTAGTTTATGTGGTTTTCTTGGTCTTTTGAGTTGCTGAACATCTCACATTTGTACATTTAGGTTACTAGCGTGGAGGTTGTTCAGGCATACATTGACAGAATACAGGAAGTAAACCCACTGCTCAATGCTATAGTCAAAGACAGGTGAGCTCTCCACATCACTGCATTTACAATCATCTATGCCTATGGCACACACTTTTATCCAAAGCCATTGGTGTTGCTAGCTCCATGCCATAGTAGTAACTTAAGTACATTACTATACATTGTTCTCTCTTTCAGGTTCTCATCAGCCCTTTTGGAAGCTGCTCAGGCAGATCAAAAAATAGAGGAGAAAGGACGAGAGGATGTTCTGAAAGATCAGTTTCCACTGCTGGGTGTTCCAATATCAATCAAAGAGTCTTTTTCACTTCAGGGTACACAACTTTTATAAAGGGGTCATATGGCGCAAACACATGTTTTTCTGTGTCTTTGTGTGTTATAAGTTGCGCATGCATGCATTAGACACATAAAATTGCAAAAATGAAAGTGTCGGAGATGCATTCTATCTAAAAGCGAATGCTCACCCAGACCTGCCTGAAACGCCTCGTGTAACCACAGCCCCACAAATCTACATCAGTTCATGGTATGATTTGAAAAAGACAGCCCAAATGTATACGCAAGTAAGGTGGGCGTACCTGTCAGTACAATTGCGTTGGAACCTGATGCTCCAAATATGGTAAGAGGCGTTACATTTCCGTCACACGCTTGAAGTATTCGACCAATCAATACGCACTGGTTAACTGGCCAGTCATAGAACACCTCGCTATTCAGAGCGATGAGCTTTGATAAAAATCTGCGCGTTTCAGAGAGGCGGGGCAAAGAGGAGATACAAACATGCACGGTATGAGGAAAATACAGCGTTTTTGAACCTTAAGTCGTGTATACACATTGCATTACATATAAAACAAACAATAATATTCGTTTTAGCGGTGTCATATGACCCCTTTAATGCTTTCTGGTCTCTTTCAAATACAGCTACCTATCCTTCTTGATCTAGTGCACACTTTGATTGATTTGTAAGGACTAAATACTTAGGGAGGTTTATAACTAGATATCACTGCGTGTAGGTCCAGAATTAAGTTGTGCTTTATTCCTAACAGACAAAAATAGATGTTGATGGTGGATCTGTCTCTCATTTGCTCCCAGGTATGCCCAATGCTGCCGGGTTGATATCCAGGGCTAACACCATTTCAAGTGTGGATGCTCCTGTTGTGGGCTTGTTAAAGCGAGCTGGAGCAATTCCTATAGGTGTCACAAACACCAGTGAGCTTTGCATGTGGCTGGAGTCCAACAACCACCTCTATGGAATCACCAACAACCCCTATAATCTAGAAAGGATTGCTGGAGGAAGTTCAGGTCTTGTATCACTGTTTTATTCGGTTCTATACTGTTTTGACTTTTTCTTTTTAAGATACATCCTATTAAGGGACACTATAGTATTATTATGCATCCTCTCTTCTGTAGGTGGAGAGGGTAGTATCATAGGTGGTGGTGCATCTGTAATAGGCATCGGCTCTGATATTGGAGGAAGTATCCGCCTTCCGTCGTTTTTCAATGGGATTTTTGGCCACAAAGGCACAAGAGGTCTGTGGGACAATAAAAGCCAACACAGCCTTCTTTATGTTATTTGGAAAAGTATGAGATGTGTATGTCATAGGACAAGAAAATGACGTTTTAATCGATTTCAGGTGTGGTGTCAAATGATGGTCAGATTCCCAAACGTTCTGGTCTCCATGACGACTTTGTGAGCACTGGTCCAATGTGTCGCTAAGCTGAAGATCTGCTCCCGCTTCTGAAGATCATGGCTGGACCCAATGCAGACAAGTGCATATCGAACACAAATGTCAATCAAGGCATTTAACAGTGAAGGTGTAGAAATGCTGACAAGTATTCATTGTTTTCCAGGTTGTCCCTCTCTCAAAAGGTGGATCTGAGAAAGTTGCGTTACTTCACCGTAGTAGATGATGGTGGATCTCACTTGACAACGGCAGTAGACAACCAGCTCATTGAAGCTCAAAAGAGGGTGAGAAGTCTTCCGAAACAATGGCTATAGTGATCTTGGTCAATACAACAGTAAACGTATGAAACGATCCTTCTTTATGAACCTTCCTTAAAAACCTATTATACAGCCATGGATCAAATTAAGAGACCATTACACCAGAGGTCGCGTTAACCGAAAATTCTCCGTCATTGACGGATTTTTAATACCAGTGACGGAAAAATCTGAAGGCAGTCCGTCATTTTGACAGATTACAATGAGGGCACTTTGTAATTCCCCTTTTTGTCGAGTTGGTAGCATCCAATCATTTTCTTTAATCAGAACGTGATCGTAGGGACGCACGTACGATTCCCATTCATTACTCATAAACGCCTCGTCCATTCAGGAAAACCCACGCGGGATCAGCGGAGACTCGGTGCGGAGCCAGGGGCGTGTATAATCAAGACGACTATGACGGCCCACCACCGTCTAATTTGTTTCGCCATAGTTTCAAAACGAACTGAAAATCTTTTTGCACTTTTTAAAATAACACAGCGGTCTCTAACGTTGTTTGTGGTGTTGTTTCTGGATCTGATTCTGCAAAGTGTACATCTGTCATTCATCTGCCTCTCGTCGCGTGCTCTCATAGCCTACATACACAGGCGCAGTGGTGCGGTGTTTACAGACACCATTGTGGCCATTCCAGTCCAATGACTGTTGAATTTCAACAAAATCAAACCTCAGGAGTGACAAAGTCATCCAATAGTAATGTGAAAGACTGACCGCATGACAAGACACATGAAAACTGTGATAAAAATCAAGGTTATCACATAAAAAAACTTTTTTGAACTTTTTCTAAACACAAATATCACTGCTTAAAAGTGAATATGAACTTATTTTCTTTGTACTATTTGAGGTCTGAATAAATACAGAGCATCTTTTCTGTTATTTTCTTTTCTGTTAGTTTCTCCAGTTCTCCTTTTTTTTTTTTTGGAAGAATCCAAATTGTTAGTAGGTCAAAGAATGAAACAAAAATTATTCTTTTACCTAGACACATAGTAAATTCAGAAAAACTGAAAATTCTTTGAAATGGTCTCTTTATTTTTCTGCGGCAGTATATATTGAACTGCAGATAAGTTGTTGTTTTACAGGTGGTTGCACGTTTTGAGGCTGATCTAGGAGTTACTGTGAAGCAAGTTAGTTTTCCTCAACTCAAATACGCTTTTCAGATCTGGGGCACGTTCTTGGCTCTGCCTGACAAAGATGGCAAGGTATAGTTTCTTTTCTTCAAAATTAAATTGGTATAAAAAAAGTAAAAGCAAACAATTTATTGATATTATATCATTATATAATATATTGTCATGCCGTTATTGTTTCAGCTTTACTTTTTTTTTTAAACGTGAAATGGCTGAATGTTCACACTCCTAAATTGTGAAAGAAGGAAAGTGGGGTTAATAAAAACACTGTTAAAACAGAGCAATGTTGTTTATTTGCTGGCAGCAGAAGATTTGAAAAAGGCATCTGGTTTTGACAGCAAAACTAAGTTTGACTGTCTGTGGGTGTGTGTGTGTGTGTGTGCGCGTGTGTGCTGTGCGTGCGTGTGTGTATTCCAGCCTCGCACACCTTTTGTTGAGCTAATGGCTGAAGGACAATCTGTTTGGCTCGTATGGGAGGTGATAAAGAGAATTTTTGGAAGATCTGAACACACAGTGGCTGCAATTGGTAATGCAACCCTTCTAACACTAAAATACCCATAAATGATACAAAGATATTTTCTGAATGATGGTTGTTCAGGATTATTAGCAAAAACACTGCCAGATGGTTTGAGATATAGACAGGTGATGGGTGGAGGAGACCTCATTGTTGTATGTAACATGTAATTCCCTTGTGTGTTCCCCCCAGGTTTGGCTCTGTATGAGAAGACTCACAGCAAGGTACCGTCTCAGTTCATCCTGAGACAGAAGGAGGAGTTGCAGAGAGAGATGGATGAGCTGCTGGGGACAGATGGAGTTCTGCTCTACCCCTCTCATCCTTTTATCGCCCCCAAACACCATCACCCTCTATTCATACCATATAACCTAGCTTACACAGGTAGGAAAATACATGCTGATTTTATGGTTGATAAGCAGCGCGTTTCTAAAATTGACCTTAATTCGTTTCTTTAATGGGCTAGATGTGCTGAAAGACTCTTTACTGTTTATTTAATGTTGTGAGGTTTGAACATTCAACCTTGCAGATACCAGCTCAGATGTTTTACCACCATGCTATTTCAGTTCACATTTGTGATTTGTAACTCGGGCTCTGGAACAGAGTTTACTAGAGGGCTTTTATTAGTTGACATAAGGAGTGTTTTTATTGATCTGAGAGGGGGAGAAACTGTGTTATAGTTCATCGAGTGATTCATGGTAAAAAGTAAAATGCTTTTAATTAGGTCACAAGGCAAAAAAATCCTAAATGCGTATACATTTGGGCGGTCTACGTCAAATCATACCACGAACTGATGTGGATTTGTGGGAGTGTGGTTACACGAGGCGTTTCAGGCAGGTCTGGATGAGCATTCGCTTTTAGATAGAATGCATCTTTTGTTCCCACACTTTCATTTTTGCAATTTTACGTGTCTAGGAATTATGAACATCTTGGGGCTGCCAGTGACCCAGTGTCCACTAGGGCTGAGTAAAGAGCGATTACCCCTGGGGGTGCAGGTGGTGGCGGGGAAGTTTCAAGACCGTCTGACCATGGCTGTGGCGCTTCATCTGGAGAAGACTTTCGGAGGCTGGAGAGATCCTGGAGTGTCAGATGATTGAATTTGTCTGAATGGTAATATATAGGCATGATGTTGCAAACCGGAACAATACTGTTTTAACTTACGTGATGAGCCGTTTGAAAGCTTCAGTCTTGGCCACAGTTGTAATTCCAAGCTGTTATTATTTGGAGCCGCGAGATTTTGTTTTGTGAATTTTTAACACTTTTTTGTAGTAATGTACAATTAAATGTAAATCTAAAACAATTCTGTAGATAAATGATAGACATAAGCATTTGTATCTTTTTCTACATGATTTTATCCCAAAACAGAGACTAATAATAAACCATACTGTGGTATTAAAGTTGTGTTGAATGTTCTTAAGAGTGAAAATGAACAAGTAATTCTTAAAAGCTGAAATCAATACCAGATGAGCAGAACTACTTTTTCAATTATTCTGAAGAACACAATCGTGCAAAGACATCATTTTAAAACATCCACCTTATGTGTACAAAGAAATTGCACTGTCTAAACACTTTTGTGAATCACATCAGAACATTGGTGCTATACTAAATCTTTCAACTAATTTCAACATTTGTTCATAATCAGGAATTCTTACAGTATCTTCCATGACTTTGTTTTAGACAAAAAGCTCAAATTAATTTACTTCTTGCCAGAACGAACAGGTAATTAAAGTAAATAAAGAGTTTTTGAAAGTGGTTCTGTGTTGCAACATAAACCAATATTATTTCCACTGTGGGTTTGGCAATGAACTAAACACATCTGGACAATTTCATTTATTTCCTCCTTTTAAAAAGTAATATTCTTAACATTTTGTACAGAAAATAACCAGTTTTACACTTCACTTTTTTTGTTAGTTTTCTTTTTTCTGCCCTTTGGTCAAGGAGGAACTTGAAAATATTTTCCCAACATATTCACTGATTCACTTTTAAGATCTTGTAATCACGTGTCAATCAAAGTAGGTTAAGACACAAACTAACAAGCCCTGCCTCAATTTTGCAACATTTCCCCGACACTAGGAAATCCGAAATAGGCCTAAAAACGAGAAACAGTACAAATGTTAACAAAAAGATAAAGAAAACAACTGTCTTATAAGAGAGTCCCTGTCTTTGGCAATGCAGGAACAAACAGAATGTGAGGTCATCGAAACAGGATGTCCTTCGCACCTGTCCGAAACCAATATCCAAAAATTCCCCCACTACAATTCCCGATACCTCAAAATTTGGCCCGTATAAACATGTACAGTCCAGCATGTGAACATTATACATGTGTTTTTAAAGGAGTCCTCCTCAGATGAAGAGGAGCATGTGAATGTATACATATGTTTCTATGTACCGCACCGAGCAGGTGTGTGTGTGTGTTTGCGTGTGAGGAGAGTGAGTTTGTTAACCCAGTCCTCCTCAGGAGACGTTGGTTATGGGTTTGTATTTCTTGAGGCGGGTCCATTGCCCGGTAGAGTAGTTCATTTCAAACACTGTGTCCACCAGCATGGTGGTGCTGCCGGTTCCATCGGCTTTGGGTAGCATCTCTGTGTGTTCGCTCAGTTTGATCTGAATGATGTCACCCTGCTCTGGACAGGGGTTCTCTGTTGGACCAGACAAACATTAAGACATTAAAAACAGAGTTTGAGGAACGGAAGAATGTCATGAGAACATGAGAATCTAAGATCAGAATACCTCGTGATCCTGCCATGAAGCCCAGGATAAGGGCTTTTTCTGGCCGTGTGACTTTGTTTGCGGTCTTGAACATTTCCTGCGCGGCATACATTTGTTCTCTCTGTGGGTAGACGAGCAATGCGAGATGACAATTTTAACAAACTGTACATTATGAACCCAATGTATGATAGTATAAATGAATTCAAGATGTTCTCACCGTGAGCGACAGGTTCTTTTTGGGTTGGGTCTGTGGAGGCGCTGGTGTGGGTGCGGTGGTGAGTGGCTGTGTGGGCATGTCTTGTTGTGCGGCTGTTGCAGCAGGGGGCGGGGCATTATTGGTGGGTGTGCTGGTTGGCGTGGTGGGTGAAGTAGGGGCGGTGGGACTGGCAGTGCTGGCGTTATACATGGGCGGTCGCTGTTTAAACTGATTAGGTAGTGAAGCAGGAGCAGCACTGGGTGTGGACGACTCTTCGGACTGCCGGTTTGTAGTTTCGCGCCCTGAACCACCTGCATTCGCTGGTGAAAAAATGCCACTTAAGAACTCTTTAAAGGGAACACATAATCTACATACCTTGGGTTTTTTCCGTACTCATAATAGTCACATCTGTTTTGTCAAATTATTAGATAATCTAATGTAATCCGCAAATGCTCACCTGGCTGTGTCTCTGAGATGGGAATATACGACGAGGAGGGAACCATGCTGGGGGTGGCTGGAAGGTAGCTGGTTGACGGCATGGCACTCTCGCTGTTTAGTGCCCCCAGTTTCTGTCAATGTGAATGAAGAAGAGGACAATGAGAGATTGTTCTGTTCCAAGCGTTTAACAACCCCACAAACAAAACAGCCGGCATATGGCTGATGAGATTTCTGTAAGTACCTGTGTGGATACCAAGCCAGCAGCATAGTCTGGTGTTGCATTCTCCACCACGGCCTCTTCTTTGGCAGCCTTCTCTCCAGCTTCTGTGTCTGAATGAGATAAAAAAAATACATAAAAACTACGAACCCCACAATCATTCTTGATCAGGTCAGATTCACAGTAAGGTGCAGAAATCACACATTTGAATTGTTTTCCTGAACTTACCCACAGTCTTTCTTCTCCTCTTGGCTTCTCTGCCAGCTCCTACCATATCCAACTCAGATATATCCAACAGCTGGAAGTAAATGCACACAATTACAAAATATGACAATGGAAACCAGTTTGTAGAGGCCCTATTCCAAATTATATCCAATTTGCGATTCACTGTATAATGTAACTGTTAGCTGGAAAAGTGAGCTGATTTTCAGTAAAACAGTGTCTCATATCTCCCTTATTCTCAATAACCAAATCATTTTCCTTGCAGGACGTTTACCTTGACTCCCCTCTCCTTGCGCAGGGGTGTACATGCAGGGGCGATAGGAGTTCTGTTGCTGGGAGGGCTAAACATACTTGGGGTAGTGGGGCTGCGGAATGGTGCTTTGGGAATTCCCTTCAGTGGAGCTGTGAGAACAGACAGAGAGATTAATACCACTTTTGTGTGTTGCTTTGTTAAAATAGACAGAAACGAGGAAACATTTAAGGGAAGGTCAGATGAGTCTTACTCGTAGTGTCGATCTTTTTCACCAGCCCTCTTCCTTTGGAGTGGAACGGCACTCCTGCTGTCTTCTTTAATTGCTGGGCCGTCTCTGTGGCTTTAGAGCAAATTATAAACCAACATGAAAATGACCACACAATCTTTTGTGTGAACTGCCAAATGAAATGAAAAGGACTACTTAAACATACATTTCTGCAGCAGTTCAGCTCTGAGCGTAGCACTCTTGGGTTTTCTCTTCAGCTGGAAATGCTTAATGGGTGGAGTGAGCGGCCCCACCAGTGTAGTCAAAGCACTTTTATTCAGATACTGACACTCCAGAGGCAACATGGCTGACGCTTCACATTCATTTACTGAAAGAAGAGAGAAAAGCACTTAAGTTCACATTTTTATGATTCAACAAGTGCTTATGTGTAGACCTTTTAATGTAAAATCTGGCAATAACAATATTACATTGTTTGTTAAAAATTGCAACAATAGACTCAACATTACCAATGCTGTATTTGTGATAATTAGAAAGTGGACATGCAAAACCCAAAATTTCACTAATATTGGGTTCATTCATGTTGAAATGCTTCACAGTTGCCATAGTTCCTTCTGCACGTGTGCATGAATGGAGAGTAAAATTCAGTCTTGTCCAGCCCACAGAATCAGACAAATACTACTAGATCAAGCATTACAACAGGAACAACGATCATAACGTGACGGCAAGTCCATATTTGTCTTTTCTCAGTTAAACAGCCAGCCTTGATGTCTTATCACACGCCTCACCAACACACCTGTTCTCTGCTCGCAGTAACACACATAGTTGATTGTGAACACTAATTCAGAGTAATAAAACAAAAACAAAAAACTATGATTTTATGTCTTTATTTTTGTCATATTACTCTCAGACTGTTTGCCAATAAGAGTGTTGGTTAAGGGGTTTTCAGTCGGATTGGATCGGAGGATCCATATTAGGATGAATGCAGATTTAATACACCAGTAAAGATGGAATGTCATGCTTAAAAGCTTGATAAACAACAACACAAGACACTCTCAATCCACTCATGTCTGACCTTTCTCGCGTAGCTCTCCAAGTATGTCCTGTACGTTAGGGTTCTGCTCTTCCAGGTTCAGGTTTAGTGAGCCTGTCTCTGGAAAGGATTTCAGGATATCGGCCACCATTAAAACCCATGGCTCAGAATCCACTGTGGCCAGCTGAATGATCTCTGACAAAGCCTCCTTCATCTAGAATGAGAGAACAGAGAGAGAGAGAGGTCCATTTATTCAAGTACCTAAATGAATTTGTTACCACCGCTCTTGGGTTTCCCTCTTATTGTGATTGGATCATACAGCTATTGTTTACATTACTGCTACTGTATTTGCTTTGGCACTGAAATTAAGCCATTTATAGTTTTCTAGGCTTATTTAAAAAATAAGCATGAAATACTTATTATATTAAAAATAAATACTATTAAATTCTTCTGTCTTACAGCAAAAGTGCAATGCTATCATAACAATGACTACAGTTATTGTTATTACTATAAAATGTGATAAAGATTTAATCAATTATCATTTATGGAACTTCAAAGTGTATCGTCCTTCTTTCCTTTTAATGACACTTGAGGTTATACAGTGTCACACAATTTTGCACAATGACAATAGTGACTATAGTATTTTGCCGGAAAATGTGACCCTGGATCACAAAACCAGTCTGAAGTAGCACGGAAACATTTTTAGTAAAAGCCAAAAATACATTGTATGGGTCAAAATGATATATTTTTCTTTTATGCCAAAAATCAGTAGGATATTAAGTAATGATCATGTTTTATGAAGATATTTTGTAAATTTCCTACCCTAAATATATAAAAACTTTATTTTTGTGAGTGGATGGCCTGCTACAGTGCCTCTGATTAACAACTTCAAAGGCAACTTTCTCAATTTAGATTTTTTTGCACCGTCAGATTCCAGAGATTCTTTACTTTCAGGTGATGTAAAAATCTCAATTTCTTAAAATTGACCCATAAGATTGGTTTTGTTGTCCAGGGTCACAAATATGGTTGCACAATGCACATTTTGCAAAGGGGGCGTTTTACCCCACTACGCCTAAATGTATTCATTTAGCAGACGCTTTAGGTGCATTTAAAATATTCATTTTTTATCAGTGTTACATGAGAATAACGCTCTCTTTCCCCCAAAGTTGAACGCATGACTACAGACAGCAGCATCTTACAGGAAACACAAATATGCTAGCGAGTTAGCGCGAGCACAGATGCTGAAGTTATGCTTCGGAAGTTGACATGATCCAGGCAGCAGCTGCAGCCATGTAAGCTACAGGAGTCTCATGGTGGAAGCCATGTTATTATACATGCAACATATACGTGTCAGCAACACAGAAAACAAATATTACCAATAATTAACATGTCATTCCTATAAAACATGGCACGCTCGTGAGTTAAGACAGTGTGTGCAGCAGGTCAGAGTGAGTCCCGCAGTCGCACCTCATCCACGGTTCTGCGCGGGAGGTGCAGCATCCCAAGCAGAAGTTTCAGCTTCACCGGAGGCGAAAGGGTGGAAAAACACAGGCGTATGTTGTCGATGACTGACACTGTGAGTAGGGAGGCGATGCTCGATGGTGTCCACAGCTCGTCTGTCGAACCCAGTTTGTTGTGGAGCCACAGGCCGGTGTCGCTCTCCCTCATCGACGCCATCTTGGAAAAAGGCGAATACTGAGATCGGGCATTTTAACAGGCTACCTAAGAAAACACACACAAGCAGAAGGACCCATGTGATCATGACAAAATTGTAGCGATTAAAAAACATTTGAAATGGACATAGTGTGTTTTTTTCCGTGTGAATGTAATCTTGAAAGTCTTATTACACTAAGTGATGTTGTTTATTCTGTTTCATTGTCACTTTAAGACCCCTTATTACAGCGATACATGATATGATTTTATTGACACAATACATAATAAAGCACACATTCATGTCATAGCCAAATCAATAAACAAAGCACTCATGCGAATACAACATCTGATAAAACGTCATCACATCATAAAATTCAACACTGTGTCGCACAGAAGAAGCAATGTGAATATACTTTCGAGCCATGCTGAGCTAGTCGATGCGATTAAGGGTTTGAACGTTTGAACCCATGTGACCGTCAGAAGCCAATCAGAACAAAAAGCGTTTGCTGGGCATAAGGAACCCCTGGGCTCCATCCTACGGTGTTCCGCGAAGGACAAACCCATCGCTATTCCATTTATCGACGCTTATCAAAGCTACTGTGCCCTGAATACGAGGGCGGTGGTTTGACTAACGGTACGGTCTGGTTTCGTCTGAGACTACAGGTAATGCACGTCTGCTCTATTCCGGTCTTTAAAATATGTTTATTGTTTATTTTTTAAACGGGCAAAATAAAGCAAAACATATTGCTCGTCAGTATTTGTCGTATATAAGTCGATTTAAACAAACGCGGCTAAACGATTACACGTGGATGTTAAACATGTTGTTTGTATGTCTGGATTTATTTGAAGCCAAAGTGTTTGTGTTGTGATCTTGCAGAGATTGTCGCCTCGTTTGTTCAGCGATGCTGCTCGACAGAATGAGGCCAAACGCTGCTGTAGCGAAAGTGATGCTGCTGGTGCTGCTCCAGATCGTCTGTATCAAACCCACTAATGCCGAGGAGCCAGGAACAGTCATCCCCGCAGAGAGTAAGACACGGTGACCTCTGTATCCATGTGCTTTTATAAACAACAAGAACGTATGGTATCGAGTTTATAATAGATGTTACGCTCGTTGTTACGCTGTTAGAGGGATAGTTCTCCCAAAAATTCTGTCATCATTTACTCACCCTCAGATTGTTCCAAACCTGTAAACATTTCTTTGTTCTACTGAACACAAAGGAAGATATTTGTAAGAACGTCAGGAACCAAAAAGATCTTATCCCCCATTGACTCCCATAGTATTTATTTTCCCTACTATGGCAGTAAATGGGGGGTAAGATCTGTTTGGATTCGGACATTCTTCCAAATATCTTCCTTTGTGTTCAGCAGTTTCTACAGGTTTGGAACAACTTGAGGTTGAGTAAATAATGGGTGAACTATCCCTTTAATGTTACCTGAGTAACACAATGGGCTCTAGATATGCACCTGCATCACATCCTGAACTAATTTCTCTGTTGTTTAACAGGCCGACCATGTGTTGACTGCCATGCATTTGAGTTCATGCAAAGAGCCCTGCAAGATCTGAAGAAAACAGCTTTTAACCTAGACTCACGGGTAAGACTGAAATGGGAACATTTTGAATCATTTTGTAACCATTATATGTCTTTACTTGTAAATTCTGTAATTACACAATTAATGTGTGAAACACGTTAGTCATTATGGTTATTGTGTGCAATAAGTGCTGTTAAGAACAAACTGTTGACATTTTGAAGAGAGCTGTACTGTGGGTCTTAACTTTATCTGTGCTTTATCTGCCATGTGTTTTACAGACAGAGAGTTTGGTATTGAGGGCTGAGAGGAGGGCCTTGTGTGACTGCATGCCTGCCAGTAGCCTGCGCTGAAAGGCCAGACATAAACACTCCACACAGATATAGAAATCCTTATATACATGTAGGATACTACCTGCTCTCATGGCCATACACACACTCTCAGTCTCCCTCTCAAACAAACATACACCAGAGCATTCATGGATACATGTTTACTCTTTCACCATAGTATGTGCTTACAACATTATAAATACACATTCCTAATTAATTAAGTTAACAATTAAATGACGGTTAAAAATAAAAATGCAAACGTTAAACAACACATTCATATTAAAGAAGTAGCTTTAATACACTTGCATTATGTTGCATTTACAAATATTGCATAAGTTGGGTGTAAAGAGGGGTCAGCGTTTCTTCTCTAGGCACATTGCACTGCAAAATATAGGCCTACTGCAAAGTTTAAAAACATTAATATTTATCATTATGATTATTTGCATGTTCGACAGTTTCACCATTTTTTTGCTTTTTTGTGTTCTAAAAATATATGATTACAGTCAGACAAAATAGCATATTTCTTAAACCAATAGTGAAACTATTAGATATTCATTAGATATATATAAAATGTGTAGTCTTTTTAAATGTAGAACTTCAGAAGTTGTCGTTAGAGAGTTTGCTAATCATAGATGTATGGTTAAGACTGCATGAAAAGTAATAGTCTAGCATTTTTTATGCAGAGATTTAGAAAGTGTCTTCACACAAAATAAGATATGAGGGATATGAATTCACGTATGTAACAGTGTCTTTTTGTGTGCACAACAGATTAGAATTAAACAAAGCATTTGTGACATCATATTTGTAACGAAGAAATTAAAGTGATAGAGAACATAACTAATGCATTGTGTTTGAAATTAACTTTGCATTTGTTACTTGAACTACTAACATGTAAAGGGCAGCTATAAATGATCATATGTCTTCTGTTGCTCATACAGGAAACACAGTTAATATATTAATGTCATGTTTTATTAAGCTTATGGTAAATGAGTTGTGCAAACCAAAGTCTGTGTTTCTGCTTGTTCACTCTGTATATTTGTGACAAACGCCATAAGCTTTAATTGGTTATATTATGTAAAATATAGAAATATAAATATACCTTGGCTCACAAAAATGATACACTCTCGCTCATACTATGTATTGGTTTTGACGGGCTGATGACATCCAATTTTAAAACACTAATGTTTCTCTTTATATAAAAGTCCTCTATTCTGTTAATACTGCTGGTAATTATCTGGTTTTGCACAAACCATCCTATATCAAGAACACTATTAGTCCCAGTCTTGACTCAGGTTAAGATGTACTGTTCAATGTACTCCCGCTAACTGATTTACAGTTCTGCCTCTAAATGACTCTTCAAGCAGTATGCACCATCTTGCTTTAACAGCAACTGACCAGATGGGGGAGCAAAGATATAAAGCTTTAATATAACTGTCGCAGCAATGCAGCACTTCCCTTTGGGGTGTGAAAACAGCTCTGCGGAGCAAGCAAGTTTAAAGAAAAAAACAGACACAACATCAGTAATCACAAGAGTTCAGAGATCAGCATGGCCATCACTGATATGGTAGAAAACTGCAGTGTCCTGGCGTAGCTAAAATGGCCCAAGGCCATTCAAACCATTGGCCACTGCGAAATCAAACAACAGTCTACTAACTCTGAGAACATGGTGTTCATTTCTCTTCACTTCTATCAATACAAAGTATCGATGAGAAAGCAAATGTAAGTTTGCAGAGTGCACAGTCAGTGGTGTAGTGGTGCCTGGAGAGGTGGGTATACTCTAAATGTATGCCCCCATTTTTAAAGCGGCCCAGCAAAGGATGAACGCCTCGGTGTTATAATGTAGCCAGGGTTCCACATGGTTTTTATGCACATTTTGAAGTTTCGTATCAGAAATGAGTGATGGCCACAGAAAAGGTGCAGACTCTGCAATCAACCCTGGCCTACAGGCTATATGAAGAGACAACCAGGGCAGTGAGCAGGATTTTAGACATACCAATGTCCAAAAAATTGTTGACTTCCTTGATCTATATATGTGCATTTTAAGACTTTTAGAATGCAAATTATATAACAATAGCTAACGTTCAACCATGTCTCTTTTCATGATTATCAGCATCAGTAAAAAAGTAAACTCATGGTCAATATTTTTATACAAATATATTATACAATCTATGTTTCATGAAAGAGCATTTGGGTTTGAAATGACATTAAGGTAAATAAGTGATAACAGAATGTCCAGTTTTGAGTGAACGTATCCCTTTAACTTTTATAGTAATAACACAGACATCAAATTACAAAAGTTGCAGATACTTCTTTTCTTTTTTTAAACAGGTAACACTTAAAGAATATAGAAACAGAATTAAAGAACGAGAATTCATTTAGAAGTTATGCATTTGAAATATTTGCAAACAGTATAGCTGTTTTAACCACAACCTAAACACACCTGAGTGACATGCGCTTTAGCATGAACTAGTGAAGGTCTGGTCATGTTTTTGTCTTGTCACACTGACATTACATGAAACACATAAATGCTTTCGGCGTTTTGTACTTTACATGACTGGATTTTACATTCGGTCGTTTACCATGTTGACGCGGGTAATGCGCGCCCACAATAAACGACACCACGAGCGCGCAAACTCCCGAGAGCTGTGGAAAGAGGCAGAAAGCGACGCAGCCAGCGTTTTGCACGCGTTTTTAGACGCGACATGTGAACTACCCCTAACATTTCTATGATAAAACATTTAGCTACTTACATTTCGCTCTTTCACAGTTAAAACGGAGCTCGAGCTGGGCTTGTGTCCCGCCTTCTTTCATTTGATTGGACAATAATTCTCGGCTTCCTTCATTTGATTGGCCACCTCAATTAGATTGATGAGCGCTTGTAGAATGTGGAGGTAGATCAGATCTGAGATCAGTCGTAGGCATTTTCTACAATATTGGCAGTAGTTCATTCAGTTTGTCCTGTTATTCACGACTTTTATGACACACCATGGAAAAATTTGCACTACACAATAGGATACGCAATGCCGACTGATAAAGAAGTGGGTATACCCTCGACTACACCACAGTGCTTGTTTGTAACTGTTATAATGGTGGTGCAGAAGAAAAAAAAACAATGCTGTGTTGCAGGAAAGCCTGATGAATGAAACATGCACGATCTCTGAGATGGCAAGTAAAGTAAATAAAACGATAACACGTTACAATAAGGTTAACAATTAGTTATTGACAAGAATTAATACATGCTGAAAATGTATATTGCTCATGTAAGTTACTGCATTTACTAATGTTAACAAAACAACCTTATTTTGTGTTTCTAATAAAACTTTTGACTGCATAATAACTTTGCAGTGATATAAATAGGAGCATACAGAATATTTGCTACTTTAAATTTCAAATATTGGTTTTCAATTTACTTAATCATTTTAATTTAACATAGTTGATGAGGGGAAAAAAGGTGCTTAATGAAAGGCCAAGCACTACAAATCCTTTATTGGTCAATTAGGTCAAAATGAACCTGCATCACGGATGAAATCAGAATATAAACAGCAGATACTCTAATATGACTCTAATGGCAACTGCACTGATTTTCGATCAAGTGTGGAGTGCATTCCACCTATGATGATGAGGACCTCATGAATACTTAAAGACCATAACACATGAATTATGTATACATGCTTTTGCAGAAGCCTCAAATAAATTACTCATTAGCAGGCTGGGCTATGAATATGTCTAAGCATGGCTATGTCTAATAATAAAATATTCACTTTTCATATGCATGAAAGAGAGAGAGAGGGAGAAAGATCTTACAGCCGTGTGGAGTGAAGAGTGTCTGTGCAGGGGGTCTGCGGAGGAAAAGATGGACGGTGCATTAAATAGATTGAACAAAAAACTGCCCCATTACACACACTGTAAATGTGCACGTGTGCTACTTGAGTGACGATCTGGTACGCACCCTGTTGCATTATACATCTGCTGATGGCTCCGCATCTCCTGCTGATCCTGGAAAAAATAAAAGCAGAGTTGCAATCTGTTTTTCAAGGAGAATACATACACCCTCAATCCTCCAGACTACCCCCAGACCTGTCTGTCTGTCTGTCTCCTCCAGGATGGAGAATCCGGTTTGTTCCTGTTTCTCTCTCGCCCTCCTCCTCTTCCAGTCTTTCTCTTTAGCTCTCTTTCTTACTTCCAATCACTAACTCTCCTTCTCTTCCTCGCTCTGACCCTGTGTGCTGATAATGACAGTCTCTGGTTGGATGATGCCCCTGGCACTAGACATGTGTCCCAGAGGAAAATGGACACACACTGTGTAGAAAGTCGGCATCTTGGGACACACCCAGGTAGAGATGGTTTATTCTTAGGGTAACAGAAACTGTTACGAAGAAAACAAGTGAGCCTGGTTTGCTGGAATTCATATGTTCAACGTTTACAATGGACACATGACACAAATATATCATTTTATAGTCTGAGAGTAACGCAATTTCAATCCTCTATATGTATGTACATGTGGCACAATTGACAATAAAGCAGACTTTGACTTTGATTTTAAACTATATGCTTGTTATACATACCGTTCAAAATTTTAGGGTCACTTATTCATTCCTTAGAAAACAATCAGAACAATAATGTGATGATGAGAATTATGTTGCGACTAAAGAAAACTAAAACAAAACTATGTTATTAGTGTCTTCAAAGTAGCAACTATTTGCCTTCAATTTGCAGAATTGGCAGTTTACCAGCCAGTTTCTTCAGGTTTCACCATGAGATGCTTTTTGAACATGTGTTGAAGTTAAATAAAACCATTAAATAATAATATATAATATATATAATATAATATTTTTGTGTAAAAATATACAGCCACAGCAAAAATTAAAAGACCACACCAAATGTTCATTTAATCATGATTTCTAGATGTCTATGACTGTTGAATTTCAACAAAATCAAACCTCAGGAGTGACATAAAGTCATCCAACAGCAATGTGAAAGACTGACAGCATGACAAGACACATGAAAACTATGCTAAAAATTGAGGTTATCACATAAAATTTATTTTGAACTTTTCCTAAATACATGTACAAATACTGTATTACTGTTGTATTAAGTGAATATGAATTTTTGCAGTATTTGAGGTCTGAAAAAATACAGAGCATCTTTTCCGATATTTTGACCTGTTTCTTCAGTTCTTATTTTCTGCAAAGAAATGCAAATAGAAACAATATTTTTATTTGAAATTTGGTAGAAGTATTGTTAGTAGTTCACAGAATAAAATAAAAAGGATCATTAAATAGTAAAAAGTAAAGTGAAAAACTGAAAATAAATTTAAAATGGTCTCTTCATTTTTTCGTAATGCTTTTAGAGCAAATGTTCACAAAATACATATTAGTCAAGTGACCCTAAATTGAACAGTATAGTGTAAATATATATATATGGCATGTTATATATTAGTATTAAACTTACCCTATATCACATCCTGAAGATGCTTGATTGGTTGAATCAATTTTAACTTGAATCATCAATTTTCTGATCATTGCTTGGTTCACATAATTCTGGGTAAACCCGTTTATGATGATGATGATGTGTCTGTGTGTAGTTGCTGATAGATCAGAGAGCACTGCATCCCATTTAACCCTATTAACAGATGTTCCCACACCAGAGACATGCTGGTTTCCTGCCAGTTTTCTCCTTTCTGCCACTTCCCCTCTCTCTGTTTTATGAGTTTACCAGTAAAACCGTGTGAGGATGCAGCATTCAGGAATATTAATCCCTGTAGAGGATTCACTCTGCAGTATTCTTGAATTCATTTACTAATCATGTCACTATAATATATAGGTATACAAGTAGTCAAAAGGTAATTGCAACCCACAGTGTGACTCATACCTTCACTTCATATCTTACTGCACTTCATTTGATGTCTCCTCCCTTCCTGCCCTGTGGGCCTTTGTGTGCCCTCTGTTCCATTGCTCATAGGTTGAGGGTCAAATTAAGGACGATTTAGTCTTTGAACTATCCCTGCTTTATAGTTTGTACCCCTATTCTGACACTGCCTTTAATTGGTTAGAACTAGGGGTGTAACGGTTCTCGGTAAAAAATTGAACTGCACGGTTCTCCAACGGTTCGGCGTTGGACCGCGTCTCATCTTAAATCTGACGACGCATTTATAATATGGCATATATAATAATATACACATTTAATACCACAAATCAAATAACGTAGACACATTTCAATAGGATTGACGTATGCCGTAATATGATCAGTCATTTATGCTGTCATCACCCGGGTGCTGTGAGCGCGCGAGTGCAGGTGAGACCACCTGAACAGCACATGTTGCTGTTTAACTACACTCATTCAAGCCTTGCCAATTTAAACATTTAAGTGCAAGATGATGCAGAAGAAAACTCGCTTGCGCGCTGTGAGAAGATCGAAGCGCGCATTAGGAAAGTCTCGCGTGCGCATGGCGCACATTTTGAGTTGTCTTTGAAGCGTTTAAACGGACAGATTCACACACGAAGTAGGTCAACGTGCCCCTCTTGTCGAGTATCTTAACAAACATAGTAGGTTATGTCTTAAGTGAACGGACGAAACAGACGAAAAACACCACATGTGTACAGTATCAGTGTACTGCATCTGTTACATTCCTCTTAAAGCGACAGCAGCATATTCCTGCTGTATGTTAAAAGTCAAGGAAATCACTCACTGCTTGTGAATCAATAGCTTCTGTAACTTCAATTATGATCCATCTTTATTTAATTTGTACATATGCAATGTTATGTTTTATTTGATTACTTTAATCCATTTCTATACCTTAAAAGGTATATATACAGTATCTTGTTTTATTTTCTGCTTTGCTCTGTTGTTTTATTGGTGCTGTTAATTGTAGCTTGATTATTTGTTCTTATTTTTATTTGTCAGTAGTCCCTTTTCCCTGAACACAGCACAAACCGTAGCATCAACATCTTAATACCCAAAGCAACATTAATCATTAAATTTCTTCACATCTATACAGACTTCTTGTGTTGAGCAATGCTAACACTATAGCCTTAGTACCGAGGGTTGCCTCATACCCTTGTTTAAAAAGGACCAACGATTACTTTTAATAGTCACTCAGATGGGTTGGTTTGAAGTTGTGTTAAGTTCAGTTTTAATGTCATGTTCCATTCTAATCTAATCATCTAATCAAAGCAGATTGTGCTCATTCACTATAATTTCCTTTCTGTCTCATTCAGCTTTATCAATGCTGTTTAAGCTTTGGTGGTTGCACTCAAAAAATAAACATGCAATGCAACGCAAGTGTAAAAACTGTACAAGCCATTAAAAATGTAGGCTACATATAGCACATACAGTATCTGTTAATAAGACTTTTTAACCTGAACCAGTGTCATGGTCATCCTTAAGTTTTAAAGAGCCGTGCACCTGGACATTGCATTTTCCCTGAGAGATGCACTCTCTATACTATTGGACTGTACTAATATACTATAGGATCTAATTTTAGGTCAGACAGACTTGATAAGCAAGAACATAGTGTTCTTGCATGCATGCTCTCAAACACTGTATCCTTATTAAATCAGTATACTTGTAAAATAATAATATACATAGTAGTATTAAGAACAGCATGCCTACAGTAGCTGTGCATTTGAGGATACACTGGGGAAATGAAAAAAAAAATGCAGTTCACGCCTCGCTAGGTTCTGCATGACACGCGCATGCCCGTGGGCATCACCAGCCTGCCCGCGTGCACAGCAGATGCTGAGAAAAAGATCGCGTCTTCAGGAGCCACAACACGCGTACATTAAGTTCGATATGTAGATGTCACATTCGCATTTGGATGCACGCAAAATACGCAGGATATACACGTTCAAACATTCGGGGAAAATGCGACTCTTCTACTCTCTAGGAGGGGCTGGGAGAGAGGGTGCGTGAGATCCAGTCTAAACTAGTTTTGTACAATACGATTGGAATGCGACCCATACAAATCGAGGCGATTTCTTTTTGGGCATCAGTCACGCATTAAGGCATCGTAAAGACATTTAAAGCTCGATAATGTCGTAATACGAAAAATGACCTTTAGCAGGTGCGTTGAATGTTTGTTGCATGTAAAGTTAATGATAAAATAAAACGTTCCTCGTGTGATATGGGAGAGGTATACATGTAAAACATCCCACAATTCGCGTTCCCCTGCATGCATTATTACTGTGGCATAGCCTATTGTTTAAACCATAAGAAAATAATAGAAAGAAACACAAAGGTCACAAGAAAAAAGGTGTGCTGTTTGAACTTAAATCGTCCGTAGTAACAGTGCAGCATATGTGTGTCACTCACACACTCAAAAAAGAAGCAATCAGCTGCACGTCGGTAAATGCAGACGGCAGAGAACGAACCTCTGACATCCGATCCAAGCATCAATATATGCACGCGCATCTTGTAAAATGTGTCAGACGGCCGTCACATACGGCGTTATGTGCTCACTAATGTTGCGCAGCTTTGTCTCATGCGGGAAAGCCGAGGCGTTTTATGACGTTGTCATCTACAAGAATATGCGGAGCTCGTGGCGAGACCTCGTGTGTTCCAAAGGCATCATAATCATATGAAGCCATCGGTTTACCCCGTTTCCGTACCCCTCCCCCAAAATACGCATATGAGGAATTTCGCCGGTGTGCTGACGGATGAAAAAAATACTGTTTTAAAAAGACAGACACTCTAGGGTGTTTCTTTTGTATTCTCGCCTCCCACCACTGTCATGTGACGCGGTGCTGCATCCAATCAGCGAGATGCAGAGAACGCCCACACCCTAGAATCTGAATGCGGGGTTTGGCGCATTATAAATACACCGTGATGCACCGGCAAGTCTTGGTCGCGGGGAAGCTCCGGGTTGCAGCAGTACATCAGTCTTTTTTCTTTCCATAACAAAGAAAACCATCATCCATCTTTTCCTTTTTTTCTCCCCAATTCCAGTTAATTTCAGGCCAGTTGCATGCATTGTTCGTCTCCCAAAATGGTTTGCGAGACAAAAATCGTTGCAGACGATCATGAGGCCATACCTGGGACCAAAAAAGATTCAATTATAGTTTCCTCCTCGCAAATGTGGACGTCCTCTTCTTCGCCTTCTCACAGTGCGCGCGAGAGTAAGGTGGAAAAACGGAACCAGGTTATTCGTGAATTTGAACGCTCAGACCATGAGATGGTGCGCCGGATCTTCAACGAGGGAATCATGGAGCGGATACCCAATTCGGCATTTCGGGGTATAAAACAGCAAACTCTAACCCAGTGTATCTATGCTCTCCTCACAGGTAGGTGGCAAAATTAAAGGTGTACGATGAGAGTAACGGTTTTCGTATTATTCATCTGTACCTCATTTAAAGTCACTGCGCATTTGAAATTAAACTCTGAACTGAAGTACATATATAACAATGAATTAATTTAATTAAAATCAAAGGAATCCTACCTAATTGGCCAACATAGAATCCCACCAATCCAACTACCTGAAAAAATGTTTTGCTTATAATGGTAACAGTTTTTCTTCGTACGTAATCTTTAAACAATTGACGCATTTTGCTAAAAAAAATCCCAGTAAATATGAAAAAAGAAGGCACAAATACAGCAGCAGTTTAGAGCATGCGGCATGCATTGCCGGTGAATGCGTGTGTGCGCGCGAGCCGAATGAATGAATGAATCCCGCGCGAGAGCACCAATGGCGCTGCGTTTCCTACATACGCCTCATGTGCACGAAAACTGTTGAATTCAGCTCGCATGTTGTGTTTTTTAACTGTTTGAGTCAACACTTAAAGTTTATCTAAAATATGATATTATTTCATGTTTTTATTTCTATGTTTACTAATGATGTTTTCAACCACAGGCTGTAACTGCTTTATGATCCGGCCAGACAGCAACCCATTTTACATTTGTGACACTGACAAAGTCGTCCAGTTACTACGGACCATTACAGAGCACGCAGCATCACTGTACTTTAAGAACACGACAATGATTCTTTGAAATAAGTTAAACTACCCATATAGACCAATTTTTAGTTTGCTTCGGTGACTTTAAATAAGCGCTGTAAAGACTCGCTGTAGGTATCTATGTTGACAGTAACAGTGCACATCGTGTAGTGGTAGCAGAATGTGTAGCTAGCGTGAAACATGCAATGAAGCGAGACAAGTGTGTTCTCAAGGGCGCCCTCTAGTGTCATTACGCGCACACTTGATGTCCATGGTTTTAGCTACAGCTATGCGGACACCATTATTATTATTCTGAAACGTTCAGGAGGTATAAAAAGGGCTATATTACTTTGAAAGGGTTGTTTTACAGGACACACGGTTAAATCAGTCGTTTTTCCATTACGCATTACATCCCATTGGCCTGGTCGGGGTCGTATTGTTCTGCACACTGCTACTCTGAATACATGTATGTTTGTCTCTCCTCTGCCAAAAATCAAACATTTGATTCTTTTTTCTGACAGGTGTCGTTTATTTTTCTTCCATTTCTCCATAGTAATGTGCTATGTTATGACCAAATCCTTCACACTGACCTTCTGCATGCCCTTTATTCTCATGGGAGCACGTTATTACTACAGCAGAAAAGTCATTCTCAACTACCTGGACTGCGCTCTGCACACCGACATGGCTGACATTGAGGCATATTACATGAAACCAACAGGTGAGGGTTTTTACACATACACACACACACACGCTTTTAAAAGTTTAGTTCACCCAAAAATAAGTCTGCCATTACTTATTAACCTCACGTTATTACGAACCTGTATGATTTTCCTTGTTCTGTGAAAATACAAAGCATGTTAGGGACACTGTTAATTTTCATTGCATATTTTTTCTATAAAAGTCACGAGGAGAGTAAATGAGAGAAATTTCTTTTTTGGGTATTCTATCCTGTAAACGAAGGATTGTTAAACACCACAAGATTTTGTAATCATTTCATGTCACTGTAACAAGTCATACATTTAGTATTTAATACAAATTTCTTTATACTATAATATTAACATGTAAATGTATAGTAATCTAAAAAGCTATATATAGTAAATTCAGATATATTGGGGTTCATGTCAAAAAGTTTCCCATCTACATACCGAGTTGCACACATTTGTCATCCAAAATAAATAAATGTGCCAAAAAACACAAGTGAAGGATTAATATAGCAACTATATTTTACCTCGAGAGAGAACACGTTCAATGTATGCAATTCTGACACCAGCCTTCTTAGACATTTATCATTTAGTCCCAGCATCAGCATCTGTATTACTGGGGTTAAATGCTGCACTCTTATAGGGCAGGAGGGATTAAATAGCTGATGTGCAGATTTTTAGTGCTGAAGACTCATAAAATATGCAGAAAGTCTTTCTCAGTTCTGCTTTGGATAACTGTCCAGAGTCACATGGCCCTATTGATTACCTGCTCGAAAAAATGCTGATACACTGAAACTGTATTGCGGCAACCTCAGAATTACAACCATCATTTTTGATCCCTGTCACCCACACAATAATAAAAATACTTCTGTCCTAATTGTGAGCACAAGCATTTCCAGTTTAGTGACAAACTGCATTTTTTATTACTCCGAGGAGAAGGAAATGCTTGCCAAAGCAGGTCCTTGCAGTTCACATCCTTGATTGATTAACTTTGGCCTGAGCATATATGCCCCGATTGAAATATTCCACTGCAAATAAGATTCCATTAGTCAAGGCTTAGATGGAACACCTTCAGAGACACTCGCCATTGATTGAAGGATGTCAAGAAATGATTTTAGACATGAAAAACAAGTAAATAAAAAAGCAGGTTGCCTTTTATGCGGTAACAAATGCTATAACACAACACGTCACATATGCATAGAAGCACTAGAGAGCACACACACAAAATAGCTCCCCATAGCTACAGACCACTCATGGTGTGTGAAGCCTATTAGATATTAGTATGTAAAGCAAGTTATAGATCAAGTATTAGCGTGGCTTTAAATACGACTGATGTCTAAAAGGAAGTACAGTTAAATATGTGATAAACTGACCTATCCAAATGAAGAAAAGACACAAGTCTGAACCAGTGATGACTTTTAATTATTTGCTATGAGTTTAATTTTCGAGGAAGGGCTTAGAATAGACTCTGTGCCCAAAATACCTACAACCTAATATATGAGGGTACTTATAATCACTGCATTAGTAGGTTCTTTTAGTCAAACATTGGTCGTCAGAATCACGCTGCCCAGAATTTCTGCGCGTCTGCAACGTACAGGCGTCTTATTGAGTCCAGCTGAAAGAGAGGATTGAAGACTTGGGTTAGGAAATGGGGGAAGGTGTGAATCAAAGCCCCGCTGTGAGTATGTATGGTAGTTTTGTGTAGTGGCAGCATGCAGACAAAGAATTCTCCCAAGGGATTTTCTCTCTTGCTATGCTAATGCGATATCCAGCATCTCTAAGGAGGGAATGTTAGACAAATATGTGGGCTAGCGGTCAGGGTGAGATGGATGCTTCTTTAATGCATTATTCGTCTATACTGACTGGCTTTTATAATACTATAATACTCGGTAACATACAGAATTCTAATGCATGTAGGCTATACACAATTTAAAGTCTTTTTTGATGTTAAAATTGCATATACATTTTTTAACGATGAAATGTATTTCTGCGTAAAAGTGAATTTACAGCATATGCGGCTATCATTGCTACTAGAAAATGTACTCATCATACAGCTGGGGTTGGGGTTATGCAAATGTATTGGTGTTCAACATCAAACCTAATGGGGGTGAAGCAGAACGTCCAGCCCTGCAGTGATTAATAGTCCTTAGCCCTGGAGCTCACGCTTTCATGACAGGACACTCACTGCAACATGACACAAAGAATAAATGACATTCACAATAAATTAGATTATGACATCACAATTGCACTTTTTCCAAAATCAAATGCAAGTCATTTAAGCATTTTCAAGGTACAGTACACCATTTGTGAAAAAAATGACACTCCTGGTTATATATAGCTTTTTATTGGATATTTTGAGAAATGTTTTAGTGGTTTGTGTCCATAAAAAGGAAGTCAATAGGGGGAAATGTTGTTTTTAGATTACCAACATTCTTCAAAATATCTTCTGTGTTCTGCAGAAGAAAAAAAGTAATACAGGTTTAGAATAACATGAGAGTAAATCAAGGAATGCCAAAGAAATCAATGGATTGTTTTACAACGAAGGAATTTAGAATATAAGACAAATTGATTTCAGTAGGTCTAGGACTGAATGGATTTAACGAGGTTAAAAAGGCTCTACATCATTAATCCAGAGGAGAATATCATCTGCAGAGTGTATAAACGCTTTCTTGCTTTAAGACAAATTGAATTTCTTTTTAAATCCGGCAGGTTCATGTTTCTGGGTGGCAGTTCTGCAAGGCCAAGTGGTGGGCATCGTGGCAGCTCAAGGCCGAGAAGAAGACAACACAGTGGAACTCCGTCGCATGTCTGTGGACTCTCGCTTCCGTGGAAAAGGCATCGCCAAAGCTCTGGGTCGACGCGTTCTAGAATTTGCCATGTTAAACAACTACTCGGCCGTGGTTCTGGGAACGACGGCAGTCAAGATGGCCGCCCACAAGCTGTATGAGTCATTGGGTTTCCGGCGAGTGGGAGAGACTGAGGACTACACGCTGCCAGGGATGACCCGCTCACCGCTGGAGAGGCTCTTCTTCCAGATTCGCTACAGCCGGTACAGATTACAGCTTCACGAAGAGTGAGAGACAGAAAGTTAACATAAATGTGAAAGATAGAATATAAACAACGCCGCCGGCAATGACCCTGAACCATCCGCTGACCTGGTCCTTTTCTACCTATTTATTTATGTTGTTTTCCAACAATTTTATTTTTTTATGCTCATTTTTAATGGATGTTTCATTCCTTTTATCACACTAAAAATGTCTCTTTTCATGTTCATCTTTACACCCTAAAACACCATATCCAAGTCCAGTAATGTTGTTTGGATCAAAATACGTTTCTTCAGTGAACTTTCTTTAAAACACGAAAATCAAACGAGACATCTTATTTCTGCCTCTGACGCTTTTCCAAGCCATCTTAAGAGCCAATCCATAAAGTAGCAAATATCACTTCAAAACAGTTCATGAAGTAGTGGACGTAGGGACTGGAGGTAGAAAAGTTTGATCCACCTTTTCTGAGGAAATACCGAAGAACGTGTCTGAACCATCAAACAGCAGCAGTCTGGTAGGAACTGTAAGTCTGTCCGAAGCACAGCATGTCTTTTCTAACTGTCTGTGCTCCCCTTGTGTCTATCAGTCACAACTTTGTAGCATAGTCTTTGTTTCCATGTTGGTCGAGCATGTTCTTTGTGTTGAGCTCGAGCAGCAACCTTCCGGTCTCTCTCGTGAAACCAACACGGAAGTGACTTAAACTGCAATTCATTGACTGGCCGCTAGAGACTGGCTCCAAAACAGAGCAGAATCTCATTGAGCCCCATGTTAAAATGCCCAACTTTATAGCAGAAAAAAACATGTTTACAGCCTGGTACAAAAATGATTTTGGTCTATATAGCTAATTTTGCCTTCATGACAACTGTGATGGGGGTGAATTTTTTTATAACTCATCCGTTTAAATTATATTAAGCCTTAACATTCTGCTTAATTAAGGGCGTGGCCACTTGAGTGACAAGTGGTTTCATCAACCAGGCACCTCAGCTCCACCCACATCCCGCCTTTTTTATTATCCGGGAGTGACGTGCTGCCAAGATGGCGACAACAGGCTCCGCCCACTTTAGGCTTCAAAATTGCTATTCACAAACCCACTGTTGACGTCGAGGACACTACGTCCATGTTTTATACAGTCTATGGTTGAGCTACAGTACCAACATTAAAAAAATCTGTAAGTTATTTCATGGTAAATATAAAAGAAAATCTTTCATTTGCAGTGAATTTAAGCTTACAGATATAATTACTGTTAAAAATCGAAATTAACCTGAAATATGATTATAAGTATGTGAATGTACACTCATTTCCTATGCATTCAAATTCATAAATCAGAATTTTAACACACTCCAATTTGTGTACTGGGGTTAAATAAAGCTTTAAAAAGTACTTAATTAAACTTATGTATACTTTGCGGATAGCGTCACCATTTAGGGTTAAAATCTGAATTGTCGTAATGCTTTAATGCAATATTCAAAATATGATGATCAAAATTAGAATAAAATGCGAACAGGTATGAAGCGTATTTAAAATGATCTTGGGCGACATAACAGAAGCAATATGATGGAACATAAATTCAACTGAGCACAAATCTAAATTTGGATAAATGTTCAAATCAAACTGTATGAGTATACAATATATGACTTTATATCCTGCAACTATTCAATATGTATATGAAAAACGTTTTAATACATATATACACAACATACCCATAATCTCTCTCCGTCTCCATCTTCCTATTATAGTACCAGCAGAGTAAGAGATACAAACCACAATGAGCCTCATCTGTGACATACTGTTGTATAAAGTAAAAAAAACTAAATGTGATAAGAAATATATATACAAAGAAGTAACATGTAGTGCAAAAAAAACATGAACCTCACCAGTTTTCCTTGACTTGACTTTAACCCCACCCCCATCCAAAAATCTGACTGCAACCCTGGGCCAGACCCCTCCCTCCCTTACGTCCCCACCCTTTAACCCAAGCCCCCTTTCTGCATGCCCCACTTTTTGCACTGCCTTTTTCGTCCGAGCTTGTACTACCCCATACTTCCCTCGGTGATGTCACAGTAGCAGTGTGGAGATTATGGGCGTGTCTTAGAATGTGACGTGGGCGGGGTCAACCAAATAATAGGATTACCCACCAGTTTGCTGCTTCAATGACATCACAGTTGCCAACAGTAGAATGCAAGAGCAATGCAAGTGTGTGGCATGCCTTTGTACCTGGTTTGTGCGTACAGTGCCTGCCCTGGAAAATAACTAAACTATATTTAAAACTATGTAAAACAAGCTTCTTTTTTTAAACGGAACATATACCAAACGTGTGTGCTTCATTGTTCAAAGAAGTTGTTGTTGCATGAAACGTCTTTGAAGGAAAATGAGCAAGAAAACACTATCTTTCACATGGCAAGTCTTAAAAGTGGAACTGTTACTTTTATTTCATTTAAGTTTATTCTAAAATACTTGATTGTTCTGTCGTTTTAGAATATGGTGAGATGTCCTTTTCTAGAGTAAGAAGCCCATGTTTGTATTAACCAATGATAGAATGCACTGTTTTGATAAAGGATTAGCCGAGGAAGGACATTCCTAAATTAGCCATGTGGGTTGACAATGAATAAGGCACCAAAACAGCAATTTCAGACACTTTAAAGACACAGATTTGCCAGTCGAACTAGACAAACTAGCATTCACCTGTCTCCCTTAAAACAGACCACATGATAAATGTTCAGTGAAACTGCATTTGAGTGGAAATTGAGTGGAAAGGTTGGGCTGATAAAAAAATGAAGTGAAGTGATGTTGTTCACACCATCAGTATGAACGTTGCCTGCGTAAGCATAAAGCTAATAAGCAACAGATTCCACATATCTGAGATATTTACTATGTAAGGTTTTCAGAATCATTTGTGTGCTGTTCTGTTACAAAGTATTGCATGAAAATATGAATGCGGAAATCATCTCATACTCTATAGCCTAACCCTATCAGGTACAGTATACATTTGGAATGAATTAATTCAAGGTTCATATTGACAGAAAACCACACAAATGGTATTTATCGCTCATTAGTCTTAATAGGATCAACCACAGTCCTGGCAGATGTGAATGTACACGGAAATCAGTAATGTATTACGTTTTTCAAAGATCCAGATTTGAACGGTGATGTATTTTGGACCTTTTGCCGCGAGTGTTATTCTGCTGTAAGGCAAATGCCTTGACTTTAAAAGCGTATTATTCTGAATGCAGTTAGCATGGGGTTGGGAATTTCCAGTATAAGGTGCATGTATTGTTACCAGAGCCTTACTGTAATGCTAAAATTGCAAGCAAGTGCAAGAACACTGATCACTGCTCGGGTTAACTAAATCTGTTGACCAGCCCTGATCATGCCACTAGTTTTGCACACGCTAAGACTTTTGCACACGCTAAAGGCTCAACTAAATAGGATGTACGTGTGCAGTTTGTGCGAAGGACGCTGGGTGAAGGGTTTAGATCGATACCTCAGAAGCAACCGAAACAGTCAAAGGTCTCATTAGATAACAAACGGCTGCTGAATGTTTCTGCAATTTGTATGCTGAAAGTTTTCAAGTGATCGAGACTGTTCTGACGGAAGTATAATAAAACTGGGGTTTTACCCATGAGGAAGCAAAGTGCAGTTTTTGTATATACATTTCTAGGGTGTGGGTTAAAGAGAAAGGTTGAAAGTTCTCAATGATTAATTTACCTCGGATAGCTGCTACATGAATGGAGGGGTGGAGATGGGAAGATGCACAATGCCAGATATTGTCTTGTGTCATCACGGTGACTCTGTATGTGATAGTGTGGAGTAGCTCTCCCTTCATATTTCTAATTGAAAGCACTTGCAGCATATTTGAGTAATTGTTTTATTGGTTATTTTGTTATTTTTTTGGCTAAGGGTGTCCCGTATGCTTATGATCCATTATAATGTATTAATATTATTTTAGTAGAGTTACATTTGCCAAAGTTGAGCTGTTTGCTGTATTTCATTCTTTTGCTCTTCGATTTTGAAATGTACAGTCGTTGCAATGACTCCATATTTGTAGGACAGATTTGGAAATCAAGCCCACGTGCCATTTAATTAAGCAATAATGCAAAGTATCACAGTTGAAAAATAACATGATCCATGAGATATAAAAAAACCTGGACTTAAAAGTGTTCAAATGATGCAAAGATGTTCAATCCCTCATACTTTACTGGTGACAGTCACAATTATGTTATTAGTATTGGCACAGCAACATCAACGCAGGCAAGCCAAGGTGTGAATGTGAATTTTGTTTGTATATTCTTATTATTTTATATGTCATTGTTTCTAATTACAACTAACATGTTTAACATGTTGCATCTTTAAGACGAATTCTTCAGTTTACTGTGGCCTGTTGTGTTGTACTGATCCAAAGCCCATAAAAGCGAACACGTTTGACCGAGTGATGTAAAGGACCTCTGAAAGTTACGCCGAGCTCTGACGCGTTATTGGTCAATCTCAATTCCACAGGACTCAAACAGTCTGCTTCAGTGATCGAAACCAGAATCAACTCCACCGATTTCCCAAATGGCGCAACACGCACAGGTTCATATGAAGCTTTTATGATTTTATGGAAAATAAAGAACAATTAACCTTTTTTATTAACATTTTAATATGTGTAAAGTGTAATTTACTGTAAATAGCATCTGGGGACATTTTGTGATCATTTTGTATCAAAAACTATATAAAGATAATGATTTTAAGATCTTTACAAAAACGGAAAAAAAAACGACACTCTTTGGGAAACAACTGCAAACTGAGTTTCCAATATCTATAATCAACTCACATTTGTGCCAATTAGAGCAAAGCAACTTTCAGAGTCCCTGCCATCCTCTCAGCACTGAGTTTATAAGGGGGCATCCGAACTGTAGGTGAATGTCTGTTACGGGTAAATCCCTGGGAAATGTATGGCACTTATGAGGTAATTTTACAAGATTGCTGTAATACTTCTTTGTTTCAGTCCACATGTTTACAAGGTGTAAGTTGGCATTATTTGTTCCTATCATGTCAGCATGCCGAACAGTTTCAGTCATTGGCTGCTTGTAACTGTAGAGACAAACCCACCCAAAGCACAGCAGGGAAATGATATGCAGCCCTACATAGGAGTGGGGTCAGTTGCCACAATTGGGGGTGTGTCTAGTGTAGGGGTGGGTGTGGCATAACAATAAAGAGTGGGTGTAAAGAGGTTTGAGGTTTTCAGCGTGGCAAATCTGACCTTGCTTTACCTGTTTGGTTGCAGTGATCACCTGATGGTTCTTTGAGTCTGAAATCATTGTACAGCCTTGATTTATTTTAATTTTCTTGAAGGTTTTGTTGATTGTTTTTAACTGCTGTTTACTTGCCCCCCTTTTTCTCTTTTCCTTTCATTTCCTTAATACACAGGAACTTTGTAAAGATGTAAAGAGAAGTTTTCCTGATTTATGGAAGAAAGGGATGTAAATACTGTATTAATTAAAGGTGCGATGCATAAAGCTTGTACACATTTGTCTGGGCAAGTTTTGAAAGCAACAAGATACCTACACACACCAAGGGCCAGATGTATCAAACAGGGCAAAATAGCACGAGAGCGCAACTTCAAAAAAGCGCATACGAGACTGGAGATTTCTGTGGGTGATTTACTAGAAAGGCGCACATTAAAAAACACAGGCACAAAATCTCATAATGGCCATCTAGTAAGAGCCAAATTAGCGCAGGGTTTAAGACATGCTTAGTTGGCCGCTAAATAAAGCCGCAAGTACCAGTACAATGACGAGCACAAACCTTAGTAAATTCCGTTGCGTGATTCATTTAAATACAGCTATTTTCGCCTTTTCAGCACTAATTTTCACAACGTGTCTTTAGTAAATACAGACAGTATTTTTTATGCCAAAAGAGCCGTTTGCTCTGCAGTAAACTGTTAGTAAATCTGGCCTCAAGTTACACAAATTTTGCATGTTAATTAAATTAATTAAATGTTAAATATTAACATGCTTTAACATGCGTTTATGTCACACTATTTAACACATTGTGTGTTGATTTTGTGTAAAATAAATGAAATATCATAAAGATGTGTTCAGTTAAGGACAACACAAGTGTGTTTGATGTGTTGTTTTAACACAACTGTTTTAGTGTACTTTTGAAATGTTTAAAGGCCTACTCTACCCAAAAATGAAAACTCTGTCATCATTTACTCACCCTCAAGTTGTTCCAGACCTGTATAAATGTCTTTGTTCTGCTAAACACAAAGGGGGATATTTTGAAGAATGTTAGCAATTTTCAGTTCTGGGACATCATTGACTACCATAGTAGGAAAAATTTAAATGGAAGTCAAAGGTGCCCCACAACTGTTTGCTTTCCTAAATTCTTCAAAATGTCTAATTTTGTATTAAACAGAACAAAAAAACATACAATATTGTTTCTACTATGGTAGTGAATGATGTCCCAGAACTGAAAATAGCTAACGTTGTTCCAAAATATCTTTCTTTGTGTTCAACAGAACAAAGAAATGTATACAGGTTTGGAAAAACTTGAGGGTGAATAAATGGTGATAGAATTTTCATTTTTGGGTGAACTGTCCCTTTAAATACTGTGTTGTCAAAGTTGACAAGCACTTTTTAATACTTTTATTCGTTACATTTTTTTGCAAAACCCAGTGACAAGCGTGACTAATAATAATGATTTATTATTATTTTTTAAATCACGAAATATGGAGATACATGGCTCTCACTAAATCCTTGGTGTTTCGAGTCTGTCGTCATCATGCGGCCTTGTTTTTTTGGCAAGATCAAGGAGGAGCATGGGTAATTTACATGGTTAGGTTAGTGTAAGGGTTTAGTAAGACACGAAACACCAAGGATTTAGTCAAAACCAACAAGCCACGCTCACGGATCTGACTCGAAACACCAAGGATTTAGTGAGAGCCGTTTCAGAAGGACAGCAGCGATATATCTAGAGCCACCAAATGATTAATTGCATCCAGACTAAAAACTTGTGTTTATATAAAGTATGTCTGTTTACTGTGCACATTAACTCTGTATTTATAAACGCGTACACATGTATACATATCTGGAAAATATTACATGTATGTGTATGTTAATGTTTCTATAAATACGAAATTACTATGCACAGCACACACACATATTATCTAAACACATTTTTTTATTCTGGATGTAATTAATCGTCATTAATCGTTTGACAGCCCTAATATACACATTATATTCTTTAAAAAAATGCAAACGCATAACTAACAATACCTAACACATTCCATAGCAAAATCCTCTCCTAACCAAATCTCAGTGATAGGATAATTGCTCCAAACAAAGCATTAGTAATGAATATGTGTGAAGAAACACCATGATGCAGTCGGGTAAATGTGGGAGGTTCATGAATATGTGTGTCAGACCGTTAAGAACAGGCTTTCAGGGATATCATGACATTATTACAGCCATCTCAGCCTCTAAAAATACAACAGCAACAATGGAACAATTTTTAAAGGTGTGTACTTGTGTTAATAGGAAGCATTCTGTGGGGTCATCACAGCACAGACACAAAATCGGGCCATCGTGTTTACCAGAGAGATGCTAGGCTGTCTACACACACAAGTAATGCAAGGACAGTGGACTGCAGCTGCTAAATTAGGAATTGGAAGAGATAAGATTAACAGGTTTCAAATGGAGTGAGTAAGACTCACTTAATAAGGACCGAGTTTATTCAAATTCATCAGGAGACAGAGGTTCCATTACATTGGCTGAGAGACAGATAGCAGTGACACAAGCTCGTGCTTCAGTAATACATTTGAAATTACGCCCATCGGTATATTAAACATCTGAGAACCACATTGAACTCGTAAATCATACTTGTCTACTGAATAAATAGAAATACGGTATAAAGTGAACAGTTTAGCCAATATAAGGGTGTAAAGAAAAAAAAACATTACAGATTTAAGGGAACTCTAAGTGATACTACAGTGTGAGGAACCGTATAATCCAACAGTGCAACAATAAAGGATAAAAAGGAATCAGCGGAAGATAAAGAAGCCCCCAAAAATGGAACTGGTTCGATCCAGATCGCTCCGGATACGTCAACGGGAAGAATAAGGAGCTGCAGCTGCTCGGTTACCATAGCGATGGGATGGCGAAGAAGAGCAAGAGACTCGGGGAGAAGTAGCTGCAGTGGTTCACAAGAGGTTCATCTCACACATTGAGCCCCATGACTGTCCTGTAGACACCGAGACTTTAAGGGGCACCTGAACAAAGAGAGAACTAACCTGTGATAATGATCATTATATCCCCTACATCCCCTGACCTACATCTACTGCCTCATTCGGCCTTACTGTAATGCAAGCCAGGCTTAAAATGGGGAGGCTGACAGGAAATGCAATTAGGTTACCAGTAAAACATTGTGACAGTGAATAGCTTTCGTGTACAGTGAACAGATCTGTTTGATAGCCTTTCTGATATGATTAAGGCTTCTATTGGCAATCGGAATGTGTCTGAGATTTTTCAGATGACTGAATTTTATGTGCTGAGCTAAAAAAAATTGTAATTTACATGAAGCGTGGGTGCTCACTTACGGAGAGACTCACTCCTAAACTTTCGATGTGCTGAAGGGATTCCATGGTCTTCTTAACCAATACTGTTCAACATATTATAATACATATATGAAAAACACATTTTATTTTATTTTGACACTGGTCTACAACAAGAATCAAGATATATGACTTCAATATTCTTATAACAGAGGGACCCCCTCACCAGCAAACTCATTGACTTGTGCGATCTCCACTTCAAACAGCAGCTCATCGTGGATCTGAGCCACCAACCTGAAAACAACAGAACTATCAATCCAACACAGAGCTATAACCGGGTCATGACCACCAATCCATGATGTATATAGATTCAGGAGTGTAATCGCATTATTACATTAGATGTTTCGGTAAAAGGCTCTACATTCTCTGCATTCTATCTTAATAGTTAAAGAAAGGAATTGTGGGAAAAAGAGGGGAGGGGTGCATTGCTCTTAACAAAGATAAATGTCTGTAATATAAACAGGGGAAGTGATTCACACAGATAAGCTGAGGGAAGAGACACATAGAAAAGCATTAAAGTCAAAATGACCACCTTGCAGTGTAAGAGGTGGAAGACACTTGGGAACAGATTTTGATCATGGCCATTTTGGCAAGATCTGCAGCTGAGCCTGAAGGTCACAAAACACAACATACAGTATTAGTATCATATGGCACTTTTCCACTGCATGGTACCGTCAGGTTTAGTATGACTCGGCTCGGTACAGCTCACTTCACTTTGTCTCACTTTGCTTTTCCACAGCAGTTTAGTAGCGTTTCAAAGTGGGTGGGGATGATAAACTTATCGTCATGGTTGCGCCACCTCTACTGCCTTAGCATCATTATGAACGCGACATAAACGCACGCACAACACAGGAGTAATGGAGCACATCGATGGCGGATGGCAGCAAAACAAAATACTGCTAAAATACCAGAGTTTGGGAAATCTTACAGCAAAGAGCAGACAACGATCATTTGGTTTGCTCGACGGTGCACGAGGGTAAGCTAATGTAGCATTTAGCACTGCGTTAAGGGTCTCGATCTCCATTTTACTGTCACGCACGAAGCATATAACGAAATGCCAATATTACATATTAAAATGCGTATTCATGCGTTGCAAATTCAATGACGCTGGTAATGATTCTCTCTGCCCAATCGGTGATCTGTGTGTAAACACGTCACATTTTGATATCGGTACAGTACGCTTGGAACATCAACCGAGGTGGTACTAAAAAATGTATTGGGTACTAGGTACTGTACTCAGTGGAAAACCCACCAAAAGTGAGCTGTACCGTGCCGTACCGTACAGTACTATGCGATGGAAAAGCGCCAATAGATAACGCCCAGTTGCATTATTGACTAGCAATTAGTTAGGACTAATCAGTCTTACTTTTCATATTTCAATTAGCCCAATCTAACTTTTCATGTAAGTGATTTATAGAAGTTATGACCAGTCTTGAAGAAAATATTTAGATGAATTACTTCTAAGACTAGTCCAAGCAGTTTATGCAACCGGCCCATTGAATGACATTTAAAGGTCCAGTGTATAAAATTTAGCGGCATCTAACAGCGAGGTTGCGAATTGCAACCAACGGCTCACTCCACCTCTCCCTTTCAAAGCACTAAGATGTCATCACGTTTTCGCTTCTTTGCCAAAGGAGATAACGTATTTATGAAACTCTGAAGAGCAGTTTGTCCGTTTAGGGCTACTGTAGAAACAACATGGAGAATTCCATGTAAGGGGACCCGCCGTGTATGTAGATAGAAAGAACTCATTCTAAGGCAATGCAAACATAACGCTTCATTATGTAAGTTCTTTATACACCTCTGAAGACAGTTTTGTGTATACTATATTGCATTTATGTTCATAGATCCTCCAATTACACACAGCATCTTTAAAAATAACCTTCACACAAACCTAATGACATGTATTATATTGTAACATCACACACACACAAATAGATGGGCACGATACCCTGTAGTACAAAGTTGACAGCCTGCCTCTCTGCCTGGTTTCGAAGGCTCCAGTCAGCAGAGTGAATGTGAGGGAGACAACGCCGTCTTCCCATTATAGACTTTACAAAACCTAAGGCACAGGCAAAAAGAACAGATAAAAACACAAATTACACTCATACACTCAGTCATTGACACAGAGATTCTGTACAAATCACTAATGCCAGTACATTGCGGGAAGTCAGACAATAGGTTGAGCTTTGCACTTAAACCCCTGTTGGAAAAGAGTGAGGTCAGCTGGTGGTCTCATTTGGAAAATCTTTGTCCCAGAAGCACAGAGACGCCAGGGCACAAAGAGGGACCGCATATGTGTGACAGGGTTTAGGAATGCGTGCGTTTGTCGTATGTATGGATAACACAGATGACGTGTCATTGGAATGTGCTTCTGTGTGTTTTTCTCCTTTTGTGACTGACCTGTCAGTACACGTGTGTGTATGTACAGAAATGTGCTGTATCGCTATATTCTCCGTGTAAAGCTGTGTGCAATGAAAATAATAAACAGTGGCTATAAAACATTATGTGGACAAAGTTAAAAATTGAATAAAGTTATGACAAACATGACAAATATGAAGGATTTGCAAACACGTGATTTGCATATATAGAAGGTATTTTATCAGAGCTTACGTCACGTGTTTGCAATTCGTTTTAACAAACTTTAACAAACGCTTTAATCCCCCCAAGTAGCATGGCCTTGTAAACACTGTTTAGCGTGTTGACAAAATGTTTATATGCTCTCCTACTTGTAAGTCGCTTTGGATAAAAGCGTCTGCCAAATAAATAAATGTAAATGTAACTGGCCTCAAGGTAGCTTTAAGTTGATGTTGACATTATGGCATGTACTGTATGTCAAGTTCATAAAGTCCTAGCAAAATAACTATAGGCAATATTTCATCGTTTTCACTGTGGACAGGTTTCACTGTGTTTGACATGGAGAGTCCCTAAATACTTACAAACACATTTCAGTATTTTATCAAATACAATGACATTTACACATTTTTACATTTAAAGAGGCTTAAATGTATAAATACGTTTTGGGCCCACAATAGTTCACACTGAAGTCTGCTTTCTTCTGTAAATTCCAGCATTAGCCTAAGGATATGATCTGTCTTCTTTTGGGAATCTTGTGACATACACTGAATTAAAATGTCATATATTCAAAACGTCATTTATTGTGTAGCAAAAGTAGATGTTCATGAAGGGGGAAATGCGAGTATTGACTGAGAAACGGAGGAAAACATGGCTTGTAAACCTTGTAATCTGCGGTTGGAAGGAGACGAGCCGGATGACTTTCTAAAATGCTTGACGAGGTTTAACATACCTAAACAACGACCAGGGAAGCCCACGTTTCGTTTTCCTTGTCATAAACAATAACTGCTATTAATAAAAGAACGAGTCCTTATTAAACGATCACGCATACGCGTTTCTTCCCCATAGAACTCCATTACAAGGAAACAGCTTAACATAGCCAAAACAACGACCAGTAAAAACAAATTTCTATTAAATTCAAATCAAAACCACGTGATTGAACTCTTTCAATTATCTATTTTTAGAGTGCACGCGACGCACACATAGACAGGCTCACACTCTCTGTGTTCTGCTCGGTCCTAGTACTTCTCCGTGGCGATGATGGCGTGTGGTTAAAAAAAATCATTACAAACAAATTTGAAAGTGAGGGATACACAAACTGGATTTGAAAAGTGAGGGGGACATGTCCCCCCTGTCCCCAGTGGAAATTACACCCCTGAGTTTAGATGATGATACAAAGATACAGAAAAAAGATAAAGGTGCTTCACGATGCCATAGAACAGTGGTTCCCAACCTTTTTTCCCTGGGACCCCCCCACGTACATATATGACAATCGGAGCCCCCCAACCCTCATATATGTGTGTGTGTGTATACACACATAATTGCTACTCAAACACACATATATAGACAGTAAATATAAATCAATGAAATTAAATAATTTAATAATAAATTAAATGAAATGGTTAAATATGAGTAATATAAAAGATTTTAATGACATTTTTACTTGAATACTCAAATAAATTTTCAGGTGATTTTTCAGGTTGTTTCAGTCTATTTTCAGGTTATTGTATGAACATACAGAGTATACTGAACGTTATGAAAGAACTGTTAAACATTAACATTGCTGTACTTGCATAAAGAGATGCAGGCTACTGTCAATTACTGCTTATTTTGACCAGGTATATTTTCATTTTGCTTGGTTTCATGCTGTCGTTTACCAATTTTTCACTACATAACACACATTCTGCCCGAGACTTGTCTTGTCCTTCAATAAAACCTAAATTTACGTAGGTTTTGTCATAAACCTAAACTTTTTCCTTTATTTCTGACGAAGAATCACCGCATTTACGTTTCTCTGCTATGTTTCCTTTTGATTTTTATGTTAAAGGAGTCATTTGCCAGAAGTACGTGTTTTTCTTTGTCTTTTGTGTGTTATAAGTTGCCCATGCATGTATTAGACACGTGAAATTGCAAAAATTTAAGTGTCGGAACAAAAGATGTATTTTATCTAGAAGCGAATGCTCACCCAGACCTGCCTGAAACGTCTCGTGTAACCACACCCCCACAACTTGACATCAGCTCGTGGAGTGATTTGACTAAAACCGCCCAAATCTACACGCAAGTAATGTGGGCGGTCTTGTAAATCTCATTGTACCACCGCCAGAGCAGCCATGTCGTGGAGACGCTGTGTGTTCCGTTGCCAAAAGAAAGCCTCTTTGTTTTCTCTGCCAAAAGATGAGTCAACAAAAAACGAATGGTTACATTTTATTTGAAACCTGATGTTCCGAATATGGTAAGAGGCGTTACATTTCCGTCACACAATTGCAGTATTCCACCAATCACTACGCAGTAGTTAACTGGCCAATCATAGCACACCTTGATGAGCTTTGTAAAATATCCTCGCGTTTCAGAGAGGCGGGGCTAAGAGGAGATACAAACATGCACGGTATGTGGAAAATACAGCGTTTTTTAACCTTAAATCGTGTATACACATTGTAATACATCTAAAGCAAACAATAATATTCGTTTTAGCCGCATAAAATGACCCCTTTAACACGAACGTTGACGCCTGACAGAGGATGTTTCTCATGTGAGTCTCATAGCGAGAACAGCGGAGGTTTCCATCACTCTGTTATATTCGCATTTTGAAGTTTCCCATGAGAACAAAGTGATGGAAACGCCAAATTTCGAATTAAAAACACTTAATTCGCAAAAAAAGTTTTTACGCTCGCTTCAGGTGGTTTTTCATTTTTGCGAAAAAGGGTTAATGCAAATAATGGGAGATGGAAACGCATTTGCTGAATAAATTCCTCCAAAAAAATCACCTAACTGCACTATGAGACGGCGTAACCTGACTAACCAGAGTACTGATCTTGTTACACAGCATCAGAAATGTTGTTATGCTCATTCTTAAATGCCTGAGCAAAGTCGTCAAAGTATTTCTGTAATTGCCTCTTAGAACTATCACGACTGTGTTTCCCAAACAGCAGGCATCCACAAAAGCACCGCATTTATTGTGTTTCGTAATCGTCTGCTTGCGCAAGTATTATGAAAATTATTATATTCAGTGGCTTCTCTTACTGATGTTTAGTGGCAGTTTATTAGGAAGTGACGGTTGACTAGTTGGATGGAAACGGTGCTTATTCGCAAATGTTTTATGCAATATTCCAATTTTGCGCATTAACTAAATTCGCAACTTTGGATGGAAACCCGGCTAGTGCTTCCGGCTACCATGAAGCCCCGTGTGAATGTCTGCCGATGGAGCAGGAAAAATTGAAATAATTATTTTATACAAGATATAACTATTTTTGACTGCATTATCTTGGCATTGTAAGCACATGATTTTTTTTAAACATACAAAAATATTTTTATTTAAAATGATTAGTGGAACATTTATGCAGCTATATTTAACCTCAAAGTATGTCATCTCCCGCGCCTCTCATGTGAACTCTGGCGCCCCCCTAAGGGGTCGCGGACCCCAGGTTGGGAACCACTGCCATAGAAGAACTGTTTTTGTCTAAATGGTTCCATAAAGAACCTTCAACATCAGAAAAACCTTTCTGTTTCACAAAAGGTTCTTTGTGGTGAATAAAGGTTCTTCAGATTATAAAAAGGCAAGAAAGAGATGGTTCTTTAAAGAACCTTTGACTGAACGGATCGTTCTGAATCCAAAAATGCTTCTTCTATGGCAAGAATGTATGCCAAGTCTCAGCTGCTGTCCTACTGTTGGCACTTTGGTGAATATCTCAAAACTGCACTTATTCAATGTTGTACTAAAAATAGTATATTGAACTATTATAAAAAATATATATATGGGCCATTCTACAGAATTGGTGCAGAATTAGAGTTGTAAACATCTTGAAAAAAAATTGTTCCCAGATTTTTTTATGGATGCAAATTGTATAATATCAAAGGTACACATTTCTAGTAATTATGCAGTTCATTTTCATATTGTAATTTCAGAAAGTTTTGAAATATTCTTGATCTCCCCAAATTGTGTCACTACCGAAACACAAGAATATATAATTTAATAAGAAGGATTATATTTACATATTAGATTTTGTTTAAATCTACTTTTTAAATATATTTTATGCCATTTAAAAAAATGTTTTCACATGTAAATCAATAACAGTTACAATTTTTAACAATATTTCAAGTGTAATTTATGAGATTTGTTGTATTTTGAATCCAATCTTTCTTTGTAAAAGGCATACAATTGATCATACCAATTTCAAAGTTAAGGATTCATTAGTTTATATACACTCACCTAAAGGATTATTAGGAACACCTGTTCAATTTCTCATTAATGCAATTATCTAATCAACCAATCACATGGCAGTTGCTTCAATGCATTTAGGGGTGTGGTCCTGGTCAAGACAATCTCCTGAACTCCAAACTGAATGTCAGAATGGGAAAGAAAGGTGATTTAAGCAATTTTGAGCGTGGCATGGTTGTTGGTGCCAGACGGGCCGGTCTGAGTATTTCACAATCTGCTCAGTTACTGGGATTTTCACGCACAACCATTTCTAGGGTTTACAAAGAATGGTGTGAAAAGGGAAAAACATCCAGTATGCGGCAGTCCTGTGGGCGAAAATGCCTTGTTGATGCTAGAGGTCAGAGGAGAATGGGCCGACTGATTCAAGCTGATAGAAGAGCAACTTTGACTGAAATAACCACTCGTTACAACCGAGGTATGCAGCAAAGCATTTGTGAAGCCACAACACGCACAACCTTGAGGCAGATGGGCTACAACAGCAGAAGACCCCACCGGGTACCACTCATCTCCACTACAAATAGGAAAAAGAGGCTACAATTTGCACGAGCTCACCAAAATTGGACAGTTGAAGACTGGAAAAATGTTGCCTGGTCTGATGAGTCTCGATTTCTGTTGAGACATTCAAATGGTAGAGTCAGAATTTGGCGTAAACAGAATGAGAACATGGATCCATCATGCCTTGTTACCACTGTGCAGGCTGGTGGTGGTGGTGTAATGGTGTGGGGGATGTTTTCTTGGCACACTTTAGGCCCCTTAGTGCCAATTGGGCATCGTTTAAATGCCACGGCCTACCTGAGCATTGTTTCTGACCATGTCCATCCCTTTATGACCACCATGTACCCATCCTCTAATGGCTACTTCCAGCAGGATAATGCACCATGTCACAAAGCTCGAATCATTTCAAATTGGTTTCTTGAACATGACAATGAGTTCACTGTACTAGAATGGCCCCCACAGTCACCAGATCTCAACCCGATAGAACATCTTTGGGATGTGGTGGAACGGGAGCTTCGTGCCCTGGATGTGCATCCCACAAATCTCCATCAACTGCAAGATGCTATCCTATCAATATGGGCCAACATTTCTAAAGAATGCTTTCAGCACCTTGTTGAATCAATGCCACGTAGAATTAAGGCAGTTCTGAAGGCGAAAGGGGGTCAAACACCGTATTAGTATGGTGTTCCTAATAATCCTTTAGGTGAGTGTACATTGAACCAAACACTATCCTAACATCATAGTTGAGTTCATTTAATATACTTTATTTTTCACAAAACATCCCTTGTTTCGGTCGTGACACACACATTTTCAGTAGTGATGGTAATGTTTTGGTAGTGATCACAATTTTTAATTTGCTGAATCAGACTTTCAACATTTTATGTTAATAAAAATAACTATGTTGCACATACGCAGCCAGCACCTACAGCATACACACATCTGACGGTAAATATCTAATAGAAAACCTACAGGGCTCACATACTACATCACTACTAAAACATACTAAAATACTAATGATTTGCATAATTGTACAGAGTTTTGTTTATTTCCCCAAATAAAGGATTAAGTGTTCCTTTTTGTCACTACCAAACATTTTTTGTCAATACCGAAACAATGATACCCAGTGATACGTTTCGGTCGTTACTGTTTTGGTAGTGACAATTTTTAAATACTTTTGAGCCTAGCTCAAAGATGCTAATCAGCACATGGTTAGCAAGCACAGTTCTGAACAGATGTACAAAACTTTATGGAATAATGCCCAAAAAAGTAAGCTTAATTGCAGAAACAAGATGTTTGGTAGTGACGTTCCTTAATGTTACACACAGATTTTGAACACATTTACTTCAAAATGATAAGACCGATCTACTCACCATGTAGCTTATTAGAGAGAGGGACACAGTAATAATTCTTGATCAAAAATGTAGGGATGTGGCTAAAATCAGTCTCAGCCAATGGACTAAATCATACACTGTTTCGGTAGTGACATGAAAATCCGGGACACATTTTTTTACATAAAGTTTAATCATTTAAAAATAAAATAAATATTTATTTGAACTTCACTTTTTAAAAAACATTTTATATCATTTTTAATATAATTTTCAGAAATTGAAATTTAGGGGTTTGGGACACCAATCTCACAATTGAAAGTACCCAATAAATGATCATTTTATATATATTAAGCTTACTGATATTATAAATATTGTGGGTTTCAATAGATCATAGAAGGGTCTTAGTAAACAACTAAGATTTGAATATCCTGAATGCTTTTTAAATGTGTTTTTTTCATGTGGGAAAGCAGTTTGCACGAATTCTGTAGAACGACTTCCATATATATTTTAAATCATGTGCACTCACATGTTATAATTAATTCAGTTATATGAGCAGCCTAACATAAGCCTGTTTATTTTACACAGAGCTGGACTGGCATCTTGGGGTGACATGATCAGTCGAATACTAGTCATTTTATCTTATTGACCGTATAATGCTTTTTGCATAATGCTACATCCAGACCACTAATTTCATGGATGCACACTGTGAGCCACTATATCTGTCTTTTTCCTCTCCGTGTCACACACCGTGTTTGTGGCAGTGCTGGATGGTGTGTTGGATGAAAGCCTGTACTTCTCTGTAGGTCTGCAGGAAAGCGTCCTGAAAACAACTGGCCTCCTCTGCGCTCACTCCCAGAATGCCAGACAACCGCTCTCTTCCTGAGTGTAAGGGAGCCAGAGAGAGAGAGAGAGTGAGTGAATGTGTCACAGATAGTGGACAACAGCGAGAGAGGACAGAAATATACCAAGCTCAAAAAAGCACAAGGTTAGATAAAACAAGATATGAGGAGCAAACTGCTGTTAAAAAAGAGGTTTAAAACGAGTCTCCCAATGTTGCTATGACAACAACCACCATGACAACAACTGGAGGGCACTGACTTTCACATATTGATTTCACAAATGTGCAATCACAACACATGGTAAATAAAAGCAACAAGATTTGCAAGTAGATTCATTTTCGGAAGACGATGTAAGTGGTGCTCATCTACGTAAAATGCCATGACGCTGGTGTATTGCGAGTGGTTGCCACCCCATATTCCCACATCCTTAGATTCATCATGCATCAGGCCACATCTTAAGATATTTTAATGGTATCAAATGTGAGGTCTCATTCACATCCATAGTCCAACTTGTGCAAGTTGCAATGTAATGTGTATTTATGAATAAGCTGACACCATGACATGTTTAAAACCCATGCTACTTGCTTTATGCATTGACTAATAAAGTAGGACTGAGTTCATGTACCAGCGAGACTCAGGCTCATTTTCTCTGACCTTCCGTCTGCCTGTAATTGAGATTATTTCTAGACACAAAGCGAGAGTGAGAGAGAATATATCATGTAAGTAGAGAGATGACGGCGGTAGCAAGCAGGCAGAAGTGATGAAGAGTCTGTGCATTCTGACTGGGCGAGGTCATTTGCCCTCTAGTGCTTCTCCTTTTCCTAATTACTCCACGTCTGCTCTAAATCATCCTTCTCTCCAGGACGTTCAATAGTTAGCCTCTTATATCTGACCCAGTTGTGTGTGTCCACCCCCTTCTCATGTGTGTGTGTTTTCGATCGTCTTCTATGCAACGTTTCCTTTAAGTATTCGGTAACCATGGTAATCTGCCGCTTTCTGCAAGATTATCAACATATGCTGACACTATGACTCTCTCGCCCCCTCCTCTCACTCACTTTCGTATTCTAACAGCGCTGAGTCATTCATCATGCTTACCCTCCCTCCCTTGCTAACTCTTTATCAGTTTTTATGAGATGTGGTAAAAATGAAAATGTTTCTATCACATCATGCCTAGCGCCTTTGAAAGACTCCAATATATCTATTTTTCAGCAATTTAACACTGACGCACATGGGCAATTTCGTGAAAATGTCAATCTTACCATGAAAAAATGATACTACTGTTTTTTCTATACTAATAGCACAGATGTCAACATGTGGTGGATCAGAAACAAAACTCTTCACGTTTTTAAAGCATTTGTTTTATTTTTAGTGCATGATTTTCTGTAGTAAGTTAAGTCATTTTCAGTAGTGTCACATCCATAACGGTACATATTCCTCATGATGGACACATGAAAACTATTTTAAGTTCTGTGAAGAGTCGTCCCTTCTCCATTTGTTGGGTATTAGCTTCTGGTTTGCACACTTTAATTCAAAGAAATCCTACAAAGTTTCTCGTGTCATTTTTTGTCACATCCACAACGCATGTTTATTTTCCTTTTTTAAAATAGAAAACTTGTGCATAGACTGATTATTCTGATGTTTAAAATCTATCAACAAGGGTACCCAAATATAAACAGATGGTTCAGTGCTTGAGAGTTTATATGTCACATCCATAACGCTGGAATTGCTCGTGTATTTTAGTGCATGCTGGTGATGCTTGTGCTTCAAGATACTAGAGAAAAAGCTGGACTGAAAAAAATATAAATGAGAAAAGAATATTTAATGTTTCAAACTGACCCATTTATGGCTAAGTAGAACAGTCACACCTTCCATGTGTCCCTCTCTCTCTCCACTCCACACACACGATTCTTAGTGAAGTTGTGTCATGGAGGCCACATTCTGTGAGATCTCTGTTAGCAACCACTCTGAACAATAACGTGAGCCAGTCTGGGCCATAACATTATTTCTTGGTCCATATCAATGTTAATGTATTATTACAAGGCAAAATGAATTTCCCTACAAATAAAAAGATTTTAATTTGTGTTTTGTAATTTAATTATTGTATTATTATTATTATATTATTTTAAATATTTTTTGTATGTATGAAATTGTATGTGGTGCCATCAGGCACTGTCATGTTGGTCCTAAGTAATTAATCACATGGAATTTACAAATCAGATGCCAGCCAACTAACTGGCATTAAAGGAATAGTTCACCCAAAAATGAAAATTCTGTCATCATTTACTCACCCTCTTGTCATTTCAAACCGTTATAACTTTCTTTGCTCTGATGAACACAGAGAAATATATTTGCATGAATGCTTGTAACCAAACACTTCTTGGCCACTATTGACTACCATAATAGGGAAAACTGCTTTATAAATTTCTTTGTTCTGTTGAACACAAAGATATTTTGAAGAATGTAGGAAAGCAAACAGTTCTGGGGTACTTTTGACTACCATTGTATTTTGTCCTACTAGTCAATGGTGGCCAAGAACTGTGTGACGAGGGAGGCGGGGCGAGAGCCGTGGGTGAACGACGCGGGGCAGGTGATGCGAGTGATAATGAGTGTCAGCTGCGTGTTACACCGGTCCCGCATCTCTCACGGAGGAGATCGGAAGCATAAAAGGACGAGCGACAGGAGTATACGGCGAGAGAGGACCGGGCCCGGACATGTTAAGTTTTATTTATGTTTGTGTGGCCGGCCTTTTATTTACGGATTATTGTTTGTTTATTTTGATTAAAGTTTACTGTGAATGTTCGCCGGTTCCCGCCTCCTTCCTTCCTTTGTATTGAACCTTGTTACAAACTGTTACAAGCATTCTTCCAAATATATTTTCTGTGTTCATTAGAACTCAACTCAAGGAAGAGTAAATAATGACAGAATTTTTACTTTTGGGTGAACTGTACCTTTAAGGTAAAGGGGAATGCTAAGGCATGGCATGTTAAGATATCTTTAGGGGACTTGATTTCGTAGTGAGGATGTGAATGCATTATGGGCAACAGTTCTCACCAGCTCCATAAACCACAGAGTAGACAATACGTTTGGAATGCTCTCTGTCCTCCAGACTCACTTTGTCCTCGCTCACACCCTTCCTAAAAAGACAGAGACATTTATGTAATGAAAGTGTCAGCAGTGCTGGTAGGCTGCAGGCATCAGTGTTTGTAGACTGACAAGGGAATGAAGGCTGCTCTGCAGAGGTCTTGCTAAAATAGAGCGGTCAGCGCTAGGTCAGCACTCACACTGTATTATAACAAATTGTGAGCTCAAAGACGTGAGCAATACACATAAGCATGTTAACTTAGATGCTATGATGATCTTAACAGAGCAATGGGTTAATAGAGTCCATCATCATGACAGAATAAAGGGACATACACACACACGAACTGAGCTCATGTCAGGAATCAAATCACACTTCGTCTGGACATGTCCGTCGACCTGTGTTAAGGTAACCGTGGACATAAGCATCAGACTGAATGCCTCTCATCTTTTGCTCTCTTCTGTGTCGGACTCTATACTGTCTGGTTCACTGGACACACAGACTGGTACTGCAGGACACTCTGTCCTCCTGTCAGTCTTGCAGTTTCTCTTTATGTGTGGTTGTGCTTGCAAAATTCTACAAACACCTTCTGGTTGACTGTTTGGGATATACATCTTACGCTGTGGTCACACTAGACTTTCAGTGTTGTTGTTTTTTAAAGCTGTTTTGCAGAAAATTTGATTGTGTGACATTATTATTAGCATTTCCTCCAAAGGTCATGGCATGGCGTATCGAACGTCTATTGGTCACACGTCATCAAGTGATACAAATTCACAGAAGCTTGTGTTTTCAGTCTGACATTAGCATGCGTATGACTGGAAGTCAGTGAAATGACTTTCGGGGCACCCACCATGACTTCCAATTTAATTTTGGGGTCAAGGATGCCCCAGAAATGTCAGTTTCTAACATTCTTCAAAATATCTTTGTGTTCATCAGAACAAAGAAATGTATACAGGTTTGTAACCACCTTTTCATTTTTTGGGTGAACTATCCCTTTAAGTTGCAGTCTATTGTCTGTGCCACAAGCAGGCACAAGCTGAACCATGCCATTTGTTGAGATGGTAATGTGCCGGGAGTAGGACATTTGTATTGTTTGTGTATGGAACAACGTGTACCCACCACTGGGCCGCCAGCATGGTGAAGGCATCTGCTTCAGGTTTCTGAAAGATTCTCAGCAGCTGTGGGTCAGACGACAGGTGAGCCAAGAGACGCAACTCCACCTGACAGAAATCTATGCAAACACACAACGAGTTTCCATGTTTTATAGGGACTTTCTACAAACAATGATTTTTATACTGTACTAACTTTGTATTGTATCCCCTCGCCTTATTCCTTAACCTAACCCTCACACAAACATTCTTTCAACATTCACTTTTACATTTTCAAATAAACATCATTTTGCTTAATTAAACTGTATTAAACCAAAAACAGTCCCCATAAGGTCAATAATGACTGGTATTACTATCTTTATAACATTTGGTCCCCACACTGTAGGGTTTACCAGGACCCCCCCACCCCACACACACACACTGATGCAATGACGACATCCCACAAACTCCATCTTCATCCACACCACCGCTTTTAGCTATAACACTTGTCTCTAATAGTAAGGGAAAGGTGGAGGAGATGACAGTGAGCAGTGTGCGTATTGGCATCTCTCGCATCTGTGTCAGCAGGACCCATAATCCACCCAGCAGCTTCTCTGTCACATAAAAGAGAATGTCTGAGAGGATGAGCTCACATTGCGGTACAGACTCTGAGTGTATGTGTGTATGTAATGCTTTGACTAGTTTGCTGACTCACCCTAACGCATGCACAAACAAACACCAGCACCCACCATACTATATTCTCCGCAATATACTCCAAAAAATACTGTTTGTGGACTATCAAGTCATTAGAGTGTGTGCATGTTTTATTCTGTATGTGTGTGCAACAGCTAAAGTAAAATGGGAGTGTTGGTTGGATGTTACTACTCTTTTTAATGTGTGTGTGTGTGAGATGGCGGTGTCAGAGAAGTGTATACTGTATGTGACTGGAGCATCAGCTAAAGTGTAAGTTAATCGAATATATATCCAGCATCAGCTGAGTGGTTGAACAGACACTTCCGGATCTCTGCAGTTTGGCTGTATTGCACTTAATCAATACAGAACTTGTTTTTCTATATATTACGCAGAAAAAATAATAGCCACACACGTGTACATCTAATTAGGAATGAGAAGCATGTTGGCAACAGTGTCAGTCAAAGAAAACCCAGTCAAGTCACTTCCTTTCTGTCACCGCAGTGATGTGACAGCATAATTAAAGTGCATTACTTCATAACCTGTAAAACCAGTCTTATATCCTATTCGCACAGGATTAGTATTAGCTGGGGACCTCTGGTCATTTGTAATAATCGCAGAGATTGTCTGTGATCTTAATCCCGTGCGAAACGGCCATGTCTGTAATTTGTCAAGTAAAAATTCCCCCACAAATTACCTACCATATTTTGACGAACACAGAGGTCCTGTGATAATATTAGTCTAGTGCGAATCGGCATCTCTGCGATTAGAAATTTTGAACAAGATTTGGCGGGATCGTATCTCATTTTTTCAAGGCTTCTGTGCGCCTTTTCAGTCATCTTTCGCAAAGAATGGAAGCTGCGTTGGAGTGTTTTCACAGTATTTTGGGTGCTGGGTTATGTCGCTACATACCAGACAACAATAATATTGGCAGAGAGAAAATATTCACTGTAAAAAAACATGACAGGATCAGAAGAGCGAAACAAAAAAGAAGGAATATATGGAGATGGCTGACATGCATGGCAGCATGCGGTAAGGAACATTCTTCTGTTTACATACAACTATACCTACAACGACAAGACTTTCAAGTAGGGCTGTCAACGGTAACGCGTTAACGCATGCGATTAATTATTTCAAATTAACGCGTGAAAAATATTTAACGCAATTAACGCAGCATCCGTTTGTTTTGACATCCTTTGTCTAGCGTTACATTATGTAATCACGCTCTTATTCGCGCGATTTGAAACAGTTGCTTTGACATGTTCAATGAAGATAGACAGCTTCTAAACTGTGGGACGCGGCAAAACGCAACGCGAGGTCCAGCCTGGTGTGTACAGTAACGGGCTAAAGGCTGCGTCGGTGAATCTCTGTCAGACAGCGCATCCGTGTTAAGCTCTCTTTCGTGCCATGTTTAGAAAGAGGGAAGTGTCTTCACGTCATTTCCGGGAGATAAGTCAGTAAATTCGAGTAAAATCACAGAGTTCACTTATCCAGTGCGAATGCGCAACATGATCACAGACAATCTCTGCAATTATTACAAATGACCAGAGGTCCCCAGATAATACTAATCCCGTGCGAATAGGGCTTTAGCCACTGTCAGTTCTTGGAAATCCCAAGTACTCTGGCTTGAGGCAATCTCTGTTAATGCTTTTTTAACATTTGCTGATATTTGACGCAGAAACAATAACGGCAAACACTCAACAACAGGGATGCCCTAGGGCCAGTACTAGACTGTTGAAATAGTCATCATTAAACAGTACATGTAGTACATGTGGTTTTTATTGATCATGTATATGTGTATTTTGTGAGTTCTGGCAATATAAATGTATAGTCCCTCAAAGTAAAAGAATTCTGTCATCATTCATCCTTTTATGGGTTTATGAACACAAAAAAGGCTATTTTGAGAAATGGCTCAGTGCTTTTGTGTGCATTCAATGGAAGTCGATAGGGGCCAGTGTTGTTTGGTCACCAACATTCTTCAAAATATCTTTGTTTTGTGTGCAGAAGAAAGTCACACAGGTTTGGAATGACATGAGGGTGAGTAAATGATAAGTGATCAAATATTTTTATTTTTATTGAAAGACCTCACAGAAAGACATGTGCGACACAGAGCAACAAAGTCGCTTGCTGTTAAAGTGATAGTTCACAAATAAATGTAAATTCTGTCATTTACTCACCCGCTTATCATTTCAAACCTGTGTGACTCTCTTTCTTCTGCAGAACACAAAAGATCATTTAAAATATGTTGGAAAACGAACAACAGCGGATCCCATTGACTTGCATTGGTTTTGTGTACATACAAAAGAAGTGAATGGGTACCGCAGTTGATCAGTTAAAGAGCGTCTGATCTTTGTGTTTCTTAGAAAGACAGTGTAAACATAGATGCACAAAATCAACAGCTTCATAACCAGGTGCTCAGTTACCAGATCTGTCCACACACATACAGGCTCCTAGCATGACTGATGTGATTAAACATCCAGTTGAACTGAGGTAAAATAAAAATAAGGCTACAAAGATACCTCTTGGTTCTATATTGACACAGACTCAAAAGCGAGCACAACTGATAAACTATGTACTCGTGGGCTCGCAGTTAGAACACATGGTTCACGCATATTGGTCTGTGATGTTCATGTGGGTGATTTGAAAGTTTGTGGGTGTCCTAAACCCATTGTCCCCCTTATTCCCTCTCTCCTTTCAATGCAGTTCTTACAATAAAAAGGTAGCAACAAACCTCTCAAAACTACAGCGTGGCTCTAGTTCTAGAATGGATGCTTGTATCTCCTCAGGAAGAGGGCTTCCAGGAAAAGATATTTATTCATAGTGGGTATTGACTGGTGGAGCTATTTAGAAAGAGGTTGCAAGGCCTTGTGGGAATGATGGTTTGGGTTACAAAACTGTATCAGCTAGCAATGTAAGAGCTTGTAGGAAAGGATAGAGTGAAGGATTGTGAGGTGATCTGAGGTTAGCCTGTGGTACAGAGGCTACTAGAAGGGCAGTGAACGAGAGATGACTTTGTCCTCATTCTAGCCTCTCTCTCTGTTCTCTTTCTGGAAGCAGCAGGACACATCTCGAGCGGATGTGACAAGGCCACCTCAGGGAAGAATGCTCACATTGTTCCTCACACACACAAACACTATATGAACACATCAGCAAACAAAAACAATGAAAACTACTCGAGGATTAAAAAATATCAGCAGGAAACCCCAATAAAGTGAACTGTTTTTACTCCCCTGACTCTCTCACACACAGGCACGCGCACACGCACACACACACACACGCACGCACACGCACACGCACACACACACACACACACACACACACACACACACAGTGATGACACACCTGCAGACAGGAAAGTCCAACCCTCACGTGGAATGAACATGGCTCGAGGGTGCACAGAAACCACTTCAGAATTTTTACCTACACACGCACACACAAATTATAATCCAATTATAATACATTTTGACTTATCACTCATAAAACCTGAATGCACAAATCACTTAATATTTAGCAGTATATCAGGTATCATGCAGTTATCGTTACGGATGGGTATCATTAAGATTTTAACGGTATTACTACTCTTATCGATACTGCTTATCGGTCCGGTACTTTAACCGTATTCTTATCGGTACATAAAGATACATCTTCTTGGGGATGGACCAGCGGAATCAGAAGGGGTGGGTTGGTTTGCTGCCGTGTAAAAAACATTTCACAATCTTAATAGTTATTTGTACATGTTTATTTTGTGTATAATGCACAGAATTATTTCAGTTCTCAGTGTAATAATAAATGATTACACATATAGGCTGATTATTAAGTAGTTCATAGAAAATGGATTAAATGTGTCATTTCCTTTCACCCATGTGGAATTAGCATAGTTTTAACGTAAGGTTATGGAAACCAGTTAGATCGAATTTACAGTTGTTTTAAATAGGGTGAATTGCATTAGCATATGTTATATAAATAATGTCAGAGTTCAAGTAACGTCTGTTAGCATTCAGCATACATACCTGATGTAGATGGGGCATCAAGAGATGAACTAGATTGGGCTAAGCAGTCAAAAAACAGTGCATCTCTTTGTCTGTACATGATGCACTTTTGACAGGTGCTTTGACAGATTACTTGTGTTTCCACCCTTACAAGCAAAGGTTTTGTTGCACTTGTGGCAACGAGCATTGTCACTGTTAGCACCAACTTTGGTGAAGTGTAACCACACTTTTGAACATTTAGTTCTCTCCACCATCGTCGCGAATTAAGAGCTTATTTCTTCTGTGCGGCTGTTCGTGTGTGTGCACGCTGTGTAGACGCAAACTGCGCGAGAGACACGTGACGTGCTGCCTCGCGCGCTCTGCTGGGAATAACGAATATGCTTGCGCCAAAGACTAAATTCTTGGTGTTATTGGAAATTAGAAACTATTGTTGAAATAAAATGTACACGATAACGTTAATGTTGCAATAAAATATAAGATTTTTTTCCTGAGGACCGAAAGCAGAACCGATAAGGGCGGAGCTTATTGATGCTGCGGTCTGTCATAATTTTGCCCCGGGGCTCGTTTAATACCGGGTTTCGGTACCCATCCCTAAGTATCGTCATGTTTGAAACACTGAATGGAAATTGTAAATAGAAATTCAACTCCACAGTCACATGAAGAAACATTAAGTAATGAGTCACCCATGAGCAGGGGCGGACTTACCATTAGGCAAAGGTAGGCAATCGCCTGGGGCCCCGAGCTACCAGGGGCCCCCAAAAGGAAAGGGTGGACTTAACCAATAAGCCATGTCAGCAGCCACGTAGAGCCCCAAGTAATCATCAAAATAGTCGGGATATCCCTGTTCACGTTTTACTTTATTACATCTGTACGAAGGCACTCCCCCCATTATAGATTAGAGTGGACCATTCCATTAGCACCGTTTATGCTCGAGACCGATGGGCACATAAAGACATAATATAATAACGTCAGTACAGTGCTAACGATTCATACTGTACGCACTAGTACAGAAATTTGGTCACATTTAAATGCATGAAAGGTCGTTAACCACAAAAAACACGGAGAGAGGGGCACACTTTGTATATAGTAATCCCAGATCAGGGATTTTGCTGCATAAAGAAATTGGAGGCGGCCGCTTCAATCAAATTTCGTGCCGCCTTACTGTGTGTTCAGTTCAGACCGCCGCCTTTGAGAGCGTCAAAGTAGCCGGAAGTCATTCATTTTCAATGTGAGCCAGCGTCGAGGAGCGGCGCGGCGCGTCTTGGCCGTTGAGGGCGTCAAGGAGGGTTGAAATCAGGTCAACTTTATGGTAATGCGCTATGACGCGGTTCGGCGGCAACCAATCGGAACATAGAAGTCCATCGCTTGAGATGATTCCAGAGAAAGCAGCCCTGTAAACTTTGGTTCCGACCACATTAGTTCCCAAGCAAAATGGAGGAGAAGTTGGTAATTGCTGTGGCGGGTTTCCAAATCCTATACGACGCGTCCCTGTTTGCGTACAGGGACATAAATAAAAAAAATTATGCGTGGACCAAAGTGTCTGAGATTGTTTGTTTTCCTGGTGAGTTGCTGATGATGTGCATTAACGTTATACATATTCTGTAAATAAGCGGGAATTTCCTGCTAACATTAGCGCCAGAGCATGAAAAACAGTGTTACTGCTGCAGAATATTAAATAAACTATTTATATGCAACATTTATATGCAACAACAGAACGCTTGTTTTCCAGCGGGAATGAAATTAATTTGCTCAAAATAACACTGCTTTGACCAACTGCATTAAAGCTAACATTACACTTCGACCAGGAGAGTTTGTAATGTAGGTTGCACACAAATTAATGTTAATTAAAGACAGAGGCTAGTAAATGTCTCCTATAATGTTGAAATTAGACTAGCACTTAACCATGAACACAAAAGCCACATCACACAAATTGCTTTTAATTGGTTTATTTCGTTAGCAAACGTGTAACTACAAATAAAGTTCTTTCCACCGATCAATCTCTTGTGGTCAGTCTGCACAAGATCAACAAGCTTGTTTGCTTGCGGCCCCTTTAAATACAAGATAAGATTTCAATCTACGTCAGAGCGTCAGCGCGCCCAAGACTCTTTCTACAGCGTTGTTGGCAGGGTGGCCAGAGTGATTTTTGACGCTCGACGGCGGTGGTCTGAACGAACAGTAAGACTGTCGTCAAAAATATGTAGTGTCTTGACAAAAAACACTGCGTGCATTATTAAACAGATTGTCATTTGTAACTGCAGTTACGAAACAATGGAGGCGCTGTTTCGTTACCAGCAGTGAGACGCTGAAGAGTTCAGTAAAAGAGCTATATTAGGAGCTGTATTAGCTGTGTTTCACGGCTGTTCAGGAGTTTTACGTTCAATTTACATTTTCTTGAATTTCTTGAAAAGATTTCCTAAATTAACTTGCTGTACATCATTATAATGTTTTTAGCTGTGAAGTTGGCTCGTTGAATCAGCGTTATTCTGTACACAGCGAGTTCGCCAGTATGAACACACATTGCGATCAGAACGACTCGCAAACAAATGACTCCTTTGAACCAATTCGTTTACACAGAATGTAAGAGATCAGTGAATCGTTCAAAGCTCAGTGAACTACAAGAGAACGTAGGGTGTGAATGAGCTTTGCTCATTTGTTAGACTGGTTACTTATGGGCGAAAAAGTCTTATAAGAAAGGCTTATATGTGACCCTGGATAACAAAACCAGTCTTATGGGTCAATTTTTCAAAATTGAGATTTTTACATAATCTGAATCTGAAATCATTATTATATATTTTTTAATTAGTCAGTATCTGTGTTGTTTATTAAGCTTAGTTTTCCCCTGTCACTTTGACTGGGGGTGAAAAGTTGTGTGCTTTGAGGAGGAAGAAAAATAAGGGTTGCAGTAAAGTAAAATGGTGCATAGTTGGGGCCCCCATACATTGATTTGCCTAGGGCCCCCAAATCACTAAATCCGCCCCTGCCCATGAGTGTCAAAAGGGTCAGTGTAAAGAAAGAGAAACAGAGAAGACAAAAAAATCAAAGTGAAACACTTTTTACACAGTATGGAAATCGCATCTATTCTGGCTTGCTATTAGTGGCTTTTTCTTTATTATTTGGTCAAAGTCATAAAATTTCTAAAATATTTTTTAAAACATTTGTACAATAAAAAGATTAATAAGCTGGCACCATTATATTTTTCTTGACAGGTCATTTCAAACATTTAGACATGATAAGGTTCTATCTACATTTTTGTCAACACTTATTTACATTATGTGATGTTTTGTCAAGATGTTAAGTTGTGTATAATTTGGGAGTTTTCTTTAAGAAAACAAAAGGTTTCATACTTATCTCTAGAGAGAAGCATCAGGTTCCTAGTTTACATCTGCACTAGACAATATATTTACCACTGTCTTTTATGCTTTAACAACTTTTTAACTTGAACAAAAAAAAATATTCAAGCAATAAATTTAACTTTGTCAACACATTATTACAACACCAATTTTATGTTTTAAAACGAAATAAACTGTTTCCGTTCTTGAAAAGTATTGCTTCAAGTAATGTTTTGCAAGATAGAACCTTATCATTCTAATCAGAAAGTGATTTTTTTTAAATTAGAAGGTTTGCATTTAACCTGTTCCAAATATCACCATTTACAAATTTTAAAGGATTTTGATATTTTACATTTAGAATACATTTAAGGTCTCATGGAATGCAAAAACCTGGTTTCTCAAAACTGCTCAGAAAGCAGAAAGATGAAATGGTTTTAAAATCATGAAAAATATTTCAGTCAAGTGACTACAAACCTTAAATACAGTATATACTGTATATATATATACAGTATATGTGTGTGTGTCTGATTACACTCCTGAGCTCTTTCAAACGGTAAAATCCTTAAAGATGTACATTACCATGGACATACTGCTTCTTCAAAATCTGCAGTGGCTGCTTTGGAAGAGCTTGAAAATTCTGCAGGATGAGAAAAGAGCCAGTTAATATTCAGTCAAAACGGTCTGATTCAGTCACCCCGAAAAGCACAGCACAGTGCTTCTTACAGCCAATATCACAACACAAAGAGCAGGTTAAATTTAGCCCCGGCTTTAACAAATATGCCGACTTCACAGCGTTTATAAAATAGGGCCGCCATGTCTCAACCCAGTCGTAACCTCAATCTGGTTTCCGCAGAAACTGAGCGCTACATTTTGTGTGTGTGTCTGTGTGACCAAATTACACACAGAGAAAATATGCCAAAGAGAAACAGATATATGGTTTCAGTATGTCTATTTGAAATATGTTACAAGAAAGCCTGCGGGTAAAAGGTTTGTATATGTCTGAGTGAGAATGCTAGAAAGGTCAGTTCTGCTCTCCTTTCAGTCCTTCATTACATCAGATATTGCTGTGAGATCTTTACTGACAAGGCCCATCCTTAACCGTACCCTTTAAAACTGTTCTGAGACCAGCATTCTGTTGCTCTTTGAGCATGCATGTAGATACAATATCAACTGCTCTGGGATTATTGGGTGCAGTAAATCTGTTGGATGTGACAAGTGTTGCTAGTCTGGGAGAGAGGAAAAGCTTTTAATAGCAGCCGAGGCTCTTTGCTTGTTTGAGTAGCTCTATTGATCTTCAGCAATATAATACCAATGGGGAGAGAGGAAGCGATATGGCAAAAAAAGATGATTTTTTCACATATTATTTTTACAAACTGATACTTGATTCTGCAAGCTTTCTTTTTGCGGTCAAATAATATAATGTCTGCTAAACGGGATTATTAACTGTTAATAATAAACTGTTATCCAAGGCAACCGATTTCCTAGCTGCGCTAGTATCACGTCTCCTGTACGGACGTTTGTTAGAAATAATATTTTTTTAAAAACTCAAATCATCATTTCATGCCTAATAATTTAATCACAAAATAATATCAAACAGGAACTTTATCCCTTAATCTCATAATTTAACGTATTACATCGATTTCTTAATATTTGCTATTAGCCTCACGCTTGTGTATTTTAGACAATTTAAGTCAGTTTATAAACTATAGTGTATAACCTTACCAATAATAAAGCATTTTGAAATCAACTCAAAGTCAAAGTAAGTGAGAGAGATAAAAGCAGGGAAGAAAGCAAAGACTAGAGCTGATAGAGCGTGAGAGAGGGAAGGGTGGTATAGTATGGATCTGCGGATCAGGCTGAACTCGGCGCTTCGCTATGACTCTAATCCGGCTTAATCTGGACAAGAAAATACTGCTCACCACGCTTTTCTCACATCAGCACACACAAGGGCTTTAACACACACACTGAAATCAAGTGGCGTGAGGGAGACGGGCTGGTCTTTTAGATGTGCCCCTCATTTTACTCTCCCTCCCTCTCTTTCACTCCTTCACATACATTCTTCATTTTCGTGGCAGGTGATTTTGCTACACTAGTGGAATTCAGAATAAAGCACACGCCACTGCCCATCCACAACCCATTTGATCAATAATTCAATATAGGAAAAGTGAGCCAAAAGAAAGAACATAAAACAAACGGAGAGATTGCACATAAAAAAATACAGAGGAAAAAGAGTAGTTAGGTTGTAAATGAAGCGGTCATTTATCAGAAATGACTTTTAAGATCTTCACTTTTTTGCAGTAGTGTGTGATAAAAATTCTGAGGAATGATACATTGTGTTTGGGTAATTAGACAAACGATTTAAATAAACAGTGAAAAAAGAGAAGGTGAGTAAACTAACATCGGACGCAATCGGCGCAACAAAATTCATTAGAAACGCATTAGAACCCATTATAATTTTTAATTTTGTCCACACTGCGGCGCGGTGCCTGTCGCGTGTATGGGGGGTTGTGATGCTTAAAGTTCAGACAACAGGTAGCAATGTACCCAACATATACTGTAGATAAAACAGGCATTCTGCACAATATATCACAATACACATGCAGGCCTAAAAGTGCAACCGTTTTTATTTTAGCCCCAGTACAAGACATCCCTCTCCCCCCCCCACACATTAACACAAATGCTGGCACTGCAGGAGTGTTGCCAGGGTGACAGAAGGCTGGTCCCCACCCTGCAGGTCTCTCCCTCCTGAGCATATGCTGCACTAGGATTATACACACTTACACTCACACTCAACAGGACAACAGGATCTCTTTCTATCACACATGGTAAAGTCTACCACCCCAAATGCTCTGAGTGACACACACAAACACACGTCTGGTTTATTATCTCTGTGGGGACAGCCCATAGGCGTAATGATTTTTATACTGTACAAACTGTATATTTTATCCCCTACCCATAAACCTAAAGATCATAGAATTTTTTTGCATTTTTAGATTAAAAAAAATATCGTTCTGTACGTTTTATATGCTTTTTTGCCCACGGTGACACGAGTCCCCATGAGTTGGTGTGCATTCAGGTTTCACTCGCACGCACACCCCCCTCGTGTCTCATCTGGCATCTGTTTAGACAGTCTTTACATCCATCCTCAGTTTCTCATCTTTGTTGTCTTTCTGTGTTAATCATCACATCAGCTTTGAAATATAGTGCAACACACGCGCAACAGTTCCAGTATGGGATGAGTGATGATGCTGATCGCCATGGTTACAAAAACAGATGACAGGTGAAACAAATAAAGCCAGCTTGGGTCAGCTCCTTATGTTACTGCTGACACAGACACGATCAATACACATTTCTCACATGGACGCTATCCTTCAGTTCCCTGCAGCCGTTGACTCAGGTCCTTCTTAGTTGACAGTAGTTTAGTAAGCAGGAGAGGAAGTGTGTTTGAATATAACCTGCATGGTATCATTTATGTTCGTTTAGTGTGTATTAATGCATCTGCTGACTACCAGTGACATTTTTTCAGACAAAAAAGCAGTGGGGGTAGTAGACACCTGTTCAGTTGAAATGCTAAATATATATTGTAAGACAAAAGTGTATTGGAGCGAATTGGACATGTAAAACCAAAATTGCACTGTAGCTTTTCCGCATTAACACAAACGTTCAGATATTGGAACATTACGATTTTTGCAGTGTCTCAAGAAAATGCTTGGACGCATTAAAGCCAAATTCACAGTACGCAACAGTATTAGCAACAGTACTAAGACTAATAACAGGAGCAACAATAATGATGCTTGCCCTTCTAATAATGGCACAAAAGAGAGGTCCTCGGGAAGCTGCTAGGATGATGAAATTCATCAGCGTGTCTAGACATTTTCGGGTCAGAAAAGTTAAACATACAACTGGCATTTTGGTATGCAGTCAAAAGCTGCTCTGGTGAGAATGCTGACATTGGCACTGTAAGGTTATCTATTTAACAAAAAGCTAAACAGGTGACATAATAATTTCTCAGCCTGAGTAGTAATGGTTGGATTGCTCAGACCTATTACCATCTGCTGGAAGCTTGGTATCACTACAGCTACATCATCTATACTGCAGTACACACCAACGCCCACACAGCAGATCATTATTTCACACAGGGGTGTTAGATGTTCATTAACCCACACAACAGGGGGTTGAGGCTGAAAAAACAGAGATGGATTGAGAGCTGCATGCACTTGCTTTTCGAAGACATGGGTGGGGGCAGTAACACTGGCCAGTAAGGCTTGATAAATCTGCAATATTGATTCTGAGGTTAAAGAGGTTTGGATAGATAATTCATTGAGCGATGTACGGATGGAATTCACCAGTGATGCCATCACGGCCACCAGCAAACACACTGTATTCTGAATCTGTACATAATGTCCTTTTACAAGGATAGCCTATAAACTATTGAACTGGTAACCTCATCCTTTTGAAATAGTGCAGAATAGGCTTTTTTCAAGAGAGACTATTGCAATCACTGAAATGGAGCGATGTCTCCATTCGGGTGCACACAAGAGATTTGCTTTAATGGGAGATGTTTAACATCAACATTCCTTTTTTGCACATTCCAACTAAAATGACTCCCCACCGTAGGCCTTTCGCTGTGCTTCTGCGCAGTTGCCGTAGCAACACACCCCTCAATCGTCCAGGCAGTGGGCAAGATCCATCGCCATCCCACAGCGGCACCCTGTCGGCATGACAACACTGAAACATGCTGCCTCTGCTGTTTCTGAGGCTGGGTGAGATGCAGTATAGAGGCCTCTGTTGATCAGCAAACACACACGTGCAACAGAATCATCATGGAACTTTAAACTCCAACAGCCTTGTAAAATACAAAAGGGATAATTGAAAGGCATTAAATTATTAAAAAGCAGATGTGGTAATGTGGCCACCATGTATCTATTCCATTCAATGTAATACAAGGAATTTAAGTTTATTTGCTGCAGTCTTTGGCAAAGTTACAGGGAAAAGTGTCCATGATGCCCAACCTTACAAAACCTAGTAGGATGAGACGTGTTAATGATGCTTTGAGCAACAAAAACTGTAGTTAAAGCTCTCTCTCTCGCTTTAGCGCACTGTAGTAGCACACCCTCTCCTCCCGTCGCTGTTACTCATCTGCCACTGTTTTGTTGTGCGGCAAAACCTCAATAAACACAGAAGTGAGCCCATTGCAGAAAAAAGCAATTAACAGTGGCGGCTGTTGTTTCAAAGCTCATCAAACCAGCCACTGTGAATATATATTAACATAGATAAACATCTCATTGACTCTTAATGAGTTACTTTGGCTTGTAGAGCCTGCTTTACTGTATGATGGCTTTGTTTCTGCTGGGTGCTTAATGAATGCACACTTGTTTGTAGTGGATTAACACAATAACTGCTTTGTTTGGGCGGCCAGTCAGGTACACACATAAAAAACACCTGTGACTCATCTTTTCCTCTGTACGGTGACTCATCACATTACAATAGATCTAGCAGCAGATTTGAGTAAAAATCACTATCCACCGGGGACGTCGATCAAAGACAAGTGGGTGGATTCTTTAGTTCAATTTTTTTAAGGTAAAATGATGAAGCTTAGCAACTGCTCTAAGCAATGGATATTTAGTCTTACACCTACACAAATGATAGATTTGTTTATTTGAGTAAAGACAAAGTTTGAATACCAATATGACATTTCCATTCAATTAGCATTTTCATTGGTCTTGAGCAAAATACAGGATCAATATAAAAAAAGCCAAGTTACTTTACTAAATTGAATTGGCAACATTCTTAATATCAGTGAATAAGGAAAACTGAGATTGGATCCATTGTGTAATATCAGTGCTTCCTATAGGGACACTAAAATCTTTACGTGAGCGCAAATCTCCTGTCTGTTAAATCAATTAATGGAACACCGAAGCACCTTTCTGTGGAGGTTGTCAATAAAATAATCTTTATGGTTTAATTTATGGCATTGCGAAACATTAAAATGAAGTTGTACAGTATATGCTTAAAGGTCCAGTGTATGAAATTTAGTGGCATCTAGTGGTGAGGTTGCGAATTGCAACCAACAGCTCACTCCACAGCTCCCCCTCCCTTTAAAAGCACTACGGTGGCTGACACGGGACTATGACGTCGTCACGTTTTTGCTTCTTTGCTGAAGGAGATAATGTATTTACGAAACGCACTCTGTAGAGCAGTTTATCTGTTTAGGGCTACTGTAGAAACAACATGATGAATTCCATGTAAGGGGACCCGCTGTGTATGTAGATAGAAAGAACTCATTCTAAGGTAATGAAAACATAACGCTTCATTATATAAGGTCTTTTTACACCTCTGAAGACATAATGATATATATTATATTGCATTTCTGTCAATAAAAAAAGTTTCTTCCCTCAGGCCATCTACCTCATGAACAGTTAAATGTTCTACTGTGCAATAAAAACATGTGCAATACACAACTATATATACTCATATTTATTATACATATGTTGTTGATATAATATTCAGCTATCCACATTCCCCTGCATAACTTGTATATAACACAGTATAATTTGTATATAGCACATCTGTACATACAATACACTGCCTATTGTCCTTTTGTCTAATATTGTCATTTTTTTTCAAATGTGTATTGTCTCACATATTTATTTTTTACGTTTTGTTAAGTGTGCCTTCCTGTATGTGCACTGGAAGCCTCTGTCACTAAGACAAATTCCTTGTGTGTCCAAGCACACTTGGCAATAAAGCTCTTTCTGATTCTGAAAAAATGACACACAGCACCTTTAAATGTACTGTATGCTGTACAGCAGGGCTAGTCAACTGGCGCAATCATCTTTACCTGGCCCGCCTTAATATTTCAAATAAGTGGAGAGACTTTGAGAACGGTGTGCTTTAAGAAATGCGCACCCTGAGACAAGGGTGCCTTTGAAAGTTCAAAACGCTGCTACATTCAATATGAAAGTAATTCCCGCGGCTCATAACGATTGACGTCTTATAAAGCGATTTGATCGGTCTGTCCCAGAAATTTTGTTATTTGCAATGTTATAATCGGCAGTCCACAGGCAGTCAGTTTGCGCACGCGATGGTTTGCGCACGCCATGGGTCGCGATCCAAAACGCGTCTTGTGCCTTTGAAAGTAACTGCAGGAAAAGTACTGGACTACACCACGTGAACTATTGTCTCAGATAAGGAAATAACGATGCTGTTTTTATTACTGCATTCATTATGTATGATTTAAACGGCTTTGTTTACGAAAACAGCTGTTCATCTCCTTCCAGAACTTGCACTTAAAACGATCTGCCCTTATACGTGCGTGGGGCACATGAAAGCGATTGGCATTCACCTGACGATTCTATAATAGCATTCAGTTTCTTGCACAGACCGATTGATTCGCTTTATTAGACGTCAGTTTAACGTCAAGGGGCAGGGATTACTTTTGTGCTATGTATTAGCGTTTTTTACGCTTTCATTAATTCAATATCTTCATAAATATCTTATTGGAAAAAAACAATACCACCCACATCTTGGAAGTACTGGGGGACTGTGGGTGAGTAAATTAACAGCAATTTCATTCAACATATTAGGGAATATAAAATACAATTAAAAGACAATATCCCTTTTAATTAAATATCATGAAAATGTATACTGAATGCAATATTTGTGTGCATGTTTTAATATATGACCTGTAAGTAACAGCAACAAAAACAGTATAAAAGGAACAAAATGCAATAAATAACGGAAATACAAAATAACAGAAGAAATTATGATATGGGAAAAAACTGGCCCACATCCTATTTATACTTTTGGAATTCGGCCCTCAAAGAAAAGTAGTTGAAGACCCCTGCTGTACAGTATGCTATGTTGGATAAAGATAACCTGACAGACCCACCATTACTTATTCACTGGTAGTAATGATGTTAAACTAAATCACATACAGCAGGGGTCTTCAACTACTTTTCTTTGAGGGCCAGATTCCAAAAGTATAAACAGGATGCGGGCCAGTTTTTACCATTTCTTCTGTTATTTTGTATTTCTGTTATTTATTGTATTTTGTTCCTTGTATACTGTTATTGTTGCTGTTACTTATAGGTCATATATTAAAACATGCACACAAATATTGCATCAGGTATTTGTGCCTTTTCATGATATTAAATTAAAAGGGATATTGTCTTTTTAATTGTATTTTATATTCCTCTATGCATTAGTTTACCCAAAAATGAAATTGCTGTTAATTTACTCATCCACAATCCCCCAGTACATCCTAGATTTGGGTGGAATTGTTTTTTCAAGATATTTGGTTGAATTGATGAAAGTCAAATCAATGAAAGTCAAAACCCCTAATACATTCAGCACAAAAGTAATCCCTGCCCCTTGTGACGTTATACTGGCGTCTTATAAAGCAAATTAATTGATCTGTGCAAGAAACAGGGCGCTATTATCATCTTCGGGTGAGTACCAATCGCATTCATGTGCCCTACGCACTTAGAAGGCAAGATACTTTGTAGTGCGAGTTCTGGAGGGAGATGGACTGCTGTTTCTTGTAAATATAGCCATATGTTCATACATAATGAATGCAGTAATAAAAAACAACATAGTTTTCCCCTTATCTCAGAGAACAGTTCGTGTGGTGTAGTAGCTTACCCTTCCTGCAGTTACTTTCAAGGGCACAAGACGCGTTTTGGAACGCAACCTCCCGTGTGCGCAAACCGACTGCCTGAGGCTGTGGATTGCCGATTATAATGTTGTAAATAACATTAAGTTTATATGACAGACCGATCAAATCGCTTTATTATGAGCCGCGGGAATTACTTTTGTATTGAACGTAGCAGCCGTTTAGACTTTCAAAGATGTGGCGTCTCAGTCAGGACGTGCATTTCTTAAAGCACATCGTTCTTAAAGTCTCTCCACTTATTTGAAATGTTAAGGCAGGCCAGGTAAAGATGATGAACCGGCGGGCCGCCAGTTGACTAGCCCTGACATACAATATACACATTCTCAGGGGGGATAAATATTACAAGCGCACATGATACACACATTCTGGGTGAACATCTGATGGGATTCTCACTTACTCACTGACAAACGCATACATACAAACACACACACACACGCACACGCACACTCACTCTAGAAGAGCAGCTTGTGGGATTCTGACACAATATCCTTCTCTAACACAAAAACACAATCCTGCCTGCTCTCCATGTCAGAGCAGAATCTAATAATCTTGCACATAAAGTGAAACAATGACTCAGACACCCTGCAGCCGTGTTATTATGCATCGCTCAGTGATGCTTGGGTGCAGGCAACTTTAAATGACTAAAGAAACGCCATCAATCATTCTGATTCAGCCCCCCGGCACGAGAATGACTCATCTGAAGGAAGCTGAAAATTCATGACGAATGAAAACAATGTTTATTTGATGATTATGTGTAATTGCACTTCAAACACACCTACACAACCTGTTGAAGTGATGTATTAATCAATGAATTAAGTGAATAAACATTAGCAAAGTTATACTGAACACCATACGGGCAGATCAGATCCCTGGTTCGAATCGCTGGCTAGAAAGTTTCTGATAGTTACCATATGTATGCAAAAGACCAGGGGATGTTGTTCATTAAAAAAAAACACCCGACAGCACAGGCTGATTTGAACAGTGCGAAAACAGCACGACAAGATACAGAAGATGAAGAGAAAGGCATCTGGCCTCATTCTGCTGCTCTTTGGTGTAATTGTCAAGGGTGTCTCTGAATGTCTCAGGATACATGAGTGATGTCTGGCCTTTTGTTCAAGAATACTTTGAATTTTGAACCAAAGACAGCCCCTTTTTTGGGTTTCTGACTTTTAAGGAAGCAATGCCTTAAACGAACCCATATGAAGATAAAAGGCTGCTATCAGCTTTTGTGTCTAAGCAGATTTGTGTGTGTGTGTGTGTGTGTGTGTATGTATATTCAAAGACAAAGAATGAGAGAGAGGAAAGACCCTCCTCTGCAGCAGAGCAGAGACAGCATTTAAGTTTCTCCAGTCGACAGGGGAGAATCCACATATACTGTGGTGTATTAATAGATTTCATTAATGCACCAGAAATAATCAGACAATTTGATGCGATATAAGACTGTACAACATATTCAATGTCATCTAGGACAAAATCTAAAAAGACAATAAAATAAAATCGTTCGAGTGTATATTTTAATAACATTTTGTGGTTAAAACCCTCACTTGGAGCAAAAGTCAGTTCTGCAGAAAAATTCCTTTAATCCTTCTTAAAAATGCAAATGCTTAAGGCATCTGGCTTTGACTTGCTTATGAAGGATTTTGAAAGAGCACAGAAATGAAATTATATGAAAGGCAAAAGCATAGTGGCAATCGCACTTGGATGACGGTATAATAAAAATTAAACTCACTCACTGGAACCGAGGGAGAGAAAAGTATTATAAAGTTGAGCTGAACAGGGAATTGCATGTGAATTTCAGCTTTAATATCAGTCATTCAGTGTGATTCAGCATGATCTTATTACAGCCCACCTAAAGAGAGATTCTCAGTCTTACCCTAGACTGCAATTAATGGACGTTGATCTTTCTCAATTCGTCCCAGCAGCTAATGAAGCTCATTTATGTGCTACCTCATTTAAGCATGACATTTACATGCACTGGTTACTGTATAAAACTCCAGTGCATTGCCACGGGTGACTTATTTCAGTCTGCAGGGGATACGCATCATTCAAAATCATTTGTGACAGGTTTGGGGTCTGAGGGATTTCTTGAAAAAAAAACAATAAAAAAAACTCAATTAGAGAATGACAGGAGTGATGGATTGAAAATTGGGCTCAAGAACAGAGTGTCTGTGTAATTCCCAAAGATTGCAGGCAGACTCACAGACTGTCAGACAGACAGAAAGGATATCGAAAAGGCTGACTGACTGTCAAATTTTGTTTTGGTGATATTATGACCAAGGTACCAGCTTCCTCACACGCAATATGTTGTATGTGTGACTGTGTGAGAATCAAACAGAACATATAATAGGAGAAAAGGAAGGAAAGAGAAAGAAATGAAAAAGTGGTACCCAAGTACATGATGGAGATGCTGAGATGGAGAACACTCACAGGGTGTTTAGCCGACAGTCTGCCACTCACTGTACTCGTCTGATTCCATGTGGAAGAGATGAATGTCTAAGTAGAAACGTAAGATTAAAGTTACTTAAAAAATAACTTTCTGTTAGTAGTGAGTGGTAAATTGAACTGTTTATAACATTATCAGCTCTGCAACTATATTTTATTCGGGAAAATCAGACACATAATCAACCAACAGTAATACGCCTGTACTGCCACCTAGTGCTTATTTCTTTCTATGTCGCTCTCGTTCAAATGATTTGCAAATTATGTTTTCAAAACTTTGTGTATTATTGGAATTGTCTCACCTTGTTCGTACATGAAATTATGCCATCCACAAATGCAGTCTTGATTTTGTGGATCTGTCTGTATTCTAGTATAATGTTAGGAAGTGGATGCAAGTTTTGTAGTTGTAATAACTAGAAGAAAAGATATAAAAAAAATGAAAACGAATGCTGCTGATTCTGTTAATAGTCTATTATGAGCAGAGAATATCAAATCTTAGCTTGAATGTTCATGGGACTATACTATCTGAGAATAAAAATAAGAATAAAAGCGCTTACTGCCGTTTCAGATGTGGACTGCTGCTGTTTGATGGTTTTGGGGAGCTTCTTATTCTCACACCGTTCATGCAAACGCAACTTCTCAAACAGGATCTGAGGGTAGGCACATAGTTTAATACACACATGCCCTCATCTGCCAGAAGTCACTAAACAGTTTCAAAGGGGTTTATTGGGGGTTAGAAAAAGATCTACAGTTGTATTGAGAGCAATGGTTAGAAACAAATGTATTACATTTTACTACTTTGAAACAAGGTTTTGAAAGTCACAAACACACTGACCAGTCTGAGCTGAGCACTACTGGACACCAAGAACTGTTGACCTGCAGCCTGATGAGCCTCCTGTTCTAACTGCTTCAGCTTAGACTGAAAGACAAAAACAAAATCTTCTGACACTTATTCCGACACAAGGAGTCTCCAGCACATTCTGACATTTTCAAACCCATACTGCAACAGCCAATAATCTAGCACCACTTAATCCATCTCTTCCTTTCATCCAAATGTACTGGGAGAGGAAGATGGGGATGTAGCAAATAGAAGAATAAAAGGAGACAAGAAAGGGTGAAGAGTGCAGGAGCTCAGGGGAAGATCAAATGGAAAGTGATGAAAAAAGATGAGAGAAGGGAGAGAGAGAGGAGTTGGAGGAGAGATGGTAATGTTCTTTTTGAGAAATAAAATGCCAGAAGTAGAGCCGTAAAAGATCTAGTGATCAATATTAAACTAGAGCTCTCCTCAGAAAAGCCTCCACACCCCCGCAGGACAAACGGTCACTGATATTTATAGAAATCTCAGTGCATACATTTGCGTGCATTACTCTTTTAATGAATCACACACTCTTACCCCTAGCATTTCTGAAGTCCGTTTTAAGGCTTCCTTGTCCACGTGAATTTTATAACTCTCCATTGCTAAAATAAATGAGAAAGGGTTTTGAAATAACACTTCAGAGATAATGACCAAACTTTTAATTATGGATTCTTTCAGAAATTTCCAAAAAATTTGTCTGGTCTAACGTGAAATCAATTGCAAGAACATTCTTACAGATTTAACTAACTGCTGGTTTTACAAACAATTCACACAGAAATGTTTCGTGAATAAGCCCCATTACATAAAATTTGAAGCTACTTGAAAAGCTACATGCATCATTATGATTTTATCATAAACTATAAGGATCATGGTATTGAAAGATTATGTGTCTCTGACACACATGTTTGAATTTAAGAATTGAATGATTTAACGTCAGTTTGCTTAGACCTGCCAGAACTGGAATCATCATCTGTTCTATGTCAGAATAGAGCTGCCACAGGCCTTGAGTCTAAAGAGAGACATGGAGAAGGTCAGATGGGGTTAGAGCATTGACACGTGTACATCAGGTTATTCGGAAAAGATTTTACATTCAGACAGAAAGTACCTGAAGCGTGTTATGCAATTCATCCATTAGCCCATGAAGAAGTGATAAATTTGAGATCACTTGAGTCACCTAAAAATAAGGGAGACGCTAATCACCAAAAGACAAAAGTATGTTTTGGACTTGAATGGGTGGCATCAATAAGTTTGCAAGTTATTTTGCCATTTCTCAGCTTTTATCATTGACTATCAAAGCCATCAAACCAGAAGACAAAGTTACTAGTGAAAAGCTAAAACAAATGTATAAACTACTGTAGGGTGCAATCACTGCAGTATGTCCCATGCTAATGATCTACAATAATGTTACAACACTGTGAGCAGCCTTGGAAGTTGAAGCTGTGTGATCTCCTTAGTGTAATTCCTAAAGTGACCTTGAAGTAGTATATCCAGATACGGCATTTTCTGAAATGTGTGTATACTGACCTTGGCTTGTCCGAGCACAGGTTGCAGTGATGTGCGTGGAACTGGACGTGTGTAGTGTTTGGAGAGCAGGGTCTGAAAGCAGGATGCGGGGTCGGCTGGATCTAACAACCAGGCTGCAATCTGAGGATCCATTATCGGACACCCCAACACTGCGTAGAACCATTAATACCAGTTAAACATCACAAACATTACCAACAATACCCCCCTTCCCGACTAAAACATCGTGTCTTCTATATTCAGACATAAAGCATCTGTTTGTGTATTTGTCACCTAGCTCCCAGCTCAGGTCTTTGCTGAAATGTCTCAGCGCTGTACGGAGTAGGTCTTTGGCTTTAAAGCACACAAATGGCTTTGTGCTGCACACCATCTGCAGCAGCAGTTCTCTATAAACACACAAACACAGTGAACATCTGTAACAGCACCTCTTTATAGAAAACTAATAATGAATGTCACATACCACAAGTAACAGAAAAATAGCAAGGCTGTCAAAATACAGTAAATAAAAACACATACATCTCTTTGTTCACTCCTATGCGCGCACACACACACCTGGTAAAGGCCTCCTGCTTGTGTTTAAGGTCTTGTTGGGCCCACGCTGGTGTCTGCTCTAGTCTCAGGTACAGCACTTTCTCTTGCGGTCTGTCCTCCAGACTCTCCGAGTCCAAATCCTGCTTCAGCAGAACCAGAAGGCCACACACGGCAGGACATGACCTCTTTAAGAGAGATGTCACACACATGCAACTTTTAAAATCCATACACATTACAATCATTAAGCAAACAACAAATCATCTAGATCACAAAAATCTAGATTTGGTAGCTCTGTAAACACGCCTGCTCTGGGTCCAGTTGTATGGTGCCATCCTGGTACACCATAGTAACAACTAATGCTTTTGCTCTTCCAGCCTCCTCACACACACGCTCTCGTTCGTCTTGTGAGAGACGGCCTGTGTCACACACTCTGGGATCAGAGGTCAAACTAAAGGCCCCTTTTGAGGTTGCTGTGGTCAACTCTTCATTTCTATCCGTTTCTGAAGGCAATGTATTAGATCCTATGCGACTTGCTTCAGAAGGCCTTGGGGCTTCGGAGAGGTTTGATTCCTTCCATTCTTGACTTGATTCTCTCTGGGGTCTTAAGGGATGTCTCGGTCTCTTGACCTCACACCGAGGAGCTTTTGTTTTTTTTAAGGGCTGCACTGCACCCTGTTTTACGGCTGCCTTGTGGGAGAGCTGTACTTTAGAGCTTGCGGGGCTGGCAGTTAGACTCAAGTTTCTGAGTGTCCTGCTGCTCTTCTCAGGGGATAAAGTGGTCTTACGAGCTTCCTGTGAGGGTCCAGGAGGTTTCCATTTTGAAGAATGTTTTGTACTTGAGTTCACCTTACCAGCCTGTGTTTTAAAACAAAAACAAATGCAGACCTCACTTTAGCTCATATTCACAAATGTAAAATTTCAAAATCATAACTACCAACGTGCTTAAGCAGAATTAAAAGACAAACTTATTAATGTGACCGCACCAGACAAATCAGCTTAAGAAAGCTTTAGTAAGAGAACATGTTGGCAGTCACCAGGCTGTCAAGAATAAAGCTCAAGAATAAAGCAGTTTTTCATGCTGATGCACCCACACTAACTCTTAGTGCTGCAAGGACAAGTTTTCGCCTGCACTTCTCAACCTACAAATGACCCCATGTGCGCGCTTCTTTACATAACAAGACATCTGCAGTAAGCCATTTCCATTATTCATTAGTCGGCTGTTTCACCTTGAAAGTTGTTCAAATAAAGCTACACATAACCGGCACTCTGGGTCAAAACATTTTTGCACACTGAATAATTGATCTTCAAAGAGTTGGTGAACTGTTCTGTTTTTATAGAATGTCTACAACTTAGTGTGTTCTTTCAGTTTGCCAGCTAGTTTGTCTCATATAATACTGTCTATGGTTTATGTGTACTTATTTTCTTTATCATTCTGACTCCTGGGGACGATTATTCCTTCTTTCAACTTCTGCACAAATTTTAATTTATTTAGGTTGCTGCTGCTTCTGCATTTCCACAATGTATTGCAGTGCTACTTACACCGTGTCTACACCGGACGCGACACGACAAAAGACATTAGAAACGCAATAGAACGCATTATAATTTTACATTTTGTCCACACCTGGATGCGACGCGAAAAACCCATTAAAAACAAGCAGGTTGTCGCATCGCACCCGGTGTAGACACGGTGTAAGAGTACTTATTTCAAGGAACAGTTCACCCAAAAAGAAAAATCTGTTCTTGGCCACCATTGACTACCATAGTACATAGGAACAATTGCTTTATAAATTTCTTTGGTCTGTTGAACACAACAGAAGATATCTTGAAGGGGCACTTTTGACTTCCATTGTCATTTTTTCTACTGTGGTAGTCAGTGGCGGTCCTTCCTACAGGCGACATAGGCGCTTGCCAAGGGCGCCATCTAGTGAGGGGCGCCAAATATGCGGCGAGAAAAAAGATTATAATTAAAATTATAGCGTCTATTTATTTTTTTCAACAGTTTTTGCCATCCCTCTATCTACAACAATACTTTGACATAAAAAATAAATTAAACTTAAGTAAAAGAAATGGCAATTCTGACGTGACCTTTAGCTGTCAATTAGCGGTCACAACATGCTAGCGCACACACTGATGCGCAGTCGGTCGGTCGGCTCGGCTGTGTTTTGACGGGTTACAGCTACGGAAAATGAAACGGCAAAAGCCATCCAGGGCGCAGTTTCGAAAGCGCAGAAAATTAGAGCAGGAGAAGCATGCAAAAGAGAAAGGTACGTAATTTTGATTATATATTTATTAGGGCTGTCAAAAGACTAATCGCGGTTAATCGCATCCAGAATAAAAGTTTGTGTTTACATAACATATGTCTATGTACTGTGCATATTCATTTTGTATTTATAAATACAAACACAAACACAAGTATACATATTTAGGAAATATTGACATGTATTTATTTATATTTACCAATAATTGAAATTATATATAAATGTTTATTCATATTTAGATTTTTCTTAAATATATGCATGGATGTGTATGTGTTAATAAATACAAAATTATTATGCACAGTAAACAGATAAATATTATGTAAACACAAACTTTTATTCTGGATGCGATTAATCGCGATTAATCTTTTGACAGCCCTACTATTTATTAAATTCAAAGAGCATTCATGTGAGTGAGTGATTTCGGACACATCCTAAGTGAATTTATATAAAAGAATGTCAAAATTAAAATGCTTAGCAACTTAATAATAATAACATTTGAAAAATGGAAATGATTTACTTGTTGATAATACACTTGTTTTTTTATATCATTTTAGATTCACTATTAAAATATTTGGGACCACCTGCAGCTGAATCATCAGGTTTCCTCAGGTGAGTTTAATGTGTCAGTGAATGTTTGTGATGATAAAAATGTATTAACTTATGTGAAAATGACAATATGTTGTGCCATGTCTCATCCAGTCAATGTATTTGCTCTTGTGTGTTCTCTCTATGTTTGTATATCATTGTTTAAATAAATGTGCAATTCTTTGGACAAGAGTTCTTTTCTCGTGGGGAAGGGGTGCCATCAGTCAAGCTCGCCTAGGGCAGTGTTTCCCAACCCTGGTCCTCGGGGCACACCTTCCAGAATGTTTTAGATCTCTCCCTATATAAAACACCTGATTCAACTCATCAATCAGGTGTTTCATATAGGAAGAGAACTAAAACATTCTGGAAGGTGTGCCCCGAGGACCAGGGTTGGGAAACACTGGCCTAGGGCACCAAATGGTCTAGGACCGCCCCTGATGGTAGTCAATAGTGGCCAATAACTGCTTGTTACAAGCATTCTTCCAAATATCTCTCTCTGTGTTGTTCAGAAAAAAAATAGATTTGGAACAACTCAACGGTTTATTTTTGGGTGAACTGAGCAGTATTGTCAAACCACATTATCGTTTTGAAACAGAATACACTGTGATGAAAGCTTCTTCTTGCAGCTTAAAGTGCAAAGGTAACACATAGAGAAACCTCTATATATAATCATTCTTCATAAAAAAGGCACAAAATTCAGTTCAAAGGTCAATCTTGGATCCAAATGAGCAAAAACCTACTCTCTGCTAAAACGAAATAAACCCACAAACTCTGTTCCATATTTAAGGGTTGGTGCATGTGCACTACCTGTGTGAGGGACTGGATGCTGGGCTGCACACCTCCGGGGGTGGTAGGCAGTGAAGGCTCCATCACGCTGTTTTTCTCTCCAACAAGCATCGGCAATGCAATGTTGTCAGGCTGGGGGAAATCTGCATGCATATGTGACATCATGACCAAAGCACATTTTGTTGTACTATTAGCTTGTACAGTAGATACATATCATCCTGAATCACACTCATCAAACAAATCTTATTGAAAGCACAGAAAGACAGAGTACTGACTTTTGCTTGAAAAACACAACACTTGTCTAAACAAAGCAGGGGCACTGGGAGAATGTGGTTTACATGTTAAACACTGCACTTACTAGTTCTGCCCTTGAGAATCTGACTTCTCTCAGATCCACTGTCTTCTTTCTGCTTCGATAAGTCCAGAAATTCATCTGATTTAACAGATGTGTCCGGATCACATTCATGAACAGTGCTGCTCTCACATCTTTGGAAATATAGACAGCTTTCATCTGAAGCAGACGACTGTGAGTTTCTTCTGTCTTGTGGGAAAAGGCTGGTCTCCAGACCCGACAACTTAGATTTTGGTTTCTCTGCATTTGATAGAAGACCAGTCTGTGTTTGAATAAACACAGCTTGGTCACACTCTGCTTCTCTTGAGATGACCCCAAAGTGTGGATAAACGTCATCTCTTTCAGTCAACTCCTTATTCATGAAACCATACTCTCCTGAATATGATTGGTTGCTACAAAATGGGTTGATTCTTTTATTCTTAGTCTGCTTGTCCACTATGAGTTCTTCTCGGGATGCCTTATGGCAGTTGACCATAGGCAATGTAAAATGTTCAAAGCTGCACTTTTTCATTGGAGGAGCTTCATGTGGATTATCGCTCACGAAAATCGTTTCAGCCAGAATCCACCTCCTTTTGCTGAAGGTCAGCCTTTGTCCCTTTGATTCTGTCAGAGCTGGGTTAACCTGGGTGATTCCCTCACTAAAAAAGCCAGGAACAGGTAAAAGCATCTCTCCCTGTGCTACTGGCTCGATAGACTGGGTGTTGGGTTGAACAACATCATCGACAGCAGCATGGTTCATTTCAATCTTCTCATCACAGAACACACCTCTTAGCTCAAAATGCTTAGAAAATTCCAATCTATTTAAATTCAAGTCTCTAAAATCAAGACAGAAAAAAGTTATGAATCAGACATCTCTGATAATAACCCAGGACAAACTGATACACTATTTGATCAGTGTTGAAGACACCAAAACTCACTGGCTCGGCTTTGGATCTTGAGAATAGTGCTTCTCGCTTTCTTTTAGAGTATAAAATTGAGAACTCTCTGATCTATCCATATGAGCGCTGTAAATGGTTAAACAAGACCTGATTTGAATAAAGTAATCATAGAGAATAAACACACTGACAAAACAATTATACATTGCATTGCTTTTTTAGATATTACTCACTTCGTTTTTTCTGTGAACAAATCTTGATTTCCATCATTTCTGCTCTTTTGTTCAGAAAGCCTTAATCCTCTACCACAAGAAACTACAATTTAAAACAACAGATTTCCTTTCAGTAACTTTCAAGAGCATCTACACAGCTGAAGGGCAATTGTCGTTTTATGTCTTTCTACAAATCATTTACCAAAAATGTAATTTCGGTTTTATTAACATTTCAGCTTTCTGTACATTGTCCAAATATTTTATTCTAATGTTCTGTCTAACTCACTAGCTCTGCTTCTGTCAGCTCTCTGAAGATACTGGACCCGAAGGGCTGCTAGGATGGTCTGGCCAGCCGCAGAGAGAGGGGCTGCATTCAGACTGCTACAGAGGTAGCTCTTCATCTCACAATCTGTTCTCAGTACTAAACCTGCAGACACACATGTAAATAACAGTATAACAAAATATGCAAATATTATTTAAGCAACACAACAAATTGGCTGCAGCCACTTTCAAAATTATTAGTGGAGACACATTATTGCAATTCTAAACTCACTGTCTATTTGTCGGTATAGTCAGATCTATCAGTTCTACACAGTCAGCTAGTACAGTAATCCGAGACAAAAAACATAATGTCTTGAGCAAAGAAACAAATGGCATTAAAAGAGTTTGAAATCAAGGTTTCACCAAAAAAAGACTTGAGAAGTAAATGCCTGACAAACAAATGTTTATTAACCAAAAAAGTATAAGAACAAATGTATACAAGGTGTGACACCAATGCAAGTAATTAATATCTGTTGATGCTGAACAAATTATTACAATTTATTTTAATGAAGGATAACCACAGCATAGAAGCAACATTGGTCCATGTAATAAGCTACATATATAACATATTTTTCTCAGTCAGCTTCTTCTGCAGCTTGGACCTACATGTTGACATTCATGTATACATGTTGACTGATTAACTACATATTTTATTTAGATTCCAATCCTACATAACCGCTGCTTGAGCTTCCATATCTTTGACTGCTTTGCTGAGCAGCCTAGGGTCCAGATGGAAACAGACATACAGTTCCCTCTCTCTCCTCAAGGAGGCACTGCGTTCCAGCCTAGCTCGTTTGGCCTTCAAGTCTCCAACTATGTTCTGAAGAAGCGTGTAAAGAGTCTTCTGCTTACCCTCCAACTCATCTAGAACTATTGTCATCTCCTAAAACAAAGAATATGAGTAAGACAGGAAGGGAGGACAGACAGAAAAGTGTGACGGTCATCGTAAAGGAGACAAGGAATGTAAAGTATATGTAACATTATAAAGAAAATAGCAACATCTCAAACATATTACTCTTGAAAACATGATGTTAGAGTGCTCTTTGTGTATGCTATTGAACACGTATTTGCTCGTGAAGAGTAATTTGCTCCGTTTAAAGCCAACAGAAGAAGGCATTTATCTGCAGTGCAATAACAGGGGAGTGAAAAAGAAAAAGAAAGCATTAGGTCTTACAAAAACAGATAAGAACACCACTGTGCAGGAAAGCCAGACAAAACCAAACCAACCCAACCACAAACCAATGCGAGGTGATGCAAAATAAGAAAGAAAAACACTTGACGAAAATTAACCTGCTCACGTTTCTTGGGATTCAAAGGGATGAAGAATACGGCGGTGAGGGTGAGGAAGAGAAAGACAATACATACCTGTGCATGAGGGCAGAGTTCCAGTGCAGATGTGGTTCTAGCACATACCTGCGGCCTCAAAAGAGGCTGCACAATGTCAGAGTATGCCATTTGGTCAAGCATATCACGGTCACGTTCCAGACGTGCACCAGTGTAGGCCTGTTCTCGTCTGGCACCATCCAAGGCCTCCTGTACGGTGGCCAGCTCCTCCTGTAGATTGAAGGCTGCTGCTTCCAGCCTACCATAAGTTTGGAATGGATCCTCTTGCTCCAGGGAGGCCTTACCCAACTCAAGAATCTGAAGCAACCTGAGGGATAAACACAGGATGCTGACTTACGAACTCTACCTGCAGAGTGAATTCCAGAACTTTGTAGATTTAAAAAGTTTGTCATTACATTGTATGTATCCAAGTGAGAGACATGTTACCTGCTAAAGGCTGTGTCCTTGGAGATAATGACCTGTTGTTTGGCATTAGCACCAAGATAGGGGGCCTGAGTCAGGTGAGGTTGTGTCAGAGTGTTCTCTCTTTGAGCAGGAGTTTCTGCCGCATGTTCCAGCCTCTTTGCTATTTCCTCAAGCTGCTCCATTACTCTCCTTCCCCTTAGAAGCTCCGTATCTTGGGCAAGGTGTACAAGTTCGAAGGAGGCCTTCTGACGGAGTAGCTGATCACGAACTTCAGTCTGTCTGGAGGTGTAGTAGTTTTGCCTGGCTACCTGAAGAGCGAGGTCACCTCGCACCACGGGGATATTAAGGAGGCGGGCACAATCTCGCAATGCCAAGCGGACTGGGTCTGACAGTAGAGACTGAATTTCAGACTGAATTGAGAGAACCTCTGAGCGAAGATCAGCCTCAAGCCTGCTCACTTGTGAGTAGCAGAGAGGCTACGGGGAGAGAAGAATGAGACAGAAAATGATGAGAAACTTGTTATATTTATTAGCAACCCATGCAGGTAAGAGGAAATAATACCACTCTAATTTGATTAAAACACTTCTGGCACTAGAAGTCTATCTAGATATAATTTGTTTCTTTTGTAGGTTTATCAGTTTATTTATGTTTGGTGATTTTTTCCTGTTTAATTTCTATATTGAACTCCAGTGTTCAATCTTTAATTTCAATGCATTTTATTCTTTTTTTTCCCCGTTTGCACAGTATATAGAGATACAGGTTGTGAACGTCTGTTGTCATCTACATCCTGTAGGTCAGTGGTTAGAGCATGGTGCTAGCAACACCAAGGTCATGGGTTCGATCCCAGGGATTGCACAAACTCACCAAATGTATAGTATAATGCAATGTCGCTTTGGATAAAAGCATCTGCCAAATGCGTAAATGTACATTTAATAATTTCTTTTATGAATATTTTATTTTGATACGTATATGTGCAGAATTTGCAAAATGATCAAAACATAAAAAGACTCACCTCTGTGATGTTCACCAGTTTCTGCGTGAGCCACTCCTTTGCTGCCTTGTCTCCATACTCCTCTGCCCTCTCTTTAACCAGCTGGTACTGTGCCACTATGTATGCCCACTGCAATTGTGCCATCTCCTTTTTCCTGACCTCTACTAGTACAGCAGCCTCTTCTTCTTCACTCTCACTGCAGCAGCTCAGATTGGTCAGCTGGCAGTGTTTTGACGTCTCCATTATGTCTGAGATTCCCTGAAAAAACTGTCGCTGAGTGTAGGCAGCTAACACTTTGGTGAACTGTTCCTGCTGATGGAGGAAGGGCTCTAGAGACAACTGAAAGAGGAGCACTGGTTGAGGAACCGATAGTGGAGCGGATATATCTTTACTAGAGGAACGAATGTCGGTGTGAAAAAAGCCAGCGAGCTTGGTGGCCTCCTTTGACAGACTCTCTATGGCCGAGTTTGTGCATGCGTTTTCAGCGGCTAAGGCAGAGTTAGCATCCTTTATCATACTCCCTCCATCCTGCAGCAGTGCTTGGGATGCAGAGGAGTTTGCACCCCGGCAGGTAGCCAGCATCTGCAGCTTGTTGAGTCTGCGTTGTTTTAGTTGCTTCTCCTTGTAGAGAGCTTGAAGTTCTGTCTCAAGATCCTCAACTGAAACATCTTCCCCGCCACCCAGTGCAGAACAGCCCTGTGATCCTACACCTCCATCCAGAGACGAACAGGTCTTAAGAAGGTCAGCTAAAGTTGCCTCATCCAAGAAGGGCTTCCCGGATTCTTGGAGGGCCTTGTATGCCTGCAGCTCTTCTGGAGTTAAAACGTTGCTGCGGTTTAGGCGGTTACAGGCGACACGTAAAAGATGCAGGTTATCTGGTGCTGAATCAAATAACCAGTCAAACTCAGATCCTTTTAATTTGGCAGCCTGTGGGTAACCCAACCGTGACAGCACCTCAACAAACTGTGCCCCATCCAGCATGGCTGCTTTTCCGAACAGAGTTGACACTTCGGAGTTGTTTCCTTCTCTTAACACGGATGGTCAATGGACATGACAGTAAGCCCAACTTATTCTATGCATTCATAAAGAAGAAAGTTCAGCTGAGGTGAAAAAGTAATACAAGCCTGAACACACACAATTGCTGAGCGAAATCTAAATGATGCTGTGTTGGGAGTCCATCATGAACAAGAATGGAAGAACATTTTTAGTAAATGCAAAACAATGACATTTAGATAATATAGATAGCGATTACATAATTATTTTGCCTAAAACAGCAAACGTGTTTGGAAATAACACTCTTACAAAAATGATCTATGGTTTTACTAGTAAGAATAAAATGTCTAACTTTAAAGGTTATTATAAACTATGGTTACCATAAATCAACCAGAGTTTTACCATTATATTTGGTTAAATAAAAGGTGATTGATTGATTGAATGATTGGGCAAAAAACAAGGTTGCACAAGAACGAAAGGTTGTTTTTCTTAAGGGGAGCTGTCACAAAACTGTAAAACAGTTAACAAGCCAGACAGTTTCTACATTAAACAAAACACTTCTCGCGAGAACCACAAACAATCTGTCACTGTAAGCAGAAACGTTAGTTTCAGATACAGTATTTATAGCCAACTAAAGTGAGAAATAAAGATTTTGAACATCATAAGCCGTTGAGCGACTTCTAACGTAATAATTTTAGTTATTAGCTTGCCTCCTGGTTAAGGCGAACGTTAATTCTCACCGATGCAACAAACGCTTTTGTTGGAGTTTTTAGATGAGAGTGAAACCGCTGTTGACGTTTGTTGGATTAACGTCATGAAGAATTTAACTTAGAATGTTGATGTTGCGGTCCGTTGGTGTTTGTAGAATTAGCCTTTAGCTAATACTGCTAATATGATTTAAGAGCAGATTTTTTTTGTCATAAAGTAAAACCTTACACATGTTATATACAAAAAAAATATTCGTACCTTGTAAAATATCCCGTTTGATGTTTTCAAGCTTGTAAAATCTTGTCAGTCTGTCTTCATTGCCACTTCCGAAATGCCCGCGCTTGCCTACGTCACAAGGCGTAGGGCGGGCAGTTGCTCAAACGTTTATTTTTTATTATTTACTTATTATTATTGACGCAGATGGTGGATGCGCGTCATAATACAGCGTCAAAATGTGTAAAAATGTATTTAAAAAGAAACATAACAATCAGTTGCTTCTTCAATTTTTACGTATCTGTAAGCCCCGCCCCCCTTAGTTACTGTTGCTAACTCGGACAAGCGACCGTAGTTCCTAATGTCTTTCAATTGCAGCTGTCAGTGTAAAAACCTCGTCCGAAGTTGTTTTTGGTACATTTTGGACACACTCTGTCGTCGAGGTGAATTCAAGTGGGAATTATAATCCACATCCTCCCTGGACACTTATGATATTACAATGTTTCTCTATGCTATGGCGCTGAAACCTAAAGTTGTCCGAGTTCCGGTCCCCCTGCAACTCATATTCAACTGTCATTGGCTCATCTGCGTTCGAGGGGAGGGGCTTACCGATAGGTCAATTGGTTTATCCAACCATATCAAAGCAAAATGTCACCTGACAAATGTAGGCTGTCCCTCTCAGTAAACAAAAAAGCGCATTGTGGGCAATTGTGAGTACAACAGCTGCAACAGCAATATCAGGCATTTAATAAAAGAGCTCTAAGAGCTTCGTGGACACAGCATAGGTAATATACACGAGTATAATCTTAAATTAAATCATTATGGTTATCTTTGTTAGCACATAATATGCATGTGGTATTATTTTAGCTTATTTTACAGTTAACGTTACGCAGATAGCTATGGTTCAAGCCAAAACTTGGGTCCTAAAATGGCACTTCGAGGGATTTCCTAAAGATGGCGACTTCGAGCTGAAAGTAGTAGAGCTTCCTGAGCTTAGAAATGGAGGTTTTGCCCTTAAGATTTCAGCTCTGCTTTTTTGCCCTTTTAAATGCAAAGTGGTAATGATTGCTGTATTTCAGAGGTTCTTCTGGAGGCCGTGTTCCTCAGTGTGGACCCTTATATGCGGTAAGCGAAAAGGTTTGCAATAAAATAATACCTAAACAATTATTTGTTGTTTTATACGTGAATGGTATTTTGTACAGAGCGTTTTGCACCCAAAATACAAATCCTGAATTGTTTGTTTTTCTCCAAGACCATTTAGTCGTGTTCGGATGCAGGATGGAGATGTGATGATTGGAACTCAAGTGGCCAAGTAACAACTGCACTCTGTTTAAATGATGGAAAGCTTGAATTGCCAACAGTTTTCTCATGATTGGAGTAGGGAAGCATCTGTGATTCATTTACAATCACTGGCCATAAGTTCAGTGTTTAATAAAAACATAAGGGTTGGCAAAGCTGATTAAAGTAGTGACTGTTATATAACGCATTTCTGTTCTCAGACAAACAATACAATGGGATATTTTCTCCTGGAGGAACTTTGTTTCATTTTTAAAATCTCTTTATTTTTGACTGTAGGGTAATTCAGAGTAATAATCCTGCGTTTCCAGTGGGCTGTCATGTGGTTGGTCGATGTGGCTGGAGAACACATACTGTGTCAGATGGGAGTGATATAACACGAGTTTTGGCTGACTGGCCTCAGGATGTCTCCCTCTCACATGCTCTTGGAGCCATTGGGATGCCAGGGTATGGACCCACTCCAGTGTTTCTGGATGTTAAAGGGATACTTCAGCCAAGAAACAAAATTTCCCCATGTTTTACTCACCCTCAAGGCATCCTAACTGAATTTGACTTTCTTCTTGAAGAATAAAGCAGTCGTAGATATAATACCAAGTATCCTTTTATCCTTTTAAGTATCAAGTATCTTCCAAGTGGTAGAATGGGAGTGAATGGGGGGCAATTTTTTGAAGCTCAAAAAAGTGCATCCATCGATCAAAGAACTGCTCGACACGGCTCCGTAGTCTTAACAAAGGTCTTCTGGAGTGAATCGATGCATTTGTTTAAGAGAAATATCCATATTAACAACGCTATTAACAATAATGTCTAACTTGGTAAACAAGCCTCTGGTTCACGCGCAGCAGAGGGATAAGGGAAGCTAGACATTATAGCGTTGTCAATATGGATATTCCTCTTAAACAAACACATCGATTCGCTTCAGAAGACCTTTGTTAAGACCACGGAGCCGTGTCCAGAAGTTCTCTTATCGATGGATGCACTTTTTGGAGTTTCAAAATATTGCCAAAATATAAAGTTATATTCAGTAAGGATGCCTTGAGGGTAAGTAAAACATGGGGAAATTCTTTTCTTGGCTGAAGTATCCCTTTGAAAGTAGATTACTGCTGAGTTCCACAAAAAATTAAATAATAATGTTCTTGCTTGACCTGACAAGCATTTGTTGCCTGCATTTCCTATGCAGATAAACATCTGAAAAAATGTCAATATATTTATTTACATTAGCTGTGCTCCACAGGCTGACTGCACTCTATGGTTTGGAAGAGGTCTGTGCCATCAAACCAGGAGAAACGTTACTGGTGAATGCAGCCGCAGGAGCAGTGGGCTCTGTAGCGGGTCAGATAGCCAAACTTAAAGGCTGCAGGGTTGTGGGCTCAGCTGGTGCTGATGACAAGGTGGCATACCTGAAAGAGCTGGGCTTTGACCAGGCTTTTAACTAAAAGACCGTCTCCTCGCTGGAGGAGGCACTGAAGAACGCTTCACCTGAAGGATATGACTGCTACTTTGAGAATGTAAGAATTCTCAAAGTTCTAAAGACAGAATCTAAAGACAATGGTGTTTTTATACATTTTATAAAGCTAAATTTCATATAAAATTATCTTGTAGACTGAGAATTTGAGTTTTAAGTTTGAATTTTGGTTTCAGGTTGGTGGTCACTTTTCCAGTGTTGCTATTCAACAGATGAAGACTTTTGGCCGTATTGCTGTGTGTGGAGGAATATCCCTGTACAATGACACCACCCCTCAGACAGGTCTGTCTCTGATCTGTGTGTGATATTTTTAGTGCTGCCATCTGTTGTTAGTTACAATTAGTCATTTACATTTACATTTATGCATTTGGCAGACGCTTTCGACTTACATTGCATTATCCTATACATTTATGCATAGGTATGTGCAATCCCCTGGGATCGAACCCACAACCTTGCGTTGTTAACTCTTACCACTGAGCTACAGGAAAGCTTTATAGTCAACATTATTAACCGAGACATGAGGATTTAAGTGACTAAGGACTTTTCCCTCATTTACAGAAGTGATGTTTGTGTATTTGTAGGACCTTATCCACACCTAACCATGATTTTTAAGCAGCTGAAAATGGAAGGTTTCTTGGTGGGTAGGTGGGAGCATAAAAATGAAGAGTCATTGAAGCGAATGTTGACCTGGATGCAGGAGGCAAGTTAGAGTCTTGATATTAATGTCTTGGCATGCTACAAAAAAACTCGAATTCTAAATGCGATAACATTAAGCTGTTTTTGTGATTACAGGGAAAGCTGAAGTGCAGAGAGCATGTTACTGTTGGGTTTGAAAATATGCCTGCTGCATTCATGGGGATGCTGCGAGGGGAAAACATAGGGAAGGCCATTATTAAAGTCTAATGCCAAATCAATAAAGGTTTCTTGTATAATTGTGGTAAATGACTGTCACTTTCGCCTTAATCTGTAGGACACAGAAATGCATGCTGTCAATCAAGAAAAAGGAGGACCACTGTAATGTTTTCTAATATTGTAAGAATGAGAGAAATACAATATTTAAAAAATGTAAATAATTTTAATACTAAAAGAAAATATTTAATTAAAATGATTTCTAAATGTTGTAACATAAAAGTATATTCAAATGAAAAAAAAAACATAGAACAGCATAGACTGGTCATTTGATTTAATACAAAGTGGGGATAATTTTGAAGGTATTAGAAATCATGTATACCAAATATATTTTAAAATACCAATTACTGCAGATGGCATTACATGATAGAAAACCACACTGTACTTCTGTACTTGGAGGTTTTGATAAACCCTTAATATTCAAACTTGTATTGCAGTTTGTGGTGCATCAGCAATGTGTCCCTACTTTAATGAACACTGACATGGCTAATTCAGGCATTTTGGGTTTTTATGCATTCTGGTATTGTTTAATATAGATGTGAATGGGGGTGGTCTGTGTTTGAGTGGCAGTCAAACTGTTTAAATGGCATGTGCTTAAAGGGATAGGTCACCAAAAAAAGAAAATTCTGTTGTCATTTGCTTACCCTCATTTCAAACCTTCTGCAGAACATAAAAGAAGATATTTTGAAGAATCCTAAAAAATGACAAATAAGATATACTGGATATATAAATGTACATATGTTGTAGTTGTATGAGTGCATTAGGTGAACACTGCAAAAAAATGTTAATACACTTCCTATAATAATTCTTAGCTGTTAATCATTATAAAGGTTTCGGGTTTAAAAATCCAAGCCACTTCATTGTCGAAAAAGCAGGTTATGTGACCGGGATAAACTCAACTTTCGGTTCCAGAAACGGGTAACTTGGAGTAGTGTGGCAACACACGCTCTGAAGATAACCTGCTCTGGAGCAGGTTATGTTTCGGAGTTAGTTAATTTCAAGTAAATGTTAATAAGCTTCAGAGGTTGGCTGTGCATGTGTGTGCTTTTGATGAGAGCCAAGTGGGTGTGGAATATTAATATTTTTACGTGTTATTATGATACATTTCAAGTCTCAATCATTGCGATTCATCATTCACAAATTTTATAATAACTAATAAAGTAAAATTTAAATAAAATAATTTGAGCTGTTCTTAATAAACTAAGTTAAGGCTTTATGTGGTTAGATTGAATACTGTACATGCTTTTAATTAGGTTTGATACTAAAACATCGGCAAATATTGCATGCATAAATGCACACCCTACAATTTTAACAGTTAAAAGTACTCTTATCCACTAGGTAATACTTGATACGTCAACGTTTATATTGTAATAAATGTGAATAAATTATAGCGTAGTTGTGGCTTCAGGTTACAGCATCAGCAGGTCAGGCTTTGTGACCCCAAATGGGATGACCTTACAGATTTGATTTTCCATCATCACTTTAATTTCGGGTACATAATAAAATGCATCAAAAGACTTAGATTGTATTTATTGAAAAATAATTTCTGATCCTCAGCCTCCTCTATGAAGCCAAATCAATTCTTGCTCCTCACATAAACAGCTCTCTATTTAAGGCATTAGGGACCCCCAAGAAGTAAAAAATAGACTTGGGAGTCCCTCAGATATTTTTATTTGAGTAAAAATGATAATGACAAATGTGATTAAATTCATGCAATGGATATGGTAAATTTCGTGAATTAATTATTTAGAATAATTTATATTAAGTTTGTTTATGGGCTAGTGCACTGAAATCATTGAAAAATCCCCACAACAGACTGACAGCCGGTCTTGTCACAATTTATATTTTTTAATATCTAATAAACTAGTTTCTTGCATTTAAACAAGTCTTTTGGAACAAACATTATTTTCACAAAGTGTCAATCATCCAGTTGTATTTAGGGAAAATAGTAAATACTACATTGGTTGCTAGAATTATTCTGTTGGATGTACACTACTGTTCAAAAGTCATTTCTGTTCACCAAGCCTGCATTGATTTGATCCAAAATACAGTAAAAGAAGCCTGTTCTTTTATGTAAGCCTGTTTTTTAATAAATAGTATATAGTTTTGCATATTATGATCAAATATATTGTGTATAATTTTATATTGCGAGACTAACCCCCACCTCCACCAAAAAAAGTCTAATGGTGGGGACCCCTCATAAGACTTGATTCAATTCGAGCACTGGTTTACAGATGTCTAGGCCATTACAAATTGTTATTTTTTTTCAGGACATGTTGTTTAAAATTTCATCACTTACTGTATACACAGGGCTCTCAAGTTTTATCAAAAGTTTGGAGTGAGATCAAATCTGTTAGGAGAGGAGCCACTCAAAGTTTCAGCAGCGGCCCCTCAGTCCCACCCAATTCTCTCAAGGTTTTCTGGCAGTTTAAATTTTCTATTGTTATAATTCACCAGCACAAATAAAAATGGTACATCTGATAGATAAATTAATCTAAATAAAATAAAAAGAAAATTGGCCCCAAACAAACAGTGCTCTATGTACATACTGTACACATACAGCAGGATTGTAGAAATTGTCCTGAGCATGTATGACAAGCTGTGTGTGTAAAGCATTACTGAAATGTTAACCAGAGTGCTCTGGTTTAAGATATGTAGTCTTAGCACAGCTGAAAAGAACATTAATGTAGGAGAATGTATTTTAATAAAATACATCTCTGGTACTTTTCTTAGTTTTAGGTAGCCAAAGTTAAGGTAAAGCATTAAATGTGCATTGTCTTTTCTATGCATTGTCTTTACATACTTATATGTAATCAGTTATTTCAACCAATAAGAATAATGACAAACTGTAGACAGTAAAATGATATCAACATCAACAAAATCCACAGCAGCATGGTTTATTACTGTTTAATGCTGCTTAAATGTGCCATGCTTACACCAATATTACATAATGTAAGATTAATCTAATTAAATTGTAATTTAAAGTGCAAGTTATACATTAAACATAAATGATAAAAAAGACAAAAACAGGCAGATCTCATTGCCATTGATTTCCATATTTATTTTCCCTATTTACTAGGCAGTAAATGGGGGATGAGATCTGTTTGGTTACTGACATTCTTCCAAATACATTCCTTTGTGTTTAGCAGAACAAAGACATTTATACAGGTTTGGAACATTCTGAGGGTGCCTAAATGATGACAGAATTCTCATTTTTGAGTGAACTGTCCCTTTAAGAGTGATGCTGCTGATGTTTTTGAGTCAGAGGAGCATAGATATGCAAAGGAGCATATGATCACGTCATAAATATAAAAAACAGGCACTAAAAGATTTAAAAAAATGTATTGATGCTTTTGGTATTGTAATTATGATTATACATTAAAATCGTTTTGCATGTCATATTCTTATAGGTTAGGCAGACAAACAAACTGTTTATGAGTGATTATATTGCAGTTTTTGCATTAGTAAATCTTCACATTGTCTCTAGTAGCATGAAAAAGAAACGTTTATTTAATCTGGGAATAAACAGAAAGCGAGCGAAAAACAGTCATTAATTTAAATTATAATCTCGCGTTATGAATGATGAAACGGACTGCATAAAACTCCTGTTATAATACAGTAAATGGGTTTGACTGGTCGTATCTGCTGCTCCCTGCGAGCGAGCCGCAGCAAAACTCTTCAACGCCAGTGACTCGTCTAAACTTCTGATTGGTCATTACGTTCATGCGCTGTCTGTGATTGGTTGTGATGCTCAGCGCTGTGAACATGGAAAAATCTTTGATAAACCGTGATCGGACGTAAACGTAATGCTGTAACGGACACGTTTGGTTCATCTTCACATTTCATTTAATTTGCCTCATCCATTTATTGTATTAAATGGATTTGATTTTGAAAAAAATATATAAAAATCAAATTGTTTTCTGCTAACTCCACCAGATTCTTGTTCTACCCCTGATAGCACACATACATCTGGTTTACATCTATTTGATGTCTGCATTTACATCTGCAAGACATCTACAATACATCGTTTGCTCATCTGCAATACGTCTCGGAGGTGTCTGCTGTCAGACGTCATATAGACATCTAGAAGATGTCTGTAAGATGTTTATGATTTAGAATGGATGTACAACAGCTATTTCTAAGATGTTTAGCAGATGTTTTTAAGCAGCAGATCTCCAGATCTTTAGCAGACGTATTACAGACGTTCAGACGTCTCCGAGACGTATTGCAGATGAGCAAACTATGTATTTAAGATGTCTTGCAGATGTAAATGCAAACGTCAAATAGACGTAAACCAGATGGATTGTGCTATCTGGGAAGTCTCCCCAAGTACCACTGTGGTGATTTTAATGTTCTTTCACTGTTTCAATATTAAATAATTGCACACCAAAGTCAAGACCAATACTAACTTACAGACATATTTTACAATTTCATAAAATATAAAATCAAATTGATTTCTGCAAACTTTACCAGATTCTTGTTCTACGTCTCCCCAAGTACCACTGTGGTGATTTTCATGTTCTTTCACTGTTTCATTATTTAATAATTGCACACCAAAGTCAAGACCAATACTATTTATTATTAGCAGTGGTTGTTGTTTTAATTGGTCATTGTAGCAGATACCATCATTATGCTGACTAGTAGAATTTCTCAACAATTCAAACAATCAATACAGCATTCCATCAAAAAGATTGTATGGCACCAGATATAAGGAAATGCACGCACGCAAGCACACACAGATATAAGGACACGCACACGCACAGTCTGGTCTCATCTCTCCACATGGAATTAGTCAGCTACTTAAGTTGGATCCTTGCCAGTCTTCAGTTATAGTCTTCTCCAAGAGTGCACTACATGCCCATAAGCACCTGCAACAAACCGGACCTCAATATAACGTCAGATTGACGTTGGACTCCTACGTCTGATAGACGTTGCATTTTGGTTGAAAATGAAAATCTGGTTGACGTCAAAACCCAACGTCAGACTCACGTCAATGTCCAACGTTGCATTTTGGTTGAAAATTAAATTCTGGTTGACGTCAGACTGACGTCAATCTCCAACGTTGGTCTAACGTTGCATTTTGGTTGAAAATGAAAATCTGGTTGACGTCAGAACCCAACGTCAGACTGACCTCAATCTCCAACGTTGGTCTAACGTTGCATTTTGGTTAAAAATGAAATTCTGGTTGACGTCAGACTGACGTCAATCTCCAACGTTGGTCTAATGTTGCATTTTGGTTGAAAATTTAAATCTGGTTGACGACGTCAGAGCCCAACGTCAGACTGAAGTCAATCTCCAACGTTGGTCAGGCCTTGCATTTTGGTTGAAAATCTGGTCGACATCAGAATCCCATTTTGGACCAACCTCCAACAATGACATCAAACTTAACAGATGCAGTTGCAAAATAAAAATCAACATAGAGAAAAAATAACACACCGAGAAAGCATGTTGAGAAAACAATAAGATCGGACAGAGGTCAAGATCTAATATAAGATAACACCAAATTATTAATTTTTAAACATTAGCAATGAAAATAGTTTAACCTAATGTGAAACTGGAATCCACAAATGTTTGGTGATTTTATCAGAAAAAATGACAGAGATGAACTGGATTATAATTTTTTTTAAATGTAATTTGACAAATGTATATAAAATATTTAAATAATGTTTTGTTTTTTATTGGAATACAACATCTTTAAAATAACACTTTAATTTTAACATCAACCTGATTGAAACGGAATATTTCAAAAACTTATTCACACAGCTTTTTTCCTGCAACCTCCACCCACCCTGTCTGGGGCTTATTTTTTAACAAAAGGCAATGTCCGCTACAGTGTTTGTCTTTGATGTTCTCTGGACACTCTCTGTAAGAAATATTTGAAAATTAACATTTATGAGGAAAATAGGATATAATGCACTACAGTAAGCATTGAATTTAAACATTATATTATTCTATGCCTTACACAGAATATATTTAGACCACTTAAAATATTGATTGCTACCAGGATAGTAAGAGACTTTTGCGAATCGGCCTTCCATCACAGAACGAAATCTCAGAGACAAGGGTTCCAGATGCCAAGAGTTTAAACTTTTATTTGCTCGAGCAAGCAAAGTGAGACACACAGAGTTCATCTGATGATGTCCAATGATGTCCCCCGAATACACATCTGACTCCATACTTTATACATTGTTCTTAAGTCGTTATCACAGTTCAAACCAATCATGTTTTACCTGACATCATCTTCTACCAACCAGGTTTTACATGACATCACTTATTTTTATTAGTCAATCCCTTATGTGTGTCTGTTTTGGTGATTTGAACATCAACAACGGCTATGAGAAATCAGACACCCTGCATTTAAGGCAGAAGTTCCCAAAGTGGGGGTCGCAAGGCCGCGAGGGCGGGGTCGCAAGATGATTCCTAGAAATCATTTTTTTTATAATAAGAAACAGCGTATTTTATCAATAAGTGTAACAAAATATGAAAATATTAGTGTAATATTGTTCAGAGTAGGGTAGGAAGGAGGCGGGAACCGGCGAACTTTCAAAAACTTTAATAAAATAAACAAACAATAAAAGGCCGGCAGCCACCAAACGGTAGACTGCCGGCCACACAAACATAAATAAAACTTAACACATGTCCGGGCCCAGTCCTCTCTCGTCCGACTAGTCCTGTCGCTCGTCCTCTTATGCTCCTGATCTCCTCCGTGAGACATGCGGGACGGTGTGCGCACAGCTGATTCCCACTATCAATCACGCCACCGGCCCCGCCTCGTTGCCTCACGGCTCTCGTCCCGCCTTCCTCGTTACAATTAGTTAAGTCAAAAATAAAACCATGCAAATAAAAAGCCACCAGCCTTTCGCATTTACTTCCCCTCGATCATGACCCCTGAGGTGATTACGTCACATTAACAACATCAGCAAGTCAATTTACAGCACCATGTTAAACAGTCCTCATATGTGCAAGCAGATTATTTTTCAGGCTTTAAGTTTAGGATATTTTTATTTATAGAAATGAAACATTGGTTAATATCGACCAAAGACAACGCAGGGAGGCCAGCTGATGAGGGCGGAGAAGCGCCGCAGTCAGAAAGGCCATCGACCTCAGGTACAAAAAGAAAACTGCCGTTTGCATAAAAAGGACATATATCAGCACTCAAATCAGTTTGATGAAATGTGACATGTAGTAATAGTTCATAGTTTATGTATAGCAAAAAGTAAAGTAATGAGCAAATTACTATAAAATAATATTATGTTCGAATGTGTTCTTTTGTGTTGTCATTATAAGTGTGTTTGAATAGACCTAATAAGTGCATGTGAGCAATTACGAGCAAAGTTTGTATACTTTAACCACCTCCGAGGATAGTGAGGGTCTTGAGTCACTGGCACAGTTATTTTGGGGGTTGTGGGCTGAAAAGTTTGGGAACCCCTGTCTTAAAGTGGAGGTATCCTGCTATGTCATGCATTCTGAATTCTTTACACCAGCCCTTCTCAAAGTCCGGACGTTGCTAACATGATGCTAACGTGATTTGCATGTTGCTAGCATGATTCTTAAGCGAATAGCATGTTTGCTAGCATGATGCTAACGCGATTAGCATGTTCCTAGCATGACGCTAACGAGATTAGCATGTTCCTAGCATGATGCTAACGAGATTAGCATGTTAACTAGTATGATGCTAAAAAGATTAGCATGTTTGCTAGCATAATTAGCATGTTGCTAGTATGATACCCCAAGCCATGAGTGAAACGAACAAACTCCTGTGTCTCTACGATGTTCTGATGCAGAGATATAGGTTTTGCTAAACAGTTGTTATTTTCTCTAATACATAATTATTCATACCCTTTTACAACTTATTTTTTTATGCCAAGATAACAGCTTTTTTATAGAGCTCCAGATCCTTCAGATTTCCAGCTCCATGTTGGTGCTTCTCCTCTTCAGTTCTCTCCACTCATTTTCTATAGGGTTCAGGTCTGGAAAGTGGGATGGCCATGGCAGAAGCTTTGTTTTTTTGCTCAGTGACCCATTATTGTTTTGATTTTGATGTTTGTATTTAGATCATTGTCAGTTTGGAATATCCAAACTTATCCCATTATGTGACTCCTAGCAGGCACAGTCAGGTTTTATTTTTTTATTCGTTGATATTTGCTAGAATCCAAGATGCCATATATCTGAACAAGACAAGGATCTTCAGGAGAGATTTAGTCCCAAAACATTAAAGATACAGCAATGTACATAATTTTACACATGGGGTACTTTTTACCTTTAATCATGTGTTTGCTGCTATTTGTTCTTTTTTTATTCTGGCTAGTGATTTGACATCGTTACCACATCTGCAAATGATTTCATTCACCACAACCCCGTCTAAAGACTCACAGACCCCTCTCACCCCCATTTTCAAAAACTCATTGAATCTAGACAAATCACAATGATTATCCATTTTGGATCCAAAACGCCAAATTTCGCCAAAAGGTGAGAAGTTTGCATCCCTGATGACTTTTCACAAGAATCATTTTTTTTAATCAACATTTAGAAAATATTGCTTAGTTTTTGTGCAGATCTGTAATGGAAACCCGGCTAGGGAAAGGAAACCAGCAAACACTTCAATGAACAAAGAACACAAACACTTCAAAAAACACTTCAGCAAAGATCATACTCTAGACCGTTTCACCGGATGCACGGACTGCAGTTAACTTCCGGTCTGTGTTTGTTTATCGGTCTGGCTTTTATGTTTTTATTTTATTTAATTTGTGTTAATATTAATGTATATGAATATTTCATTGTATAATAATTGTATTAAATAAACAATTTGTTGAATTTTGTTGTGTTAATTTTAATAATAAACAATATGTTAAATGGGTCCTGTTACTTTTATTGTAACAGGACCATTTGAGCTTTGTTACGCAGTCTAAACATGATATAGTGTTGCCATAGGACTACAGTGGGAACGTTTGTAAGCAGAATGAATCATAAGTCAGTGTCATCTATTTTCAAAACAACAGTCAACCTGAAGATCTAACATAACATATCATACATTTTGTATGATTATTCAAATATCAGTTCCTGTCTGCAGTCATTACGTGTTCCCCAGGAATCAAACCCACAATCTATTATGCTACTAACCCAATGCTCCAACCACTGAGCCACAGGAACAGAGAAAGAATCAACTGACGAATAGCAGTTCAGTTCAACTTCATAATTGGCCTGAACTGTTTCAGATAATCTGAACATTTTTAAGGTAAAAAACAAGTGAATGAGGATTCCATGAGGAATTTTATGCTTTAATAGTATTTTAATCATTGGTTGCATAGACATGAATGATAACATATACAACACATGGTAAAAGAGATTCACAGAGCTCACAAATGGTTAAAACATGTAAAGCAGTGGTTCTCAACCAGGGGGGTGCAGAGATACTGCAGGTGGGGCGCGACGGTTCCCCGAAACCCCAGCCTTGGAACTCGATCGCGAATGCACGGAGGAACGCAATTGCAAATTCATGGAGGCCAATGTTCCCTCTGAATATCATATTAAGAAACAGGTAGATCATATAAGTATGTTTGTCTTTCACACTGTAATTTCAGAATAAGCGCAAGTCTCTCTCTCTCCCGATGAGTTGTGAGTGCGCGTGAACTAAGGGAGTGGCGTGTAAATAAAGTGCCTTTTCATATATTTCTGAACTTCGACGGCTGTTTAAAGCTGTTGACAGTTATTAAAGATGTAAAGCGCTATTTTCGACAGGCAAATGACACCACACCGCGTCTGTATTAAAAACTGCAAATAAACTCTCGCTCGTGTTCAAATCAATGAAACGCGCACCGTTCTCGTGATCTGGCAGATTAATCCTTTTGGAATAATGCCCAAAACACTACATTTTTTAAATGGTTTTAATGCAAAAAGCTAATGGTTCACAGTGGTATTTTAATGGAAACCATTCATTTCTGTGATAGTTTCTTTTATTTTTATCAGCAGGGCTGTTACATTTATAATCTGATCTCTTGAGATCAATCTGTCACATACAGGTATTTTTTGCTTCTTTATATATATAGTTTATATATCTAACATATTTGACACATTATCTTATCTATCCTCAATGTAAAGTATGGGGGGGGGCAGTTTTTAAATGGGTTTACAGGGGGGCGTGGCCATGAAAATGTTGAGAACCACTGATCATCCAAGCCATCAAAAAATGAAGCAAAAGTGCTTTTACACTCATTTTTTAAAATAATTAGTGGCAGCCTCTATACAGATTTATTATCGATTCATAAAATTTGAAATACTGTAACATTAGTCCAATTTACTTACTGTGAATGATGTGTCCTCAGAATGTCCGGCAAAGTATCCGTCATCACAGTCAGTCAGAATCCTGCACGTCTTGTTCATGGTTTCTGAATCAAATGCATGTAAATGGTTGTGTGAGACTGACTGCAATGACAGATGCCCTTTTGCCCAAAACACAACAACAGGGATCTTTCTATTTCAAGAAATTAAAGAGTATTATTTGTGTCAACACATTAAATGAATATGAATAGGTGATTTCAGAGAGGCTAACAACATAGCAGTGCTATAAGAGCCCACCTTACCATCAGAGCACTCTCTAAAGACACGCCTCCTCCAAATCACATGATCGCAATGATGATGAAAGATCACCAGCGTGAGCAGCAGTATGCTTTGGAAAAAGTGCAAGTTCTTGAAAACTAACTGCTACAGAAATGTGAAATCTGTGAAAACAGTGACATTGTTAACAACGAGTATGTGATTGATCATCCTGTCAATCATTTAACACAATGTACAGTATATAAGCAGCCTCATACCTTTTTCTCTTTTGTCAGCACAGCACACAGCACTTTGGCATCCCTTCACCACCTGACTCACTGCTGACTCCCAATACCTTCTGTTTACGAAGGCATCATCTGTGGTCATCATGAGGTTGAGCATTCAGTCCAACCGGACCTAGCTCTGTCAGACTCAGATGTCCCAAGAATGAGACAAGAAAACAAGACAAACTAATTAGCGTTGTGGCCGCTCACGTTATGCAAAAATGACACAATATGACACATGTTCAGGCCGTTCATATTGACACACATATTGTGTCATGTTATGCAAAAATGACACAATATGACACATGTTTCTACCCATTACCCCTACACTTTCTTTCCCCCCTCCGTTTAGGATTCTCTTTTGGTTGGAGGGGCAAACAGATTTTTTCAGGACCTCACTTCAAATGAAGGGGTATGAAAATTTCCAGCATGGCTGCTCAAGCGAGTATAATGCAAATCTTTTATCGCATTAATAAAGATTTTAACAACACATAATATTTTTTTGTGCCTGTGCCTTTTATTAAATTACTCTGTTGAGTCTGTGTTAAGTATCTAAATCTGCTTAAGATGTTTTTGCTTTTAATGATCTTATTGTGGATATTGTTCTGTCAAGTATTACTTTCACTGATCATTTAGAAGTGTTTTGAGTTTAGAAATATCACACGGGTATGTTCCTGTCCAGTCTGTTCCTGCTCTGTGGTAAATTCAAGTTTAAAATTGTTATGATGAAGTTACGCAGAAATAACGTTTGATCACCTGAAACCTTCTCTGTCCCCTATGAAGTACACTATGACTGATTTTAAAGAGCATTTAATGTATTCATCATTTTTTTTAATGTATTTTCTGCTGCTTCTTTGTTTCAGCCAGTTTGTGTTTACTGGCTGCATCTGAGGCGCATCCCGGCTCTTTAGCTGCAAAAACAACAAATAAACATTTAGTACAATTATAATAAACAACACTTCTTAAATTGTGATTATTAAAGTTTATGGGTCTCATTGCACTGTACCTGTCAGATGAAAGTCTCGGACGTTTGCGGATCAGTTGGAGCTTCTTGTCGTCCAGGACAGAGGGCTTAGGGTTAGAATGGGGAGCTGGTAAATGCCTAGAAATAAAAATAGAAATACAGTTTCGGCAAAACCATCAAATAATAAGTAAATGCTGTCTGTATTTATTTTTACATGGGCAGTGTTAATATCACAATATTTAAAGCTGCAACTGAGAGAACTTACTCAGACGCAGCAGCTGATGTAGGCGGGGCAGGAGGCTTTTTCCATGTCTCTCGTCCAGCCGTCTGATGTTGTGAAAAGCCTGTTAAGAACAAATCCAAGTAGATAAATGACACACTTGTTCATTGACAGTTTAATATAAAAAACGAAGATTTTCAAAACAGTATTAAGAAATAAAAGAGTGTTGAAACTGTTGGTCAGACAGAACAAAATATAACAACTTACCAAATGTTGGTCGTGTTTTAAAAACAAAATTGGCCGGACGAAGAAGAGGCTTCGGACTGTCTGGTGTTAAACTTAATGTTGGCTTTTCGGACAGGTGCAGTCCATCCAACATCTTACACAGATCTTCAAGACTGCACTCTGTCCTAAAAGAACTCCTCACCCCCTGCCTCTGTGGAAAAGCTGTTGAGAACAAATCAGAGTAGATGAATAACACATCCAATGACTGAAATCAAGAGTTTTGAAAAATAAAGAACACTGATACTGTACTTTTTGCCAGAGTTGTGTTCTCGCCATCTTGTGGGTTAACTCTATTTCTTGAGGACCTTGTGGCAGGATATTGATGCCTAAAAACACAATTAAACATATATTAGGTAATGTTTCAGCAAACTTTCAAACATTTATAAACTGAGACCATTTTTTCAACTCACTGAGGTGGTGAAGCGTCTGTGGGCTCTAGCCTTTTAAAGAAGCCCGGAGGATAAGGTTTAGGACTAGAAACACAAAGAAATGTACTTTAAGTACCGTTTCAGCAAACATTCAAACGTTTATACGTTGAGACAGTTTGTTCTACTCACTCAGGTTCAGGAGCTGGTGTAGGTGTGATGGGGGGCTTGACGGCTATTTCTGGCCCACCCATCTCCCGCTTTTGTGCAACAGCTGTTAAGAACAAATCAGAGTAGATAAATGACACACATGTTCATCCCCAATTAGGGTTTTGAAAAATAAAGAACACTGATATGTAGTCTTTGCCGTAGTGTTCTTACGTCCTTCTTGTGGGCTCACTCCGTTTACTCTGGAGGAGCTTGAGGAAGGATCCTGATGTCTACAAATACAAGAAAACCACTTTAAGTCCCGTTTCAACAAACATTTGAACATTTATAAACTGAGAGAATTTGTTTGACTCACTGAAGCAGTGGAACCTTTGTGAGAGCTGCCCTCAACTTTTGAATGAAGTCCGAGGGCAGAGATGTATTCCTAATAATACAAGAAAACGTCCTTTAAGTACTGTTTCAGTAAACATTCAAACATTTATAAACTGAGACCGTTTTTTCAACTCACTGAGGTGGTGCAGTGTCTGTGGGCTCTAGCCTTTTAAAGAAGCCTGGAGGATAAGGTTTAGGACTAGAGACACAAAGAAATGTATATCAAGTACCGTTTCAACAAACATTCAAACTTTTACAAACTGAGAGAATTTGTTCGACTCACCGAAGTGGTGAAGCCTCTGTAAAAGACTTTTTAAACAGGCGTGAGGGAAGAGTTGTATGCCTATAAATACAAAGAAATGTACTTCAAGTACCATTTCAGCAAACATTCAAACGTTTATACGTTGAGACAGTTTGTTCTACTCACTCAGGTTCAGGAGCTGGTGTAGGTGTGATGGGGGGCTTGATGGCTATTTCTGGCCCACCCATTTCTTGCTTTTGTGCAACAGCTGTTAAGAACAAATCAGAGTAGATAAATGACACACATGTTCATCCCCAATTAGGGTTTCGAAAAATAAAGATCATTGATACTGTACTTTTTGCCGGAGTTGTGTTCTGGAGAGGGCTCACTCCATTTTCTGAGGAGCTTGTGGCAGGACCTTGACGCCTAAAAACACAATGAAACATATAATAGGTACTGTTTCTGCAAACATTCAAACGTTTATACGTTGAGACAGTTTGTACTACTCACTCAGGTTCAGGAGCTGGTGTAGGTGTGATGGGGGGCTTGACGGCTATTTCTTGCCCACCCATCTCCCGCTTTTGTGCAACAGCTGTTAAGAACAAATCAGAGTAGATAAATGACACACATGTTCATCCCCAATTAGGGTTTTCGAAAAATAAAGACCATTGATACTGTACTTTTTGCCGGAGTTGTGTTCTGGAGAGGGCTCACTCCATTTTCTGAGGAGCTTGTGGCAGGACCTTGACGCCTAAAAACACAATGAAACATATAATAGGTACTGTTTCTGCAAACATTCAAACGTTTATACGTTGAGACAGTTTGTACTACTCACTCAGGTTCAGGAGCTGGTGTAGGTGTGATGGGGGGCTTGACGGCTATTTCTTGCCCACCCATCTCCCGCTTTTGTGCAACAGCTGTTAAGAACAAATCAGAGTAGATAAATGACACACATGTTCATCCCCAATTAGGGTTTTCGAAAAATAAAGACCATTGATACTGTACTTTTTGCCGGAGTTGTGTTCTGGAGAGGGCTCACTCCATTTTCTGAGGAGCTTGTGGCAGGACCTTGACGCCTAAAAACACAATGAAACATATAATAGGTACTGTTTCTGCAAACATTCAAACATTTAAAAACTGAGACCGTTTTTTTTTCAACTCACTGAGGTGGTGAATATAGTGCTTGAGAGGGCCTCAACTTTTTCAAGAGCCCAGAGCGAGGAGATTTATGCCTAAAAATACAAAGAAAAGTACATTAAGTACCGTTTCGGCAAACATTTGAACGTTTATCAAGTGAAATTGTTTTTGACTCACTGAGATGGAGAAGCTTCTCTGACATGGCTCTCCTGTCTATTAAAGAAGCCAGAAGGAGGAGATCTAAACCTAAAATACAATGAAATGTATATTAAGTACAGCTTTAGCAAACATTAGAACGTTTATCAAATGAAAACATATTTCAACTCACTGAGATGGAGAAGTATCTCGGACAGGTCGCTCCGGCCTTTTAATGAAGCCCGAGGGAGGAGATCTATGCCTAATAATACAATGAAATGTATATGAAGTTCAGTTTCGGAAAACATTCAAACATTTATAAACTCAGACAGTTTTTTCAACTCACTGAGGTGGAGAAGCATCTCGGACAGGTCGCTCCGGCCTGTTAATGAAGCCCGAGGGAAGAGATCTACGCCTAATAATACGATGAAATGTATATTAAGTTCAGTTTTGGCAAACATTCGAACATTTATAAACTCAGACAGTTTTTTCAACTCACTGAGGTGGTGAAGCATCTTGGACAGGTCGCTCCGGCCTGTTAATGAAGCCTGAGGGAGGAGATCTACGCCTAATAATACAATGAAATGTATATTAAGTTCAGTTTCGGAAAACATTCAAACAATTTTAAACTGAGAGAATTTGTTCAACTAACCAATGTTGAGGAGATGGTGTAGCTGTTGTGGGAGCCTTGGAGGATAATTTTGCTCCACCCATTCTCTCCTCTTGTGGAAAACCTGTTGAGAACAAATCAGAGTAGATAAATGAAACTGTTCATCCAATGATTGATAAATCTATAAAAACATTTTCTAATTTTTTCTAAATCTGAAAAATAAAAGAGCATTGATGGCAGTGGAAACGAATGTAATAACTTACCAAAGTTGTTCCTCCTGAACTTCTTCCTTGCCTCAGACGCTTGAGATGACCTCACACTGGAGCTTATGGTAGAATGATGACAGCAATTTTAAGTATTGTTTCTACAGATATTCAAGCGGTGTATAAATCAATAGAATCAAGAGAATTGCTCAACTCACTAAGATGGAGAAGGTGCTTGTTTTCTCCACACACGAGAGTCGCTCTTCTGACTGAAGACTCTCCTAACTGAACTCGCTGTTGTTGAAAACAAATAACAGAAGGTCAACGACAATAAATCATATTTTGAATTTTGGGGGATTTATGGTGTACTTTTACTTCTACAAAGTCGTTATATTTTTATTTGAAAATAATGATTTATTTTAATATTTTCTTTTTAAAATGAACGTCGTAGTTCAGAGTTAGTGCCTATAGGCCTATAGAGAATAGCCTTAGCCCTATTTGACTGAAACAACGACAATAACAAGACAGGAATGGATAGTGATAGGTCAGACATTTCACTCACAATCAGACATGAAACAATGTGAGTGACACTGTTTGTGAAATCCAGGCTAAAATCTCAAAGCTATTATAGGATTCAGGAGCATCAAAGTAGTCAAAGCCATAAAAATTACGAACGCAAATAGGTCACGTGTGTAAATAAGAGACTATTCGATAGATTTCGATTAGAGATTTAACATAACTCAGTCAATATCAAAATGTAAACAGAATGATTTTATGTAGCAAACTGTTAATAACAAACTCATTGAAGTTACTTTCTTTACACAGGCAGAGTCACGCATTAAAGAGCATTAATAGTGTTGGTCACAAATAAAAGTACAAAACATATATAACTCACGATTCTCCACTCTCCTCTGGACTCTGGCTGAGGGCTCAGGAACCTCGGCATCCAGATCAGCCCATGACGGAATGACCACCTCCGACGCATCAAATTCGGTTTCTTCAACGATATCCGCCCACGAAGTAATGGGCTGGATGTCGTCAAAGTCATCGAAAGAGGCGCCAGACGGAAGAACGGCAGTCGCAGTCATCTTGATTTGGTCAACGGCGATGTGCATCCAAACGCGTCGATGCAGGTGAACTGTGGAGCGGTTCTCTGATCCGGGAGGAGTCAACGAATAAGTCACCTTACGGTAACTATTCGGTCTCAACTTCCTTCACGCGAAGACGACACACCAACAGAAAACAAGCACGAACCGCAGGTAAAAGCACGCGGTGTGAACCCAAACGAGTCGCAGGTGAACTGTGGAGCTGTTCTAGGATCCAGTAGGAGTCAACGAATAAGTGACCTTTCGGTACTCTCCGGTCTCACTTCCTTCGCGCTAGAACGACACACCAACAGAAAACACGAACGAATCGCAAAGAAAAGCACACGCACTCGAAAAGTCTTGATCTCGCAGGAGTCAAACCACTCTCGTACTCGCCGAACTCAAACCCACGAAGACTGATGCGAGGCAGCAGCTTATATAGAGGCAGATGGAACGCGCTTTATGGCGTCATAACCGTATCAAGATGAGTACCCAAGCCGTGGCCTTGCCCGTTAGTAATACATTACAGTGAAAATATTTTTAAAAATACAAATATTGTAAACGTGTTTTTTACTAAAACGTGTGTATATATATATAAACGTGTATATATATATAAACTATTATTTATAATAATGTATCCAATAATAATATTATAACATATTACTAAACTTAAAATAATAGACATCCCAGATAGCAAATGCAAAAGGAGATGTAAGGCAGAGCATTAAGAGACTGACAGCCTCAAGAATCACTATTATTATTGCTTCTTTCCTATAAAATAAACCAACCGGATTGGACTCTGTGAGTCCTGAGCGTTACAAGTAGAAGTGGTGCTGGTCCCTCTTGAGTCTTCATGTCTTTGGAATTGCTGTGTTCATGTGATTTGTAATTAAAATGTGCTTAGAAAAAAAACGTGATCAGAATATCGACCTATTACTCACACACTTTGTTATAGTGTATTGTAAAATGTACACTTGTGATACTATTTTAGTCATTCGGGATGTTTTAGGATTTGTGCACCTCAAATAAAGACTCTGAAAAGGTAAAACTGTTGTGTTGTTACAAAATAAAATAGAAAACTGCAGCTTATAACAAAAACTTCAATTTACTGATACACATGTGTGACTTTACAACAACAAACTCCACTTTCACAGGTGCTCAGTTGACTTTAAAGTGTTAGTTCACCCAAAATAAAAATTCTGTCATTTACTCACCCTCTTGTCATTTTAAACCTGTATGCCCTTCTTTCTGTGGCAGAACAAAAAAGAAGATATTTTGAAGAATGTTTGTAACGGAACAACGTTGGCTGATATTGTATGGCTATCCTGATTTTGCCAAGTGGTTGATGTCCTTAGGACAACATCAACGGTTTTCTTAAAATACCTTTTGTATTCTGCTGAAGAAAGTAAGTCATCCAAGTTTGAAATGTTATGTGGGTGAGTAAATGATGACAAAATTTTCGTTTTGGGGTAAACTATCCCTTTAATAACATGGTAGTAGTCAGTCATCCATGGAACAGCAGAGAGGTCAGAGTGGTGTGTTCTGCAGGCCAACATCTGTCCAGGCCTCTTGATGTCTCCAGCTGGGTCTCACAGAAAAACAGAAGACCTGCAATAAAGACCATACAATTTATACCCATTACAAATCCATTATTTACAAAACTGTAACAACACAACAATTCTCTGTGACAACCACATGAAGAGAAAATCTATTCAGTGTGTACGGAACCAAACTGAACAACTAGCTGTTGTTGATGACATCACCATAATCACATGGAACAATAATTTAGGGGATTCATTCCTGCATTTTGAAGAAATAGTTAGCCCAAAAATGAAACTTTTGCCAGAATTTGCTCACCCTCCAGTTGTTACAAACCTGAATACATTTCTTTGTTGTGTGGAACACAAATAATATTTTAATGAAAGTCTGTAACTAAGCCGTTTTGGGTCACCACTGACTTTGATAGTAGTCTTTTATCCTATGGGAGTCAAGTGACCCAAAATGACTTGGAAACAACCTTTTATTATAGACAGGGTTTCTGCAAGTTTCACCAAGTCAAATTTAAGACCTTTTTAAAACCATTATGAATTAAATTTAAGACCTGCATCACAACATAAAAACCGCACACCCAACATTCCCAGGTTAATTTCTTTCTTGCATACATAGCAGAAGGTTGGTTACAATTTATTTTACAATGCCCTTGTTAGACATGTTACATGTATTTACTATAGTATTTACTATAAATTATGCATAATTACATTTAAGTAACCCTAACCCAAATCTTAAAGTAAGTACATGTAGTTCATTTTTATTACTCAGTACTTGAATGTATAATTACACTGTAACAGGGGCACTCTAAAGTAAAGTGTAACCAAAAATTCTGATACAGAGAACCTTGTTTTTAAAACATTATTTATCTTCCAGGTAAATTCATCTATGCATTAATTTAAGAAAGACAATATGTATAACTAATTTGTATGGCACACTGACAGCTATAGCCTAAGGTTTTAGTAGCTTCACCTTTTAGTACACATACGCACACGAATCTTTCTTTTCAAATATTTAAATGTAAATGTATTATGATTGATAAGTGCTTCAAAAGTACCGAAATAAAGTTTTGACGTGCACTCGCTCATAGAATTATTATGGATTACAGTGCAGACGTGATCATATTGCGCGTCGATCCGAGTCCAAGAAACGACGTCATCGCAGCCGCCATCTTGTATGCTACGGAAGCGGTGACGGCCGCTGCTTAGTATATGAGTAGTTGCTAAAGTTTGTACTGTATTACTATTTGACGTACCTTTGCTTCATTAAGTTTTCCCACTACAAGAGATTCCCCTCGGACTCTCTGTCGCTGCGCACTACAGAGACGTCTCCTTTTGTGCGTAGCATACAAGATGGCGGCCTTTCCAGCGCGATTACGTCACGTTCAGAAACAGATTATATAAAACATGTGGCAATTCACTTTTAAATTGAACTCACCGACATGGAGCGCACGCCCACAAACGTCTTTTGTCGTTCAGCTGTCTTTTATCATTAATCCGCGTCACATGAGTTCCGAACCGCCATCTCTCACGTTTAGGGCTAATACAGGGATACAGCTACGTCCATATCTCGCGAGATTTTAAATTTAGGATTAAGATGAAAACAGCGCACATCTGGCGAGCTTTGGGGCCGTAGCTGTATCTCTTCTAGCCACAACACCAACCGTCTCTCACGCCAAAAACACGAAGCTGATTGGCTGCAACCTGTGTTACATGTTAGTCTCATTTGTAGCTAATTCTCATTAAAAAGAAGGAACTACAACACCACAGAACCAAACGGAAGCATTTGAATGAGCATCAGAGGCAATGTTACATGGCCATAGGATAATTAAGACCCGTTTAAAATTATTTCAGATCTAGAACCCAATACTTCAGTCATTTAAGAGTTTTTTAGGCCTAACATTTTGATTTAGGAATTTAATACTTTTTAAACACTGTATAATATCTTTATTTGTGTTTAGAATAACAAAGAAGTGTATACAGGTTTGTTACAACTGGAAGGTGAGCAAATTATGACAAAATTTTCATTTTGGGTCTCTCTCTTTCGGCCAGGTTTCCCCTGAACACAACCTGGAGAAATAATAACAATCATAGCAGCCTGTATATTTAACTCCAGTAAATATACAGTTATGCGTCTTCAATGTTTTATTTTACTAGTCTACACAATTATTGAATTATACACCTACATATAAAACACACTGTTTAGATCTGTCAGGTCCCGGGTTTGATCTTCCTATTCACTGGCTTGTTTTCCTCCACTCTACCCTTCTATGTTGCGCAGCTGATGCGGCTTGGCAATCAGCCGAGCGGCTCAGCAGCGCACACCTGTTACTCATTCTCCCTCGTCACTCTGTCCAGGGCCAGATTAACACTTCACTGTACCCGGGGCAACAATATTCAAGGGCCCCATCATCACGACCCCAGGATCACCATAATCTGGCAAAATACAGAATACATTACAGTAATACAGTAAATATACTCAATATTTCAATAACTAACTGTCATCAAGTGCATTTTGATGTACAGATGTGCAAATGCCCATAGAACTACAAATGCACCACAGTGTTCTCTTGTCAAGGCCATTCACTCATGTTGTTATGAAAACAAAACGCATTGGCATCAGTATAATCTGGCAAAATTGACCCACTACATAGAGAGTGAAGGAAGTGTCCTCCATTTTCACAAAAAAATAAATAAGCAACCACTTTCAAAGCATCCAATATTTATTTAACAACACCTACTCCCAACACAAATGTATTGAATTGATAGAGCCATCACAGAGGAAGTCCACAGACAAGACACAAACAAAAATCCATAATCTCCTAGAATCAAGTAGCATTTTGGTCCTCAGCTCATTTTAAACAGAAATCACCCTGTCATCTCAGAATTCAACAGGACAATCAAGTTATAGTGCAATATAAACATTTTGAAATCTGCTGTTTTCTCTCAACAACAATAAACAATTTACAGCATTTTCATGGAGCCACCACAAGGAAAAAATAAATAAAATGCAGTATCATCTGCTCCTAAACTCATTTTAACTTGTTTTAAAACAGAAAACAACCTGTCACATCACAGTTCAACAAGACAGGCAAGGGTTAAACATTTTAGTGCAAGATAAACATTTGGAAATCTGTCAATTTCTCTCAATTAGACAAGACAAAAAGAAATGCTACATAATCTGGCAATGAAGCAGATCGTTGGTGAGGGAGCGTGTCCTACTCCCAAATCCGGACTCCCTCACCGAAGCAAGACACTTGGCAGACCGGTTCTGGAAAGCTGCAGGCCCTCGGAAGATCGCCTCTTCACGGAGCGGCTCTGTAACCGGCCCCCACAGTGCAGGATCCACAGGGAGTAGAGGCGTTGAGGTACAGGGGCTGCTCGCAGACTCGACGAGCGGCTCAGATGGCGGTGAGACTCGACCATCACCGCTTCCCTCAACGGTCGCACTCGCAGCAGAATCCGGGCCGTCGGTTGAAGATGCTGCCGGGGGCTCTTCGCTCTCGGGGCTGTGAACATTAGCTAGCGCCGGCAGTGAAGAAATGTCCTGGCTAGCTGAGCTGTCCTCGTTGACGGATGCTTCCTTAGCAGAACAGTTGCTAACGTTTACTAGCGTGAAGAAATTCCCTATTTTCGGTATATATTTTAAATTTTCTGCGTTCCTGATATCCTTCTCCTTTTTTAATTTCCGTTTAGCGCTCCCACTTAGCTTCTCCATGTTTGCATTTTTTGAGTTGTGTTGTGTAGCGGAGCTTGCCGTCACGCGACCGGCTCAGTGCACGTTGATTGGCGTCACCGCCCTGGGCCCTTTAGAGGTCGTGGGCCCCTGGGCAATTGCCCAGTTGCCCATATGGTTAATCCGGCCTTGACTCTGTCCCTTTATATTCTCTATCTTTTCTCTGTTTCTTTGCTGTTGCGTTGTTTGGTTATCCCCGCGCTGGCCTTCCAGCTTTTCTACTGTTGGATTTACTGTTTTTTCTCTAGTCTAGTTTTCGTGCGTGTCTTGTGGCTGAAGTTGGTTCCTGAGACGGATTTACTATTCGGGACCCGACCCGCCTTTCTACTCTCACCTCTGCCTGGGATTGCGAGTGTGCCTTACCCCTCGGACTCTGTTCGCACCTCGATTGACCCTTGCCTGGCAGACTACTCTCTGGATCTACCCCTCGGACTCTGTTCATGCCTCGAGTGATCACCCGCCTGTTTGACTCCGCCTCTGTCTTCTCCTTGAACTTTCCCGAGCTCGGCTCGGTCGTTATTGTTTGTTTCCCTTGTGTTACTCATCCAGTAAAGTTTTGTTGCTAAGACTGTATCTGCATTTGAGTCCAGTTCTTCCGGTTCTGACAGAACGCAACAGCCACGAGATGGACTCAGCGGATTCATCCCCCATAAGGTCGGCACTGGAGAGGCAAGGAGCTCTGTTGGGCCAACATCAAGAGGGCCTGATTGCTACCCAACAGGCGGTTGAAACATTAACTGCCCAAGTTGCAGGTCTCTCGGCCCGGTTGAGTCAACTCCAGTTGTCTGAGCCCCATGCTGCCAGCCCGGAGCGTGTGCACGAGCCCCGTGTCAACAATCCTCTCCCATATGACGGTGAGCCCACACTTTGCCGTGCCTTCCTCATTCAATGCGAGGTTGTGTTTTCTCTACAGCCAGTCACATACGCTTCACCGCAAGCAAGAGTGGCGTTTGTCATCTCGCTGTTGGCAGGTCGTGCCCGGGATTGGGGTGCGGCATGGTGGGCGGTACACTCCAGTTCTCCAGTTAATTATGAAGATTTCAAGAACGAGATGATAAAGGTGTTTGACCGTTCTGTAAGGAGGCATCGAGGAGGCATCGAGACAAGGAGGCATCGAGACAACTAGCGGCTCTCAGGCAGGGGCGTCGCTCGGTGACAGACTACTCGATCGAATTTCGCACGCTCGCGACGACCAGCCTATGGAATCCTGAGGCATTGTTTGCACGTTTCCTCGAGGGGTTGGCCGGGGATGTTAAGGATGAGATATATGCTCATGACCCTCCGGAACTTCTGGACGACCTCATAGCCTTGGCCATTCGGCTAGACGCCAGGATGGAGTTACGTCGCCGGGTTAAGACCCCAGTCAAATCTCCAGAGTGGCGGTAACAGCTCGAGCCGTCTTCCGAGGACACCGGGGTTGCTTTCGCCGAGGACGCCGAACCCATGCAGCTGGGTAGACTACGTCTTCCAGCGAAAGAGAAACTTCGCCATCTGAACGAGGGATTATGCCTCTACTGTGGTGGTCAAGGTCACCAGGCTTCCAAGTGTCCTTTAAAAGCCAACGCTCGCCGGTAGTCAGGGGGATCCTGGCGAGCGCTACTTCAGTCTTCCCCAACCATCGCACTCGCACTCTTCTGCCCGTAACTCTCAGTTTTGACACCTCCTCATTCCACGAGTTGGCGCTGCTGGACTCTGGGGCGGAGGGCAATATGGTGGACGAGACCTGGGCTCGCACAAGGACTTCCCATGCGGCCGGTCCGTCCACCCATCACCGTCCGGGCCCTTGATGGTAGGGTTCTGCAAACTGTGTCCGTTATTACCGCTCCTTTGAACATGGTTACGTCTGGCAACCACAAGGAGGAATTAGAGTTTTTTGTTTTTAAGTCTCCTATGGCTCCCATAGTTCTTGGCCATCCCTGGCTCGTTCACCATAACCCGTCCATCAACTGGGCTCAGGGTACCTTATCGGGATGGAGTTTATTTTGTCATGCTCACTGTCTTGTCTCTGCTTAACCCCTCTCTCTCCCTCTTCTGTGTTTCAGGAGGAAAGGGTCGATCTGTCCCGGGTTCCTGTGGAGTATCATGAGTTGAGAGCGGTCTTCAGCAAGTCTCGAGCCACGTCCCTGCCTCCCCACCGGCCCTATGATTGTGCCATCGACCTTCTCCCCGGCTCTTCTCCACCTCGAGGACGGCTGTTCTCCTTGGCTGCTCCTGAACGAGCGGCCATGGAGAACTATTTGAACGAATCTCTTGCAGCCGGTATCATTCGTCCCTCCTCATCTCCAGCTGGGGCGGGGTTCTTCTTTGTGAAGAAGAAGGATGGTTCGCTTCGTTCTTGCATTGATTACAGAGGTCTGAACGCCATAACGGTTAAGAATCGCTATCCGTTACCCCTTATGGCTTCAGCCTTTGAACTCTTGCAGGAAGCGAAGTTCTTCACAAAGTTGGATCTTCGCAATGCTTACCACCTGGTCCGGATTAGAGAGGGGGACGAATGGAAAACAGCCTTTAACACCCCCACTGGGCATTTTGAGTATTTAGTCCTTCCTTTCGGGCTATCTAATGCTCCGGCTGTTTTCCAGGCACTTGTTAACGATGTTCTTCGTGACATGATTGACAGATTTGTCTTTGTGTATCTGGATGATATCCTCATATTCTCTTCTTCCCTCCAGATGCATGTCCGTCATGTCAAACAAGTGCTCCAACGGTTGCTTGAGAACCAGCTGTACGTCAAGGTGGAGAAGTGCGAGTTCCACGCCCGGTCGGTTTCGTTCTTGGGTCACTTCATCTCGGAGAGAGGAGTTCGCATGGATCCTGCGAAGGTCAGGGCCGTTTCCGACTGGCCGACACCTGTCTCCCGGAAAGCGGTTCAACAGTTCCTGGGTTTCGCCAATTTTTATCGGCGATTCATCAGGAACTTTGGGCAGGTGGCGGCTCCCCTCTCGGCATTGACCTCCACTAGGAACAGATTTGAGTGGTCAGCGGCGGCTCAGGCTGCGTTTGACGAACTTAAGAACAGGTTTGTCACCGCACCTGTTCTGGTCACCCCTGATCCCACTCGTCAGTTCTTGGTGGAGGTTGATGCCTCGGAGGTTGGGGTCGGAGCGGTCCTCTCCCAGGTTAGTTCGCACGATCTGAAATTACATCCCTGTGCGTACTTCTCTCACCGTTTGTCTCCTGCAGAGCGAAACTACGATGTCGGCAATCGGGAGTTGTTGGCAGTGCGGTTGGCTCTGGGAGAGTGGCGTCACTGGCTGGAGGGCGCTACCGTTCCCTTCATTGTGTGGACCGACCATAGGAACCTGGAATACATTCGGTCTGCGAAACGACTGAATGCCAGGCAGGCTCGTTGGGCACTATTCTTTGGACGTTTCGACTTTAGCTTGTCCTACCGGCCAGGCTCCAAAAATGGTAAACCCGACGCGCTGTCTCGATGCTTCACACCAGCAGGTGGTCCGCCCGCTCCTCCTGACACTATCCTCCCTGAGGGTCGGGTGGTGGGGGCGATTACTTGGGGAATCGAGCAGCGCGTTAAGCAAGCTTTGGTCGAGGTCGAAACGCCCCGAGAATGTCCCTTGGGTCTGCTCTTTGTTCCTGGGTCGGTCCGCACGGCGGTCCTTCGGTGGGGCCACTCTTCCAGGCTCACCTGCCATCCAGGTGTCGGGAGATCGCTGGCTGCCATCCGCCAGCGGTTTTGGTGGCCAGCCATGAAGGAAGACATTCACCGGTTCGTGGGGGCGTGTCCGGTCTGCGCGCAAAATAAGTCTTCCAATGCGCCTCCCGTTGGTTTGTTACGTCCGCTACCTGTCCCCTCCCGCCCTTGGTCCCATATTGCCCTGGAATTCGTGGTAGGTCTCCCGTCGTCCAGTGGCAATACGGTGGTCTTAACCGTGGTGGACCGCTTCTCTAAAGCGGCCCATTTCATCGGCCTCCCCAAACTCCCTTCAGCTAAAGAGACGGCCCAGGTTTTGGTGGACCAGGTCCTCCGTATCCACGGTCTTCCTGAGAAGGTGGTTTCGGACAGGGGTCCTCAATTTGTCTCCCAATTTTGGAGGGAATTCTGTCGACAGATTGGTGCGTCCGCCGGCCTGTCGTCCGGATTCCATCCCCAAACCAACGGGCAGACCGAGCGCGCCAACCAGGACCTGGGTAGGATGCTCCGATGCATGGCTGCACACAATCCTTCCACCTGGAGCCAGCAGCTGACCTGGGTTGAGTATGCTCACAACTCGTTGCCGGTATCGGCGACCGGGCTGTCTCCATTCATGTGTTGTCTAGGGTACCAACCCCCTGTGTTTTCTTCCCAGGCTATCGAAGCGGCGGTCCCCTCTGTCCAAGCCTTTATCCAGCGCTGTCGACGCACCTGGAAAAGGGCCAGGGCAGCGCTAGTCCGGTCCCAGGATCGCACCAAGCGCACCGCCGACCGTCACCGCCGGCGGGCCCCTAGGTACGTATGTGGGCAACGAGTTTGGCTTTCTACCAAGGACCTCCCTTTGCGGGTCCCGGCCCGCAAATTGGCACCCAGGTTCATTGGACCGTTCCCCATCGTCAAGGTCATCAGCCCGGTGGTGGTCAAGCTTCGATTGTCTAATCCCTTCTGTCGTATTCATCCTGTTTTTCATGTCTCTAGAGTCAAACCTGTTTTGTGTTCCCCCCACATTCCCCCTGTTTCCTCCCCCATTCCCCTCCCCCCACCCTTGATCGTTGAAGGCGCTCCTGCTTTCAAGGTCAAGCGGATCTTGGACTCTAGACGCCGTGGCCGGGGATTCCAGTACCTAGTGCACTGGGAGGGTTATGGCCCGGAGGAGAGGAGCTGGGTTCCGGCTCGGGACATCCTGGACCGCTCCCTCATCGACGCCTTCCACCGCAGCCATCCCCCTTCCGCAAGCGTGCCGGGAGGCGCTTCTGGAGGCGGGGGTACTGTCAGGTCCCGGGTTTGATCTTCCTATTCACTGGCTTGTTTTCCTCCACTCTACCCTTCTATGTTGCGCAGCTGATGTGGCTTGGCAATCAGCCGAGCGGCTCAGCAGCGCACACCTGTTACTTATTCTCCCTCGTCACTCTGTCCCTTTATATTCTCTCTCTTTTCTCTGTTTCTTTGCTGTTGCGTTGTTTGGTTATCCCCGCGCTGGCCTTCCAGCTTTTCTACTGTTGGATTTACTGTTTTTTCTCTAGTCTAGTTTTCGTGCGTGTCTTGTGGCTGAAGTTGGTTCCTGAGACGGATTTACTATTCGGGACCCGACCAGCCTTTCTACTCTCACCTCTGCCTGGGATTACGAGTGTGCCTTACCCCTCGGACTCTGTTCGCACCTCGATTGACCCTTGCCTGGCAGACTACTCTCTGGATCTACCCCTCGGACTCTGTTCATGCCTCGAGTGATCACCCGCCTGTTTGACTCCGCCTCTGTCTTCTCCTTGAACTTTCCCGAGCTCGGCTCGGTCGTTATTGTTTGTTTCCCTTGTGTTACTCATCCAGTAAAGTTTTGTTGCTAAGACTGTATCTGCATTTGAGTCCAGTTCTTCCGGTTCTGACAAGATCATTTGTAACGTTACCTGTTCTATTTGCCATTTGTTATTATTTCATCACTGAGTGTTTACTGTTCTTTAATAATTGCTTGATAACTTTTTGGACAGAGGTCAAATATGCAAAAAAAGCTTAAAAACCAAAGACCTGTGTGCGACCTACAGGATTTTTCTGGATACCAGTGGATGTCAGAATTATCATTAATTGTCCGAGTAAAATTGTACAGTATTATATTGTACATAGAAGTTTATGTAAACTTAAGAATGCATGCGTTTGTGAGCACCTTTCGAAAATAGTTGCCAACCAGGGCATTCAGTTATTTGATATTTGTGTTTCTGTCCCTGTTTTGAAGTACATTAAATGTAGTCGACTCTAACAGTGGGAGTTGGGAATCAGAGTCATCTCCAAAAGAATCCAGAATCGAACACCCCTAAGTAATCTAAATGAGCACACAGATTGTAGTGATGCTTTTAGTTATTCATCATTGTCTCTATGTTTCCAGGTTTTTGTTTTTACCTGAAACTTAAGGCACCACTTCAGCTCAGTAATGTAAGATTTAACTGGTATACTGCAAATTGTTGTGAGAGGAGAATCTTTCAGGGTCATTATTTCAGATTTACTTAAATTAAGAAATAAGCCTGAGGCGTTAGAAACTGTATTAATCATTTGGAGAGTTTTTGGAACTTGTACATCTTTTTTTTTTAATAAAACTGTATCATCAGCCAGCTGACTGATTTACTATAGAGTTATCAAAAACTTTCAACTGCTCTATATCTGAATTTTTAATTGCAGAGCAAGCGTTTCAGCTGCTAAAATAAAAAGTAACAGCGAGATGGGACAGCCCTATTTAATTCCTCTGTTTATATTAAAGCGTTGAGTAGTCCCTTCTGGCAGTGAAACAGAACAATTTGTGTCCCGGTATAAAATACTAATTGAATTTCTAAAATTTTCCCAAATACCAAAAAGTTCCAAAACCTTAAAAATAAAAGGATGCTCAACTGTATCAAACGCTTTGTAAAAATCAAGAAAAAAAATAATTCCATCCTCCTTAATTATGTATCTGTAGTCAATTAAGTCTTGGATCAAGCGTAGATTATTATGAATCGATCTACCCTTCATAAACCCTGACTGTGTATTACTTATAATTTGGGACAGTCCGTATTTCAGACGATTTGAATAAAGGTGTTCTAATAATTTATAGTCATTATTTAATAGAGTAATAGGCCGCAGGTTATCTAAAATCTTTGGATCTGTTCCTGGCTTGGGAATGAGAATAATTACTCCTTGCTTCATTGTATGGGAAAGTAAAAAACATTCTGTAACTTGTCACACGGTACAAATCGAGCAAACCCTGAACGGATCGAATCGACTGTCCTAAAAACTGGATTAACCGGAAGTGGCGTAATCTCGCGCATGCGCGGAACAAATCGTGTTTCCGGGACGGATCGGGTAGCCACAATGCCTGATCACAGAGTTGTTTGGCTAACCGAAGCTTTGGCGGATTATCTTGTAGTGAATTAAATGCAATGTACAAAATAAAAGCATTATAATGTTCAAATTAAAGCTTACAAAGACATATAAGAGGCATTTTTTAATCAAAGCTTGATGTATTACCGCATTGCGTGATGTTTGGGTGTGGGGGTTTGCAAAAAAAAAACGTAAAATTGTCATTAATTAAAAAAACAACAATATAACCATTTCAACAGTCAATATTTTCAAATGAAGTAACAATATTTTCCATGGGCACTAGATGTATGCATTACCTTTTATGCCAAATGATAACATTTAATTAACTGGCATTGGATTTTGGTCACCTGACGTCGCAAACCAAATATTGACGTCTTATGAAGTTGTGTGCCAGCTGGGAAGAACTGTTTATGCTCAAGCGAAGTGCTTTCAATCTACATTGATTTTAACACTAACCTGTTTCCCATGCTGCTTCTCTGAATTTCAAGTGAATAAATACATTGTTGGTGATGTTACCTCTAAGTCTACTCCGGTTATTGTGACAACATACTGTACATATATATAGAAAATATCACAGCAAAACAAAAGGATCATTTAGTTTGAATAGGTCAAACTAAATAAACAGTACCAAATAACAACTTGGAAACTTGGATGTCTATCAATGTACTCACTGACTATCACAACAAATTTACTCATTCTACATTCTGCAACATCATCCAAAGTACCTAAACATTTATGTCAGCTCAAACATTTAGTATAGTAAGATTAATTCCAAACCACTACAATGCATATTTTAATTAGTGCAGATTTCACAGTTCCACTCTTCTGCGGTGGTGTCCAATGCTTTGTGTGGGACAGACACACAGTTGGGGTGGTACCAGTTATTGCAGTTGCTGCACTGCACCATCACCTCTTGGTTGTGTGAGGTCCTGCAGATACAGTGAACATCCACCTGAACTGTGACCCTTTCAGGTTTTGCTTGTATTGGTTGGTACTAAATACTGGAGCCTTTTTGTTCTTCAAAGCTCTGTACAGTGTTCGTCTCATGTTTCTTTCTTGAAACTGGCACTCTTCTGGGTTGACCCCATCACATAACACAGTTGCAAAGGCCAATGCAAAAAATCAGCAACTGCTAGATTACTGCTGCATTTGTACGGCAGGTTTTCTGATCTTAAACTGTGGTGCTTGTGGACGAATCAACCAGGATAATTTTTGATCTGTCTGCTTGGTGATGTTTGTGTTCAGGCTGTCATATACGCACACCTCATTTTGGTCCACAGAAAAGGTTGCTTGCTGTGATCCAGTGGTTGTCATTTATGTTTAATACTTGAACAAATGGTTTCTGTGGTGTCCCAACCACACCCCCTTGGTGAAGACACTGATAGAGGAGGTTGGACTGAAACCCATCTATATGAGGGAACTGCTGAGAAATGTAAAAACAACCTGCATCCACTTCATCGCTGCTGAGCCAAGTTTGTGGGTGCATGATGCTTAACATTTGTCCTTCTTTGATCACTACTTCTTTCACCAATTTTTTGGCTTGGATTACTTCCTCCGGTGAGTGATGTCTCCAAAGTGGTCCATAGGACTTTTGCCTTTGTGCTTTTAGCGGTTTCCTCCCTTTCTGTGGGATAAACACCATAAAGAAACATTTATTTGAATGTGAATTAGTTGACTTGAATGGGCATTTCCAACTCCCTTTCCTCTTTGAAGAGACAACACTGTCTTGTCAGTGCATGTATGAATGTCTCAGTGTAGTACAGATTAGGATCCCCTTTTTTGTCGAAGTCTTCAGCAGTGCCTTTCCCTGTCAAAATTCTATAATAATATTGGAGCAAGGCTTTTGAGGTTGGTTTGGCAGAAGACGAGTGAAATGGCATGCATGAGGAACATGGATCCATCACATATAATCATGAGTGGACGGATGTTTTTGTGACCATATTGCTTGGCATGTTCTGTTTGGAAAGCACTGAGAAAATACACAATAGATGAGGTTGTGTGGTCACAGGTCACATAATGTAGATAGCTGCTGGAAAAGGAGAGGAACCTTTATTTGGGTTTCTGACCACAAGCTCATATATGTAAAAAGGACCTGTGCTGCGTTTACTTTTCTTCACAATGCTTCCTGTTGCGTCAAGATATACAATGTCCTATTTACATCTTTGGTGGAATATATCAATGCTTTTCTTGGACCAAAGCATCACACCCTTCGGTTGAAGGATCACTTTCTGGATTACCTCATCCGGTTCATCTCTTTTTTCGTTTACCATCATCTGGAGTTTCATTTTTATGTTTCCTGTCCTTCATTCTTTGTCTCCAGGAAATGGATTTCAAAACACCTGGCGAAGGTGCCTCATCTCGACAGCCAGATTCTACCACAGATTCCCTAAGGTTTTCCATTTTCTGAAGTAGAGTGCCCTTGGTAGTGTTGTTTGCAATTGCTGACTTATTTCCTTTTGGGCATCAGCTCTTACAGGTCGCCTTTGGAGCTCTCTTTTATTGTGCACTGACATGTCACCTCTGAAGGACACATGTGCTTTAAATGTTTTCTCACTGTGCACAACAACGTCAACTTCTACTGGGCAGTCAGTAAACATGCAATAGCCAGAGCATTTAAAAAAATGTGCTGTTCTAAAACAGCATACTGGTGGTATACAGTAAATGTGTACAAGTTTAAAAGTAAATACTATCATCTTATCACTTACATCTTCCTCCTGCTGGCCCTTTTTAATTTCCTGTGCAGGGTCCACTGTTAAATCTTCCTCCTCCTGTATTAAGTCCTTCTCGCTCATGTGTTCTTTTTCATCATCTTTTTTAAATGTAGTGATCTCTTGTGTAACTTCTTCCTCCTTTGCGCCTTCAACCTCTTGTGCATCTTTCTCTCCATCTTTCTCTTTTACCACTGTCTTCACCTCCTTTGAGTCCACGTTCTTTACTTTGTCCTGCCCAAACTCATTGGGTTTTTCTGGTTCTTTATTTCCCTCTTCTGCTTTCAAATCTTCCTCATCTTGTACAATGTCCTTCTTCTTAGTATGTTCTTTTCCATCTTCCTTTTGAAAATCATTCAGGTCTTCAGTAAATAATTCAACTTGTGCACCTTCAGTCTCTGGTGCATCTTCCTTTCCATCTTCCTCCATTTGGACCTTATTCATATTTTCATCTTTGTATGCCCTTTTTAGTTGATATCTATTTCGGGATGTATTTGGTACAACCAAAACTGTGCAGAGTTCTGCCCAGAACTTGTTGTCTTGCAGAAGACATTCCCCTGTTTTCTGATCAGACAATGACTTCTGAAGCTCTTGGATGTGCTTGAAAATATCCTCAAAAGATATCCATGTTTTTCTGCACTGTAAAAGCACATTTTTGGTAGATATACAGTACATAAGTGTGTTTTACATGCATACTGTCCGTTGTACTATTACAAAGCAGAAATTACGTTTAGCTTGAACTTAATATAATGTTAAAAATGCTAAATTACTTTCATTAAAATAAAAACATTGTAGTATAGTTCTTACCTTTCCAAATATTTTGAAGACAATTCTGTATGTAAATTTATAATAAAACACACAATTAATGTTTTTCTTCACTTGAAGAAACACGCCAAGAATTGGCTTTAAATAACCTCGGCAGGTGACGTGGCTAATTATGTGTGAGACATGTATGCCCGGGACTGTGGGGGTGTGCCCCCCCGGGGAGGGGTGCATAAAATTCCAAGAGAAATTAGAGGCTCCTCTAACTCTGCTGGTCAAAGGGGCCATAGAACGTGTTCCCCTATCAGACAGAGAGTCAGGCTACTACAGCCTGAGGTATTTTCTAGTTCCCAAAAGGGATGGGGGATTGCGTCCGATACTAGATCTTCGCAGATTAAACCGCTACTTAAAGATGCACAAGTTCAAAATGTTGACAATCAAGATGATTTTCTCTCACATTCAGTTGCACGACTGGTTCATGACGATCGATCTGAGAGATGCATACTTTCATATAGAGATCCTGCCACAACACAGGAAATTCCTGAGGTTCGCTTTCGGGGGCAAAGCTTACCAGTATCGGGTTCTTCCATTCGGCCTTGCCTTGTCACCCCGCACATACACAAAATGCATGGATGCAGCTCTGGCTCTGGCTCCACAGTGATACCTCTGGGCCTCCTGCACATGAGACTGTTTTAGTTGTGGCTCAAAGCCAGGGGGTTTCATCCAAGGGCCAACCCCCAGAGGCAGACAAGGTTCATGCGCCAGGGGCTTCGCACCCTTTCTATGTGGTTCAGACCTCGGTTTCTGACTTTAGGTCCCACTCTCGGTCCGTGTTGTCGTCGCAAGATGCTAACGACAGACGCAGTCTTAGATGGCCATCCAGCCCAGGGGGTCTGGAGAGGTCAACTTCTCGATTGGCACATCAATTGCCTCGAGATGATGGCTGTATTTTGGGCCCTGAAATACTTCCCCCAGGAGTTACGAGGCTACCATGTCCTAGTGCGGGTGGACAACACTTCAGTAATCTCGCACATAAATCACCAGGGTGGTCTGCGGTCGCGCCACCTGAACAAATTGGCTCAGCAGATCCTGCCTTGGGCAGAGGGCAAATTCCTGTCCCTCAGAGCGATTCACATCCCGGGGCATATGAATGTGGGAGCAGACTTGCTGTCCAGACAAGCTGTGACGAACGGGGAATGGAAACTCCACCCCGAGATAGTCAGACAAATCTGGGAAAGATTTTACAAAGCAGAGGTGGACCTCTTTGCTACGCAGGAGACAGCGCAATGTCCCCTCTACTTCGTTCTGACTCATCCAGCTCCTCTGGGTCTGGACGCAATGGCCCATACGTGGCCCAGACTGCGTATTTACGCATATCCTCCGATAGCTCTGCTCCCGGGAGTCCTGGCGAAGGTTCGTCAACAGGGGTCTCGCCTCCTATTGGTGGCTCTCTGTTGGCCAACCAGAGTCTGGTTCTCGGACCTAGTATCCCTCCTCGACGACTCGCCATGGGCGATCCCAGTCAGGAGGGATCTCTTGTCTCAAGGGCACGGGACAATACTTCATCCCCGTCCCGAGCTCTGGAATCTCCACGTCTGGCCCCTGAAGGGTACCAGCTGAGAGGTGCTGGGCTTCCGCCCGATGTACTAGAGACTATTCTAAGTGCTAGGGCTCCCTCCACTAGAAGGAGCTACGCCCTTAGATGGAGCGTTTTTGACAGATGGTGCATGGCACACCATGCAGACCCAATTCACTGCCAGATTGTTTCAGTGTTGGAGTTTCTGCAAGAGAAACGGTCCTCAGGTACAAGCCCCGGTGCTCTCAGGGTTTATGTGGCCGCCATTTCGGCCTGCCACACCCTGATTGATGGGGTTTCTGTGGGAAAACACCCCTTAGTCGCCCGATTTATTCATGGAGCGAGGCGGCTGAGGCCTCCTTCTAGACAGACAGCCCCTTCATGGGACTTAGCTATAGTGCTCGAGGGCCTGGTTGGCACCCCTTTTGAACCTATGGAGTCAGCACCTGTCAGGCTTCTGACCCTTAAGATGGTTTTTCTAACGGCAATCACTTCTCTTAAGAGAATTGGAGATTTGCAGGCACTCTCAACCTCACCCTCCTGTTTAATTTTTGCCCCTGGGATGGTTAAAGCTATTCTGCATCCTCACCCGAGTTATCTGCCTAAAGTTCAGTTCTCTACCGTGTATCCGGTTGTTCTTGAGGCCTTCTGCCCTCCACCGTTCACAATGTCGGAGCAAGAACGATTACACTTACTGTGTCCAGTACGTGCTCATCGAAATTACGTCCACCGCACCAGCCAGTGGCGTATATCAGAGCAGCTTTTCATATGTTATGGGGGCCGCAACCGGGGGGTGGCTGCCACCAAGCAGACTATATCACATTGGGTGAGGGATGCTATTGCTCTGGCCTACGAGGCGCGGTCAAGCTTCACCTCTAGGAGTCAGAGCTCATTCAACAAGGGGGGTTTCATCTTCTATGGCCTTAGCAAGAGGTGTCCCCTTGCAGCAAGTGTGTGATGCGGCGGGCTGGTCCTCTCCACACACATTTGTGAGATTTTATAGTCTGGATGTCCATGCTACTCCAGGCGCAAGCGACCTGGAGTCTACATCCCAGACTCACGTCTGAGACCTCCTCTCGGCTTGTGCACACACACACCACACAACCTTGGGGGGTCCAGACACTTCCAGTGCGGCGCCGTTGGTATTCTCGTTCCCATAGCGCTTGAACCACAGCGTCGAGTGTAGCTTTTGATAGGGAACGTCTCGGGTTACTTGGCTGTAATCCTGTTCCCTGAAAAAGCGGGAACGAGATGCTGCGCCTCAATGCCGCACTGTAGCCGTGCCCGGACGTCCTTTCAACTCAACTCAACTCAACTTTATTTATATAGCGCTTTTACAATTTTCATTGTTACAAAGCAGCTGTACATGAGACACATTGACTACAAGCAAAACAATCAAAGTTGTACCTGCAAAAACAAGAAAAGGTTGAAAACACAGAAGACAGACACACCCACACACAAAACACTCCACACACACAACACGCACACACACCAACACACACAGACACACACACACACACACACACACACACACGTACGTACACAGACAAGTACGCACACACACACACGCTCAGTGAGAGCACACATTTAGGATAAAGGAGAGAGAAGCACAGGTCAAATATAACAGATAATAAATTCCTATATGCAATATTAATTAAGTAAAACTTTAAGATTCTAAAGCAGCCCCCCCGGTCAGGCAGATAGTGCAAAAACAGTATGCAAACGGTGGCGAGGAACCCAAAACTCTAATCGAGAAAAAAAACCTCAGGAGAACCCAGGCCCAACCAGGGGATTCCAGTTCCCCTCTGGCAAAAGCTGCTGCCTCTGCACAAGCTCCAGAGAGCTTGCACAACAAGGCTAAATAAAATAAATAAACTTAATAATAAAATAAATTATAGTTTAAGATTATCATTAATAATCTAATAGCATTTGAAATTTTGTGGTGAAGACATGTCAAGAGACCGCGTCCTTCTTTATCCAGCTCTATCATCTCAGCTCTTGTCAGGTCCCCACTTCCCATTCTCCGCTCTACCATCAGGTCAGGCCATGAACTGCATCCTGCTCGCTGTGGTAACCTTGGAACAATGAGACAAGACTGGCTGAGAGTAGAGTACTGTTCTGTACTCTTTGATGCAACAAGTACATCAGTTGTGTTTTTGGTTCCGGTTGATCTAACTAATGCAGCCTAAACCCTCTGAAGATTTATATTATGGAAGAGTAGTGTATGCAAGATTAAAAAGATGCGTCTTTAGTCTAGATTTAAACTGACAGAGTGTGTCTGCCTCCCGGACAGTGCAGGGAAGACTATTCCAAAGTTTAGGCGCTAGATAGGAAAAGGATCTACCACCTGCACTTGATTTTGAAATTCTAGGTATTACCAACTGACAGGACGCCTGAGAGCGTAATGCACGTGAAGGACTGTAATACAAAAGGAGTTCATTCAAGTACTGAGGAGCTAAACCATGTAAGGCTTTATAGGTAATAAGCAAGATTTTAAAGTTAACGCGATGCTTTATAGGTAACCAGTGCAAGGTTGACAGAACCGGGCTAATATGTTCATACTTTTTTGTACGTGTAAGAACTCGAGCTGCCGCGTTTTGGACCAATTGGAGTTTTTGTAATAAGCCTGCAGGGCAACCACCTAACAGTGCATTACAGTAATCTAGTCTTGATGTCATGAATGCATGAATTAACTTCTCTGCATCTGAGATTGACAGCATATGACGTAGTTTAGATATATTCTTAAAATGGAAAAACGCAATTTTACAGGTGTTGGCGACGTGGCTCTCAAATGACAGATTACTATCGAATAGAACGCCAAGATTCTTTGCTGACGACGAGGGTTTTATGGAACATCCGTCAATAGTTAAACAGTATTCTTGGTTGTTACTTATAGCAGTTTTCGGTCCAATAAGTAACACTTCCGTTTTGTCCGAGTTCAGTAATAAAAAGTTGTTACTCATCCAGTTTTTTATATCGACTATGCATTCCATTATTCGATGGAACTGCTGTGTTTCATGAGGCTTCGAGGAAATATAAAGTTGAGTATCATCAGCATAACAGTGAAAGCTAACTCCGTGTCGCTTTATTATATCTCCTAGAGGTAGCATGTATAATGCGAAGAGCAGAGGCCCTAAGACTGAGCCCTGTGGTACACCGTACTGGACTTGCGATTTGCGTGACACCTCATTGTTTATTGCTACAAATTGAAAACGGTCGGATAAATAAGATTTAAACCATTTCAAAGCTATTCCCTTAATGCCGACATAATTTTCGAGTCTATGTAGGAGTGTGCTGTGGTCAATGGTATCGAATGCAGCACTAAGGTCTAGCAGCACCAATAACGAGATACAACCTCGGTCAGACGCCAATAGCAGATCATTTGTAACTCTGATCAAAGCAGTCTCTGTACTGTGACATGCTCTAAATCCAGACTGGAATTCTTCATTGATGTCATTCCTTTGGAGGAAGGAGCATAATTGAGTTGAAACTACTTTTTCCAGAATTTTAGATATGAAAGGTAGATTCGATATAGGCCTGTAGTTCCTTAGTTCTCTAGGGTCGAGTTGGGGTTTTTTGACAAGGGGCCTTATAACAGCCACCTTATATGCTTTAGGCACATGTCCTAATGTCAGAGATGAGTTAATAATACCAAGAAGAGGATCTATCTCTTTCAGACAAAGTTGGAACCTGAAAACCACTTTCACGCGTATTTATAACCTGCAGGTGCGGGGGTAAATAGCCACATCACCTGCCGAGGTTATTTAAAGCCAATTCTTGGCGTGTTTGACACACGTGCTTCACAACCGGTCGAACAAAGAAAGTTCTCCCATAGCATTTGAAATGCAGCATCTCGTTCCCGCTTTTTCAGAGGACAGGGTTACAGCCAAGTAACCCGAGACGTTCTTGAGGCCTCTGTATATAACCAACTGTACATACAGTGCAAACTAAATGTATCCTGCTTTGCAGAGTGACAATAAAGTTTAATCTAATCTAATGTAATCAGTAGTCATATTCTAATGAACAGAATAATAACAATCACATTAACTAACAAAGAAGCACTAAACATTAGCAAATATCGCAGTCACATATATTGCAAATAAGCAATAATTTGGAAAAGAAATAAGCAAGAACTCACCCATTTTGTCGTCATTTTGGCATTTCTAGCTTCTGATTAAGACGGCTTCGCTCAGTAACATGTAGGCCAAAAAGCCTTAGGTTTTAACACTTATAGTTTTAACAAATTTTAAATGAATGGTTTTCACAAGCGCCTCTGCTGGATGTATATGGTAATTACACCTATTTTCTAAAACGGTAAGCTTTTCTTGAAGCACAGAGGCCCGTTCTTCGTACATCGCTTACTACATCCAAGATCAAATGAAATATCCGAGATGACCTAATCCCACTAATCATGATCTGGATAATTCAGTTCTTCGAACGCACCTTTTGTGTACGATTAGTATATCTGGATTTAATTGGAAAGGCAGCATATATCGATAGAAGAACTAGTGATCGGCAGCGCTGCTATTGGCTGGTTGTTACGTGACTTCAAAAGACGCAGTTACGTCCATAGTTTTTTTTTACCGCTGCTTAAAGATTATGACAAATTTTAAAACCTTATTAAAATGTCAGGAACACTTCAAACGATGCACAGACAAATTACTTTAAGAGATATGTATTACAGTTTGAAGCAGTTGTAAACTGAAGTTGTATATTTTGATAAAGTAACTTTAAGTTCTTTTTTATAAATTATCTTTTTTAATGGTTAATTGCAATGAGATGGTGTTTTCCTCCCACAAAATAAAGTGTTTTATACCCATTAGTGTTCACTGCATGGGATACTGAGGAAAGTGTCTGGAGGACTGTCCGTTTCAATAACATTTCTTAAATTGGATTAACTCAGTAGCAGTTGCAGGAGTTCACATTATCTGAAAGGCTTTTACATCTGCTGAGTCTGCATAGAAAAGTGGTATAGATGGTGGAAAATATGGTTTTGTTGTGCTATTTTATTGCTTTTAATGTATTGTGAATTATTTATTTCACTTAGGCACAAGGCACATCCATGTATAAACTTTAAAGTCTTTAACGGTTGGATATATGCAAATTCAAAAGCCAAAACTTCAAAACATTGACCTTGACAATGTAAAGAACACAAACCTTAAACTGGAGATATCATTTTAAAAAGATTGGAGATTAAGTAACTATTTCTATATTGTTTACTGACCTAACATCTCTTATTGCAGGTAAAAGATGACACTGATACCTGCCTATTATCCATCGAGATTAAAAGTAAAATGCATGTGGGCATAATGCATGTTTGTGTTGCTTTTTATATAAGAATAAAAAAAAAATGTATACCAAAAGTTATATCTCATGAAGCTCAGTCTGTAGTGGTTTAGAGATCATCATCAGGCTGTACCTCCCTCACAGGTCGCCTCTGTTTTCTGATGATGTATGTAGTGTAGCACATGACACAATACAGGCCCTGTCAGGCACTTTTGATACACTGAAATCCTTCATTCCTATCAGTTGCCCAAAGGTCATTTCATGATCCTGTCCTGGCTAGGGCTGCAGTGTAACAGGTTTGGGTCAGGGAATGGTGTCTTCAAACAGTCCCATCATAAATGTGACTGAAGATTGTTGACTCATGCAGATTCAGGTCATTTTGCTTCAGTGCTGTTGATACTGTAGGTGCACATTAGGTCACACACCATCTAAGAGATTATTCAGTCAGCTTCCTTGTTGATTCAATTACTTTTTGCTTAATACAATTACTAATATTAAAATGAATATTACCTGCAAATATCCTAATTTATTTTCAGAAAATAACATGAGGCCTCAGAGGCCTGTGATGCAATCTATGACATCAATCAAGACACATAATGCTCATTGACATGATCATGACTGCAGAATCTTTAGTTCCCTTATATCATATTAATTAAGATGGGGTCTTAAGAGACTGAAATACCACAAATTTGCAAATGGCAAGACAGACTGCATTTTTTATAAATCCCCCATATCATATGCACTGTCTGAGCTTTTATATCTCTTTTTTATATTTTTATATTATATGCGAATATCTCCTTTACAAGAAAAAAACAATATTTTATTTATTCATTCATTTATTTCGGTCCTCACCGAAGACTTTTCACAGTAAATGAGAAACAAAAAATGTTCTAAATATATTATATTACATTACAATAAATAATGTTCTAAAAGCAAAACATTTTGTTAATTACATGTTAAATTCGCAAAGCTCTTTCTATTAATCATGTACCTTGTACAACAAGTTGCTTTTGTATGAATAAAGCCGATTTGACTGCATCATGACCGCGATCTAATCCTGTTTACATGAAATAAGCCTGCTCCCGAGCAGGTTTAAGCTAACGGACCTGTTGCTAAGACAACAAGTTTAGGTTGAGCGTCAAAGAACCGAACAATCAAAGATCATGCGAAATCGTCAACAATCAAATCCAGCTAACTGAGTTAGCGAGGTACGAAGAAGAGGCCCCTGGAGATGGCAGAATTCTGCATATATCACCTAGATCAATATTTAGAAACAACATGTTAAAAAATGATCAAACATTTTCATTTTGATCATCATAAGAGTTTTTTTCCTAAAAATGTAATATTTAATATGTATGCTTATGGTGTAGCTGAGGAATTTTGCAGTAAACTGATAAAAAAGTCATACATTTCCCCCAAAACACAGCATAAACTGACAGATTGGAAGTAAATAGAAGAAAGAATATATCATTTGTATATAAAAAATTATATATTTTTGTATCAACCCCTAATCCCTATATACATTATGGGGTCATATTGACCCCAAAGACCAAAAGTGTAAACGGGAAACAAGGAGAATGTCTGTACACAGTTAGTTAGTATTAGTCTTGACTTTGGTGTGCAATTATTAAATAATGAAACAGCGAAAGAACATGAAAATCACCACAGTGGTACTTGGGGAGACGTAGAACAAGAATCTGGTAAAGTTTGCAGAAAACAATTTGATTTTATATTTTTATGAATTTTTAAAATATTTCTGTATAGCAAAAGAGTTCATATTGGTCATAACTTTGGTGTGCAATTATTAAATAATGAAACTGTGAAAGAACACAAAAATCACCACAGTGGTTGGGAAGACGTAGAACAAGAATCTGGTAAAGTTTGCAGAAAACAATTTGATTTGATATTATTATGAATTTTTAAAATATGTCAGTATAGAGAGACCTATTTTTTTATTTGGGGTGCAATTATTGAAGAACGAAACAGTTAAACAACATGAAAACTTCATATACAAATCCTCCATTGTGTATAATTTAATACAATGTTTATTGTCATTTGATACTGAACATGATTCTGAATCAAAATAAAACTTTCCCGCTAAATTATTATCTTATAGCAATAGTAAAAAAAAGTTAAACACACCTATCCGCTTGTTAAGCCTGACGTCACACCACATACCAAAGGTCATAATACCGTTTCCGGATCCAAATGCTCTGATTGCATTGGCAAACAACAAAAAATGCGAATATACACTGATTGTTTGCTTTAAAACCACGATCCTAACCTTTATCTCCATAACGAAATTCTGGATGTCCAGGCAGCGGTTAATTTTCACAATTCGACTTTACAAGCGGATCGTTAGCGTACAACCCCGTGTATACGCGCAATAGATTTTTAAGCGTCGATAGCCTGACCGTATGGCGTTATTATAATGACAAATGTCGCGAGCGCATTATTACAAGGCGAGAGCGCATTCTTGTCATACGAGCGCGCGAATCTCTCCGCTCGCACGCCGATTTCCTTTGCTCGTGCACAAAACTGGACGCGCGCTTTCAATTATACGCTGCTCTCTTATGAATTTTCTCTCCTCTCGCTCAGTGAGCGTGTGCGCACTCAAAATGCGTTCCGTGCGTCCACGAATCCTTTGGTACTCTTGCTCTCGAGAGGTCCTCCTGCGTGTTCCAGGCATTATAGGCTGTCAAAAGTAGTCAACCAATCAGGGATAGGCTTCCACGGCGGGCCAATGAAAATGCGACCTCTTGTCTGTCTGCAAACGCATTAAATGCATAACCAAATAGGTGAATATTATATGATATTTCCAAATGCTCCAGTGCTATTATTGTTTTGATATGTACCGTTACTTGTAGTAAATATTATTTTAGAATAAAGCTAACTTAAGACACCAATCTAAATTGTTCGGTAATCAATTTAGTACTATTTTGACAATATTATGTTTAGTGTAGGACATGCATGAAGACCACAAGAACTTGAGGGTGTTGGCCTGTTTTGTCTGAATAACATGGTAGTTAAACTGACGTTTATATGTAGCCTACAAAGCATCCTAATGCCCCGTTCATTTCTATGTAGCCTACAAAGCATCCTAATGCCCCGTTCATTTCTAATACACATTTGACTAATAATGTTGCATCAAATATATTAATATTGTTACCTGAGAACGTGGTGGATCCATCTTGCTTCGTTGAAAACGTCGAGTCACATAAGATGCCATGTAAGAGGTCGCGTTTTCATTGGCCCGCCGTGGAAGCCTATCCCTGATTGGTTGACTACTTTTGACAGCCTATAATGCCTGGAACACACAGGAGGACCTCTCGAGAGCAAGAGTACCAAAGGATTCGTGGACGCACGGAACGCATTTTGAGTGCGCACACGCTCACTGAGCGAGAGGAGAGAAAATTCATAAGAGAGCAGCGTATAATTGAAAGCGCGCGTCCAGTTTTGTGCACGAGCAAAGGAAATCGGCGTGCGAGCGGAGAGATTCGCGCGCTCGTATGACAAGAATGCGCTCTCGCCTTGTAATAATGCGCTCGCGACATTTGTCATTATAATAACGCCATATTACCGCACTTATCCGAACCGCAGATGGCGTGACAACAGTCACCATGAATGCTTGAGACTTGAGGGCAGTGGCAACTTTTACAAGTCTTCCGTGTTGGTTTGTTTTTCCTTTCATTCTATAAACAAATAGTTGAGCCAATCAGAGTAAAGTAAAATGTCACCTGACAGATGTGGGCTGATCGCTCCCGCACACTGTACAAAGCGCCTTGTGGGCAAATGTAACAGCAGGAAGGAAGAATAAACCTTAAGAGCTTTGTAGACACAAAGCCGACAGGTACGAGTAGAGTATTACATTTAATCGGAATTGTTAGCTTTGTTGCCTTAGGTGGACTGATTACGTGATCTGTTTTGAGTTACACGTAGAGTATTCGCTTAATTTTAGTGCTGCTGAAGTTTGGAGTTTTTCCCTTCACATTCGACTTTCCCTTTGAACTTACGTGCATGCGACACTATGCTCGCTTATTTACACAGCTGCGACAAACAATGGTTCAAGCCAAAACTTGGGTCCTAAAACATCACTTTGAAGGATTTCCTAAGGACGGCGACTTCGAGCTGAAAGTAGTGGAGCTCCCTGACTTTAAAGATGGAGGTTTTGCTCTTAAGATTTCATGCTTTTTGATTCTGCTTATTTAAAAAAAATAAAGTATTAATTATTGACGTGTTTCAGAGGTTCTTCTGGAGGCTGTGTTCCTCAGTGTGGACCCGTATATGCGGTGAGTACTGTATACGGCGGTCTTTAAACATTCAATATTTTACCATATCCTGCATTCTGTGAAAATCTTTACTTGTTTGTTGTATTATTATTCCAGAATGTTTACTAAGCAATTCCCCCAAATAACAAACCCTGGTTTACTTTGTCTTTTTATTTTTTAAGACCATACAGTCATGTTCGAATGCAGGCTGGAGATGTCATGATTGGAACTCAAGTGGCCAAGTAAAAGGAACAATGTGAATGTGAAAAGAGGCATATGTGTTGATTTACAGTAACAAATCTTGTACATTTAATAAAATGTATTATTAAGGAACGTTCCGACAGTAACTGTTATGTCACACATACCTCTGATAAATGTATTTTTCAGACATGCAATGGCATATTGTTACCTGGAGGAATGTCTAATTTGTGCTTCAGTTTCTTTGCTAACAGAGAATGAGAATTTATTGTTCTTTTAGTTTTTATTTCTCAAATTTGTAGAAGTGAGTGATTTTATCAAATTTTTTGCATGTTGAAGGATTTGTTCATTTCTGAATCAAGAAATGCACTGTGTTATGTTTTGACTGCAGGGTAACTCAGAGTAATAATCCTGCATTTCCAGTGGGCTGTCATGTGGTTGGTCGATGTGGCTGGAGAACACATACTGTGTCAGATGGGAGTGATATCACACGAGTTTTGGCTGACTGGCCTCAGGATGTCTCCCTCTCACATGCTCTTGGAGCCATTGGGATGCCAGGGTATGGACCCACTGTAGTGGGTGCTGCTTTCAAACTATTACAGGCTTGAATGTTTTAAAACAGAACAAGTTTTTTCTCTGTGTCACTTCTTTGCAAATGGCTTTAGAGGTTTAGATCAAACAGTCTGTTATTATCAGATGTTGTGAGCTGTGCACAACAAGAACCATAATTGATGTTGCGATTAGATTACTGTGTTTTGTAATGTTGTTGCTTGACTCAACAAGCATTTGTTGCTTGCTATTTCCTATGCAAACAAAAGTCAATCAATATAAACTGTCAATCAATATATTTATTTACATTAGCTGTGCTCCACAGGCTGACTGCACTCTATGGTTTGGAAGAGGTCTGTGCCATCAAACCAGGAGAAACGTTACTGGTGAATGCAGCCGCAGGAGCAGTGGGCTCTGTAGCGGGTCAGATAGCCAAACTTAAAGGCTGCAGGGTTGTGGGCTCAGCTGGTGCTGATGACAAGGTGGCATACCTGAAAGAGCTGGGCTTTGACCAGGCTTTTAACTATAAGACCGTCTCCTCGCTGGAGGAGGCACTGAAGAACGCTTCACCTGAAGGATATGACTGCTACTTTGAGAATGTAAGAATCCACTAAAACTTACAGCAAGTTATAAATCTAAAGACAAAGTTGTTTAGATACGTTTTAAAAAGGTACATTTTATATAACATTAACTGAGAATAAGTTGAGGTTTGAGTTGAATTTTAGTTAATATTTTAATAACACTGCATAATAATTATCATTTCAGGTTGGTGGTCACTTTTCCAGTGTTGCTATTCAACAGATGAAGACTTTTGGCCGTATTGCTGTGTGTGGAGGAATATCCCTGTACAATGTCACCACCCCTCAGACAGGTCTGTCTGTGATAAGTGTGTCTTCCCAAAGTGCTATAACAGTATATGTAGCTGCAGAAAAAATTAAGAGACCATTTCAAAATTATTTTCAGTTTTTCTGAATTTATTTATAGGTAGGCTATGTGTTTAAGTAAAATGATCATTTTTTTGTTTCATTCTTTAAATATTCGTTTCAAACTGGAGAATCAGTATTTGAAACAGAGATGCTCAGTATTTTTACAGACCTCAAATACTGCAAAGAAAACATGTTCATATTCACTTTTAAATACAACAGTAATGTTTGTATTAATATTTGTATGTATTTAGGAAAGTTGAAAATGATTTTTCATGTGATAACCTCGATTTTTATCACACAGTTTTATGTGTCTTGTCATGCTGTCAGTCTTTCACATTGCTGTTGGATGACTTTGTCTCTCCTGAGGTTTGATTTTGATTGAACAGACACTGGACTGGAATGACCACAATACATGTAGAAATGCCGAGTAATTGAACATTTGGAATGGTCCATCGGAACCGTGACCTTGTACTGTTTTCGATTTACATCACTGATGTGTTTGTTTATTTGTAGGACCTTATCCACACCTAACCATGATCTTTAAGCAGCTGAAAATGGAAGGTTTCTTGGTGGGTAGGTGGGAACATAAAAATGAAGAGTCACTGAAGCGAATGTTGACCTGGATGCAGGAGGCAAGTTAGTTTTCATGTTAAATTCTCAGCATGATATCAAAAGCTCATAACTGTAATTATGATAACATTATCAGGTATCTTGATAGTGATTTAGTTTCTTGTTTTGGTGGTTTACAGGGAAAGCTGAAGTGCAGAGAGCATGTTACTGTTGGGTTTGAAAATATGCCTGCTGCATTCATGGGGATGCTGCGAGGGGAAAACATAGGGAAGGCCATTATTAAAGTCTGATGCGAAGTCTTTCAGCTTCATGAAACAACAATCATAACAATCTGTTATTGGTTTTGCATTATTAACTATATTACCATGTTAGCAGTTGTGGTAATGTCTACAGTGCTGAATTCTGTATTATAAATTAAAGTGTCTTATATTTTGTATTGTAATGATTTTCACATTTCCGTTGATCTTTAGGATACAGAGACACAGCAATAGTGCCATTTAAATCTTTTAATTTTGCCTAATGCAATTTAATGTGGGAAAATAATTATTTAGCTTCATCAAATTTGGTTGAAATAAATTTACTGTTTTAAGCAAGTGTTTTGTGTTTTAAGATTGTTTTATCTATTTTTTATACTCCAATGTAAAACTGTAAGTAAAATCTGCCCTACTAGCCCATCAATTATAAGCAATATTTAATTTATATAATGTATTACTATTTTTTATTTTGTCATAAAAAGTTATTGGATCAAGCAATAAGTTGTGGAAAGGGGTTCCTGACCTGTCAAGTTCCCGCAAATGTTGATGAACATTAAAACAACTGATCCAGAGATGTCATAGGAGTATGCTAAATCAGTTTGGCAATGTTTTCAATTACATTTTCAGAGCTCATTGAGTTCTCAAATGGCAAACAGGTACGGAAACTATGGCAGTACTTTCAAACCGCAGAGGATTTCATTATTTGTGTAATTTATTTAAATCCATAAAGTCATCTTTACAACAGCAACAGATGTATCGTATATAAAAAATTCTAGGTAATGTCAAGCTCTAAAATATTTTACTGAGTAGGAATTTTGAGTTTTTGTGAGTGGGAGGGGACCCATTGAATATTGTGAATACAGTGGGGGACCTTGGAGTAAAAAAAAAACCTGGGCCCGGTTGCAAGAAACCCCTTACGGTAAGAAAACCCTTAATTCTAGTTGTAACATATACTAAGGGTTTTCTTAAACAGCTTAAACAAGCACAAACCAGCATCAAAACATACCTAACCAGCATATGCAGTTTTTTTCAACAGGGTGATCGCAGCATGTAGTCGAAAGAAAAACGCGCTTCTCAGAGGCATGTAGGTGAGAATGTAAATATCCATGCATCAAAATTATACCAAAGCAATAGTAGCAGTAAAACCAGTTTACTGTTACAATAAAAGCTTGTGGGCCAGCGGACTGTTGATCTGTAATCCATATGGAACGTGACCCACTGCCCTGGTACTTAGTGCTTGTGACCCGCGCGGATTAACTGCAAAGTTTATCTGTCATAGAGTAAAAGACAGTTCTAAGATCTATTTCCTTCTCAGTGCTTCCGTGGAAGTGAAGACTACTACATCTCTCAATCTGATGTCGAGAGATCCGTCTGTCATAAACAGCTTTACTCGACTGCACGTTTGTGTATATATTCATATTTATTCGTTGTACATATAGTGTCTGTTTTTATACATGAGGTAGCCTGGAAAATAAATAATAATTTTCTATCAGAATTTTAGATCAAATTGAAAATGTTTAAACAGCTGATCAATGAACTAAGTTCGGCCTATATCAAGTTTCTGGAGTTGTCTTTCAGAAACAACAATATAAATTAGCACAAGTTTGGATTGAATTGTGCTGGGATACAGACTAGAGAGTTTTAAGGCACTATTTTGTGGCCTTTGTAAAACTGCTTTGAAACAACATGTACAAATCCTCTAAGGGGAGAATTCACATTTTCCCTGAACAATTTATGCAAACACAATTTATTCCTTTACTATTGTAAGAAAGAAGTCATCATCATAATCATCAACTAAACCCTCTCCATTTTTAATGTAGGCTAAAACAGGTAAAAGTTAAATGAAACTATTTTTCAGAAATGCTAATCAGAAAAAATATCTGAACCAGACTGTAATAGGGATCAATAATTAGGAATCTATAATATTCCTAATACTGACAATGCAACTGCGAAAATGAAGATTTATATGTTTAGGTTGCCACACCTCCTTGTGCTCTTCTCCCCCTTTGCCACCCCATGCATAAAATCCTGGACACGCCCCTGGAAGTCACTATGTCTATGGAAAGTCCCCACAATGAACTGTGGAAGAAGAACTGTGTGTGCATTTGTGTGTGTATAAGAGCAAGGATTGCTACTATGTCAAAGGTTTCATAAACACTCTTCAAACTTTATTAACTATATTAACAAATTATATTACTCTTTATTAAGTCTACGTCTGTGCTAATTATATACATAATATTTACATATTATATACATAATGATGATGAAGCGCTCTGGATGTTCTTCACAATGCAGCATGCTTGGTTTTCTTGTGTAGAGGTGTGGAGCCATTGTCTTCATCATCATTCTCGCTCAAGTCCCGTCGCCTCTTACCAGAGGTTAAATTGATGCGAGAGCTGTGAGGTTCTGAAGCAGACGAGCTGGATCGATGGCTGAGGCTCGGGCTTGTGGAGGAACACGCCGATTGAGAGTGAAGGGGTTTTTGGTGGTGCGAGAAACCAGACCCCTCGGCTCTGTTCTTAAAACGGTTCACTTCCTGTGTGAGCAAGAACAAGAAAACGGGTTTGTAAGTAGACGGAGCTTGATGCTTGAGAACAAACATGATGTTCACAATCTTACCTGGCGTAAGAACATGTTGATATTCAAAGCATCAGGAGACACACAAGACTGTTTGCAGGTGGGACAAACATGTTCATCCGAATCCAGCAGACACGTTCGGATACCTGCGACCAAACAATCACATATGTTCTCGAAGGTCAAACAAACTTTCTGAGTAATATTTGTTCGTGCAGAAACTCACAGTCGTCGCAGTAGCTGTTGCTGCAACAGGGAGTCGTCACAGCATCAGTGATGAGATCTTTACAGATCTGACACAGAAAAGCATCAGGCACTGGATCTTGATCTGGGGTCGATGAGGAGGACTCGTTCTGGGGTAAGAAAGGTGGATTCTCTTTCTTCTGAGCTGCATAAGCCTCACTAAACAGAACAAGCGCGCCATTATCAAGCAAATGTAAATGTGTGTTCATGATGAGGTCTCTACACAGATGACAGTTGTAAACTCATGCATTAATAATGGGAATGACAAGCTTTCCGCTGCTGCTCAGCATCACTCCCTTCATGTTGGGGTCATCCACCTCCACTAGGAAGCTGACAGGAATTCCTGCACTTCTCCGTGTGCGCTTGCCACCAACAAAAGTTGGATCCTGTGAAGGCACAAGCAACAGGTTGCATTTACATTCATGGCATAACAGGCACACAAATGCTGTCCACAGTTTAGTTATGTGTTACCCGTGTCATTGGGCAGTTTCTGATGTGATGCCCTGGGATGCCACAGTTACGGCACACATAGTTTGGTGGAAGGCCTCCAACCAGCTTGAGTGCTTCACTGGTAAGTGATGAGAGTCATGATGGAGAGCACTTGAAAATTCTGCTCATGATGTGAATGTTATTATACTCACTTCACAGAATAGTAACAGCGGCTGGACTGGAACATGACAGCTTTAATTTTGTCCTCCTCTGATGCATTTGCCTCAGCCAGATTCTCAGTCTGTTAATTTACAAAGAAATGCTTTACACGCCTATACAGTTTACACAGTTTCATATTCTTCAGTGGATTTCAGTACCTTGAAAAGCTGCTCCAGTGACAATGAACAACCATTCGCTTGCTGCTGAAAGAAGAACAAAGAGATTTACTATTACCAGGCATAACCCCATCACACCCAGAGAGACAAACTAAACACACTGAAAACAATGCAAACAGAAACCCACCGACTGGTATTTTAAAGCAAAATAGCTAAACCACAGCAAGGCACAAATTTTATGTTGAAATAAGTTCATTGCAGAAAATGTGAAACTCATAAGGTGATGTGATGTTTTACTTAAAAAAAGAATTTCAACTTACTGAATTTTATAGTAAAATTATTACACGTGGGCCTTTTGTCCCAGGCTTCTTCATGGTCAACTCTGACCAGCTTAAAGAGATCATACGGTACAATGTAAACAACCGAGTCAACACTTTTGTTTACATACTGCTTTTGAAGATCCACTTGAAGGTTCAGACCAGTTACTGCAAAACAAAACAACAGAGACTCAATGACTGATTGATATTCATTAAAAGATTCATATTCGTAACATCATCACGTGACTTACTTGGCATGTCTGTTATATGTGGATTTTACCCCAGTTCCAGGGATTCGTTTTACGGTCACCATGGTGTTACTGGGGATGATGTCCGCATCAACAGTGTATTCTGTGGGAAACACACACTTATTTACAGTCTGTCCACACCAACCAAAGTAATACCGAGGGATTGTGTACCAACCACCGTGCATATCAATATAACACGTTAACACTACTTACAACATTAGTTCCTTACAACATTGCATACTAATGAGTAAACTAAACGCACCAGGCCAGCAAGCAACAGTAAACAGACTGAGGTCAAGCCATTTGACTTGGCAAAAAACCATCCAGCAAACGTTATTTTAATTGATAAAATTTGCAAAGGCTTATTGAACATGTGTGTGTTATCTTTTTGCTTGTTTTTCTTAATGTCCCTTTAAAACCGTAGGCTACATTAAAATAGTAAGAAAAAGATAGCCTACAGCCAGTGACCGCGGTGACTGTAATTTTCACAATCACATTTAATACTTAACAAAAATCAATGTGTCAGTTTAAAGAGAGCAAACAAGTCAATGTTTACAAGTAAAAAAGCAGAACTTACCTTCATTGGTTTGGTCGTTTGTGATGCTCAGTTCGCAGCGCTTCAGTTTCTCTCGGCTCATGATTTGGCGTTTCAAATCTCCGAGAGTGATGCGAAGGCCATCAAAGATCACCGTGTCGTGTGTAAGTTTACTGAAAAACTTATAATGAACACACGGCATGTTGACTCGGCTGCGTTCTGATGCCCCTGCAACAATAACAACAGATCAATTGATGCAATAAACGTGCAGAAATGCAGAAGAAATTAACAGAAAAGGCCAGCAAGTAATTAACCACAAATATAATATATACAATCAACACAAATATGAACTTCAAAAGTCAAAACTTAGACAACAACGAGGATGTAGAAAGGTGCTCTCAGGAACCGCGATTAGCAACACTAAACAAAACTTTGCTTGTTACCATGGAAACCGATCAAGCGCATCATTTAAAGGGTTCCCGATGACGCGAATGTGTAAGCAAGATGGCACATTCAGCACAACTAAACTAAAAAATAAAGTTTTATTGAAGTGTGTTAATTATCAGTGTTTGGTGTCTTTGATTAAGTAGCTAATTACTCTGGTTACAGCTTGTTGCAGGTAAGGTTTAATTTAGAATAGCCTAATTAATAGACTTTTGAATAATTATTTTCTATTGTCAATGTGGACAAAGTTAACGCGCTTTTTTTTTATAAAGTTCACATAAGGAAAAACAGCATGATAAGAAACATGTCGGCTCACATTCTTTACAAACGCACATCAATTATTTTTACAAAATACATAAATGTCTTCGAGCCTTTGCATTTATAACAGGAGTGAGAACGAGACTCGTATTCAAAAGCAAAACAAGAGGCAGCCAAAACCGTGCTGAAAAAGATCTCATGGTGGGCTATATGAACATTAAACAAGTATTACAAAACAAATAAAGACTTGTTGATAAAAAACTTTTATAATTAATTTAATGCGAAACACAGCCCTCTAACAAACAACCACGAACGCCCTGCCTCGACTCCAGACCCATAAACGATCTGCTGTCTGTCTCATTCTGTCGGTACAGATCTCCTGGAGAAAAAGAAACACCATCATTTCAAGTGTGCCTACACCTCCCTGTTAACAAAAATATGAACAAATTTGACTATAAACAAAGTATTTTAAGTAAAACAATATTTTATATTTATTTCTTCATATCACATTTGTATCTGGTCAATAAAGCATCCTGGCTATTTTCTCAGCATTTACTACAGAAAGATTGACAAAATTTTATCCAAGAAGCAAAATTATAAACTTGTAACTTCGAGGAAACAGGAAAGATTACAAACAGAAGAGCCTTCGTGTCAATTGATGTGGTTTATGAACCATTCAGTCAAAAATGGCACCTTCTATTTAAAAGTGTATATTGATAAAAGCCTTTTCTGTGACCTTATTCCACACTAGGCCATCACTTAGGGGTTTAGTTTTATTTTTCACATTGCAGAATCTGTCAACAGGAAATAGGTATTGTGACACACAGTGCCTCTTTTTAACCCTGCTTTTAAAAAACATGCATGTTCATAAAACTCCATGAAAACTGTTTGAATTGTTTATGGATGTGAGTATGAGTATATTCTTTATAAGATCACACTTTACATGTTCCGTGTCTACCTAAATAAATAGCCTAATTACTGAGTAACAACTAATAAAAAGTACCGTGGGGTATACCTGGATTGTATCAGATGCTAATACCATATTTCGATGTGTAAATAATTTAAAAAATAATCAATAATAAATAAAACAACAATCAAATACATAATGCAGGACTTAAGTGCTTTCTATATTTTGTGTGCTTTTTGTTAGTCACAGAGTTGCTTAAAGTCAATGATTTTGTTATTATTATAGTACCTTGTTACCTGTGATAGGTGACACTGTCCTCAAATTGTTACATAGGTAAGAGATAATAATGAATGCTTTTGTTGGGGATTGAGTGGATGAGTATTGTGTCTGTTTTTGTGTGTGTGCGTGTGCGTGCCTGCCCGCGTGTGTGTGTGTGTGTGCGTGCGTGTATAAGAGCAAGGATTGCTACTATGTCAAAGGTTTCATAAACACTCTTCAAACTTTATTAACTATATTAACAAACTATATTACTCTTTATTAAGTCTACGTCTGTGCTAATTATATACATAATATATACATATTATATACATAATGATGATGAAGCGCTCTGGATGTTCTTCACAATGCAGCATGCTTGGTTTTCTTGTGTAGAGGTGTGGAGCCCTTGTCTTCATCATCATTCTCGCTCAAGTCCCGTCGCCTCTTACCAGAGGTTAAATTGATGCGAGAGCTGTGAGGTTCTGAAGCAGACGAGCTGGATCGATGGCTGAGGCTCGGGCTTGTGGAGGAACACGCCGATTGAGAGTGAAGGGGTTTTTGGTGGTGCGAGAAACCAGACCCCTCGGCTCTGTTCTTAAAACGGTTCACTTCCTGTGTGAGCAAGAACAAGAAAACGGGTTTGTAAGTAGACGGAGCTTGATGCTTGAGAACAAACATGATGTTGACAATCTTACCTGGCGTAAGAACATGTTGATATTCAAAGCATCAGGAGACACACAAGACTGTTTGCAGGTGGGACAAACATGTTCATCCGAATCCAGCAGACACGTTCGGATACCTGCGACCAAACAATCACGTATGTTCTCGAAGGTCAAACAAACTTTCTGAGTAATATTTGTTCGTGCAGAAACTCACAGTCGTCGCAGTAGCTGTTGCTGCAACAGGGAGTCGTCACAGCATCAGTGATGAGATCTTTACAGATCTGACACAGAAAAGCATCAGGCACTGGATCTTGATCTGAGGTCGATGAGGAGGACTCGTTCTGGGGTAAGAAAGGTGGATTCCAGCACACCATTATCAGCACACCATTATCAAGCAAACGAAAATGTGTGTTCATGGTGAGGTTTCTATGTTGTAAATGAAAATGCATCAAAAGTTTTGAATGGCAAAATATTGTAGATTATTCCAAGTTTTGTTTTGAATGTGAGGTCTTAGGGGAGAAAGCCAAAATTTGAATATGTTAAACCCACATCTGTCAGCTACGCACCTACACTGCTGTAGTATGCTTATGTATGATAATATACGGACAATTTATACTTGAACAGACGAAGTCAAATGTTGCAACTGACCCCATAACAGGGGACAGTTGCAACAATCCACAGGGACAGTTGCAACAGTAATTATAATGTAATAAAAATATTCTATAACATAATTTTACAAGTTCTTTACTTTATTTATGAAAAAACGGATTTTTTTTAAGTTAAACTGGCAAAATATTTTAAATAAAAAAAACAAGATACTGAAAATGTAGCCTACTGAAATATTTGAGCACACTTCTCTGAACTGAACTGTGTTGTTTGTTTGTGTGTGGACAGCTAAATTGATTGTTGTCATGTACGAGGGTGAGAGACACGGATACATGGACAGAGGACCCAAGTGCAGACAGGGTAAGGGGTAAACTAGACTTATAATAATAATAATAATAAAATACAAAACAAAGACCCACGTGGGGGTAACATAACAAAACAGGGGAACAAGAACAAGACTAACTAAACTAACAGAACTAGACTAATAACACATCACATAGCAACACAATAAACTAGACTTCCTAACACAACAGGAACCCACACAACACAACACAACACAACACAACACAACACAACACAACACAACACAACACAACACAACACAACACAACACAACACAACACAACACAACAGTGCAATGATCCGACACAAGACAGAGAACACAGGGGCATTAAATAAGGGGACAAATCAAAGCCGAACAGGTGTGGGGCATGAACTAATTAACAACCAATAACGAGGGATACAAAAGGGCGGGAACACAGACAAGGACCAGAGAGAGTATCGAAGGCCGAAAGGGTCAAAATGACTCTCTCCACACATAACAAGGGATCCTGCCACAAGATCAAGAAAGACATGACAAGATGAGGCAGAATCACGACAGATTGTATAAAGACTAAATTGGAAAGTAATGAGTAACAAACCATGTTTATTATTTTGTATTATTATTTGTGTTGTTGTTATAATTGTTAGGCTTTGTTTTTAATGTAGGCTAAGGCTATAATGTGGTCTAGTATGACAGTATCTTTAAAAGGTGGCTATTGAAAGAGTTCTTTATTAATCCATAAAATTAGAATTGTATTATTTTAATATGACACGTTTTTACATCAGTCTTGTCATAAGATGCAGTTGCAACAACATGTTGCAACTGTCCCTACACTGGCAGCCATGAAAGAAATTGCTATTCTAGCTAGACACAATAGCTTTGACACTTGCTAGCAATGCCTTTTAGAAGCCAAGAAAACACTGATTTAAATGATATAAATGTATAATTGTTCACACAAACAGTTTAGACTGTAAAATCTGATCATAAAAATAAAAAAAATACTTTTTTATCTTGAAATTTGGTTTGGCTAGAAGGAATGGTCACATGTCTGATTTTTTCCAGAAGTGTGAAGGGGCTAACTAAACATAGCAGTATGAGCATCATCACTCTAGCCCATTCCTGACCAGAGGAATAAGCCATGATGTTGCAACTGTCTCATGTTGCAACCGTCCCCAGTCTCCCCTAAATGACTTTTGAACATTTTAAATGTTATTGCACAAATTTATATTCCTATTCAAGAAAACACCTAGAACAACACAGAGTGGTAATTTCAATGAAGAGAGGTTTTTCTAAGCATTTGATTAGCTTATAGTAAAATTCAAGGACTAATATGTTTTCAGCACAGCAGCAATTTATCCCGTAATTCTTTTGAAAACACTGACATCTTATGGCTATTTTTTGAATTTACGAATCAAATGCAAAGGTTTCTATACATTCTAATATCCAATGATGGTGTGATTTGAATTTAACTCCTTTATAATGACATAATAAAATAATTGAGAGGAATGCGTTTATAAGATGGACATGAACTAATTACACTAAACAAAGACTACAGTCGTTGGCAGTGACATTAATTTTTGTGTTTTGCAAAGTTTGCTGCTGCGGTATTTTCAGATTATTTTTCCACATGTTTTTATGGTATACAGCATATTTTAAATTTTAAAGCCGTTTATTGGCAAAAACATAATGCAAAGAGTCAATATTTACAGTGTTGGGCCTTGTTTTTCATAACCTCTGCAATTCGCATGACACGCTGGATATTAGCTTCTGGGCCAAATCCTGACTGATGGTGAACCGTTGTTGCCTTATTAGTGCTCTGAGATGATCACAATTTTTGGGCTTCTGCTTGTCCACTCCCTTTTCAAGGATTGACCACAGGTTCTCTATATGGGATTGACATCTAGGGATTTGTTTTTTTTTTTGCAATAATTTAAAATGCTCTGCATAATAATCTTTATAACAATGTGAATGAACACCACAACAGCTTAAGCAGAAACTTTGCAAAACACAGCATTTATGTCACTGCCAATACTTTTGGCCACGACTGTAGATTAGTACCTCTGATTTAAAATAAACAAAAACAATTAGTCCGAAGCAGATTCTCCAGGGCTTTATGTTAATATGCATGAAAGAAGCAAGTTATCATAAAAAACAGCAGTGATATTAATGAGTGGCATATGGATCGAATCAGTGCTCGAATTGAATCAAGTCTTATGGGGGGTCCCCACCATAAGACTTTTTTTTGGTGGGGGTGGGGGTTAGTCTTGCAATATACAATTTATACAAAATACACAATATATTTGATCATAATATGCATAACTATTTACTATTCAGGGCTCAACGCTAAGGATTTTTTCTACTGCCCCAGTCGGGCAAGTGATTCCAATTTTTACTGGCCCTGCCAAAATTTTCACTGGCCCCACCACAAAAAAGTGTTAAATATTTTTTTTTACCTATGTAATCTTAAGAAATAAGCGTATGATACCATAAAAACTATTAGCCTATAACTATTCAACTATTGCTGAAAACAACTAATCAGTAATTAATCAAACAAGATCAAGTAATCAAAGTATGTGCAATAGCACAGATGAATGTAATAAAGCGAACATACAAATAATCAGTGCATTTCAGGTGTTTTAGATGGTCTAATAATTATCAGGTACAGAAATTAAATAATGTAAATACTTTATAGTCTTCACTGAATTAAATATAATATTGATTTAACCTTACTAAAGTTATAATTTAATCAGTGAAGAGCAGTGAGTGTTTTTGTCTTCGTTCTTTGTTGTTTGATAAACAAAACTGAGACGTTTATTATGCTGCTGCCCCTTTAAGAGAAGCACGGATCTAATATAATGTAACACACGCGTCTTATTTCCGCATGCGTTTTGTTCCCATTAGACATAATTTATTACTTTTTACAAGTATACTAGTATAATATTGGCATTTTGACATAATTTTGTGTCGATATGTCAGATTAAGAGTAAGAAGACGTGAAAGAGAACTCAATTCAGTATTTTGCGTGTTGTCTGATGCGCACGTATATTAAACAGCACGTGAGAACCGAATCCAGTCCTCTTTTGCATCTTCTTGGGAATATTTAAATAGGCAAGTCTTAAAAACGTACAAATTATAAATTTCCATGACGATACAGCACTGGCCTGATCGGGCAAGTGACAGTTCTCTCAACTGGCCCGAGGATCTTCCATCGTGCAGTCCTTTTTGTCGAGCCCTGCTATTTATTAAAAACAGGCTTACATAAAAGAACAGGCTTCTTTTACTGTATTTTCGATCAAATCAATGCAGGCTTGGTGAACAGAAATGACTTTTGAACAGTAGTGTACGTCCAACAGAATAATTCAAGCATTATTTACTATTTTCCCTAAAAACAACTGGATGCTTGACACTTTGTGATAATAATGTTTGTTCCAAAAGACTTGTTTAAATGCAAGAAACTAGTTTATTAGATATTCAAAATATAAATTGTGACAAGACCGGCTGTCAGTCTGTGTTAGTGTTGTGGGGATTTTTCAACGATTTCAGTGCATTTACATAGTCCAGTAGGTGGCGGTAAGGGACTGTTATGAGTGAGTGCTTTATTCAGGAACTAACTAGGGTTATCAGTATGTAAATCATAGCTATTTCAAGAGTGAATCCCGCATTTTTATATGCCGATGTAATTCCCGAAACTTTGCAGCGTGTATGTTGGTCTTGTTGGTGTATGTTGGAAGTTGGTCTTAGCAGCATGAAAAACAAGTTTTATACAATTCTGAATGGACTAACTTATATATAGCACAGAAACCGCACAACGAGCACTCCCTTTATAATTACTAAAAAGCTGTCACTCATATTCATCGAGATCTCTAGCACCCCAGAACCAGGCCTAATAATAATTTACGTAAGGAATACAAAAGCCCCGACATGAAGTTGATAAATATAGTGGATAGATATAGAGAGAGAGAAAATTACCCCTAAAAAAATTAGAAGCTTCCTCTTCCCGACTGCGAGTGACTGTTTATTATTCACCATTTTTTTTTTGCTGAAGTTAGCTTCACCGGAGCGACGCCAATCAAGCATTCATGTCAACGATGTCCTGTGCTTACCGGTCTTTAGACGTGGGGCGGGGCGTTTAAAATTTAAAGAGATATGACAACTAGCCCATAAACAAACTTAATATAAATTATTGTAAACAATTAATTCACGAAATTTACCATATACATTGCATGAATATAATCACATTTGTCATTATCATTTTTACTCATATAAAATATCTAAGTCTATTTTTATTTGAGTAAAAATGATAATGACAAATGTGATTAAATTCATGCAATGTATATGGTAAATTTGTCTAAGTCTATTTTTACTTCTTATGGGGGTCCCGGATCCCCCCAGCCCCCCTTCAATTCGAGCACTGGATCGAATTGATTTGAAGTGCCACATTTACGTCACGATCTCCAGTTTTTCCATTGGATTTAATTTTGCCACAGTCCCTTACCAGTACCTAGTTTGTTTACCTCGCACCTGTTAGTTGTTATCGTCATCACTTGTACACTATTTAGCCACTGCCTTTTTCATTTGTTCTTTGTCTTGTCTACTGCGTGGTAAATGCCTTCTTGGAGTTTTGTTCATTTATATCGAGTGCTTTCATTAAATATATTCTCACTGTGGATTACCTTCGTCTCCTTCATCTACAGTGAACTGTAACAGAAGACAAGACCTCCAGAAATGGAAAGAAAAGGCTCTTCTGAGGCTGCCCTGCTGGAGCTAAGGCAGGATGGCCAGCCAATGGCGAGCTATGTGGAAGAGTAGAGTAGAGGATTAGATTCCTTGTTGGATTGTGCTATCTGCTGAGTTGGAGCGATTCCTTTCTTAACCGCTTATTTTTGACTGGCCTGGATGACGTTCTGCTCGTCCTCATTGTGCTTCCCGTTTCCGCTGGAGGACTTTATTAATTTAGTCCTCCAAGCGATGGGCTCTGCACTCTGCGTCGGGAGAGCGGATGAGGACTTGAGCGATCGTCATACAGAGCCAGTCAATAGGAATCGGCTCCGGCTCACCCCATAGCCATTCCGCACTCCTCCAAAATGCCTCATCGCCATAGAAAACTGCGTGGGCGCCTCGAACCAGAGGCCAGCCAGCCACCATCCTCCAGCACAGAGACCTCACCAGACGTCACCGCGGATGGAGAGCCTAAGCCCACCGCGACACCGAAGCCAGTATGCGACCCCGCGACTGAGCCTGAGTTCGCCCTGGAGCATGAGCCCCGAGACGCGTCTGACCAGGTGGGTGAGCCGGCTACACCGTGCATCGCCGTGGGAGTCCTGGTGGACTTCGAGGGCCTCGAGGAAAGCCCCGCCCATACTCCCGCCGCTGAGGGCGAGCAACAAACGGCCTCTGAACTTTTAGACTGGACAAATGACATTGACTGTTGGCTGCTGCCGTCCCCGCTGGTCCCGCCCAGCGCTTCCACCTCCCCGCTGGTCCTGATCAGCCCTCCCTCAGCAGCCAACTCTCCTTCATCAGTCCCCAAGCTCCCGTTCTCCCTCCCTTTGCCTCTTCTGCCTCCTCTGCCTTTGTCAGCATGTGAGTCAACCCTGGGCCTGGTAACCCCTGAACTGGACTCCTCCATGTCTCCGCCCTCAGTTTCTGAGACCCAAACTCCACCTCGGTCCTTCGACCCAGCGGCTACACCTCTGCTCATAGCTCCCTCGTCTCCACCATGTCCCGGCATCCCTCTGGCTTCACCAGGCTCCCTCGTCCCTCCGGCTCCACCTTGGTCAGTCTTCCGCCGCCTCGGGGCTCCGTTCCTCTGGCTACGCCTCATCTCTCTGCCCCTTCTGTGTTGTCAGGCTCCTCCTTCCCCTCAGCTCATCCTCAGTCCTCAGTCGCACTGGCTCCGCCACGGTCTGCCTTGGCCACGCCTGAGTCTTGGTCGCCTGAGCTATGGGCTTCGCCTCGGACCTTCAGACCTTCGATGTCACCTGGGCTCTGCGTGGCTACACCCTGGACTCCTCCGGTGTCGTCTCTGTCGCTCGTCACCAGGGTTTCGTCAGTCTGCTCTCCACCATGGCTCCTCCTTCCCTCGACGCCACCCTGGGACCTCCTCCTGGCTGGCATCTGGATCATCCTCCTGCTAACGCTGCTCTGGACACCTCCCCAGCCGTATGGACTACCTCCTGCCTTCTTCCCTCGGTCAACAGCCTGAGATCCCACCCCCCCGTGGTTCTATGGCGCGAGGTCGCGCCTTCCGGGGGGGTATGTCATGTCACATTTACGTCACGTTTTTCCATTGGACTTAATTTTGCCACGATCCCTTACCTGTACCTCGTTTGTTTAGCTCGCACCTGTTAGTTGTTATCATCATCATCACTTGTACACTATTTAGCCACTGCCTTTTTCATTTGTTCTTTGTCTTGTCTACTGTGTGGTAAATGCCTTCTTGGAGTTCTGTTTATTTGTATCAAGTGCTTTCATTAAATATATTCTCACTGTGGATTACCTTCGTCTACCGTGAACCGTAACACCACGTGCGTAAATAAATATGAAATAATCAAACGAGAAAAACGATTTATCAGATCACATTCACCATGCATAAAATGCTTTCTATAGTTCAATAAAAGTCCGCTCATACATTACGTTGTTATTTGTTTTAATATGCTTTAAGGCGGAGTCTTAAGATGAACATTGAAATTGAATCAGATTCTTGCTGTTAATTTCACATCTCACATCGGCAGTGACAGCTAAATATCAGTTTGTTAACTGTCCCAAAAAGATTATGAAGATACCTTGAATGCATAGGCTATTTTCACTATATGCACTTTTTACATCGACTTGTTAATAAAATGTTTAGAGGTTGTAGCTAGACACAAACATAATACTAAATGGGGATAGAGTTTTTCATCCTTAAACGTTATTTTAGTTACCCTTGTTTATATCCTACAATATTACAACAACACCTAACCAGTTGTCATATGTTTTAGGGAATCAGTGTTTATAACATTAACGCTGTAGCGAGGAAGGCGGGACGAGAGCCGTGGGGCAGGAAGGCGGGGCCGGTGGCGTGAGTGATAATGAGTATCAGCTGTACGCGCACCGGTCCCGCATGCCTCACGGGGAGCTAGGGAGCATAAGAGGACGAGCGACGGGACTGCCGACGAGAGAGGACCGGGCCCGGAAATGTTAAGTTTTATTTATGTTTGTGTGGCCGGCAGTCGACCGTGAGGTGGCTGCCGGCCTTTTACTTCCGTGTTATTGTTTGTTTATTTTTGATTAAAGTTTATTGTTTAAATGTTCGCCGGTTCCCGCCTCCTTCCTTCCCTACTTTGAACTTTGTTACAAACACATTTAATACTAATATTAAACAATACGATTCAAACACTATTTTTAACCTCCCCTCTTTTTAATTGTTTTAAGTTTATCTGCCCTGTATGGCCTGGAGGAGGTATGTAAGATACAGCCTGGTGAAACAGTGCTAGTCAGTGCAGCAGCAGGTGCCGTAGGTTCAATGGTGGGTCAAATCTGCAAGATCAAAGGCTGCAAGGTGGTGGGTTAAGCAGGGAGCGGTGACAAGGTTGCATACCTGAAGGAGCTGGGCTTTGACCAGGTCTTCAACTATAAGACTGTCTCCTTGCTGGAGGAGGCACTGAATAAAGTTTGACCTGAAGGATATGACTGCTACTTTGAGAATGTAATTACCTTTTTTCTAAATGTGTTTATTGCCTTAAAATATAGTCTGCTCTTTAAAATGATTTTCTTATAAGTTGTCAAATATGTAAGGAATAGTTCACCTTCAAAATGAAAATTCTGTAAAGTTTTTAGATATTTTGGTTACAGAAAACCCTTGGTCCTTGCATTGGTTTTGTGTCCGTTGGTATTGGTATGTTTACTTTAATTACTGTTTTTCGGCACTATGTGCTTTTCAATAACTTTAAATAACTGTTTTAATTCATGAAACAGAAACAAGAAATGTTTGCGTTAGCATTTTGGTTTTTGTTTGTCTCACAGGTCCTTATCCTCAGCATCGGATGATTACTTGACAATTTAAGATAGATGTCACAGTGGAAACACAAAGATAAAGAGTCTGTGAAAAGACAAGGCAAGTTGCTTTAAAAGTGAACCATTTTGACTTCAATCTATGAGATGGGATGAAGACACACCAAACGTTTTGATGATTAACTTATTGAATAATTACTATTAGCTGTGCATAAGTAAGAGTCAAAGAGTATAGTGAGCAGTGTTGGGTAAGTTACTCTGAAAAAGTAATTAATTACTAGTTACTAATTACACATTCGATAATGTAATTAGATTACTGTACAAGTTACTCTCTTCAAAAAGTATTTCATTACTTATTACTAATTACTTTCCATATCATACATCAACCTTGACGAGTTAAGTGATTCAAGCATAGACATGAAACGGTTCTTTTAATTCATTCAAATAAATAATATAAAACTACATAAAGTATTATTATTAATTACAAATGTGAGAATTATACATTAAAGCACGGATTTTAAAGTTAGACTTTGAATTTTGATGTAAATTCCTCTTCTGCACACACACATATTACACAAAGTATTTAGTTTAATTACATCAGAAGTAACTGTAATTAAATTGCAGAAAAAATAAGAGTAATCCATTACTTTACTTTTTCAAGGGAAAATTAATTAAATTACAGTAACTAAATACTTAGTAACTAGTTACACCCAACACTGATAGTGAGTCATATTTAGACATATATTTTCTTTACAGGGTAAGCTGAAGACAAAGGAAGTGATCACTGTGGGCTTTGAAAACATGTCTGCTGCCTTCTTGAGGATGCTAAAGGGAGATGGAATTGGAAAGGCTATTGTTAAAGTGTGAAGGAAGATTTAATCAAAGTCAATACATTAAGATATGTATCAAAGTTGTTAATAAGAATAAATAACTCAACAGTATGCATATAACCTAAATTAAATGAAAATGTTTTTAGTATATCATACAAAGCTCGAATTGTTTTCTTGTCTCCTGTCTTGCATTGGACTAAAAATAAAACGGAAGATTGCATGTTACAGCCACTAGAGGGCATAGCTAAACAACAAGACACTTTCAATGATTTATTGAGCCTCTTAAATTCGCCTCTAAATAAAAACTGTTAATAATTACACACTTTGCTGATAATCATTACAAACTTAAATTGCTTTTATTTGATCTCAGGTCTGAGGACTGATTTCAAAACAGAGAAAAGGGTCATTGTGATTCTTTTCAAGAACGTTGCAAATAACAGTTACTGCTTTCATTAATAAAGTTCACGTTCTGCCTAGATGTGTGTGTTTGAGATATATGAGAATAATGCATTTACTTTATTTATTTACAACTGTTTATGAATGTGTGTGCGAACAGTATTAAACGTTTCCTGGTGACGTCAACAGCCCGTTAAACCATACAGGAATCTGTCAAGTCATTCTGACTTGCTCAAAGTAAAACCAGGATCAGATTTTCTGTTTAAACGTCTTTCATGAACAGATCATCGAGATTATATATCAACAATTAGTCAGAAGCTAAGCAAAACGAAAGTATAGCACATATATTGAGCGATTGCAGAGGATTTTATAGTTGTTAGTGGAAGTAGGCGTGTGGCGGTAAGGCGGGGTTAAAGGATCTTTGGCTCGTTGTCACCATAGAGGGCGGGGCCAAACCAGCGTTCATATAGAGTTGATGACGTTTGCTAATACTGAGTATTTGTGAACTGAAGTGGTTATCAACAAACGTAAATTACACGTGACGGTAGACCCTTAGAGGACATCAAAATGATTATCGTCATTGAAGACAAGGTAGGAATATAATACAAGTAAATTTAGCTGCTAGCTTTACCGTCGGCTGTAAATCTTTACGAAAATTTCGGTGAAATATTCTATGAAATTTCTTCTCGTAATTTCTATGAAACATCAAAACAGTTGTTACCTTTTTCCTTTTTGAAAAAAATAAATAATTTGACCTGATAGAAATAAGAAGGAGACGGGATCATGTGAATTCTTTATGAAACACTCCCCAAACAGTTTGTGGGAAACAGGATGGGTGTGTAGCCTGTTTGCCTGACTTGAACGTAAAAGAATTTCGATGTGCTTTCAATTTTACTTTTTAACAAGGATTAAAAGTGGTTGTTCCCAGCTTTGCGAAATCTCAGCGTCAAACAATTTAATAGAAGTAGGCTACAGTATGCTTCTTAAAGACGTGACATAAACAAATGCGCTGATAAATTCGTATAACATACACATTTGCAGTAAGACCTTTTTTAAATCATCTCCATACGAGCAAACATTTTACTAATAGTTTTACTGTATTTATTTACACAAAAAAAGGATTACAGTAATTGCAAAATAAAACGTTGACGCTCTGCTTGCTCATGCTCACTAGTCTCCTGTTGTCTTGTTTGAGTAACTACACGGAAGTCGCATTTCCTAGCCTCCAAAAATGACCAATATAGAAACCGTTGTAAATGCTGTGTCATTTGCTTTCTTCTGTCTGCTCCCTGATAGAAAATAGGCAATATATGGCTGAATACTTAAAATGCCAACGACTCTTAACCACATCACTATGGTTCATCCACCTAAATGACTCAACTATTGACCCGAAACTCTGGAATAGCCATCCATTGCATGTTAAAACTGCTCTATCTATCTCCATTTTTAAAACCAGACTCAAAACACACTTATTTTCTCCTGCTTATGTTCCTTAATTGATTATTCTTATCTTATTTTTGATGATGTTGCTGAATGTACCGGTATACTCTTGCTTTAGTCACTTTATCTGCTTGTACAGCACTTTGGTCCGCCGTGCTATATAAATAAACATTGATGTAACTATTGGCTAATTCTGGGTTTTTCTTCCTTTCACAGGCTGCCTTTGACAGTGCCCTGAAACAAGCAGGCAATAAGCTGGTGGTGGTAGACTTCACAGCCACATGGTGCGGGCCCTGCCAGATAATCGCCCCGATTTTTAAAGTAAGCATTCAGACAAAACGAAATATATGGCTATATAAAGATTCAGAGTAGCATCTGGAAGTGATTGTAATGACAATCCAGAATCATTGGGAGTTCCTCTGTTGTTTTGCTGTTGTCGAGGCAACCTTTGGATGAGCGTCCTTAAGAATTAAGCCTGATTTATAATCAGAATGCAAATGACAGATGAAGAAAAAAGAAGCGGTGACAGAACAAAGCTTTATAAAGTGCTGTTTTATTCATTACTGAAAAGCGCATACTTTAGTGTGCGATTTTCAGTGTAGTACACACAATAATCCAAAATTCACTTGCTCTAGCTTTCACTATCAGATGCTAGTGAATTTGTAACTGGTGTAGGCAATCTGAAAATGCAAATTTCACAGATGAAACGGACAGAATTAAATGTTAAGGTTCAAAGGAAGTGCTTTGTGGTTTGCCTTTTAACCACCGCCTTTTTTGTTCTTCACAGAGAATGTCTGAAGAGTACAAAAATGTGGTGTTCCTAAAGGTGGATGTGGATGATGCACAGGTTGGTTACTTGATGTCTTTTTTCCTCAAACAATTATTTCTAGACTGTAAATGAGGAAAACATAGATTCATCAGCTGGGTTGTAAATGTGACATTTTTACTTGAACACACTTCAATCTTTAATGTAGCATGAAGATATTTCACACTGTAACTCGATGTTGATGAGCAGCCCAGAAGCATATTTGTATACTCCCAGACAGAGCAATATGTATTTGAGGAAAACTAGACCCCCATGCATTAGAACTTCCTAGCAGACACATTAGCTGGTTGCCATTCAGCAGATTGCTGATAGTGTGTTATTTGATACACGGGATAGCGCTGAGAAAGGATATTGGCCTTCATTCCTTCAAGTTTTATCTGAGTGAGATCGAAACAGTGCCAGAATGGAACACATCTGCTTGTTGGCCATGTTGATATGGTTACAAACACAGGCTGTTATTACAATACCGTGTTGCAAAGCAGATTATGGTCTAGTTGTGTATGATTTCTTGAAATGTCATTGTTTTGCTTTGCATGTAAATCGCAAGTACGGTAAGCAAATGCAAACATGTGTTGTGAATCTGTAACGGTCAACACATGCAACAATCCATAGACCTTTTAGTAATGATTGAAGGCACTCTTAATGTAAAATATCAAAAAATCAAACTAAAATAAAACAAAAACATTTTTGGTTCTAAATCATTAGAACGCCATCAAGTAATTCTGTTGTTGACAGTTTCAGCCCTAAAGATGTATTAAATCGTATAATAACACCAAACACATGCAAAATGGAAACCCAAAATGAAAAGACACTATTAAAGATTTTATCATTCAACGTCAGACTAAGTACATTTCTCTCTCTCTTTATCTAGGATGTGTCTAGTTCCTGTGATGTCAAATGTATGCCAACATTCCAGTTTTATAAGCAAGGACAAAAGGTAAAACCTTCAGTAATGCATAAAGATACTGAATCGTCTTATGTGGTGTTTTAATTATTTTGTGCTAATTGCAATTCCACGACTGTTTTGCAGATTGATGAATTTGCTGGCGCAAACAAAGATACGCTGAAGCAGAAGATCGAACAACATCAATAAACACACATCACTTAATCCCTTTCAACAGATAAACACACAGTATAGGTTTACCAACGGTTTCAGAAGGTTTTACGATACACCAAATACTTCATACTCAAATCCATTCCTCTTTTTACAGCTACATTTTTAATCCTCTTATGTCACAGTTTATAAACCAATAAAGCAAGAGACAATACATTCCTCCAAAACTTTGAAATAATGTTAGCTTTGCATGCAATTAAAACAAAAAGACATCAAAAGCTTGTGTTGCTCATCTTGTGCTGAGTGTATTAAAACGAATGATGTCTTGGTCAAAAGTTTCCGAGTCATATGAATGAGGCAGGTTAAATAAACAAAGTTTATTTATAAGTTTCCATACTTAACAAAGTGAGTTACAGTTAGTTTCCATATAACTGTATTTTCTGTTTTAATAAAAACATGAAAAGAATAGTTTATATACATATACACTGGACAATCACATCAACATTTTTACACAAAGTACAGGTTCATGTATATAGCAGCAGCATATATTTAATACTGTTTATTTTCTACATGAAAAAATACAGCTTTAATTTACAAAACCACTTTCAGAGGAAAACAGACAATACACTTCAATACTACTCTACAAGTTGACACTTCTTCCACATGAAGACTTCCAACCTGGTCAGACTTAAGCTCATGTAGCATGGCACATTACAAATTAAAGTATGCAGATTTTCTTTTCCTGTAAGATTAAAAACAATATATTGTTAGATTCAGGAACACCACACATCAGAAAAAAATTAAGCCGTAGATGCATACCTGTGAAAAGAAAAAAAAGTGAAAGAACCATGGGCTTTTCCTGAACGACTCTGCGTAATGCTATTGCAGTTTTTAACACAACAAGACCGACCTATCACAGTTATATTTCCTAATGAAACAAGAAAAACAAAACACTGCATTTAACGCACTAGCAGCCAACCTCCCAAGATGGCGCAACATTCAACGTGGCGTGACGTCGATTAACAAGCTCTATACTTTTTACATGTATTTTAGGAACGGTTCAAAAATGAATATTTTGACTTTCATCCGTCTTTCACATTTTGCTTTTGTTGAAATTTAAAAGACACCTGACTGGAATGGCCACAATACATGCAGAAATGTTGATTAAATGCAAAACTGGAGTGGTCACTTAGAATTGGATTCAAACCAAAAATGCTGGCTATAATCTACTTAGCAGAGTGATTGACTGGAAACACTACACAGCAAAAGCCTGCAAATCAATAGCACTCTTTTACGATGCTCAATTTAACATTGGCTTGATACCGAGTCAATAAATCAAAGAGACAGAATGGATTAGATTTAAATATCAAATGAATGGATCAGAATCCAGAAAATGGATTTTATTAAAGCCGTTTCAGTTAACAATTAATCACAGAGCCTTAGAACAGCAGTCCATTTCCTTGTGCCAACTCAGCGGTTGGATTAAAACCAACAGCAATTCGCAATGTGTATCAGAAATGTGAATTTTACTGTAAGAAACCTAATATTCTCTAAATCGATTCCTCAAAGACGAGATTACTTGATGACACACAAAGCAGGTTTCTTTATCTTTCACAACAGTACATGTTTCTTGAACACATCATTTGTGTATGGCTTACCTTGAGCAGTCATATCCTCCCCATCCTTGACTGCACTGACACCTGTTGGGACGGATACACCTGCCTCCATTCAAACAGGGCTTGGAACATACGGCTGAGAACACAAAGCCCAAACACTCCCATTAATCATTTATTTGGCACTCAACCAGTATATGCAATACTTACAATGGTAACACACTTACATACTTCCGAAGTTACATATTGAACTTTTACAGATCTCAGGATGGTAACATCAACATATGTTGTTTCATAATGTTAAATATTTTACTACATCAACATTATACAGTTTTGCCTTTCGCCTTATCTGCTCTAGAGATATTTGTTCTGACAGTCATTTTAACAGGCATTCTATGAATTAATAAAGACCAAGTAACCAGTAAAATCTGTACAACAGACTATGCATGAGTCAGAGTCGCATGCTTCAGTCTGCAAACCACCAATTCAGTCAGCAATGTGTACATAAGGATTATTCCAAGTTTTATTCATTAAGGTTTAAATAATGCTTTGTTTATTTGCGTTAACATAATGGCTTGCTCACATGACAAAATGACACATATCTGATTAATGAAGCTTAAAGGGACAGTTCACCCCCAAAAATATTATTTATTCATCTTCATGTCATTCAAAACCTGTATCTCACTCACTCTTCTGTGAAACACAAAAGAAGATATTTAGAGAAACGTGTGGTTTAGTGACCAAACAAACTCACTGCTGTCAGTGCTTGACATGTCATGCAACTACTCCAAACACATTTACTAATTGTGTTTTGTTTTACTCATAACTCTTGGGATCTATTATATGTCAGTATTAGTGCACTGTTGTCAGAGGTGTTGCCTGGCAACAACACCAGCATGACATCAGATGAGCTCAGGAGAATGAGAACCCCCTCCCATCCCACCATGAGGTCCTTGTCTTTGTAATGACTTCGTTCTTCCTCAAGCCACAATACTCTTTCAACTCATTAGTCTAATCACTTCAACATCTTCAGATGACGCCAAGAGAAAATGACCTGAATAGCAACTTTTGTAGTTGAACTATAGCTTTATACGAAGATATAAAGGTGGCAGAAGTTTTCTAGAAACTGGCAGTATTCATACTTTTATTACTTATTAAAGATTTTGTTATACATAATACATACAGTACACACACAAACAGCAACACGTCTTGTAACTAAATAAGGAACATATACCATAGACGTACATTGCTTTTAAACACAATTATATGTAATTACTACAGACATACCCCAATCACTACGGTGGCCTACTAGTGCACATGACAACGAAATTTAAAAAGCAAATATAAGTTCACAACACAACGCAATCAAGCTACAACACAACGGAATAAAGCCACAACACAACGGAATCGAGTCACAACACAACGGAATAAAGCCACAACACAACGGAATAAAGCCACAACACAACGGAAATGCTCCCGACCACTAGGGGGCACCAAAGTTCTTATTATTGTTCTATATTTTTATGGGTACATTCGGCACTTCCGTGCTTGGTTCAGTGCAGACAGCAGTGGGAGAGAGATCCGGGAGAGCATTAAGGATTTTCAAGCTGATTATTAAAGCCGAGGACAAACATTCTAAGACTTTTTCTTTCAACTGGAGCGGATTCTAGTCAGAAAACAGCACACGACTGCTTAAGACCACTATACACATTAACACATTAAATTACTGATGACGACTGGACTTTCTGCTAAACCAACAAATCTATTGATCTATTTACTGATATAGATGAGCAACCTTATATAGATTAGCAAGATATTCCCGTTTCGTTAGTCATAAAACCGCAATGCTCACGTTTATTTACACTTGGTTATGCGTTAATTGTTTTAGAGGTTATGCATGCATAATAAAGGTTAAATAAATTGGTAATGAAAACAATATTTAATAGAGTAATCAATTATTCGTAACAGTAAAAAAACGAATGCAGACTTAAGTCCAGAGCTTGCTCACTGAAACTGAGATAGGAGACTGTGGCATTGTCTGGATCTAAATGCAGACTTAAGCCCATTGCACATTGAGTCCGAAATTTGCGTCCGTTAAAAAACCTTTAAAGTTGAAAAGTACTTTAATCAAAATAATAATAAAAAATACAACGTGTTTTGATCGCTGGATCGAAATTTGATTGCTTAGCCATGTTTAAAACAAGACTGTATGTTCTTCTGTACCCTTACACACACACACACACACACACACACACACACACAGACACACACAGCGTAAACTATAGCTTTTATTTTCGATTGACAATATGTTAGCTTAAGATGGCTATCCTTTTTCATGAAGGAAAACGTTTCGTTGTAATTGCACCTGCTGCTGTGTGGTTTTTGTAAATAATTTGCATTTGTAAATAATAAAACGTGTATTTTCCTTGAAAACAGCCGTGTTTGTCATTTAAAAACATCTATATAATAATATCCCAATAATAGCTTATTCAGTTGTATTTTGTCAGATTTTCTCAAATTTTTCCTGTCTTGTTCCTCATCGTTTCAAGTGCATTCATAATGTCAGTGGCAGGTGGCCATGGTAAATATAAATTAAGGCAAATATAAATGGCATGGTAAATATAAATTATTTAACCAAAGGTTAAATAATGCATACAATCATAAATAAATGTGGACACAGCCATTTATTTCCGTATTCCATTTGACAATATTTAGCTAAAGATCGTGTAATCAAGGAATTTGTTTTTAATGCACATCATTGCTGTTTGTTGTTCTGCATTTACCAAAGAAAATAAGTAATACAATAAAATAAAAAAACTAAATATTTTCCTTTCAATGCTCATCGTTTAATTTTTGATTAAATCGTTTTTGGCCGTAGTCATTTAAAGTCTTGATTATTTCAATTCATATACACACAATAGAAGCAAAGCATGAAAAACATTAATTCTTTAATTTCAACGTTAAAGAAATCATTTCATTTACACGCTTAGCCTATTGTAAATACGACCAATGTATAGCTCACAATACAGTTTCTAGCATTTAAAATCATTTAAACACATATGCACAGTTAAAAAAAAACTCTACGAGTCTACGATATGTCGGTGGAGGTTTTGGAATTCATTCTTTCAATCCAAATTATGTAGGCTAGCTATATTGAAGCAGCGGAGGTTAACTCATATGCTGGTTGTTAAGGCAGAATGCCAATGCAAATAGGCGACAATGCAATGCAAATATAATCTTATGGTGTATTTACAGTATATATGATGTTTGTGTAAATGTGATTCGAAGCACCGGGATTATCCTCTGTTATTAGTTTTGAGTGGCAGTCGTGAATGTCTATAGCTCATTTCCAGTGGGAGACATGCGGTAAGCTGCAAAACGCGAGGGTTTCGTTGGCGGCACGGAGGTGGTGCGCAAGCGGTGCCCAAAATCCTTCCACTGGCACGACTCTTCGCAAGCGCTCTTTTTGTGAACGGCATCCACGCTGGCTTTAACCTGTCAACATTTTAGTGAGCTCAAAACACGGAGAACATAGTTTTAATAATGGAATTCCCGAAGTTATATGACCTAACAAAAAGAAGACAAATACAGAGATTTAAATAAAGAATACAGAGTGGGTTGATTTGCAAGTTAAAATACACGATACGTGTAAAATGTCATAGTAAACTGTGCCTAAAATGAGCGTCATTAGTATTTGTCATTACCGCAAAAATTAATATACATCAACTTAAGGCTGGTTAGTGACCTTGAACGTCCGCCCAGAGACATTTTCACTATGAGAGACAGCAGCAATGCAGCAACTCTGTCCAACTGCCAAGTCTGGTGAAAGGGCCATAACATACATTAGAATGTCATGACTGGCCAATCAAAATCAAGCATTCAAAAGCGCTGTGCAAATGTGTTCATATGAGATTGTTTGCCATTGACATTCAGTTTTTCCACAGTAGAGCACACTTTCCTTTTAAATGCTTTACACAAGCAAAAGGCTACCAAAACCACTAAAACAACCCCCAGTAAAACGCGCACCTCCTACCCGGCATGACCTAATTTATCATGCCGAAAGTGCCCCCTAGTGGTCGGGAGCATTTCCGTTGTGTTGTGCCTCTATTCCGTTGTGTTGTGGCTCTATTCCGTTGTGTTGTAACTCGATTCCGTTGTGTTGTGACTCGATTCCGTTGTGTTGTGGCTTGATTGCGTTGTGTTGTGAACTTATATTTGCTTTTTAAATTTCGTTGTCATGTGCACTAGTAGGCCACCGTACCAATCCACACTTTGTATCATTAATATTTTAGGATAAACTGTCTGTTACTGTATGCCTGGAATACACTATACAACTTTTAAAATCTGAACAGATAAAAAGAAACTAGGCATCATACATTTGCCGACTTCACTACAGATCTGAGGATCATGTACACTAGCAGATTTTAAAAGTGTTCTGAACACAACAAAATCACATAGCTTGTTGTCCAAATAAAGTTTCAGGAGTGACAACAACTGTATTTAAATGCAGGAGTAAATGCACAAAATTATTGTTTTGTGTGTGTACAGTATGCAACACCACTTGCAGACATTGCGATGACTGACAGAGGTAACCATAACAAAGCTGTGCCGGCCCGTCATGTGTAGTATTATAGCGACAAAAGGCTTGTTATGTTCTGCAATTTTTACAAAACCACTGTCTGCAAAGATGTTGTGTGTTTTATATGTTTGTGGCTTCACAGAGCACTCTCTTACATTGTTGCCATGTTTCACGGAAAAAAAAAAATCGGGCTTGTTTGGCTCAGGCTGATAAAGCAATAGAGCTTATTAAAGTTATTAAAGTGTGGGTTGTGAAGTCAGTCCTTTTTTCCAATATAAAGCATTCAGATTTATTTTGGTGTATTATGGGCTTGCTTTTGTTTGCTAATGTTTTTGGCAAGATCCCGCAACATGAGTAAGTAAACAACTTCTTTTCCTGAGTGATCTCTTGCACCGTGCATACAGAAGAGATATTTGTCCCTGATGCACGTTTAAATGTGGTCTTAGGTGGGTAAACGCTATAGATGTTCTTAAATTGGCCAAAAATAACAAACATGACTACTACAGATGGAATCATACTTCTGAAGCTAAAAATCTGAGTCTGTGCCCACCACATTCTACTTGATTTTCTGTCAATACGGACTGCCCCAAAACTGAGACTGTCTATGGAAAACTGCAGTTTTATGGAGAAAACATACACATCTCTATTTGGTTTGTCTTAAAGCATATTGAAAGAACCACACAGACATATAAACAACATTAAAGGTCCAGTGTATGAAATTTAGTGGCATCTAGTGGTGTGGTTGCGAATTACAACAGTTCACTCCACCCCTCCCTTTCAAAGCACTACAGTCGTGGCCAAAAGTATTGGCAGGGATATAAATGCTGTGTTTTGCTAAGTTTCTGCATAAACTGTTGCGGCGTTCATTTACATTGTTTATAGATTATTATGCAGAGTGATCCGATAAATAATTTAAAAAAGCAACTCCCCAGATGTCAATCCCATAAAGAGAACCTGTGGTCAGTTCTCAAAAAGTGAGTGGATAAGCAGAAGCCCACAAATTGTGATCAACTCTGAACACTAACCAGGCAAGAAAGGTTCACAGTCAGTCAGGATTTGGCCCAGAAGCTAATATCCAGCATGCCAGAGCCAATTACAGAGATTATGAAAAACAAGGCCCAACACTGTAAATAATAAAAACATAACGCCTCGGCATGTAAGGTCTTTATACACCTCTGAAGACATAGTTATGTTAGAGATAATCCACGGCTAGCCATCCATTAAAGGATTTTAATGCACGATGTGGAGGCCAAGAACCACCCGACAGGAAGCGGAGCAGTTTCATTAGTTAATTTCAAGTATTGGTCAAACTGACTGGAACTACATGTGCATTGAACGATTTTAATGCACACTTTCCAGCCCATCAGAATCGAGTATTCGAACAGACCATGGTATAAGTATATTGCATACATATATACAGTATATATATATATATATATATATATATAAGACAGATATATATATATTGCATTTCTGTCAATACATCCACCAAAAAATTACACACAGCACTTTTACAAACTTCTTTTTCACCACAGACAGACATTAAAGTCTTTTTTAGGACATTGTAAAGGGGATGTGCAACGGTGTTTCATGCATTCTGACTTCTTTACATTGTTAAACGTGCTGTCTTCTCATGTTTGACATGGTCGACTTGTCAAAAAACGAGTTGGACATATGACGTAGTATTTCTGTGCTCGATACACTCCCCCATCGTTGGTATAGGTTTCAGAAAGTTTTTTTCGAACATGAAAATCCGTTTCGTAACAGCTTTTCTTAGTCCCTTATTGGACAATTATCCCGGAAAAGAATGCCCACACGTCAACCAAGGAGAGCGGGAGAAGGAGCATGCCCACAAGTCAACCAGCTGGAGCAAGAGAGACAGAGCACTGAGTTCGGGAAGTTCAGCTGTGTTTGTTTGTTCACTGCATTTCGGTGTTATGTTATATAAACGGTGGAAAAATGCTGGATTTGGAGATCATTTAAAACTGATAGATGGAAAGTTTTGTCACTTTAGCTACACAAACATGCACACAACACACTTACCACTGTGGCAGCGCGTGCCCGTCCAGCCTGTTGGGCACTCACAGTGATATGGAGCTACACACCGTCCTCCATTGAGACATGGCAGGATGCAGATTGCTGCAGTCAGAATAACAAAACACCATGAATTTGTTAAACATTTAGTTTGAATAAACACAGAAAAATCAAAACTGAAATAATACATGTTTTTGAGTATTAATTTTACATCTGTCTTTTCAACGTTCAACAACCGTCACATTTTTTTAATGCACATTACACATTGGTTTGGGTTTTGGCTTTCTGAGGAATAGTAAAACCACAAGTGCAAGGGTTTCATTTTTAGAAAATAACGTATGGGTGTGTGTGTTTGCCCGGAAGCACACAGAACTACGAACGATTTTGAGAGCAGATTTTGACAAAACTGAAACTACTCATAAAGTTCCACAAATCCTCCGGCTTCTTTGTGTTTGATTACGAAATATATTAACTAATTAAGTGCAGTGTATTTTTACCTTTCAGTATGAATGACAAAGTATTTAAAAAGAAGCTAATGTTAATGAATGAAAGGAATTGACTGTCATATGGAAATTAAATTCACAGATAGTGTTAAAGTTTGTTTCTGGGGGAATTCTAATCAAACAGTATCAGTTGCTTAAGTTCAAGATACAGTTGCTTACTTTAGTTTGGAACAACCCTTTATGCAGCGTCCTCAAAAAGCCCGTTTAGAATTTATATATGCTCTCTGTGTGAATACATTTGAAGGACTTACGCTCCTCGCAAAATCTGCCCATCCATCCTTCTGGACAGGAGCATGTGTTTGGTCTTTGGCACACACCTCCATTCTGACATTGGACCCAACATACAGCTATCAAGCACAACCCACAACAGGATTACATAATGTACACTAACAAAAATCTCAAATTAGCATACACAAATGCAGTTTCAACTAAAAGGAATTCAAAAGCCATGCAGCGTGAAACATGCGGCCATGAAAAAACAAATGTTAGATCATGACCTCTGTTAACTTACAATGACCAGAGCTTCTACAGGCACACAAACCAATTTTGCCATCAAATCACAGACCACAAAAGAAGCTAAGAATTCAAAAAGTAATGTCAGAAAGTAATGGTTTTTAAAGCTCAACATGCCTTGTTAAAAGAGTTACCAAAGCCCATCTCTAACTCAACAAGTGTGAGACAACCCTGTTACTCAATGGCTATTAAAAAGGGAACAGTTGCAGTCTACTGCAGTTGCGAAAAAATGACGTAATACACAGTAAGTTAACAGTAAAATTACTACTTCTTCCTTCAATAGGTATTGTGTTTATCACTGCACAGCACATGGAGAACACATTATAGTATAGTTTACATGTCAGGGACTATCTTGTACAGAATGATGGGACTTAAATTTGCCTGTTAATTATATAAAAATGTGTTTCCTCAGTGTTAGCCTATGTAAAGAATATATAAGCAATATGGCACTCAAGTTGATGAGGTAGCAAGCACTCTACATTTTGCCTAACAGCCATTACTGTAATTCAAACTACTGTTGTATTTACCTTAATGCCTCATTAAGTAAGAATATAGGGTACATCCTTAATCTGGTACTGTATATTCACAACATTGTACAGAAAGGATGATAAATAAAGTATTTCTAAATCTCAAGCCATTGACTAGCAGTGTTGCCTTAAAGTCATTAGCTGTAAGAATATCATTGCTTAAAGTGCCCAGATCGCCAGTGCTTGTGTTTGCATGTGCACATTTGCAAGCCCTGCTAAAAAGATTAAGATTCAAAGATGAAGAAAAGATCTTCAGAGGCAGAGCTCCAGTTGGCCAGTTGTTTGGACTACCTTTGCAGGTAGGGGGTGGGGTCCATGTGCCATTCTCCAAGCACACACTTCTGCTAGAACCCTCCATGGTGTAGCCTGGGTAACATGAATACACCACCACATCTCCAAACTGGAACACCGCCCCACGGACCACCCCATTTGCCACGTACAGAGGTGGGCCGCAGGACACCCCTGTATATGATCAAAATGGACCGGACCAGTTGGTTAGAAAAGAAGAATCTCAGCAAGGCTGAGCAGTCCGTTGAGGGCTTTGTGGATTTTTGGATTGTTGTCATGTAGCACTTTTGGCTAGAATAGCTACCTCACTTAAATGTGGTGTTTTTAGATACAAATAAGTCTAATTTGAGCTTGGAACAAGATACACATTTTGAGAGATAACATCACACTGTTGTATATTCTTATATCTGATAACGCTGATGCAAAAGACACTGAGAGATAAGGTTTGTTTGGTGTGAAATTCAACAGGTGTCAATTCAAGTGAAGCTTTCTGCATAATATAAGAACCACAGTTTAAAAGTTTGCAATAGATGGAAAAGATAAACGTAAACATGCAAGCAAGCAGAAATACATACTGTACACATACACAAGTAGTACACATATCCAGCATGCACATGGCCAAGGGGTAAAAATACTAGAAATGATGGAACATAGCAGAGAAACACATAAACTGTTCACAACTGTGAGAAACAGCAAATCTGATTGACAGCATTTAAGAAACATGAGATAATAAAAGAGGAAACTACTGTTTAAACTGACCATTAAGCAAACAGCGAATGGCATGCGATGGCAAGAATTCACAATCAAACATGACATACTGTACATTCAACAAATACAAAGGCGTTTTCACCCTGCCTAACTAAACCTACTACAACAAAAAAAAAACATCAAATACATTTGAATTGTTTGGGAACTAAGCACTAAATGAGCTGTAAGCAAGATTGAACTTGAGTAGACAGGATTATAAAAAGTAGAAGTGCTTAAGGTCCAAGTCCATTGTGTCTTAACCAACCAAAACCTGACAAATGTCAAGATCACCAAATCACGAAGTCTGTCTTCTCTACACCCTGATACGCCAGTCCTGTATGTGGTTTGATGCAAAATTGTCATGCAGTACAATACGTTTCTACAGGTATTCCTGTTGTGCTCGATAGAGTCTTGCGTTAGAAGTGCAAGGGTCATGGGTTTCATTCCCAGGAAACACATACTGATAAAAAGTAATATATAAATAGATGTACTGTAAATTGCTTCAGATTAAAAACGTTTGCCAAGAATTTAAATTCTTTAATCATTTATTCACCTTCATGTCATTTTAAACCTGTATGACTTTCGTTTTCTACAGAACAAAAAAAGATGATATTTTGAAGAATGTTGGTAAGCAAACAACATTGGACCCATTCATTTCCATGGTATGGACACAAAGCTACTGGGACATTTCTCAAAATATCTTCTTTTGTGTTCCACAGGAAAAAAAGAGGTTTTGGATGACATGACTCCGGCATACATATTAGGAAATCCTCAGGCCTCAGCGTCAGTACTCAGATATCAGATAAAACGGCATCACGCCTCAGACAAAAAGGCATCAGTTCTCAACAAAACAGCGTCAGGACTAAGCTCTCACACAATCAGGCATCATACAAAACGGCCTCAGACTAAAAGGCATCAGTTCTCATGCAAAAAGGCATTAGGCAAATGGCCTGATGTATGCCGTACATGAGGGTGTATATATGATGACAAAATTTTTATTTTTGGGTGATAATTCCCTTTATAAAAAGTCGCGATGGACATTGGACATCAATAAAAAAAACAGTTTCTGACATCTCGCAGAACAGATTTGGAAACCTTTGTGGGCAACTTGCTTGCGGGACATTAAAATTAATAAATTGATTAAAATCCTAAAATTAACTAAAAACTACAGAAAAAGTGGAAGCAATAGTATACAGTTTGTACTTACGCTCACACACTGCATTGATGGTGGTCCAGGTCTGATCATTTCTGCAAGTTAAGGTGGTGGTAACTTTTGCCTGGTTACCTTTAACCCGCTGACCTTTCGGACAATTGACTGCAAGTGAGTGACCGACCAGGAAAGCCGTCTGTGTAGTGTTGCTGTTGACTCCAGTCCAAGCAGGAGGAGGGGGACATGATTTGGCTGTGTGAGGGAGATAAGATTTGAGTGTATGTCAGTATGCTGCATTTGCATATTATCTCATATTGCGAACGGCTTTGTTGATAAAATGACTATTATGCCGTGATATATTAGCTCTTAGAAATTTATAATATGTTTCCTTTGAATGTTCCATGGTGAAGAGGCAATGTGCGATGCAATATTCTTAGTGAGATTGTGCTGTTACTGGCTTGGAAGTGAAAGTCATTTTGCAGAATGTCTGTTGTGTGAAGTCTTGCGTGTTTAAGCATACATGCGCTGTGTGCAACATCAATGAAGTAAATAAATATGTCAGCCACAGCATTGGAAACAAGTCCGACATACGTATACAGCGAGGTAAGGGTGAACTCCAGGAGCCGTTTCCCATACACATGACCAGAGACTCTCCCTGCAGCTTATAGCCTTTGTCACAGTGGAACTCGAGGGCATGCCCGCTGGTCAGATTGTGTTCCTGCACCTTTCCATTCAAAAAGTCTTTTACCTTCTGGCAGCCCCCTGGGACTGTTTGTGTTGGTGAATTTGTTAACACAAAAGAGACAATAGGGGAAATCGTGAAAAAGAGAACCAGATATGGAAACTAATTTATACAGCTGACACTGAATCACTAACTGTTCATTTTTACCTTCACATGCTGGTGTTGGCAAACTCCAAGTTCCATTGGCCTGACAAGTAATGTTGTGTGATCCAACCAAACTCAGTCCTGAGAGACACGTGTAGCTGACAGTACTTTGATAGGTCTCACCATTGGACACAGCAACTGCATTTTCCACAACTAGTGGAGGACCACATGACACAGCTAAAAACAAAACATCAATTGTTTGGTTAGTTATTGCTGGGATACACCACAACATCAACGAAAGTAAAGTGTAATCTATGTCATGTTTAGATAGAAAATAATATATTGGTGGCATGGGTGTTGAGTTCTGGGGCCTGTACCATGAATGAATGACATCAGTGGTCGTAGCGTATGCATGGTATGCAGGTGCATTTGGGCCCGTGGGATTGGTGGTCCGCATCCAAGTTTTATTCATGGCCGTACAATAATGTAGAAAACGACTAGGTGAATGGTCTCAGATCTCATTTACTCATGGGCAAATCTGAGTGGGTCCTTCCCCGGAAAAACATTAGAATGTAAAAACAACTCCATTGTCCCAGCAGCTTCAGTGGCGTAGTGAGTAAGATGCATGACAGGTAGTTCTGACGCTACTTATGAATGTGAGATCAAATCAGCCTTTTGCCAAACTACATTTTCACATCACATATCAGATCATTCAGACATTTATTTTCAACAAAATGAAGAAAATGTTTCAAAAATGGCTAACAGGTGTTTAATAATAAAGTGTGTGGCAAGGTTAGGGGTAGTAGAGAGGTCTTTATAGTCCCAATTTGTTTAACTTTAATACATATAATCATTTACACTCCATTATTACTGCATAATGTACAACATTACTTTGTTTACCTAGCTGTGTAGAAATGGAATGAAGTTAAATTTATATGGACTCTGAATGAGCTCGTCAATGTCAATCTGATTGAGGTGGCCAAACAAATGAAGAAACGCGAGGATTGCTGTCCAATCAAATGAAAGAAGGCGGGATTTGCTATTGACAGAAGCTAAGGTTGAAAAAGTGAAAGAGTCAGCGTGATGTAAATACCTAAATGTTTAATGTTTGCTAACTGTTTTATCATAGAAATGTTTGGGCCTTTCACATGTCGCGTGCTGGCTGCGTCACTTTTTCCCTCTTTCTGGCGCTTGGGAGTTTGGGCTCCCTTGGGGTCTGCCTATTTGAGCATGTTTGACGCGCGCAGACATTTAAATAACGAACCCGAGTAAACAACCTATGTCCAGTAATGCGCAACACGGTCGCAAACAGACGGAAGGAGCCCTTTAAAAGTTTTTGCATATGGGCCCGGACCTGACTTGCTACGCCACTGAGTGACCTCTATATGCTAAATATTTAAATATAAGAATATTAAATAATATATACATAATATAATTACACGTAATATTGCCCTAAGAATGCTTTATAACTCGAAATGTTATTGGTGCATATCAAGACAAAATATACTGTAAGTGGAAAGTCACAACATGGGAACAAAAATAATTTAATCCTTCTACATAAACTAGTCAGTTAGATCTATGTCTGGATGAACTTAACCCACTTTTTTATCAACCTACATTAAACAGACATTATTAGTTTGTTTAAAGCTTTTTGTAAGCAAACCTCTCTCTCTGCACACTAAAGGAACTAACTGTAAATAAAAAAGGCTAAAATCAAGCTGGAGATTGAACAGCTGGAGAAACAGAGGTCAGTATGTGAACTTAGAAGTCAGTTAAAGTGTAAAAACGCATTTACAATTCTGAGGGTCATCTAAATCCTGACTTTGGTTTGACTGAGGGCCAGTGCTTGAAATGAAGGGGGGCTGGGGGGATCCAGGGGCCTCCATAAGGCATTAGGGACCCCCGTAAGAAGTAAAAAATAGACTTGGGGGGTCCCTCAGATATTTTTATTTGAGTAAAAATGATAATGACAAATGTGATTAAATTTATGCAATGGATATGGTAAATTTTGTGAATTAATTATTTACAATAATTTATATTAAGTTTGTTTATGGGATAGTTGTCATGTCTCTTTAAATTTTAAACGCCCGCCCTACGTCTAAAGACCGCTAAGCGAAGGACATCGTTGACATGCCTGCTTGATTGGCGTCGCTCCGGTGAAGCTACCTTCCAGAAGCTGGAGAATAATAAACAGTCACTCGCAGTCGGGAAGAGGCAGCTTCTACTTTTTTGAGGGGTAATTTTCTATATATCTTTCCACTATATTTATCAACTCCATGTAAGGGCTTTTGTATTCCTTGCATAAATTATTATTAGGCCTGGTTCTGGGGTGCTAGAGATCTCGATGAAGATGAGTGACAGCTTTTTAGTAATTATAAAGGGAGTGCTCGTTGTGCGGTTTCTGTGCTATATATAATCCATTCAGAATTGAATAAAACTTGTTTTTCATGCTGCTAAGACCAACGGCCACATACATGCTGCAAAGTTTCGGGAATTACATGCGGGATTCACTCTTGAAATAGCTATGATTGACATATTGATAGCCATAGTTAGTTCCTGAATAAAGCAGACGTTTGAAATGAATAGTCTGCTGACTGACAGACTAGCTCATAACAGTCCCTTGCCGCCGCCTACTGGATGTAACTATGTAAATGCACTGAAATCGTTGAAAAATCCCCACAACACTAACACACAGACTGACAGCCGATCTTGTCACAATTTATATTTTGAATATCTAATAAACTAATTTCTTGCATTTAAAAAATTATTTTGGAACAAACATTATTATCACAAAGTGTCAATCATCCAGTTGTTTTTAGGGAAAATAGTAAATACTACATTGGTAAATAATCCTAGAATTATTCTGTTGGACGTACACTACTGTTCAAAATTTCTGTTCACCAAGCCTGCATTGATTTGATCCAAAATACAGTAAAAGAAGCCTCTTCTTTTATGTAAGCCCGTTTTTAATAAATAGGATATAGTTATGCATATTATGATCAAATATATTGTGTATTTTGTATAAATTGTATATTGCGAGACTAACCCCCTCCAAAGAAAAGTCTCATGGGGGGACCCCATAAGACTTGATTCAATTCGAGCACTGCTGAGGGCCACATAAAAGTGGTTCCGTGGTCAGCAGGATAGCAGAAACCTCTGCAAAAACCTAACCATGGCATACATAACCCCCAGACTTGTACAGGCCCCTGGTCAAGTCGATGCTTAATATTTTCTCTATGTATCTCAACACTTATTGTAATATAGACCTTACCAGCACAAAATGGCTGAATTCCACTCCATGTTCCATCACCCTGACAGATCTGAACAGAATCGCCCTGGATGATGAGAAAGGACAATATAGATTTACAACATGCTGACCAACATTCCCGATTCACCAAGCACTATTCATATGATAAATAAACTACATTCCTAAAATAATATTTGTGTGACTTTCCATCATTCTTATGGCACACAAGTATGTGTGACTTAAATATGATTGTTTTTATTTTAAAGCATTAACTTAACACACAGTCATTTTTGTTTCTTTCCTGTTCTTTTGCTACAAAAACATTTACCAGCACCTCTCAACGCTAAATAAACCAGTTTTCAATATTTTCAATATACCTGCAGTTCAAATCCTTTCAGGCAAGAATAACTAATGATATCTCCGTAATTGTAGTTCTTCCCCTCAAGCAAGCCATTGAGAATAGAGATGGGATTTTCGCAAATGACAGGCACACAAGACCTTGAAGAGAAAGGTGGGGACCATTTGTCAGAGCCCTGGATCAAAACAAAATAAACAACATTACAGTTTAATTTATTACAAATTACAATTTAATTTATTACAAATAATAAAATGATCATCAAAATAATATTAATTTAAGTTCAAATTATGCTGTGAATACTATATATCTTAACATGTTACTTACTGTACATTCAGATACTGCAGGTCCCTCAAGGTAGTACCCTGGTCTGCAGGAGATTGTTACTGTGCCCCCTACAGGTGTGAGCTGCTTTCCTGTGACAACTACATGGGTGAGGTTAGCAGGCAGGCGGCAGGGTGAAGGTCGACACCTGACACTGTGTTTGGACCAGGTGCCATCACTTTGACAGGTAAGAGAATCTGTCTTTGTTACTAACTCAAAGCCCTCTTTACACCTGCATAGAAATAAACTGTTATCAGCCACACACTTTTATTTGTTGTACAATTTAGCTTTAATTGAACTTTTCCAAAACGAGAGGTATCAGATATTATATCAAGTTACCTGTACTGAGCTTTGCTTCCATAAGTTAACACCATTCCAACAGTCTCTGCATTTGGGATCAAAGGAGGCATTCCACATGAACCAGGTTCACAGTTCAGATTGGGCTCTTCCCACCTGCCCAACCTTCCACAGGAAAGATGGGGAAAACCTTTCAAATGATAGCCCGGCCTACAGCGGTAGGTGACCGTGTCAATGGAGTAACCAGCACTACCTTGAATGACAGCATTAGGCACAGCTGGGGGAGGGCTGGAACATCTTCCTCGCGTACAGATAGGTACTCCTGGACTCCACACTCCACCCTTGTCGCATATGGCCTCCGTAGGGCCAAGTGTTTTGTAACCTTCATCACATCTGAACCAGACACTTGCACCACAGGTGTGGTCTCGACCAAGAACGGTGCCGTACCTCAGCACTGGGGGACTACACACACACGGTCTGCATTCTGGAACTTCCCCGAGCCAGACACTCTCGGCAGCACATCTTAAAACTGGACTGCCAACTATCTCATAGCCTGGGAAGCAGATATACTCCACAACTTCGTCGAAATTAAAGCTCGATCCATTCAGGTAACCATGGCTAATGTCCTCAGGTGGGTCACACGTGACTATGTCACACCGCGGAGGAGGATCATCCCACAGTCCATCGCCTCTGCATATTAAAAAAGGATTTCCTGTCAAGACGTAACCGACATCACACTGATATCTAATCATACTGTTGTAACTATAATCCGTGCCTGTTACTCTGCCATTTTCAATTACTGGTGGTTGACCACAGTTGGCTTGAAGGCACTTCGGAGGAGTGTCACTCCAGCTGCTGTTGGCCAAACAAACACTGGTTGGTGCTCCCTGTAGGATGAAACCAAGATTGCAGCTGAACAATAACCTTTTTCCAAATGTATAGCCATCTCCTCTCACTAAAACATCCTTTGACACAATGGGGCGCCCACAGGAAACCACTTTACACCATGGTGCTTTGCTGTCCCATTTCCCATCAACCTGGCAAGTTCTAGTTTCAACACCCTGTAGGGAAAACCCATCATGGCACTCATATTGAATAGTTGCTTTGAAGTGAAAGGAATTTCCAATCACCTCACCGTTTGCAATGCCCCCAGGATTACCACATGAGATTGGCACACAACGGGGAGCTTCGTCACTCCACTGACTCCCAGAAATGCACTGTCGGACAGTCTGTCCATTGAGTTCGTAACCCTCTTCACAACTGTACTCCACAAGGCTGCCAAGTTCACTATGTGTTACCATGACAGATCCGTGTTCAGGGTTAGGTGGAGTCTCACATTGTGCAGGCGCACACGTAGGGGCTGTTCCATTCCATGTGCCATCTTCTTGGCACATCAACATGACCACACCAATTATTACTTCATAACCAGAATGGCAATGATATTGAACCATGGATCCGTGTAAAAAGCTACTATCTACTGCTGATTGTGTGCTGTCTTCTATTGGTGAGCCTCGGAGCTTTATATAGTCACCAAAATCAATATGCGGAGGTAGGCCACAGTCAGCAGGAGCACAGATGGGCTCAGAGCTTGACCAGCCATGTTCTTCACAAGTGAGATGATTGTTACCAACTAGAAGGAAACCTGGAAAGCAGCTGTAAAATATGGTGACCCCAAACTTACTCTCCTGACCTTCAACGAAGCCATTTTTAATAGGTTTGGGGGGAGGACAGTATATCTGCACACACGAAGGAGCCTCTTGGTCCCACTGTCCATTCTCCAGACAGGTGAGTGTTTCTGGGCCTTGTAAACGGTATCCTCTTTGGCAGGAATATGTAACGGACTGGCTAAACTGGAGCTTCGAGTACCCAACAGAGCCATTGGGAATTTCTTTGGGTGCAGGACACTTAACAGGGTGACAAACAGGTAAACTTCCTTTCCACAATCCACTCTGACCGCAAAGTACAGTGCTGTTGCCTACCAATTCATAGCCTGCCTTACAGCTATAGATGGCAGTACTAAGGTACATAAGTCCTTGAACATCAACAATGCCATTTGGTATCTCCTCAGGATGTGGACATTCTACAGGAATGCATTGAGGATAAGGTTTGCTCCAGTTTCCATCTGCCTGGCAGCGAACAGAAGCTTCCATACGTAGAGTAAATCCATTCATGCAAGAGTAAGTCACCACACTGCCAAAGTAGGACAATGCATTAGATGGGTCACCAAAGGAAACCTCAGGGGGAGGTCCACAGAACACTTGTTTGCAGACAGGGAAAGAGTCGTTCCACTCCTGAGACGGCATACAACGAAGAGTTTGTGCACCGTGAAGAACATATCCCTCCTCACAAGAAAGCTCCACAGTGCCCGAGTCAGAATCTAGTCCACGCAGTACCAGATGGTTCTCCTCCAAAGGTGGTTCAGGGCACTTTACCGGGGAGCAATGTGGAGTCGTGCTCTTGTCCCACTTTCCGAACTTTAAACAGGTCCATGTAGAATCACCAATAAGTTCATATCCCTCGTTGCAGACAAATTCCACCTTACTTCCTACCTCAAAGGTGGATCCATGATAGACACCATTTTTGATGTCAGGTGGGGTAGGGCAGGTGAGGAGGACACAAACAGGAGGGTTGCTGTTTGACCACTGCTTGTTGGCCATGCATATACGTTCAGGCTTTCCAGTAAGGCGATAGCCATCATTGCAAGCATAGGTCACCCTACTGCTATACACAAAGTTGCTCTTTCGTAATTGTCCCTATAAAAAAACATACAGATTTTAAAATGTATTTAACAAGATTTCATAAACACGTGCATTACATTATTTATAGCATCATAAAAATGGTTCACTGCAATGTATTTACCTGGATGAAACCATTTGCCAAGCGAGGTGGGGTGGGGCAGGAAACAGGTTGGCAAGTGGGCAGGACGCCACCCCATTCGCCGTTGGCTTTACAAATTCTTCTCTTCTCTCCTCGTATAAAATAGCCTTTATCACAGCTGTATGCGACCACAGCTCCAAAACTATAATTGGTTCCGCTTACATAGCCCTTCTCAATACTGTCTGGCTTTGAGCATCTTACAGGCATACATCCGATGTCCAAAGGTGAGGGTGTCCACTCTCCCCCGATCAAGCACTTTAGTGTTCCTGTTGTGTTTAGAACAAAGCCCTCCTCACACTTGTAGCTAACCACTGTGTTGCTTGCATACTTTGGTTTGTTGATGGAGTCCAGAATGGTATGAGGTAAATCAGGAGGACGCTGGCAGAAGTTGGCAATACAGTGAGGAATACCAAAGCCATCTGGGGGTGCCCACACACCTTGCGCATTGCAGAAAAGTTTTGTATTGTTACCAGCTGTGTATCCATCATCACAGAAGTAGATAGCTGTGTCGCCAAACAGTTGGTGTCCAGTATCAGGTAGGGCGTGGTCAACCGGTGGTGGTGGTCCACAAGACCGAGGTACACACTGGGCAGATTCACGAGTCCAGTTACCACTTGGGAGGCATTCCTGACTTTCTGCTCCAAGCAAGGTGTAACTACAATAAAACATATTCAATAAATACTGTACCAAACATAGTGTATGCTATTGTATCCACACTTTAATGAATGACAAGCCACCACTCCAATGACTTGATTTAACAGGTCATTAAACATCAGTTGTCACTAGTTTTAATATGTTGAGAGATGTAAGACAGGTTTAATCTAATAAAGGCACTTGGCACAAACAATGTATACTGTATATGAAGTTAGTTACCCCTCTTTGCAAATATAGTAGACCTGGCTACCCAGTGTATAGTTGTCCCCCTTAATCACAGCATCCCTCAAAGGAATAGGTTTACCACAGTCCACTCTGGCACAGATAGGGGGAGGAGAGGTCCATTCTCCTGATGCCTCACATTTCAACTCCACAGAACCCTGCAATCTTTACAAAAACTTAACAGTGGGAATGCATTCAACAACATTCACATCCAGAAGAATCTCATCTCAAGTAATGGAAGAGAAAGTTCCAAGAGAATGTTTATCTACATAATTTCACTAAATAGAATATGTTCCTAGACAAACATTCCTGTTCATCCTGGTACAACAAAGTTATCAAGAATCAGAGGTAGATTCAGGGTTATTGTTAGAGGAAGGGTGATGGTTAAACATTACCTGTATCCCTCGATGCAAGTGTATGTTAGAGTGGAGAGGTAGACTTTTCCATTGAGTGTATACTTGGCATACTCCACCACTGGGGGTTCACCACAGGTTATAGGCTGACATACAGGGGCCTCTCTACTCCATTTCAAATTTGACTGACACTGGCTTTCTGTTGTCTCCTGGGGAGTATAACCCTTCTCACAACTGCAGCAGATCAGAGAATACAAACGTTATTTCTTTCAGTTTTTAAACAAATATGGCCCCTGTCATATTCAAACAGACCTCTTAAATTGAGTTATGATACCTCAAGAAAGCAACTCTACATCTAACACTGACAGTGATACCTGAAAGTCACCTTGCTTCCGTATGTGAAGTTTGTCCCATGCAGGATTCCATACTTAGGGAGAGTTGGATGAGCACAAGAAAGGGCTGTGAAGAGTCATTACAACATTGATTACGTTCAGCATTCTTAGTAAACCTCATAATCATTTTTTTTATTATGATAGCCATTGTCACATTACATTGTCATGTCAAGAGAAAAACGTTACATTATGTGTAATGAAATAGTCAGGTTCAAATTGATTTAAAAACAGCAAGATGGGGTTCAAACTAACGTTTAGTTTATGACAATGCTGAAATATCAAAGTGATTAAACATTTTGAATTGTTATATATTGGGTTGTATATTAGGTAATGTATCCGTAAGGTCAGTTTCCCAACCTCAATCCGATGTGAGAATGCTTAGGCTATACAACAAGGGTTCTTAATATCTATGTCGTGTATCCTGAATTACATGTGCATTTTTTCTATTGCTTTTACCCAACAAGCTTTATTCATTTAATTCCAGCGAATAAAAAATGTCCCAGACTTCTTTATCATAGATGATTTGTATTAGCTTAGAATGTGTACTTGTTATGTAGTCAAACATCAGTAAAGAGCTGACTAACAATATTGATTTGCTGACACTGATATGGAGAATTGTTTATCAAAAAGAGTCTGCTAAAAATACGACTCCAGCTGACACAACCGATTTCTCAGACAACATGCAAACACTGCAATCTGTAATGCTGTGTAAAAACAGTGCTTACCTTTGCAGTACGGGAGGGCTCCCTTCCAAATTCTTTCCTCAGAGCAGTAAAGATGAGACGAGCCAATCAGCTCAAAGCCTTCCTTACAGGAAAACACCACCTCACTGTCCATGATGAAGTTATTGCCTTCACGATGCCCAAATTCGGGAACACCTGGATCTTCACATTTTACTGGCTCTGGTGAGAATATAGAAAAATAGAAATAATTGCCTTCAAGTTTAATGAACCAAAGTGGAAAAAAATCTATAAAAAGGTTATTTTGGGATAAAAAGAAAAACAACGTGGTCTGGCTTGTAAAGGAGTGACAGGTCCAAAATCCATCCAATCCAATAATAAATGTGATCTTATATGGGTTTAAAGTTTGGTTATCAAGAGACTGCTGGCCAAGTGTATACTGCCCTGGTGAGCAATGACGATTATATTACCTGTGCAGTTTCTTCCATCTCCACTGTAAGGAGGTATGCAGGTGCATATATGAGATCCATCTGTGTTCTGACAGCTAGCATGTTCATCACATTCAGACCCCAGAGCACATTCATCCACATCTGTAATTTCAGTACAAAACAACACAAACACAAACGCCACATGAAAACACAAACAAAAGCATGTACTATGTAAATAACAAAGATGTAAAGAACAAAGATAAAAACAATTTAAAAACAGTTGGAAATGTTTATTCTAATGTTTCACATTTCTAAACTACGGGATGGTCCTAAAGACCACATTTAAAATCTGAGATCCAAAATCTAATTTAAACCAGAAAATAAGCAAAGCTTTAAAAAAATGTTAAACTTAAATGGTATGACACCTAATTGTTCAAAATATTTAGGATTTTGGGGTCACATATCAAATAGACATCAATTAAGCATTTTCACTAGTGGTCTCACACACTTGGACCCGCTGTACACCTATTGTCTATTCAAATCTGTCCTCCGCTATGTTCAGTGTTGTAAACTCTCACCCAGACATGCAGGTGGGTTGCCAGCCCATTTTCCATTGTTGGCACAAAGCATCTTACTCTCGCCTAGCAGATAGAACCCTGGTTTACATTGATAAAGCACTGAGCCCCCAGCATAGAAATCCTCTCCATGATACTGCCCATGCTCCAGGTCAGGGGGCGGACCACATTCCACACCTACAAATAATAGAGAAACAATATTAACTAGAAGTTAAAGTTAGAAAAGTGGGTGTAGCCTTTATGGAAGTGTGCACCTAAAGAGGACGCATTGCTGTTTTTATTTATTTATTGTTTAACTTCTGTTATATTACATATTCTTAACACACCTTTTATTTGCACTATTTTTGGATTTAAGAATAAAGCATAATGTGGAACGACACTTTTGCTTCTTTCTGGTGTGATTCTCTTTGCCACCACTTGGGCTATTAGAAGTGTGGATAGACCAATTCGCAAGATGTAAACAAAACTGGTCCAGAAGCACTTCCTGCTTACTTTTTTTTAAATATACAATTAAGTCTTATAGATGTTCGTTTAACATTTCAATTCAGTTGTAAATGTTCTTTTGGTTTTATTTTGTTCTACTGTTTGGGTAATGTGCTCCTAAACCACTATTATTAATGTCTCGCAAAATTATCTACAGTATATGCAGTACTATGGGAGTGTGTACATGTGTGTGTTTGTGTTAAGGTGTGTGTCGATCTGTGTTTATTTGTTTATTTGGATCCCCATTCGCCAGTACCTAAACAGTACCGGGGTCCCAAAAAGTATAAAATACAAAACTACATCAAACAACAACAATAAACATCAAGTCAATAAAAGATACAACATTTAAAAAAATGTTTTTGAATATACGTAAGTCTTGTAAGTGAATAGTGCATGTGCCTCACTCACGTTCACATATTGGCTCTGCGTGGCTCCACTGGCCTCTGTTTAAACACTGCTGCACTGGCTCTCCCACAAGATAAAACTCGGGACTGCAAGAGAACTGCACCTTCGAGCCTGGACTCACAGCTGTACTGGATGAGCGCAGTTTCGGTACAAAAGCCTCCAGCAGAGGGCACTCTAACAAAGACCAAAACAGTGGGAGATACAACTCATACAGCTCATTCTTCACGGGTTATCTAACATAAAAATAATTTATTTGTATATTATTTGTATTTTTTTGACCGTTGCAACAATACAAAAAGTGCTGCTTTTTGCTCTACAGTTATTATTTGTTGCACCCCTAGAAGTTTGTTGCACACCTAGAAGTTCCATTACTAATTTGTTATGTTCTTTTTTAAATGTATGAATTATTTCTGTATCAAGACTAAATACACAATTTTAAAATCAATAAAAAATTAGATTCAACCATCAACATTTAAAAAATCTTATTCGCTTGTTAATGTTATTTTTTACAGTTTTTTTAATAAGCTTTGTTTTAATTCATATTCTTAACACTGATTTTATCAGCAATATTTTGCTCCTCGCATGACAAAAAAATAAAACATCTCTATTTCTTTCTTTCATGATTCTCCTCGCCACCACTATGCCATTTTATTTCTGATCTACAGTACATTATATTCGCAGTGAAACAATCTGCAAATGCTTCTTTAAATAAATACCGCAGGGAAAGTGATCCTCACCAGAACAGAAAATGCTTTTGCTGCTGGTTTTCACCCTGCCTGTGACGCCTCCCAAAAAGTCAGGCCAGGCAAAAACATTCCCTTTCTGCAGGTCACGGGGACAGCTGCTAGCAAGAGACCTGATCTGAGAACAGTGGAATCAGTATATTTATTACATATCACTGTTTAAATGAAAAATAACATGAAAAAATAAGACAGTGTTATGTATAATTTAAGTTACCTGCTGTGGTGTTAAAACATAGTTCCATATATTGAGCTGGCTAAGAGTTCCCACAAAAGATTCCACAGGGTTAAAGCCATCTCCCCTCTGGTCCTGATCCTGTCCTAGTACTAGAGCTCCCCCTCCTGTTCAATGTGTAGATTATATGTGTCATCTGATTTTCACACACACCTCCCTTTCTTATCACCATGATGCATTTCAAGCATATCTTGTATAAAGCTTGACCTGGTATGGTAGTGCCATTGGAAAGTCCTTTCCCTCCATCTGAGGGGCTTCCGTCGATATAAACTCTCCAATCTCCATCCTTGCTGCGCCATGATACACCAATATGGTGCCAGAGGCCATCATTCACTGCTGGACAATCAGTGATCCGTTCTTTACCGTTCACATACAGCACCCATCTGAAAGTTGATAGAAACCGGCCATAGCAGAGAAATTGAGAGTTAACCATGAGCCAAGTTGCTTTGGTTAAACTTTAAGATCAAAATCTCTCACCCATTATAGTCAATAAGAAGAAAGGCGTTGTCACTTCCTTCAACAGCGTAAGAGATGGGAGTTCCGTAGTTGACGGTTTCTGATGACTTCATCCAGAATGTACACGTAACCTGTGTAAGTGGCGGCATGTGACCGTCCATCATCACGTAACCATGGATACCAGATACTTCAAACTCCAGATCAAAGGAGGAGGGCATTTCTGTGTAAAAAATTAGAAGAGTATGAGAAAGGGAAAACACATGATGTGTGATTAACGAGGTAGGTCATGACCTGTACAGATCATTCTGTGTCTTATGTTCTTTTATTATATTTTAACGCTAATGCCCTCATACATGTTTTTGCTTTAAAAATACTCTTATTTTTATTCATGACCATTTCTTGCTGCTGTGAATTAATTTAAACTTTTTTGCTGTTGTGCCTTTAAGATGTACTTCTTTCTCAAAAATGAGATGTGGTTTTGCTGTCAGATTCCAATTAGTCTGAACTGCCCCAACGTACAACAACTCTTAGAAAAAACTACGCTAAAATGCGCAGATGGGACAAGTGTTAACCTTCTTTACACCGAATACATAGTTATGTTGACTTATTTCTCATTTCCGAAAGTTGTATTTTCAAACAGGACATGGTTCATACTGAATTGTTTGTCTTATTATCATACCATAACCTCAGCCATAACTCATCTAAAAAATTTACCAACTTGAAGATTTTGTTACATGTTAAATGTAAATAGACTTTTAAAGTCAGATTAATAAAAATTTTATTCAAGTAACTTGTCAAACCAAGCTTGCAAGGCAAGTATAAAGACGACCGTTTTTTAAAGGGGTCATATGGCGGAAGTACGTGTTTTTCTGTGTTTTTGTTGTGTTATAAGTTGACCGTGCATGTATTAGACATGTAAAATTGCACAAATGAAAGTGTGGGAACAAAAGATGTATTCTATCTAAAAGCGAACGCTCAACCAGACTTGCCTGAAATGCCTCGTGTAACCACACCCCGGCGAAAATACGTAACTTCGGAACATGATTTGACTAAGACCGCCCAAATCTACACATAGTTAAGGTGGGTGTAATTGTAAATCTCATTGTATCACCTGTCAGTACAATTGCTTTGGAACCTGATGTTCCGAATATGGTAAGAGGCATTACATTTCCGTGAAATGCTTATTTAGTAAGTATTTGACCAATCACTACGCACTGGTGAACTGGCCAATCATAGCACATCTCGCTTTTCAGAGCCATGGGCTTCGTAAAAAATCAGTGCGTTTCTGAGAGGCGGGGCAAAGAAGAGATACAACCACATGCACGGTATGTGGAAAATACAACGTTTTTTAAACTTTAAATGGTGTATACACATTGCGTTACATCTAAAACAAACAATAATATTCGTTTTAGCAGTGCAATATGACTCCTTTAAGTGCATGCTGAGAATTTACAATATTTCCAGAAAAGAAACACAGACAATCTCTAATATGTCTTTTCTGCTGCTAAAGATTTATAATTAAAACCTTTCTCTCTGACTCTGCTGCTATGCCATCTATACCTGTCTCACACCTGGTTCCGTTGAACCCAGGAGGGCATCTGCAGGTAAAAGTTGCCATCCCATCCACACAGGTTGCACCATTCAGACACAAATTTGGTTCGCAGTCATCTAAATCCACCTGGCAAAGCCTGCCACTGTATCCGCTGACACACTCACACCTGATATAACACCATATAACTATTAAAATCCAATGTATTAAAACATTGTCCAAATGTATACATTTACAGTTAATTCCCCTTCACTGACCTGAAATCATTGACAGCATCCACACATGTTCCTCCATTCAGACAGGGGGCGCTGTAGCAATCATCAACATCAACCTCACAGCTGTCACCAGAAAAGCCGTGAGGGCAGGAGCAGACGAACCCACCCTCCAGATCTTTACATAGTCCTTCGTTCTGACATGGGTTGGAAGCACACTCATTTATTTCCAACTCACAATGTGGACCTAGAGATAAAATACAGAAATGATATTGGCTGTGAGATGTGTAGTAGTAATACAATATCAGAAGTCACAAATCAAAGCTATGCATCCTACTCCAATCCCTATTCATTGTAATTGCATGGAAAAGAATGAGCATTGCGTTATTCAAATGAGGGCGAGACATGCAGAGCGTAAATAATATGGATACTACTTTGAAATATTTGTAAACTAAACAAATCTGAATTTCTTGAATTTAACATAATTCTGTTCAGTGTTTAAAGGCGGGGTAACCGATTTCCGAATTACGCTTTAGACAACTGAGTCGGGCCGAGTACCAAAACAACCTTTGTAAATGGCATTATATGAGAATGATAAGTTGTAGCAGAGGTGGGATGCTGACCTGTGAAACCATCCGGACAGCTACATGTAAAGTGATTGACCTCATCCACACAGAGGCCTTCATTCAAACACGGAGATGAGCTGCACTCGTTCACCTCGGCCTCACACAGCAAACCTTTTAGAGACACACACATAAACACATGAACACATGCACACATGCAGAGTCAAAAATGCAAAAACATTCTAATTCAAATTCCCTATATCTAGTGATCTAGGGCAGCCACATACATCATCATGTTCACATCTCAAAGAGGATTGGAAAAGTATTGTAAGGTTTTAAAAGGGCTTACTTTAGATCCACTGTCAAACTCCAGACATTTAAAGAATAAATCTTAAATCAGTAGCATAGGTTGGATGAAAGAAATCCTTTTACTTTTGGGGTTTGGCCTTTAACAGCTTTAAACATTATAATAGTTGAATTTGGGTTTCGGATTTTCCCTGTGATTTCCCATACCTACAAACCCAGGCTGACACTGACACTGGAAATCTCCCATGCCATCTCTGCACAAGCCCCCATTCTGACAGGGAGTTGAATCACATTCATCAATGTCACTCTCACACTTGGCTCCTATGAGGCAACAAATAAAGAAAATTGGGAATGAATAGGCATTTTATAGGGTTTATACAGTACCAGACAACCTAAATTATTGATAAAAAAAAAATTCTTAGCTGGGATAATTATCTTCATACAGTAAATACAGTTTGAAAGCACAACAGAGTTGACTGAACTCAACAGCTGGTTTTGCAATATTGCTTGTGACTGTGAGTTATGGCTTTGAACTTTCAAAGAAGAAAAAGCTGAACCTGTGAATCCAGGATGACAGGTGCATACATATCCGACCCCGACTTCTTCACAAGTGCCTTGATTTTGACAAGGAGTCAGAAGGCATTCGTGGAACATCTGCGATAGAGAGCAAAACTTGTTAAACCAAAACTTGTATGACCATTTACTCCAACCCCTAGAGGGTGCTGTGATGCCAGAAGTTCGTAGCTATTTTTCTTAAACAGCATCCCTTCATATATCGGATTCTTGTAAGTCTATTTAATTGGGGACTTGCTGATGAGACTTCCATCCTTTTTGACCACGTTCTTTTAATGACTTGAGGTTTGGAAATAGGAAAAACCTGACAGTTTTAATACCACCCGGTTTTACTTGTGTGCTGACATAGAAAATGGAATGTAACATCAACAAGTCAGAACAAATATAGGCACAAACAGTAGACACGGGAGTATAATCACATTAATCCTGGACAATGTTTGACAACCAGAAAGTGGCAAAATTGTTTTTGTTTGTATGAAAGGTATATAACGTTTCTTAAGATGAAACCCCTTTGCTCGAAATGCGTTTGGGCAAAATTTATTTAAAACAAATTACACTTTTTAAGTATACGTTTTGATATTGATATTTTGTTGTCTACTGTAATGACATTTCTACATTTATACGTGTTTATAGACTCTGCAGTCACTGGATGAGCACAGTTCAAAGATTCCAGCTAATAAGAAAAAGACTCACCTGGCTACTAGCTTGAAAATCATTTCTCACAACCACTTCTGGCGCCGTAGTTGCACTTTCTTCTTTGGGCAAGAAACTGGAGCCAAAGGCTGAGTCAGACCAAGAGAGAGAGTGAGAGAGCAGGCAAGAAATAAAAAGTGCAATAAGGAGGCAGAAATTAAAAAAATGACACAGACAGAATAAGCACAGCACATAAAACACACACAGATGAAAAAAAGATGTGAAAGAGGAGAATTTCTGCTGTCAAAACTGGAAAACATTATCCGAAAGCATTTATCATCCTCATCTTTTCCAGACTGAGACACTTTTTCCCTGTGTGTAGGGAGAATCAGATTCCATTATGTGCTCGCATTCTCACTGCACTGAAAAACGTTCACGCACCTACTGTAACCCTGAGGCACAAACCTGCAAATGACCCATAAAGTTCTTGTCATTTTATCATTGTTAAAATATTTATTTATCACAGTTTAATATGCAAATACAATTAATAAGCCATTCATAGGCTTTAAAATTTTAAATCCTGTGGTTTATGGCGCTTTCAAATGTCAACACATCAACTTCTGGAGAAGCCAATGGTTTGTGTCTGAGGCTGTAATAAGCAGGTTGTAAGGTTTCTTGTAGCTCAGTGGTAAAAGCATTGCGTTAACAACGCAAGGTTGTGGGTTCGATCCCAGGGGATTGCACATACCTATGTAAAAATGTATAGGATAATGCAATGTAAGTCGCTTTGGATAAAAGCGTCTGCCAAATGCCTAAATGTATATGTAGGTTGGGGGTGCAGATGAGTTTTCCAAACTCCTAACATATGGAAATAATAAAGAAAATAGGGAAAAACTAAGAGAAATAAAATAACTTCAATAGAAAGCAAGAACCCTACTAGAGCACTGTTGAATAGCCCTGGCTCCGGTTACGGTGGTGGTGCCGTAAAATGGGCAGGAGAGGCAGTAGGACCGGCCCTCATCAGGCTGGTAGTAATCCCTGGGACATGGGTAACACGGAACCAAACCCGTACGAGAGAAGTGACCCGCAGAACATGGTACTAGGAAGATGCAGAGAAATGAGGAATGAGGTTGAAGACCAACAGAGGATTCCCATTCCTTGAAGTATTTCTGTTTATTTATTAATTATCTCACCACCGCACTCGTTGGTGTCCAAAGCCCCCCTGTTGACAGTAGTGGTGGTAGGTGGGCACGACAGACAGGCCTGAGAGCCAAAACCCGGCTGGTACTCTCCTAACGGACAGGATTCACAGGTCTCCAGCCCGCTCCGTGATGAGCTGCCGGGCTGGCACTGCGCTGGAAACATGCACACACAGAAGGGACGGCCCTTATTTCTGGTTCCATAACTTTGCTTTTAAAACTACCCGGCTATTGACTACATAGATGTAAAGACTGCATGAATGGAGTGATGGAAATATTTTTTTTTTCTTTATTAGATTTTTTTTTCTTTAATGTGCTTTTCTGTTGCTCAGTGGCAGGGGTGGATTTTGTGATTTGGGGGCCCTAGGCGAATGCATGTATGGGGGTCCCAACTATGCGCCATTTTACTTTACTACAACCCTTATTTTTCTTCCTCCTCAAAGCACACAACTTTTCACCCCCAGTCAAAGTGACAGGGGAAAACTAAGCTTAATAAACACAGATACTCACTAATTAAAAAAATAATAATAATGAATTCCCAAAATGAAAAACATGGAAAAAAATACATCTGGGATTACTATATACAAAGTGTGCCATCTCTCCGACCATTCATGCATTTAAATGTGACCAAATTTCTGTACTAGTGCATACAGTATGAATCGTTAGCACTGTACTGACGTTATTATATTATGTCTTTATGTGCCCATCGGTCTGCGCAGCGGAGTCAAACAACCTTTCTACCCTTGAACTGGCCCTCTCCTACCAAGCGCACAGCGCTCTTTGTTTGACAGATGTTTTGGTCGGCAATCATCATAACTGTGTTGTCGGTGTTCATGGAGAGATACTCACCGGCACATTATCATTGCTCGTGGCTCAGTGCTGTGTCTGGCGGGAGAGAGAGGCAGCAGCGGTGGAGTTTGTGTGGGGAAAAAGCAGAGACTTTGGCAACAATCTTTTCCAAATCATCTTATTTCCTCTCCGCTGGTGTAGCTGCATTTCTTTGTTGTTTTATTTCCCTGCGACTTTTACTTCATTTTGCAGCTAATATACCACACAGTGACACTCTCGCTGTGGGCAGTTCTACTAATTCCGCTGCTGCGTTAACTTTCTCTAGCTGGTGTCGAACTCGTCTCGCGCATATACGGTGCTAATGGAATGGTCCACTCTAATCTATAATGGGGTTTCTTCGTACAGATGTAATAACGTAAAACGTTATCAGGGATATCCCGACTATTTTGATGATTACTTGGGGCTCTACGTGGCTGCTGACATGGCTTATTGGTTAAGTCCGCCCCTTCCTTTTGGAGGCCCCTGGTAGCTCGGGGCCCCAGGCGATTGCCTACCTTTGCCTAATGGGTAAGTCCACCCCTGCTCAGTGGTTAGAGCATGGCACTAACAATGTCAAGGTCATGGGTTCGATCCCAGGGGATTGCATATACTTAGAACAAATGTATAGTACAATGCAATGTAAGTCATTCTGGATAAAAGCGTCTGCCAAATGCATAAATGTAAATGTAGTACACACAGACAGGTTAGCATCTGAATCCAACTGCTTACCTTTACACTCGTCCAGGCTGCGTGAATGGAGATATGGAGTGGAGAAGCCATCCGGGCATAATTTACATTCCATCTGGCCCTCCTCATCCTGATATGACCCCCTCCAGCAGCTCTCACACTCTGCATACTCCAGGGAGAAATAAGTCCCTACTGGGCATTGAACTATGGGAGAAACAGCAATAACGTCAAAAAGTGCAGCCAATTCATCTACCAGTCGGCTGGCGCTATCGTCTTCTGAATAGACATCAGATTTGCCCTGTAGAATGTATATACAAAGTCAAACTCACCACACACCCTGCCTTTCAGAACAGACCCTGGCCGGCAGTACAGCGTAGCCCTTTTACTTTCCAGAGACTTGGGGTCGGCTACAATCATCTCTGACGACACGTGGAAGCTGGTGAACGGTTGCTTGGTCAGCGTCCGCTTAAGCCGATTGGTCAGTTGCTCGAGGGCCCTCAGCAAACGCTTCTGACTGACTATCTCAGCCGAATCGTTCCTCGACGGGGGCAGTGGGATGCTTGCTGGGAAAAAGGAATGGTGTTGGGAGAAGTTGCAACTAGCTTTTTAAAACCAGTGTTAGTGGGTTACCCCTAAACTGTTGCAATAATAAAAGCAGGCATATTTATTAGTAATGTTTCTACCTGTGATGTTGAAATGGATTTGTATCTTTTGATCTCTTGTGGGTCCTGCGTTTTTGCGATGCCGCTTGGTCCTCATGTGGTAGTTACGCTGTGATGAACCATCTTGCTGCAAGGGGTGCTCTGGAGCAAAGCCAGTGTCAAAATAAGCATAGTCTTGACCGTTTTGAGAGCCCCAGTTACCTCCCCATCCCCCAACACCTGAGAAGAAAAAATCTGCTCATTATAATTTATATAATTTTGTATTCACCAACATCAAGACTAAAAGTGGAATCTGACGACTTTTAAGAAAAAATAAATCTGCTGTTTGATTATGGACCTGTGTTGAAAATTTCAATTTAGATTAAAAAATGCGAAAGTCAGTCACTATACTGTATAAGCATTCTATTGTTTACCAATTGCAAATCCATTTGGATAGTCATAGTTGTACTCCAGACACTGTCCAGGTGACATCATTTCCAATTTACAGGTGACATCATCTCCACCGCAGATGTTAGGGACCTGTGAGATTGAGAGTGTTTTTAAAACAAACAAGGAGGGATAAAGAAAAAATATTCATGTGTAGACCTACGTATTTAAGCATGTCATATCTTACCGTATCTTTGAGAACAGTGGAGAACTCCCCTGTGAAGGACTTCAGCAGGTTGAGATCATCACAGCGTGATGCTTTAAACAACATCTCAAAAGGCTTAAAGCCATTGTTTGCAACCCTGTTCACTAAACACAAGAGACACATAAAGAAAATGTTAAACCATACATTGATAGAGTGTATGTGTTTGCTTGTAGCTGTGTTAGTGAGTATGTGAACGGATGTGTAATTCCAGTATTATGGATGTGACATTCAAAACTTGAAGTGTTTACATCTTATAAATTCGCAGAGATTGATTCTCCAGCCAATATACTGAATCAACATATTTTCCTAAACCCTTGATGATTGCGTCCAGAGTCCAGACATCAGAAAATATCAGTTTATTCACATGTTTTGTATTTCGGAAGATGGAAATAAACATGTCTTACAGACGTGACAAAAAAGATGCAGGTTTTTGGGAGACAACAATCTTTGTAGGAATACTGTGAATTAAAATGCACAAACCAGAAGCAAAAACACCCAACAAATGGAGAAAGAATGGCTCTTTATACTGTAGATCATAATATAATGTTTTATATAACAAATAACATAATATAATATAATTTTGTGTGTGTGTGTGGGGAGGGCATTTATTAGAAAGAAACAATATTATGAATTTGACATATTTCCGTTATGGACAAGACAGTTCTGAAAGTACTAGTCAAACGTTTAGACAAACCTGACAAAAATGTTCCTCATGATCTTAAAAATATAATTTTGCTAACGTGTTAATTTCTTTCATTAGAAAACAAATTGTATTAAATATACCAGGTGAAGACCTCAAGAAGCTGGATGATGAAAAGCCAAGAGTATGATTCTAGGCAAAGGGTGACAACTTTGAAGATGCTAAAATATTACATAGTGTTTAATTATTTTAGATGCTTTCAGCCATTAAAATTATGTTACAGTAGTTCACGGTTTTGATGAGTTTACTACTATTCTAAAATGTGAAAAAGTCTAAATAAACAGTGAGTAAGTGTTTCCAAACTTTTGACTGGTAATGTACCTGACTATGCAAAATTGTAAACATTTGCTTTAAAAAACTTTATCAGAGACTTTACACAAATCATCAAATACTGACATCTTATTTTTTTCCTAATTCTAACTATTTTTATGGTAAGGTTGACATTTGCATGGATTTGCTCATATGTGAGTAACAGTGGATACTGTGAGAGACCAAAAACGAAAGACAAATGTTAAGTAACAGTAAAGCAATACTCACAGGAGCAATCCGGTCTGTCTGGAGAACGGGGCGGCTCCCAAATTCCATTATTGGCACAGAAGTAGCTGTGCACAGCATCCTGGGCAAGACTGTAACCTTGTCTGCAGATCAGAGTACAGTTCACACCCTCCTTCGTCTTGGCACAAGAGAAATCTGCATTCACTGGCACGAAAGGCTTCTCACAAGTTGAACCTGAAATAATAAACGTTCTTCAGTGTCAGACTCTTGTAAGCATCAGTAGAGTAATCTGGAATAGACTGTGTCTTCTTTCTGTGCTGTCACATGAAACAACTTGTGTGTGTTTAGTGGGAAAATCACTTCTTAGGCTTAACAACGAGACCGCTAACATACCGTGTACAGTAATGATGAGCTCACATGTGCGATTGTTGCCGGAAGGGTCTGTGGCTGTGTAGTACACTGACGTTTCTCCAACAGGAAAAGCAAAACCAGAAGAGTGAGTGCTGGAGATATTCAGATGGGCTCCTGTGAAGACAAAATGAAGGTAAGACAAAGAACTAGCACAATACAATATACGCACTACAAATCCAACAGTTTTACATTTTTCCCCTGGCTTCAATTTTTCTGGGAAGACTATCAAAGACGTTGCAGTGATTCACTCACATGCAGACACAAGAGCATCAGTGAGATCAGGCACTGATTTTGGGTGCAGGCAGCGTTTTGATTAGTCTCAAAAGTGTTCATCTGGATTCAGGGTTTTGTGGACAGTTAAGATCTTCCATATCAGACTCAAACTTTGCCAATTTGTAAGCACACAATTCTGATTAGGCATTTATTTTCCACATCTCTACACTGGCTCCGGTTGCGGCTCACATCAAGTTCAAGGCACTGATGCATATAAAACAGCTATAGACATGGCACACCCCTACCTCAACTCACTTACAAGTCTACATCCCCTCAGAAGTCTGAGGTCAGCAAACGAACGGCGCCTCGTGGTCACAAATCACTCTCGAGGACATGTTGGTTCACCGTTCCTTGCTGGTGGAATGATCTTCCCAATTCCATCCGAACATCCGGATCTATCACACTATTAAAAAAACTGAAAGCAATTTACTATTCTATATCTCTGCTGGCTTATACTATCTGAACGTTTTGACTGAAACTTTGTATTACTGGCACTTCTCGTGATTATTGCCTTCTTAAGATGAATCGCTTGTTTTATTCATCAACTGTAAGTCGCAAAAGCCTCTGCTAAATGAAAATATTTAAATGTAAGTAGTCTGAAGGCCATATGCTCAAAGGCCTGACCACACAGACAGTACCTTGGGTTAAGAAGGTTGGCACATCAATGTCGTTCTAGAAGAACCATGCTACACTACCATCTTGTAAACCTTTTCCCCAGAAGCAATTGGTCCTGCTTCTTTTATGGGCAGCGTTCCGGTACATTGGCGGGCCACCCAACAATACAATATATATTATATATATAAATAAAATAAAATACATTGTTATATTACTAGTCAGACCGATCAACAAACACAGATCGGAAGTTCAGGCCAGGCGGGTGAGTTCGATAGGGGTGCAATATACACAGTGTACAAAATATACACTAATATGAATTTACATTTATTGCATATACTGTAATACAATATAGGCCTTAACAACATATGAACATGGGTACTTAAACACAGAATTTGCACACTGTGGTACAAGACAATGAAAAATTGCAAAATAAAACAGCGCTTTAAACAAATTAATGAATTCAAATAAATTTGAATTATAATAAAATTAAAATCTAAAATATCACAGTGTTACTTTGTCTTCAGTGGAATTGCTGGAACAGCTAAATCCGTTTAGAAGGGGGCATCCACATAATTCTGGTCATGTAGTGTACTGTACAGTACATATGCCTGCATCTGTTTGCAATATTGCCGACAGATTGCTGTTGTGCAATCTGGCATTAGCCAATAATATAACAGGTACTTTCACAGACATTACCACAGGGAGCGATGTGGAGCTCCACAAGGACTCACTCTGGTCAACCACAAAGTCCTTTGAAAGGCTGATACACTACTAGCGCTCTTCATAAAGCCTGCGAATAATAGGTCTTGGTGCCAGGGGAGAGTAATTGGTAGATTGTTTAATGACACAGAACTAAGGGTGCTACACTGCGGTCAGACAGCAGAAGTCTTTCAAGCATCATACACACTTTACACACCAAAGATCTATCCAAACACCCACTCACGCATACACAAGTTTGCTTGCATGCACACTCTTGCACAAACATTCAGAAGCCACCACGGTTATAAAACCCGTATACATATAGCCCCAAAATAACATTTTGCCACCACACTAAGGCTGTTTGTCGACGTCACAGCACGTCGCCTTAACGTCAGCATGTTTTGTTTTTCCATGCCCACACCCTGACGCCGAGTTAAATTTAGTACAGACAAAACTCCCTCCAAACCCCGGCAGACTCAGACATTTGTCAGACAGTTTGGAATAGCCCTGGAACCTCTCTCTGGAAAATTGTTTTGTGTAAGTGTGCACGTCTGTGGTTTGAACTGGTTAAGAACTAAATGAATTATCTTGCAGAATTTGCAGCGCATCATTTGCAGAAACTTTGTTAACTTTGTGTGTGTGTGTGTGCGTGTCTTTCTTCCATCACAATGATCACTTTTCTTGTGTTTCCATGTATCTCAATGCTCAATTTATGCTAATAATAAAACCATGGTGAGTTCTGTTGACCATAACCACGCTATTTCAACCCGTATCGTAACTTAAGAAGACCGTTTAAAAACCATTCTCTGTTGGAAAACATTTCCATTCTCAAGTTCCTATAATGTCTATAGATCAAAAAAATTCCAGTCTATGCAGCTACTGTAGAAGTTAAACAGAGTCCACCCCTATTGTTGTTGTGGGTCAAATTCTCTGTGATGATTCTACCAAATGTCAATCTCTGCAAAATCATTTTGTCATGCACTCACACTCAGATACTAGGTCTTTCCATAAAGGGCTACATTTTTGTCATGGAGCTGTTTAAAGTTTCCTCTGAACACAAAAGGAAAGTATAAACATGTCTATATGTCTATAGAGTATGTCTGTTTATTGAAAATAATTCTCCCCACTTTATTTTGCATTTATAATCATTTTTTACTACTGTTTAATAATCTAAATGTGTATTTACCCGAGTTGTCAGAAAACTGAGGCTCCTCCCAGTACACTGCAGTTTTTGTCCCTGAGGCCTTAACAGTGGGCGGAGACCGACACCTATCAATCAAAGGAGGTTCCGTATCTAGGGAAACAAATGGATGAGGCTATTCAAAATGTAAACAAAAAAATTGGTAAAATATGTATTTTATACAGTTAAATTAAACGTATGTTTAATTTAAGTATCAGCTACGTCTCAGATAATTCCTCATTAGAAGAAAGACAAGCAGGCATAAATGAGTACGGTAAAATTTTTTAATTATTATATTTGATAAGAATTGTTCAAAAAGAGTTCAGTTCAATTTAAAATATTTTTAATTGAAGACTCAAATGAAGACTTTTACCATAACTGCTATCTTGACAAATAAAAGCACGGTAAGATTCAAAGACATCATTTTTTTCTCTTAGTTTAGAGTGGACCATACCAATAACATGCTGTCAAAATATTTTACATTTTAAAAATAATGTAAATATAAGCTTTAAGCATTACATTGCAAAAAGTTGCATAGAGTAAAGATCCAACTGCCAAATATTGTGCATAACCCTACATGAACATATCATTGAACATTTGTTGAACATTTACAAGTAATCCAACCTCACCAACTACAGTAACAGTGAAGGAGCAGTTTGCCTTGTTCCTTGTGCGGTCAGTCGCTGTGTATGTGATCAACTCAGTCCCTATCGGGAAAGGCTGCATAGGGTTTAGAACAGGGGTCACCTGCACCACAACCTAAGAAACATAGAACATGTTACATGTTAGTAAGATATCAATAAAATGTATAAAAGAAAAAGAAAGAAGGGAACTACCTCATCTCCAGAATTGTCCCCCAGTACAGGTGCACTCAAACTGATGTTGGCTGACCTCTGATGTTCATCTGTCTCTGTGATGACATCACCAGGGCACTGAATCCATGGAGGCTCTACATCTACAAAGATTGAAATGATCAAATCTTTAGAACAAATAAACAGTATGACAGTTGTGCCCTGTTGCCAATTACTAAAAAAAACCATGAAATTAGGATGTCTAATTGCATAATATTACAGTAAAAGTGCATTAAAAGAGCTCAAGATTAGTTCACATGGTAACATCCACCAAGTCCACTGAGCTCTTGAAATAACCCAGGCTGTGGAAAATACTTAAAGGAGCAATCCACAAAAATGTAAAAACAAATCTGTCATCATTTATTCTTCATTTTGTTGTTCCAAACCCATATGATCTTTTCTTCCATTGAACAATAGAAAAAATTAAGTTCAGTCTGCTTTTTTCATGCACATACTGATGCAGGAATGTCAAGCTCCTAGAAAGATCCAAAAGCACCATTAAGTTGCCCTATTGCATACTGTAAGAAAATATAGCCAAATGTAAATTGTTATCCATTGATAATCTTCCCTATATAGTAGTGTTTTTATGGTGTATTTTGTCCTTTTTAGAATTTGACAGCAGATTGTAAATAATGCAGTTTTAATCCTGTATGGAAAAGAACAGCACAGTAATCATATTTTTCGTCTTTGGAAGAAAGCCATATGGATTTAAAATAACATATGGATGACTAAATAATGACTTCATGTTAATTTTTTGGGGGGCGAACTAATCCTGTAATGACGCTACTCTAGATTCCTGTTGAGGTGATGTTGATGTTACATCGTTACAACCTATTTACCGAGCTGTCTATCATAATCACATCCAGAACTTATTAATCACATTGCCTGGGCTCTGTCTCTCCAAGCCAAACAAATACTTTATAGCTAGAGTAACAGTCCCAAGAAAGAACCTGGATCAGACGCAATTACTCTGTCTGTTTTTGCTTTGGTTTAAACTAATAGTTCACCCAAAAATTTAAATCCTGTCATCATTTACTCACTCTCATGTTGTTCCAAACCTGTGCCACTGACTTTCTTGCATGAAACAAAAAGGGAAATGTCAACATATCAGCCATTGACACTCCTGTCAACATTCTCGGAAAAAAGAGCAACACCTACATTCTGAAACACTTCTCATCTTTCATGTAAGTCAGTCAAACAGATTTGAAATGACATTAAGGTGAGTAAATTGACAGAATTTTCATTATTATTGATGAGCCACACACTCACAAAGAAAAAAAAACCCACAATCTCCTGCCTTTAAAGTAAATAATAGAGGTGCATGGGCAAAAACTCATTGTTTCTCATATTGGTTCAGTTCCAGCCTAGAGGGGCAGCTTTAAGTTTTATGAGCTTGGAATCTTTTGGTTCTACACACTGTTACACATGGTTTGATGATCTTCCACTCATTCTGTTCCTCATTACATCTTAAACATCTCACGGCAATAAATCTAAAGCACCTGTCATACTGGCAGCACATCTGTCCCACTGCAACACACCATGTTAAAGCACCAAGTCAGGGTCGAAGAGGGACTTTTCAGCACACACGCACATATACAGTATAGACATGCAAAATTACCTGCGCAAGTTGCCTTATGTGCATTATCACTCCAGCTTCCAGAGGACAGGCATGTGACTACAGGGTCACCAAGGAGGCGGTAACCACGGGGACAGGTTAACTGACATGATGCACTGGATCTGACCTCATCCTCCCCGCAGTCAGGGGGCGACACGTGGATGTGCTTCAGGGTAACAAGTGGAGGACAGTGTACCTCTTAAACAGAGAAAGAGTTGAGAAAAGAGAGGGAAGGAAGCACATAACAAATTTTCCATGAACATATATAAATCATAAGAACGAGAGAGAGAGAGAGAGAGAGAGAGAGAGAGAGAGAGAGAGAGATGGGAAAGGGAAATATAAGAGCAGTTGTTGACCACACAGCTCTAAATTCTTGGAAACAGTCATGTAACACACACGTACGCACACAAATAAATGATTTTGATTTAAATATCGGAATCTCCCTGTACAGCCAAAGCTCTTGTGAAGAGAGCAAAATGAACACAGGGAGAAATAAAGTAAAAGAATTATAGTTAAAACACAAACACAAGTCATAGAACTCACACGGCCCAAACCATCACTGAAAAAAACAGTATAAAGGATGAACACACAAGAGATAAAGCAACACAATGCTGCCTGATAGTCAATATAGGAACGGAGAGACACACCGAAAAATAAACTCAATAAAAAATAAATGCTTCTTTTTCCCATTCTCTCACACACATTAGTTTCTTTCATCATAGTGGGGACATAACATTGACACAATGTAAGTTTATTACAGCAGAAGTCTCCACAAAGACAGAGAATAATACACATACAAACAGCAGTTATCTTACCAACACAACGGGGCTGTGGTCCACTCCACTGGGAGTTTGCCAGGCAGGTGAGTTTGGATTTTCCCTGCAGTCTGTAACCCGGCTCACATCGCACCGAACACTCCAGCCTGTAGGGGGTATCCCGTTCACTGCAGTTCAGCTGCCCGTGATGTGGAGGAGTGAGAGCTGGGCAGGAGCGAGCTATGGTAAAATAGTACCACACACACCAGACAGAGGTTAGGACATCTCACAAACATTTGGTGCTATGTTATTAAAACTTTGTTGTATTGGACAAACTTGAAAAAAGATGATTCCATGGAACGACACCATGCTAAAACGAACAGACGGGGCGAAACAAAAATGGAAAAGATGGACTAGAAGAGACGAGAGATTTTAAGAGCACATGTAAGGAAAAGAGAGAGAGAGAGAGAGAGAGAGAGAGAGAAGAAAAAAGAAGTATAAGAGAGAAAAGGGATGCTGGTAGCTAGGTCTGTGGTTAAGACTTTAAGATCTGTAATTTATTTCCAAACAAAGAAAAAAAAGTTATTTCAGGGCTGAGGTCACAAGAGAGGGAACCCTTAACTGGTCGGCTTTCACGCATACATTGTACACGCGAGTGCGTGTGATTGGTGTGTGTCTGGGCACGCATTTGCAGGGCTGCCAACTTTTGAGTTCAGTTTAGATTTTTCTGCCCGGGGGGACTGCAGAGGGTATGGGATGGTGGAAAGTTGTATAAAAATGCACAAATGTCTTGCATTAGAAATAACGTGATTGTCAGTAGATGAGTAGAGTAGATCAACCCGAAAGCAGAAATTCTAAGCTTTACATAGATACCAAATTTGAGTCGGTAATTCTTAAAGAGCGGGCATCAGCAAGCGATGTTTGTAGGTGTTTTTCCGGCCATTTATGTTAGCGATTTTGCTGCATCCACCCACAAAAATAAAGCCTTTATATATTTAGAGTTGGAAATTTACAAAATACTGTATCTTCATGGAACATGCACATTAATGATTTTTGGCATAAAAGAAAAATCGATAATTTTGACCCATACAATGCATTTTTGGCTGTTACTAAAAATGTTCCAGTGCTACTTAAGACTGGCTTTTGTGGTCCAGGGTCACATATGTATAACTTGAATGTACTCTAATTCCCTTAATTAAAGCTTCTGCCAAATGCATGAATTTACAGTAGTGCTCAAAGTAATGTCAAACTTTGGACAACTGACATTGCGCTTTATTCAAATATTTTATAAAATATGTCAGCTTTGGCAAAAAAAAAAAACATATGCGCAAAGTTTATAGAATATTACCACAATAGCGGATCAAAAAATATATTAATAACTTTAATCATTAATAAAATAGTTGTCAGTGTTAGTTGTCTTTTTCTATGCATATTGTTCGTATATTACAATAAATCAAAGTTTTCCTCATATGATAGTTTGCCTTTTTGCCAAATCATTTTGTTCAATAAATACCTCAAAAGTTTAGTGCATTTTCCATTGCATACATCATATTCGAATGGTTTAATCTAAGGGGGTGTTAAAGGCAAATATTGTACAAACATGCCCTTCAGACATCACTTTTGACTCTACTGTACGTAAATGTTTGTGTGTGAGTGTAACGAGGAAGGCGGGAAGAGAGCCGTGAGGGAACGGTGCGAGGCCGGTGACACGAGTGATAATGAGTGTCAGCTGCGCGTTGCACCGGTCTCGCATCTCTCATGGAGGAGCGGAAGCATAAAAGGACGAGCAACAGGAGTGAAGGACGAGAGAGGACCAGGCCTGGACATTGTGTTCCTCGTTACAATGAGTAAGCACCTAGAAGGCTGTGAAAGCATTACAGCTTTTAACCCAACTGTTTACTGCAGTTTCCAGCTATCTAAACACACATGAACTCACATGCCTTAGCAGGGATGCCAAGCGACAGACAAGAAATGACTTGAGGAAACCCAAAACACATACTGTACGCACTGACAGGCTGCAGTATATTAGTGTTTCTGAGGGTGATGAACATATGGGATAACTAAAGGCCCTTTGAGCTTCCAGTTTTGTAACACAAACAGTCAATAAAACCAATGTGTTTTCCTCCTAGATTAGAAAAAAATATTGTAAAATTTCTGAAAACATTATTGCACAGCTTTCTGGCATAAACGTGTCAACGGGGCAATAGAGTGGTAAAAACAAATTGTACAGTAATCCCCAAAATGTTGTCAAACGTTGCTGTCCTTTTACATTTAGCATTTTTGTTAATCAACTGTAGTAAACATGAGTGTCCTAACTATTATGTTTATGGTGAGCTTAAAAACTTTTGTTCAGAGTTACCAGGTAAAAAAGAACAAAAACTATCAGTCAGACAGTCATTATGGCAAAATACTTCACTTCAGGCAAGCCCCACCTCACCCTTTGACCCGATACCCAATCTCTGCATCTCGCTCTCTCTCTCTCTTACCTCTACAGCTTGACTGAACTCCTGACCAAGTCCCATCTGGCTGACAAAGTCTGATTTTGTCTCCGTGCAGGTCAAAGCCTGGCAGACAGTGAACCCCGCAAGCAGAATTAAACAGATTATTACACACATTCTGGATAAAGAAACCCTTCTCTGGGGGAGTGAGAACAGGACAAACCACCACTACAGAGAGAGAGAAAAACACCAGAGTATGAGAGTTCATTTATCATATTCTGTATTTAGAAAATGCACATACACTCATAAACATTAGTGGACATGTTTACAGATTTCAAACAGATAGCTTAATACCTTGGCATGTGTTCTTGTGTGGTCTGTAGCCCTCTGTACACACACAGTCTGATATGTCTGTACTTCCAGGTCTGGATGTGTGATGAAGGTCTGGGCAGGGTAAGCAGGTACCCACACCTCCAGAAACTGCTTCAGGTTTATATGTGCCAGATGGACATGCTAAAAAGAGAGGAAGGGTGGAAATATACATTAATAAACTATACTATACTTGTCTTTACACTGTCTACTTAATGTGTGTCCACCAAAAGTATTTTTAAGCATTTGACAATGGTGGCTATGGGTGCCTGAACGTGTTTTCAGATGCTTTGGTTACTATGATACAAAATATCTCCCGAAGTAATGTGGTGCTAGTATCTAAATTTGCAGATAGTTTGTTAAAGGGATAGTTCACCCCAATATGAAAGTTATGTCATCATTTACTCTTCCTCTTGACATTTCAGACCTGCATGACTTTCTTGGTTCTGCGGAACACAAAAGAAGATATTATTTTTTTAAATGTTGGTAAAGTTGGTACCCATTAACTTGCACAAGTTTTGTGTCCATACAATAGAAGTCAATGGGGACCAATGGTTTTTGGTTACCAAGATTATTCAGAATATCTTCTTTTGTGTTTTGCAGAGTAAAGAAAGTAATACAGGTTTGAAACGAGTAAATGATGACAGAATTTTCATCACTTTAATCAATATATTTTTTTTACATTGTTAACATTGTAGTTATAATATCAAATGGTACTCGAGGACTGAAATATTAACAGAATACTATTTTGCATAGTTTTTCAGTGATTGTACAAAGGCGGTATTACATGTAGGATGTTGATTTGGTGTGGTTTGGAGACCTATTCTGTTTACACCGCCATACTGGCAGGCAGTGACAGCAGGGAGCGAATATGAAATGAATGGCGCCAGCATGAGTTTCAAGGCAACAGAGTTCACTGCATAGTTTAATTCAAAAGACATAGACTTGTGCATAGCAAAACTTAATATATTAAACATAACAGATCCCTATAATGCTCCCGGGGTGCTTATAACGCGTATCAATTAAGAAACGGATAGCTTAGGATCCTAATATCTACAACCAGCCTACCTCATCAACTTTTCATCGTCCTACTCTGGAGACTCCTGGAGTGGTAAAAATTGACATGAATTTTGTAATGGATATTTTGGAGTCTGCCAGCATTAACCTGCTTTGTCCTCATTGGAAGGGTAAGTCAACTGTGTTGTTAGCTAACGTAATCGACCCTAGCTGTACTTGTTTGTAGGTTGCCAGCATAGCTATATCACTGATCTTGCAGGTAAACATTCCCAAAAAACTAAACGAACCTCTATTGAAGCCATGAGTGGTGGTTAGTCACGATGGGGTTGTATTAGGAGCCCACCGCGATTGCACGGCTGGACTAGGCGAGTGCTGCTCTCATGTGTCTTGTTTAGGATTTGTCAGCATAACGACAGAGAGGAAGAGATAGCGGTGACATGTGTTGGTTAGCACGTTTTATTGCAGTTAACCATTTAATCGTCTATCAGGGATTCGGGATCCTTAGGAATATGATCAAATGATTTGCCTTCTGCTTTCCCCCGCCTGTTCAGGCATCCTGGAGCACAGGAGCTGTCCATGCACCATGTTAAAATAGTATGATTTGCAAAGTCTAAACAGCCTGGTTTTAAATTATAGTTTGACCACTGTCAATACCAATGCTACAGCCGCTCTAGCGCTCTCCTGATAGCCTGACAAAATGGCAAAATGGCGGTGTTCAGATTGCGTGACATCAACCTCTGGAGCTCTATAGCCCTTTATTGCAAATAATTGAAAAAAATAGGCTGGCTTCAGGAAAAATGTGAAAGTTCCAGAGAACCTTGCAACAGTTTCTCAAAAATTGCTTTCAAGCTTGTGACATGACAGTTATATTAAAGGTGGGGTGCCACAGTGTTTCATGCATTCTGACTTCTTTACAATGTTAAACATGCTGTCTTCTCATGCTTGACATGGTCAACTTGTCAAAAAACGAGTTGGCTGTATGACGTAGTATTTCTGTGCTCGATACACTCTCCCAGCGTTCGTATAGGTTTCGGAAAGTTTTTATCGAACATGAAAATCCATTTCGTAACAACTTTTCGTAGTCCCATATTGGTCAACTCTCCCGGAAAAGCACGCCCACGCGTCAACCCGCCAGAGCGAGAAGAAAGAGCATGCCCACATGTCAACCAGGGAGAGTGGGAGCATGAGAGCGAGAGCACTGCATTCGCAAAGTCCAGCTGTGTTTGTTTGTTCACTGCATTTCGGTGAGGAATGTTATATAAATTGTGGATATAATGCTGGATTTGGAGATCGTTTGAAACTGATAGATGGAGCGGTCCCAGTGCTAAATGATGCCGGACATGAACCGCATGCGGTAAGTGAAACCGAGTCATATGTCTGTGTTTTGTTGGCAATGGGTGTGCACATGCTTTAGTGTCTTTGGTAACGCGGATATGATGCCATTGTCAGGCGAATGCCAGGCACAGCCCCGTGTCACTGGTTAATATGACAATTTTCTCACAATTTACAAATAGTTGGAAACATTTGAGATATTGTAAGTACTCAAATGAACAAAATATGTAACACTGGCCTGGTGGTTTTTGGATATTTTACTGCAAAAAAGTTACAAAATGTATCTTTAAGTAAATTGAATTGGCCCAAAAAACAGAAAAACACAGAAACACTTGTGATAAGATCCTGTGTCAGATAACACTGCTAACTCTCCATCGCGTACTAAATGATGCACAAGGTACATTTTGGAGGTTAACCCGGGATTCATTACATTCCAGAAGTATTTTTCAGGTTATTTGGAAGACCTGACTGATGTGTTTTTCGCTAGAACAATTCTGGCTAAAACACAGAGAGCCTCCCTACATAAGCTCATGTAAAATATCCAAGACATTCATTTTTGGAGGGAGAACCAATCCAGACAGTCTTTATTAACAGGTTCTCTGTACAGCCAGCCAGACATCTCGACTTACTCAAAGTGCAGGAAAACTTTGTTTGGACCTGATGTCTAAGAACACAAGAACAGTTTGAGATTGAATTAAGATAACATAATTCCCTTGAGTCCTGCAGTCTGATCTTGGTAGTCAATACTGTTACTTCCATCATTTCAGTGGCTACCCTCTACACTCCCTCTATCCTCTCTTTCTCTTCTTCACACTCACTCAGTGGTTCCTCTCTGGTAGATCTTTCCTCTATTAAACACATTTAGAAGCAGCTTGACCACAAAACCCACATGTAACAGCTCTTTACAGGTGTTGTCGCTACAGGATTGGCTTCTGTCCATCATTAGGCTGATGAGTTCAAGTCAGTCAACCACAGCTTTGTACCCCAGCTTACATAACATATTATATGCGAGAGCACTGTAAATTATGTTTTATTGTAGCCTACCATGCAGACTCTCTGGCATCATTTCTAATATTTCATTTTGGTTGTCAACAGGAAGGCCAGTCTTTATGCAAATAACATCCAGCTGCTTCTGAAACAGTGACAGCACTGTTCTGAGTTCTGAAGGTTTCAAAAGCTGCTGCCGATGGGTGGCCACTGGCTTTGAAACTCTGGGCCCAAAGAGAGGGAAAGATGGGCAAAAGACAGGCTGAAAGAGAAATGAACAAACATGCAATTTATGTAAGAAAAGCAGAAGTAAACAAAGACAGATTCGCAGCAAAACTGAGGCAGGAAGAGCGACGTAAACAGACAGATGGAAGAAAAGAATGCAAGACAGGAAGACAACCAATTTCTCTCAAGTGAGAGAAACAGACATACAGATGGAGGGATGGAATAAGTTAGTAAGAGGGAGGAATTTGGAAAGCAGTAGAGATGATTGGTTTCATTTCTCAATATGAAAGAAAAAATGCTGGGAAAAATGTCAGGCAACTGGTTATTAAATTTCTGTACCTTTACACAAATGCATTGATGTTTTTATGTGTATAGTGAAAACGTTTTGCCACTCTTCCAAATTGTCTGATGGCTGGAATTCCCCAGCATCCAACAGCTGATGAAGTCATTGAGATGGTTGGTGAAAAATCTTCACTGGAAAGTCGAATTGCTTGCATATAAATTCTACTAGATGTTATATGAACTTGTTAAATGAAAATGTGACCCTGTCTGTGAAATCCAGTCTCAAAGCATCAACGTTTATTTTAAGTGATTAATTTCACTACGATTTCCATCTTTAACATTACCTTACTCACTCAATATTAAACAAGATACATCAAGGCTATATTTTCACAGAATGTTCTTTATATAGGATGATTACTGTATACAGTATGTAGAAATAAATTACAAAAGAAACCCTTAGATTGGTTTTCCCAGGCAGCATCACAAATGTTCACAGATATGATGGTTCAACACAGTCTCAAGGGAATTCGTGACATTGTCACAAAATGTAATCTATTCATTTGTATTCATGGACACGAATTTCCCCTTTTTTTCCGTGTCAGTCAGTACAAATCTTTTCTGTGTCGCCCAGCATGTCTTTTAATCTAAAGTATTTTAATACGCAATATCTTTCACACGTATAAATATACAGTATATCAATCCAATCTGATGGGAATTCATACCTATTTTAAAAGGTGGCTCATTCGTGTGAATTCCTATTTCCTATTTTGAAAGTCGTGCTGAGTGACACACAAAAAAATGGGGAAATTAGTTTCCATGAACACTGATTAATAGATTCCATATTTCGTGCCTATCGCAACGCACTGCCTTGAGACTGTGTTGGATGGTTTTGACAGAATTTTCTTTTCAATTGACCTGTCCCTTTATGTCACGACAGGTAAGGGAAGAACCCAAGTGCAGGCAGCGGGGATTAAGGGGTTAACAAAACGAGACTTTATTGGATGTCATGAACTCGGGTGAGGTGAGAGACAAAGGACCCAAGTGCAGACAGGGACGTAAGGGGTTAACAAGACTTTTAATAAATAATTAACAAAACTCAAAACAAAGACCCACGTGGGGGTAAACATAACAAAACAAGAACAAGATTAACTAAACTGACAAGACAAAACTAATAACACAACGAATAGGAACACTACAAACTAGACTGACTAACTAAACAGACAAGACCTCACCCACACGACACAGTACAACATAACAGAACAATGATCCGACACCAGACAGAGAACACAGGGGCATTAAATAGAGGGACAAATCAAAGGGGAACAGGTGTGGGGCATGAACTAATAAACAACCAATAACGAGAGATACAAAAGGGCGGGAACACAGACAAGGACCGGAGAGAGTATCGAAGGCCGACAGGGTCAAAATGACTCTCTCCACACATAACAAGGGATCCTGCCGTGATTCTACCACAAGATCAAGAAAGACATGACACGATGAGCCAGAATCACGACAGAACCCCCGCCTTAAGGAGCGATATCCTGACGCTCCAAAAGGCACAAACAAGACAAGACAATGACAAAAACCATAATACAAGACATGACAAAAACATGATACATAAAAAACCAAACACTGACATGGTGCCGGCTGGAATGCCGGCTGGACAGTACATAGCGCCGGCTGGATGGCAGGCTGGACAGTACATGGTGCCGGCTGGATGGCCGGCTAGACAGTACATGGCGCTGGCTGGATGGCCGGCTGGACAACATGGTGCCGGCTGGAAGGCCGGCTGGACAGGACATGGCACCGGCTCGACGGCCGGCTCGACTGTACATGGCGCCGGCTGGATGGCCGGCTGGACAGGACATGGCGCCGGCTCGACGGCCGGCTCGACTGGACAGGGCGCCGGCTGGATGGCCGGCTGGACAACAGTGGCGCCGGCTGGAAGGCCGGCTGGACAGGACATGGCGCCGGCTGGATGGCCGGCTGACAGGACACGGCGCCGGCTGGATGGCCGGCTGGGAGACCGAGCTATCACCGGCTGGGCAGGCCTGGATGTCGACAGACAGGACAGGATGTCGGTCTGGCAATCGACGGCTGCAGCGCTCTCTGGCAGCTGGGCAGCATCTCCGACGGCTGGGCAGCGCTCTCTGGCAGCTGGGCAGCAAACAAGAACAAACACACACAAACAGTCAACTCGACAGGCCTGGGCACCAGCTGGGAGGCCGGCAGGGATCTCAGCGGGAACAGGACACCGGCGGCCTCAACCCTGGAGGGGAATCCGACGACCTCAACCCTGGAAGGGAGCCCGGAGGTCTCGATCCTGGACGGGGTTCCGGCAGTCTCGACCCCGGAAGGGAGTCCGGCGGTCCCGACTCTGGAACTGGAGCCCGGCGGCCTCTACCCTCCAAGGGAGTCCGGCGGATTCAACCCTGGAAGGGAGTCCGGTGGCATGTCCCCTCCCGCTGAGATCCCTCTGTCTGCTGGGTCCGACGTTGGCTGGATCATTCTGTCATGAACTCGGGTGAGGTGAGAGACAAAGGACCCAAGTGCAGACAGGGACGTAAGGGGTTAACAAGACTTTTAATAAATAATTAACAAAACTCAAAACAAAGACCCACGTGGGGGTAAACATAACAAAACAAGAACAAGATTAACTAAACTGACAAGACAAAACTAATAACACAACGAATAGGAACACTACAAACTAGACTGACTAACTAAACAGACAAGACCTCACCCACACGACACAGTACAACATAACAGAACAATGATCCGACACCAGACAGAGAACACAGGGGCATTAAATAGAGGGACAAATCAAAGGGGAACAGGTGTGGGGCATGAACTAATAAACAACCAATAACGAGAGATACAAAAGGGCGGGAACACAGACAAGGACCGGAGAGAGTATCGAAGGCCGACAGGGTCAAAATGACTCTCTCCACACATAACAAGGGATCCTGCCGTGATTCTACCACAAGATCAAGAAAGACATGACACGACGAGCTAGAATCACGACAATTGGACATAAAACAGAAACAAAAACCCACAAGGGGGAAAAGGCGGACACGGTAACAAAACAAGAACACTAACAAAAAACTTCCCACGACGGGGCAAAACTAGAAAATAAGAAAACAGACTTACGATACAATGTCACAAAACAAGGCAAGGGAATCCACAGTCAAATCATAAGCCAGGAACGAGAACCACGAGAGGACAAGGCACAAACACAACGTCAGGACCATACATGCACATCGAACGTAGGTAGTCCAAGGACACAAGACAAAGAAACATGAGGGCATTTATAGGTAAGACAAACGAAGGATAATTAACGGGGGCAGGTGGGAAACATTTGACACGGCAGGAAAGCTGACAAGACACTGGAGAGAACGCATATTATTGTCAAAAGGACAATAATATGTTTCTCTCCACACATAACCAAAGACTTTGTCATGGCTCTGCCACAGGACCAAGAAAAACAAGACTAAAGGAGGCAGAACCATGACACTTTAAATTGGACCAATCAGATCTATGTAAACTAAACTCTTATGTAAAGTATGTTGTCATGTAACTCTAAAGTAACTCTTTTCACATAGTAGTTTAATCGATTTTTTAAACTTTAGCACAGATCTTTGTTGAAAAAAAACAGCATATGATGGTTAGGTATGTTTTGAAGCAATGTAGCTTCATGTGCTGATTTAAGACGGTTGTGTGCTGGTCCTAAGATGGTCCCAAGCAGCTAGCTTCTAGCACAGGGCCAGCACATAACCAGCTTAAACCAGCTAAGGACCAGCATGTGAATAGCTTAAACCAGCTCAAACCAGCTACCTTGCTTCAAAACACACCTAACCAGCATATGCTGTTTTTTTCAACAGGGTTGTATTGTATAGCAAGCCCATGCAACCACGCAACAACCCATAAAACTAAAAAGAGTGTAGTGCGTCATTTCAGCATGTGATACATGAGAGTGTCATTATGTAATAGCCATTCCAAAATCAACAGTCAATTTGAAAACGTAAGTTGTGTTAAATGCTTAATGTTTAGCTGGTGGAGTTATGTTAAGTATCAGGTTATACTGTACATGTGTCAGGATAAGCTAGCCTTTCATAAGCTCTCCTTCATTGCCTGCTGTGAGACTTAAAACGCTGAAGTAATGAGTTAAAAACACTCCATCTTAAAATAAATAAAGAAAGATAAAATTGCATTAGATAAAACTTGTGAACTTCAGTCGACAGGACAAGAAGGACCAAAGGAGAGGAGATGGGTTTACAGTGCATTGTGTATTTAGTATATATTTTGAGTGTTGATGTGGAATTCTGAGCTTATTATGAGAGTTTTTTGGTATAGCCGTAAAATCCAAACCCAAATGAAGTAACATGCGTTTCTTTACGAAAATGTAACATGCAACTGACTAGCTATACAACATGTGGCAAATCATTCATTCTTAAAAAAAGAAAGGCTTTTAAAAGATTATTTTTTCTGCCTGTTTGATTTAATAAAGAAACTTTAACATCAACAGAACCTTTGTGTTGCACAAAAGGTTCTTTGTAGAGAAAAATGTTCTACAGAGTATAACAATGTAAGAAAGAAATTGTTCTTTTAGAAAGCTTTGACTGAAAGGTTCTTTGGGGAACCAAAATTTTGTCCTGTGGCATCACTGCAAAGACCCCATTTTAGCACCTTCATTTTTAAGAGTGTAGCTTTGCTGAGCTTTGTTATTAGCCAGCTAAAAAAACAAGCCCTTTAATATGTTTTTCTCCAAATCCCTATTCCAATCTAGAGTTAAACCACATTACTGACCACTAAAATTATACAGAACAATCCTGTCTTCTTTAGTGCAACAGAGAACCAAAAACTTCAACACGCAATGTGAGGATTCTTGTAAAAGAATCTTCAAAACATATACAGTGACAGTATTCCAAAACCAGAATTGCATGCCAGAAAAAAAGAATGCAGGCACAATTCAGATGTAAACGAAAAAACGAATGCTAACAATAAAAACTACAATAAAAATCTTGTAGATGACAACTGGGCCTTTACCTGTTTCTGTGTGTATTAAAGGGATAGTTTAGGGATAAAACAAAATAACCCCATGTTTCAACTTTATAAACTGTAATGTCTAAATTAGTTTATAAATATGGATATTTCTCTTAAACAAAGGCATCGATTTGCTTCAAAAGGCCTTTAATAACCCCATGGAGCCGTGTGGAGCAGTTTTTGATCGATGGATGGACTTTTTGGAGCTTCAAAATCTCATCACCCATTCACTCCCAGTCGAAAGCTTGGAAGAGCCAGTATAAATGGTATTATAACTCTGACTGTATTCGTCTGAAAGAAGAAAGTCACATCCTAGGATGCCTTGAGGGTGAGTAAAACATGAAATGAGATCATCGATGCATGCTACCATCAGTTCACCCCAATCTCCTGTTTTAGCCACAAAAATGTTTGAATGGTTGTTTATGTGGATGTTTATATGGATGTCATCCTTTTCCCGTTGTTCTGAATTTGAAAATGTGGTCAACCTTAAATGCATTGTGAAAGAGAAAACCTCTTCAAATATGATGCCGTGCAATTGCTAAGCTTTGTGACATTGCGGCAAAAGATTGTCTGCAAAGCCCTTACCCACTGACAGCTACTCAGTTACACAAATAGGGAAACAAAGCTGTCTTCCTCCGTGAGACAAAGACAAAATGCCCCACCAAACTCAGAAACACTTGAAATTACTGTCTGTCTTTAGGTTTGGGGTCATCGGCTGAGTAGGCCAGAGCTCAGGATTCTGCCAAGAAGCAATCTTTATAATGCACTTGTTGACATAAATCAAGTCTAGACTGCTGTGATCTAACAACCAGTTAATTCTTCACATATTGTTAGATGTTTGTAAAAGATCCACCATTTATTTCCTCTAGTCAAATATTTAAAAGCAGAGTTTGCCAAAAATTGTAATTCTTTCATTTACACTCTCCCTCATATTCCTCCTGAACCCTTTCCCATTTTTTCTGTGTGGAACAGCTCTCGGCATTTGGTTAAAATTTCATGAAGAACAATAAAAAGTGTATCACTAAAGTGACATATGACTTTTCACATGGCATATCACTTTCAGTTATTAGCCATTCATTTATTTAGTATCTGGATGCTGACATTGTTTTATTACAAGTGAAAAACAACTTATCATATGGCATCATAAAATATAGATTCATTTTTCGGTAAACTTTTCTCAGATATACAAATAAAGAAAGGTTTTGCATTCTGTTTTGTGTAGTTTGCATAGCAGTTAAAACATTAAAGGTCCACTGTATGAAATTTAGCGGCATCTAGCAGTGAGGTTGTGAATTGCAACCAATGGCTCACTCCACCCATTCCCTTCCTTTCGAAGCACTACGGTGGCTGATACAGGACTAAGATGTAGTCACGTTTTTGCTTCTTTGCCAAAGGAGATAACATATTTACGAAACGTGCACTGTAGAGCAGTTTGTCTTTTTAGGGCTACTGTAAACAACATGGTGAATTCCATGTGAGGGGACCCGCGGTGTATGTAGTTAGAAAAAGCTCATTCTAAGTTAATAAAAACATAACGCTTCATTATGTAAGCTCTTTATACACCTCTGAACACATAGTTATGTATATTATATGCCATTTCTGTCAATAGATCCTCCAAAAAATATACACTGGACCTTTAAGGTGTGAGCATTACCACTTTACCACTTCCCCTCTTTCTCTATCACACACGAGCAAAGGCAATAAATTCACACTAAAAGCACCTCCAGAGAGACGAGGAATGAGACATGACTGCTGTTAGAGGTGACAGAAATCCATTAGGACATAAATAGGGGAAAAACAGGGTTGTACCATCATATGAAAAGCAAAGCAGAAATCAAAAAACATTTCTATTGGGATTTTCAGTGTGTAGAAACATACACATTAATATGTAAAAGAGATAAAGGAAAAGTAGAGGGCAGAATAACCACTGCAGTGCCCTGATCTCATGGGTCATTCTCTATAACGGAACTGAGCAGAATTAAAGAGGGCTGTTCAGCATGCGGTAGCCGTTTTACACAGCAAACTTACTGTAAATCTGTTTTTATAACCAGGTACACTGACACGGTGAGATGCTTTACAATTGGCAAGGGACTGGGGAAAAAGAGAAGTAAAGCATAAAAAGCAAAGGGATGGGGAAGGAATGTTTTGAAAGGTTCGTGGAGTTCAGCTACAGACTTCCATCTGTCAACCCCACCTGCTGTTGGCCCTAACGGCAGACAGTTTACAGTCAACACACAAGCACACACACTATTCCCAACAAGTGAATTCGGACACGCACACGCCTATTGTATGAGTGTCTATTTATGACTCAAAATAACAGTTACTTTACAAGATCACACAGTTTCTGCCACCTATAAACTTGCCTCCTCTTTCCGAAGGCTTTAACCGACACAATTTTACTGCTCAGTGGCAGGCTAAGAAATTCTTAATACGCAAGTCATCGAGACCTTAAAACTGCACTCAGTTCCAATATCTTGCTATTACCCAATGTCACAGGAAGTGCAAAACTGATGTGAGGTCAGCGAAAAAACATAGTGTCTCAAAACCCAAGAGGCCTCATTTAGGAACCTTCACATTGGCTTTCTTCCTGTTCAAACACAGGAACAACTCAAATCTTCACTTTAATGCAATCTAGTTTAAAAATGAGGTTAACCCTATTGACCCTGAACCCTTGTGTCCCTTGAGATCGAGAGGCATCTGCTTTTTTGGCTGACACGTCCTGGAGCAGAACTCACCAGGAGTTGAGTAACCTTTCTTCATTATCTTGAAAAGGAAATCCAACGAAACTGGCTGGGTTCAAATGATTCTTTGAGGATCTCCTCCTTTGAAGCAGACTGATCATTGGCAATTTTTCATAACTATTTAACAGCTGTAATGTAAAACCACTATATTTCAGGCTACACCGTATGAAAGAAACACAAATAGGCCAATTTCCAAATACAATTGCTCATACTTAGATATTATGTGATGTGAACCCCTAAACCAGTGGTTCTCAAACTGTGGTACGCATACCACTAGTGGTAATCGAAGAGACCCCCGGTGGTACGTGACACGACAGGAAATTAAAAACGCTATTTATTCATTTACATTTTGTTTCAAATACAATTTCAAATGTTTAATACACGGTCGATAAATACCATCTCATATAGCTGATGTGCAATTTTAACATATATGAATGATCGTTTATTTATCATTGGTCGATGTAACTCAAGCGTTACAGGCAGCTCAAACACAGAGCGGGAGCAGACAGACGCTTCTGAGTCTCACTCTTTCTCTTCCGATGAGCTGCGTGTAAATTAAGCTTCTTATGTATTTCTGCAATTGAACCGCTGTTTAAAGCTGTTGTTATCGCTGTAAAGCGCGTCTGCATCTCCTCGAAATTAAATCAATAAAGCGCGCCGCGATTTAGTTTTGACCCGCCGCTTTGACAAGAGCCACTGCAGTATAGTGTGAGTCTTAGAAAGTAAAACAAGACAGACTGACTTAAAACCTAGATATCTGTTTGTTATATACAGCTGTTCTCTTGATGTTTAAGTATACGTATGTTTATTTATTTTCTGCGTTAAATATTCTTTTCATATTGTATGTCTTTAATATCTAGGTTTAGTCTTTCTCCAAGTACCCACAAGGTAATGAACCCCCCATGCTGTAACTGTCATTTACAGAGGCCTGTTTACAGTAAACAGTAAAAAGTGTTTTGTCTCCACTATTACTGCTAACTCGAAAAAAAACATGTCTTTAGTTTGGAAACAGTTGGCACATATAAAAGTGTTTGTATTATTAACCTGTTAAATGTCACTGTGGAACACTTAAGTTTACTTAAGTTTGCTTTAAGAATCTAATCATGACAAACTGTATATCACTATACAGCATAGGAATAATTTGCAGGTGGGACAGGTGGGACATGTCCCCACCACTTCTTGCCAAAGTCAATTTTGGTCCCACCACTTATTGGAAGAAATAAAAAATTGCCCGCCTTGTAAGCAGAGGCTATGTAAATTAACTCCGCCCACCAGATTCAGACTGGAATAGACAAAATGTAAGAAAGGCACATGCAATCTGACTGCTCCAGTGGTGTAGAGCGTAAAGCTTGTGTTACTTCATGTCGTCGTGGGTTCGAGACTGCTGTTTGCTGAACTTTTTCCCTATCACATATATCAGATTGTAAAGGCATTTATTTTGAATAAAATTATGAAAATATTTGAAAATGGCTATTCAAGTCATACGTGTACCAAACATTTTGCGCTTAATTGCACTTTGCAATTGCAATTGCTATCGTTGATATTTTTAACATGGGAAAACACACATTCGTTTCAGTAGTTTTTATTTTATCACAAATTAATACTTTTAATTACGTCCTGCAGCAGCCATCCTTACAAATAATAAAGCACAACATGCTTTAAATAATCTATTGATGGGAACATGATATAGTTTAAAAACAAATGGAAGCAGATCTGATATGTGATGTAAAAATTTAGAAGAGTGAGTTTGGCGGATTCAAACCTGCTTCGCAGTAGAGTCTAAATCATTTGTCATGCATCTTTCTCACTACAGCACTGAAGCTGCTGATAAAGTTTTTGTTCTCTTTTGTGGGGGAGGAGCCACCTACATTTTTTGCGCTTCTGACGCCCATGAATATTCCCAACGAGTTATTACAGAAACAACTGATTAAAGTCTTGTTTTTGTCATCTTTGTGCCCTAAACCATAAGTATTGCAATTTGTTGCACAACAAATCGTTCCACACTGTGCTTTGAACAAATTATTCATCAAATCACATGGTTTGTTGAGGAAGGGTCTGCTATTCGTTTTCTCAATGATTCTCAAGCGATTTTCTTGGCAAATGAAAAGAATTATGGGTTTGGAATGAAAGGATGAGTAAATGATGACAATGTTTCTAATTATTGGATGAACTGCTACTTTAAGAGATATGAAACTATGACAGAAATGGATATGGCTGACCAACATACTTAATAACTTAATAAACCCAAGGAATAAACACCCAAGGGCAGTAAAGTGTTTGAGGTTTAGTACAAAGTCAATACTTTCACACATCATTCATTTCACACTCTACTGAACATAGAGTACTTGGAATGATAAAACTACACTAAAACCTTTTCCCAGATTGTTTGCTAAAGACCAGGCTGGCTCTGCACAGCAGCAAAAATAAAAGGTCCCTGTAGCCAAACATGCTTTAGACAGTCTCCTCTGACTTCATTCTTGGCTCTCATCTATCAAGGCAGGTAAGAAAACCAGCACATGGTGTTTTATTATAAAAGAAATTTGGAAAATATGAGAAAGGGGCAGGAGGAGAGAAGAAAAGATGAGATGAAAAAAGCAAAAATAGCCATGTGGCATGGAGATTTGGATAATGAAAGAGTGATGAGTTATGAAGAATGGGCGAAAAAAAAAGAGTAAGAGGAAGAAAAAGATGGGACCTGGGAGAGCACTGAAACTTTAACCCTGGTTTTAAAAGAGGGGATGTTCAGCATTTATCTGATGTGTCCGGTGTGGCAGAGATCAGAAATACCAACCCGGTCTCAAGGCAGTTTGTGACATAAACACGAAATTTGGAATACATTAATTTGTGTTCCCCTTCAGTCGGTCTCTCGACGTTGTGTTGAGAGAAAGACGGGGATTTGATCTTGAGAACCTATCATCTCCGAGAGGAATTTATAACGCCAGTGGGCTATGGTGAATGGCACATGCACGCCAGTCCCCGCCCCGTGCATACGGTATAAAAGGGAGGTGGCGTTGGCCATTCACTCATCCTTTGTTCTTCGGAACCTGCATGACGGTACATGTCAAGCGATTCCTCCCCCCAGAGAATTCTCCTTCCAGACTGCTGGATTTACGATGCGAAGCAGCGGATTTCTCCCTCTCGGTAGCGGACTTCCCCTGGGTGTCTCGGCAGCGAGCCGCAGATATTTCTAAAAGAGCAAATTTCCTTTCACAGTCTGCACTGTCTTCGGGCATGTCTCGCAACTGTGTTCTTGGGTATGACAGACTCATCCCCGAGTCCGACGGGCACGACACCTGTATTGCATGTTGGGGTTCCAGCATGCAGTGGCAGGGCTCGTCGATTAAGGTGTTGCGGTCACGGTTGGCCATGTTCTCCGGAATGTAGCCGCAACCCGTCTGCTTCCCGAGCGAGTTCGACTGCCGCTTCGGCGAGGGGTGATTGGGGATTCCCATGGATGTCACTGAGTGACATCCAATCTCAAATCAATCTCGACAACTGGCTTATCTTGGCTCACTCGCAAGATATGTTGTGTACACACAGGGACCTTGTGCTCCGGCACCTAGACCGTCTGGGCCTTCGGGTCAACCGAGAGAAGAGCAAGCTCTCCCCAGCTCAGAGCTCCTCTTATCTCGGTATGGAACTAGACTCTGTCCATATGTCAGCGCGTCTCACCAGCGAGCACGCACAGTCGGTGCTGAACTGTCTGAAACATTTCAGACGGACATCAGCGGTCCCGTTGAAATATTTTCAGAGGATCCTGGGGCACATGGCATCCTCGACAGGGGTTATCCTTCTCAGGTTGATGCACATGCGACCGCATTGTGTTCCTTGGAGGGCATGGCACACCGGCACCAGGCGCATTGCGGTGATGCCTCAGTGCCTTTGCACCCTCACCTCTTGGTCAGACTTGACGGCAGGGTTCAAGGCACGTTGTGGTTACGACAGACACCTCCCTGCAGGGGGGGAGTGCCGTGTGCAACGGGCACGCAGTATCGGGGCAGTGGATGGGTCCCCAGCTGCGGTGGCACATCAACTACCTAGAGTAGTTGGCTGTCCTCTTGGCACTGAGGAGGTTCCAACCCCTCGTGCAGGACAAACACGTGCTGGTCCGGTCGGACAGTACGACTGCCGTGGCGTACATCAATCATAGGCAACATACGCTCATGGCAGATGTCACGACTCGCCCGACGCCTCCTCCTCTGGAGTCAGCAGGTGATCAAGTCCCTGCGAGCCACCTTCATCCCAGGCGACCTGAACCAGACAGCCGATGTGCTCTTTTGTCAGGGGACGCCCTGCGGACAATGGCGACTCCATCACCGCACAGTCCAGCTCATATGGGAGCGGTTCGGCCAGGCGCCAGGACGAGAAGAGACGGACGAAACAGGTGGACCTGTTTGCCTCCCTGGACTCCACCCATTGCCCGCTTTGGTACTCCCTGACCGGTGGACCTGTTTGCCTCCCTGGACTCCACCCATTGCCCGCTTTGGTACTCCCTGACCGAGGGGCCCCTCGGCATGGATGCCTTAGCACACAGCTGGCCGCGGGACAAGCGGAAGTACGCCTTCCAGATCCTGTGCAAGTCCAGGGAAGAGGGACACCAAGTACTGTTAGTTGCACCTTACTGGCCCAACCAGACTTTGTTATCAGACCTAGTGGCTCTGAAGACAGCCCCCTCTGGCCGATTCCCTTCTGTCGCAGGGGAAGGGCATGGTGTGGCACCCCAAGCCACATAGAATCACCACGTCTGGCCCTGGACGGGACGAGGAGACCTTGAGTGGCTTGCCGCCGGGGGTCAGGAAACCGTCCTGCAGGCTAGAGCCCCCGCCACTATGCCTTTATACGTTTATAAGTGGCGTCTCTTCTCGTCCTGGTGTTCTTCCCGAAGGGAGAACCCACGGAGTTGCCGATCGGGTCAGCGTTGGCCTTCCTACATCAGAGACTCGAGAGCAACCTCCTCTACTTGGACCGCATGCAGAGCCTTAGAAGCTCTGAGCAGCTCTTTGTCTGTTTTGCGGGACAGCACAAGGGAGGGCTGTCTCCAAACAAAGATTGGTGCACTGGATCGTGGGTGCCATTGCTTTGGCATACCGTTCCCAAGATCGCCCGTGCCTGCTTGCAGTGAGAGCCCACTCCACCCGGGGTATGGCCTCCTCGTGGGCACTGGCTCAGGGTGCCTCTCTGGAAGACATATGTAGTGCTGTGGGTTGGGCTTCGCCCAGTACCTTCGTGAGGTTTACAACCTCCGCGTGGAACCAGTGTCAGCCCGTGTCTTACACGTTACTGGCAGGTAGGCAACTGGGTTGGGCGTACGCCTGCGAAAGCGCCTTCTCCCCTCTCCAGGTGAGTCTAGTGCGCTATATTAGCCTCCCTACTTCCCCCCCTTAGGGCGAAGTACAGGCATTCCATCCATCATTAAGCATTGGCAATTGTGGTAACAGACCGGGCGGAGCGGTCTGTTGTAACCAAGTCCAGTACTGGTAGAGTCGCCCCTACTCAGGTGGACCCCTATACTCGGACTGTTGCCCCATACGTAGTGATTCCCCTGCAGGGTCGTCCCGTATGTTGAATTCCTCACTCTTTGTTCCCCTGTCGGTGAACCGATGACCTCCCCTCCAGTGGGTTACCCCAACTGGGTTCTGTCCCCCCTACTCGGGCTGGTGCATTTTTTAGCATGTGTTCTACCCACCGGTGAGACCATGTTGGTGTCTCCACATGTAACCTCCCCTTGCAGTAGGATGTTGCCTCAGTAACACACTCTTCAATGAGGAGAGCAGTGTTTCCCCAGTGTTCCTTACGGCACCGGGCGGCGTCTCGCTAATAGAGACGAATGACACCGTCCGTGACGGCCGTCGGTACGAGCCTCTCAGGGTATGCTACTAAGTACTGATCCCACTGGAAGATTACATCTCACAGTAGCGCTAACTCGTGACTCGCTAGTCTATTCAGTGTCGCTCCGCTTGAGGTCATGATATGGCTCAGCGCCATGGCGTGTAGAGATAGGTCCCCAGTCTGTCTCTCAACACAGCCCAAAGGGTGAGTGAATGGCTGACGACACCTCCCTTTTATACCGTATGCACGGGGCGGGGACTGGCGTGCGTGTGCCATTCGCCAAAGCCCATTGCCGTTTTAAATTCCTCTCGGAGATGATAGGTTCTCAAGATCAAACCCCAGTCTGTCTCTCAACACAACATCTCGTTCCCTCCATCAGGGAACGGAGGTTACAGTCTGGACACGAATATCCCTTTTTTTTTCGTGTCAGTGAGCACAACTTTCTTTTCGTGTCACCCAGCACTACTTTCAATACACAGACTGCGTGTGTATTAACATTTATAAATTTATAACCTGATATCAAAAGAAGTCGTACATTGTGACGAGGGAGGCGGGACGAGAGCCGTGAGAGAACGAAGCGAGGCCGGTAGTGCGAGTGATAATGAGTGTCAGCTGTGCGTTACACTGGTCTCGCATCTCTCACGGAGGAGCTCCGGAAGCATAAGAGGAGGAGCGACAGGAAGGCATGACGAGAGAGGACCAGGCCTGGACATTATGTGTTTTAGATATGTTTGTGTAGCCTTTTACTTTGGTTTTGTTGTTTGTTTATTGTATTAAAAAGTTTATTTAATGTTCGCCGGTTCTCGCCTACTTCCTCCTTTTATACGAACATTCTTACATTGGTGCCGAAACCCGGGAGGAAGGAGAGACATGCTGTCGGAGAGCCTTCGCCGCTGAGGGGGATCGCGGTGCTGAGGAGTTCGGGCAGCGTGGACGAGGGAAGTCCGCGAGTGGCTGCCCGAGGCGGTGGTGCTGGACCAAGTATGCGTCGGCTGGGACGGAGAGCTCGCTGCTGTGCTCCTGGGCCGAGGTGGGGTGGCGGCCATCCGGGAGGGAGCGGAGGAGTCCTCGCCGTTGGCCATGGGCCAGAGCCTGCTGCCGTCCACCGTGAAGGGGAGGAGCAGGAGACGGGAGACTCACTGCCGGCTGCCATCAGCCAGAGGAGCCATCGCCGGCCTCCAGGGGGCGGAGGAGGATTGAGCCGTCCACCAAGCGTCCAGTACCACCGCATGGCACTGCGAGGAAGAGCCTCTCGGCTGGCTGAGGCCCGAGCGACAGTGTGTCGGGGAACCGGACCAATTTTTTTTTTTCTGTTTTCCTCTCTCCCCTCTCTCGTCGCTGTTGCTCCGTGTGCATCCGTCTCCTTTTCTTTCATCTCGTCTGTCCATACCCCCAGGCGCTGGGGCCGCCGAGACTGGCCCCCCGGGGGGGAGTAGAGCACAGTCTCGGGTACCCCCCCGGCCTGTGAGGGGCGATGGGGTAAGTGACGAGGGAAGCGGGACGAGAGCTGTGAGAGAACGAAGCGAGGCCGGTTCCCGCCTCCTTCCTCCTTTTATACAAACATTGTTACATACATATTTTAGGATGTAGCTAACCAAAACCTTACTTCACTCCAAACCTTAGTGAGGTGACTATTTATTAAAGGTGGAGTGGTTGATTTGGAAAGGCGCTAACTTTAGCCTGCTAGCTAGGAAATTATAATCCCACCGTCTATGCAATTCGCCATCCAAAGTGACGCCTCCTCCAAACACATGAATGTATTTCGTAAATCCATGTGACGAATTACAAACTAAATCCATTAAATTCTTCTCAAAGCATGCACATACCTGTCCAAAAGAAAGAGAGCAACCATGGTGTCCTCTTTTAGACCCTTTGCCTGCCAGAGCCGTCTCCATTGTGTAAAAGCTGAACAGATGTTAATTTGAATTTTTCCTCTTTCATGATCCAGACGTTTTGTCGTCACTTCTTTTTCAAAAACTGACTTTCGTTTTGTAGATTTACTTGTTGTCGGTTCCACAGGAAAGTTTGATTGTTGCTGATTGTCTGCCATTCTCCCTACATTGACACAGCGGATGTGAGCGCGCTGATGACGTATGATGTCTGCGTGAACAGGGTGCGCAGTGGTATGCAGAATAGCGCAGTTGTATGCAAAATACGTTGGCTGAAAATGTACAAATTTGATTGGGCGAACATTTTTTTTGGTTCTACTCCTTTCACAGATAAAATATTATTATAAAAATATTATTTGACCACTATACTTCTTAATTGCTATCAGGATGTAAAGAGATTTCCAACCAACATGACAAAAAATGTTTCTGGACCGGATCACCCACCATGCCTTTAAAAGATAGCAATTTTATTGATTGAGTAAACAAAAACTGATGAGAAGAAAGGAGGGGGCGTGGATATATATGCAGACTGAATCTACAGTGAATCTCCCACATAGGCACCAAATCTCAATGGCTATTTACACTGTTAGCAATTTCCACATTTTCAGAGACATTCAACATAAATTGAACATTGAACAATTGAATGTCTGCAAACCACAAAAACGCTGGATTTTTAGGTATCTATTTTGTGGCAACTTTCAAATATGTTTCTAAATCTGATGAAATCAGGCCACTCCAAACACTTGTATCTAATTCTGTGTAACTGAAGCACACTGAATTTTGACAGCTCTTGAACTGTAGAAGATTAATGTAAACAAAGTTATGTCTAAAGTGACTGGAAAAAATCAGATGTGTGTTTAGATGTAATGGATGCAGCCAAAGTTTTTGCAGCACAAGCTCATGTCTTTGACAAAAGCAACTATATTACTAAATTTATAATAAAGGGATTTTTCACCCCAAAATGATAATTCTTTCATCATTTATTCACACTTATGTCATTCCAAACCTGTATGACCATTTTTTCCTGCAGAACACAAAATAAGATATTTTGAAGAACACTGACAATCAACATTTGACTTTCGTATGGACACAACACCACTGAGACATTTCTTGAAATATCTCATTTGGTGTTCCATGAATAGTCAAATACAGCTTTTGAATGACATGAGGGTGAATAAATGATGACAGAATATTTACTTCTGGGCAAACTACCCTTTTAACATAATAGATAATCAATACAAATAGCCATATATCAGAAACAGCCTGAGATTAAATCTACAGATGGAGAGGAATAAACTGTGGATCTGTAAACATCATGCTAGAGCTGGAGACCATTTTGTTTTGGGATGTGAATTACAGTATATTTTTGTGCTGTTTACCGGAAATTTCCTTGTCACCATTAAAACATCTTTCTTTGCTGAACTCTAACTACATATGTCACAGATCTCGCAATAACTCTTAATTTAAGAGCAAATGCTTGTAATTGCACGCCTGACTTCAGGCATCATACGTGCACTATAAAGCACACACAATTATATGCATGTGTACGTAAGGAAACCACACGTTTTTCTTTTAGATACTACACTGTAAACCTTTGCTGTAGTTTTGCAGCAGGTTTGCCAGTAACTTGCTGTATATTTATTTTACAATTTTGTTTTAAACATAGTTCTTATATTTTCTTTCATAAAACAAGACTAAATATCTTAGGTCACTTTTCTTGTTATGTAAATGTATCTTAATTGAAGAAGTTTTAAATATTTTTACTAGAAAACAAAACAAAAATGCTAAGGAAGATGTAATTTTTTGCAAGAAGAGAGACTCTTCTTGCTCATTTTGAATCTCAAAAGTCAAAGTGTTTTAATTTTGATTAAAGTATAGTTGAACTCAAATTGAAAACAGAACTGATAGGAAAAGTATTAAGTAGTAATTAAATCTACAGTAAGTTACTTGCAAACCTACTGCAAAACTACAGCAAAGTTTTACAGTGTACGTACATGAAATGTACCGAGAGAACATTTCCTAATTACCCTAGAGAACATACTACATAGGGGGTGTTGTTGGTAACAGGGTTCCAGGGGAGTTGAAAAGGAGGGAGAGTGAGACAGATTCAGGGAGCAGAAGGAGGTCAAACACATAAAAACATGATTGCAACACTTCCTTACTCAATACTTTGCCAACATTTCCCAGATTCCTTCAACTTTACTATTTTTTGGAGGTTTTTCCTTTATTTACGCCTGTCTAGGGGCTTTGGACGAAGGTAAATATTTACGATTCCTGATTGAGGAAATCTCATTCTTAACTATACCTGACCTCTGACAACCAGACCCTGTCACAAACCAAAGGAGATGCATTATGGCATCTGTATCTGAGGTTATCTGTCACTTTGGCTAGGTTAAGCCAACGTGACAATGAATAAATGTGTCAGGTCATTATAGTGCCACTGGAATGCCTAAGTTAAACAAAACACAACACATTGCTTCGCAAATGGTGTCATACATCCTCTCTCTGTTTTAGTTCATTCATGTCATCAATGTTTTTTCCTTGAAGAAATAGTGGAAAGAGGTCAATTTAGATTAAATGGCCTTCAGGCTTTTTTCTAAAGCATTGGACATCCGGACATTGCACGTTTGCAGACTTTCCTGTAAGTTCTAATGACACCACGAGCCTCTTCTTTTTTAAAATCCCCAAATCAACAAACAATTAAAACTTGACCCTACGTGAGCAAATTTGATCCAGCAAAACAATTTGTCTGTCAAATACTGCAAATATCTGTAAACTGTCAGCTCCCAGAGTAACCTGACCAGGATTAGCTTTTGCATATTTGTTTATGAACTATGACTATGGCATTCATTATTAAAACACAAGAAACCCTGTGATGAATTTTATTTTTCCGGTGGCTTCCACTGGTTGAGCCAATCCGTTTGTACTCGGTCATTAATTAAACCATTCTGATGGTAATTAAAGGAGCTGTATGTAATATTTTACTGTATTAAATCAAAACAAACTTTAATATGTTCGTAGACATTTAGGAAACATGCTAAGTTCATATTTTGGTTTGTCCAAAAAAAAAAGCTATAGCCAGTTATTCCACTCTGAAATGTTCGTTCCATGCAAGAGTGTCTGTTTTTGTTTTGCTCCGTGTGACCCTGCCCACTGACGATTTACCCACTAGTGTATTTCGACAGTTCGGTTACCAGTTGGCGACAATCACTGCATTGTAGCAATCAAACGATCTGGGTCAGAGCAGATTCCACCCTTTCCGGTACTATTACGTTGCAAACTCAGAAATAATTACTATATTATTTTACAACTAACCAGGAGTAATATACAATTTATTATGGTTATTTACGGTTAAGTGTGACCTCCGGAGGACGCAACCCAGCGTCGGCGCTATGGTGGGGCATTTGAGGGCTGTGCCCCCCCTAGCGGTCATTGATGCCCCTCCTTCCACAGGCCATGGCGTGGCCCAAAAAATATCCCTTTTAGTTATTCTTTTAATATTAAATGTGCAAACTGTAACTTAAATGAAATAAAATTAAATGAAATGAATGGGGAAAACGCATAATTTTGGTTGTTCATGACATGTTACTAGGCTTGGTCATCATTGGTCAATGCTTATTGGTCGCTGAGTAAACTTGTTACATTTGATTTGCAGCACGCAGAATCCATTTCAAGTTCGTGGCTTGTCCAATAGGCTACTTGCTGCCCGAATGCGTGCCTCAGTTATGTCAGCGGTCCTGTCCTGTTACTTATATGTTGTCCAGGGGTGTTTTTGATGATGGTGGAGGCTGGTGTTGTCTAATGTTTATAACCAGTGGTAGGCCTACTTAATGATTTTCTGGAAGTGCATAAACTGTTGAGAGGTGGATAAACTATTTCTGACATGTGTTGCGGGAATATGGGCATTGTCCCTTTAAGAAGCATGGGGTTTGTAGTCCTGGCCGTACTGAATGATGGGAAAAGTAGTGTGGGTGCGGGGTATTCACGTATGTGAGAGAAAAGTAGCAGACGGAGAAAAGGAGAGTAAGCTGCTTTAGAGGTTTTGTTGTTTTCTTTATAAGTTTGTGAAACCACCCGGGAGTTCAAGTGATTGTCAAATGGTATAGTGATGGAGCTTTCGCTGACGAGATTAAACAACGTGCTTCGTAATAACTTTGTCGGCTCATCATTGTGAGAAATGGACCAGAGCAAACTGTTACAGCTAACATTATCCGTGATCGGAGAGGCGGATTAACAAAAAGGTAACATGTCAGAGATGGGTAAACTGCATTTATTTGCGTTTAGCCTCCACTACAGCCCTCCGCTGTGTGTGACTGTGCTGGAGTAGAGAGAGGGCATAACTTTACCCCACCCCTTTCTGCCTTTTATTATCGTCTTCGTGTGTGTGACTGAGTAAACTGTGTGCATAGGGCTACCACATAGCCTCGACTAAGTGACATGATATGGAAATTAACAACAACAAGTATAAACGAAATTAGCAAATAATAATTCATAAAAAAAAAAAAACGTGTTTCGTTTTTTATAGCATTTCTGCTGTGTTGGACTCGACTATGATGTCGCCACTGCGTCAAAATATTTCTCAAACGGCAGTGCCCCCCCGCCGATGACCCAATGCCCCTCCAGTAGATCTGCTCTGGCGCCGACTCTGACGCAACCTCTGAAACGAGCTGCTGATTGAGTTATATTTGCAAACAACAAAACCACTGCAAACATGCAAATCATGTATAAATGATCAGATAAACGTACAGTGTAAGAGTTTATGCTTTCCATTACACTCCTGTAAGTGTCTGGCAACTCCTGTGAGAGTGGAGTCTGTCTGAGGAGATTTTGAATTTGGAATGCGATACCAAGCTCAACCGCTAGGTGTCAATGTTACATACAGCTCCTTTAACAGTCAGGTTGAAATAAATTGTGGGGAGTGATACTGCCCGAACAACATCTGATTGTGATTTTCAATTGTTTATGGCCTTTGTTATCTCATCCAAAACCAGCAGGACAAAGTGAAACAATGAAACAAAGAAAAAGACAGAGAATAAACTAAACCTACTTAATCTCTCCTGCAATTTTGCCCTTTTAATCCAGAACTAATAACAAATCAGGCATTGATCTGTCATTTATATCCATTATGCATCATGGCAACTGTTTATTATGCCTTGCCAAGTATTGTCACTTACATACAACAGTGCATCCATCTGACAGCTGAGAATAAAGTTTTATATATCCTACAGTCAGGCACGTTGTTTTTTATGACTAGTCTATGGCGAAATGGACTAAAATGTGTGCAAAGTGACACATTAATGAATTTAGATTAATTTAACTATGATTAATTTATGCAGTTAGAGCAAAGAAAAACACTTTTAGTGAGACATTTGTGAGTAAAGATTCTCACTGGGATTAATAACAGACAAAGTTTGTGTTTGTGTTGAGAGAGAGAAAAAAAGCCATTACAAAGTGAGAAAGTGTGAAAGCCAGTGAGGAACAATAACATCTGTCTTAACGCTGGCTCTCCATCACCAAATCATGGAGGAGAAGAACTGCATCTGCAGAGCACACTTCATCCAACACTTTTCTGACACTTCATAACTCAGTTTAATTAGGCAGTGTGATTATTTTAGTACTGTTACATGAAAGATAGTTTTAATAGGACTGGACATCACAAATGTAATCATAAATATATCTTAATTCAAGTGAAATATTTTTCTTCAAAAGGTTGTAGGCAGTGGGAAAAATGTATGGTTGCCATATTAGGATCAATGTAAAATTTTATTTGTTCTCTTGAACAAAAAAGCAGAACTGTTTGCTTTCCTACACGCTTCAAAATATATTCTTTTGTGTTCAATAGAGCAAAAAAATGATAAAGCCATTTTTCCTACTATGGTAGTCAATAGCGGCCAAGAACTGTCTGGTTACAAGCATTCTTCCAAATATCTTCCTTTGTATTTAGCAGAACAAAGACATTTATACAGATTTGGAACAACTTGAGGGTGAGTGAATGATGACAGAATTTCTTTTTTGGGTGAACTGTCCCTTTAAGTAAACTAGCTGCAGAAATGCAGAAATAATAAAGGATATTATATCTGCATAGCATATCTGCTAAATGCATACATATAAATGTAAATGATGTGGTAAACTGTAGTACACAGAGATTATACGCTTTTTAATGGTTATGGATATGTTATGAAAGCTTGTGCACCACTCTGGCACATCCTTCATTATTCCATCTATTTGCATGATGTTTTCTCTGTCACTATGGATATTTGGTGGAAGTGTTTCTTCAATTTAATTTCAGAAATGGATCTGGCATCCATGCGTATTTCAGTCTTTCACATCCCTAAGCAAATGGATCCCAACCACTATGAACTCTATCCATCTCAAATGTTTTGAACTGAAATGGAAAACCCAAAACTTGAGGGTCATGTGGAGGGTTTGTGTCCTGTTCATGGAGTCGTGACCCTTACCTGTGCACTCATGTTGGAGCCCTTTTCCGTAGTATCCTCTCTCGCACACACAGTCATACTGCCCCGTGTGTGTACCACATTTACAGCTGGCCATTATGTCACAACAGTTTTTTCCCTCCTCACACAAGGATGAACACTGGGACAGGTCCTCCTGAATATAACTTCCAGTAGGCAGATCTGTATAAGTGAAGAGATAAATAAAATGACAATTGTGCTACCAGTTAGTAAGTTAATGTTGGAAATTCAAGGTTCTTTAGAAAAGTGTTTGTTTCAGTGTTGACGTCTACTACATTACTAACTATAAAAACCTTCACTTTGGCAGGAGCATTTTGTCTCTCCACATACAAACAAATGCACTGCTCCAGATGTGAGCATACACAGACAGGCCAAGCAGCTGGAGGAGCCTGCACAATCTTGGACAAACGATAGCACAGACATGATATCACAACAGGAGTTGAGAACAAATCATGCCACAGCTTTAGTTTGGTCAGTTTGAACTTTCCCTCATACAAAGTTGAGTGTAATCTTTGGATCTAGGCACATTCTTTATTGGTAACTCGCTGGGTTTAGTGTAGTTTGGTGATTCCGTAGTGAATAAAGAGATCATTTTGAGTTCACATTCACAAGGCTGACTGAGTTGGGGGGTCCGATAAGAACAATCTGTCACAGACTAGCAGCCAAATTAAAATAATAATACTGATTCATTTTTAAGAAGGCTAGTATTTGTCAAGCTCAGGAAAAATTAGTTGGATCAATCTTCACACCTCGTTTTAATTTCCCTTAACAAAAAAAACATAGTTTCTGCCTATATACAATAGCTACAACAATTTCTGTTACTAAAATAGTACAAAAAACAGCTGGCCTACTCATGTTATAAAGTTGTACCTTCATGAAGGGCACGTCGAGCTAGGGCTTCGAACTCTGCAAAGTTGTGCACCAAGTAGCAGTGCTGATCTTTAGGGTGTGAGGCCATATCGTGGAGCTCGCGGATGTTCCCCTGCCAGATTCCAAGCGTGAAGATCTCCACGCCTTTCTCCCGCAGCGCAGCTGCCACCGGTCGCGGGTCTCCACCATTAGAATAGCCGTCAGTAATGAGAAAGATCACCTTCGTCGCGTTCTCCCGTGAGTACCGTAAGATTTGCTGTGAGATAAAGACAGAAAAGTTCACATCACATATTAATTGAGTTGAACCACAAAGTGTTGTATTATTCAATACGTGTGCAGTATGTTATTGGACTCCCAAATGTCAAGAGGCGTGCTTTTTGCTCGTGTCTGCGTCGATGCCAGTTCGAAACCCGTGTGTTTACCAAAAGCATCGTTAGCCAACTATGGTCGCAAATTCCATCGTTCCAGCATAGTTTAACGAATTAAGTGTTTCCCAAAACCATCGTTCCAATGATCAATCGCAAGCAGCATCGCAAAGTTGCATGGTTGGAACTACTGGTCTGGAGATGTGGTTAGAAGCATCGTTCCTTATTATTATGACATGTAGACTAAAGCCGAGCTGACACTACGGGACTGTGAGACTACTCGAATTGCTATGGTGCTTACACTACACAACAAAGTTTCTTTTCATCCTTCATCTTCTTGTTGTAGCAGCATGCACACTACACAACGCACACAAAGTGCGCTAACAACAAAGACCTTGGTCGAGGAGCAGATGCGACCAACAGCGAAACACCTCCCGGTGTAATATAGCTTTATGTCTCTTATACCAGCCATTTAACACGCTCTGTAATGTTAATGAATATATGCCAGCAATTTTTAATTCATCCACGCAATAATTTGACATAACTTCTGCGCTGTGGCTGGATTAGTTCCACAGTGTCGCAACGAGATCACTTGGCGATAATATCAAGCAGGTTTGAAAATATCGTAGCGTCTGGGATTGCTCGAGACAGGTACGGATCATGTTGCTGACCTGCTTATACTTAATGAGCTTCTGCGACCGAAACGAGCACCGTTTTGGTCGCGATCCGGGGGTATTGTCACAGACCTTGGAAATCTGTCCGCGGGAGCAAAATCCAGCCAAAAATCACGTAGTGTGAGCTTGCCATTAGATGCGAAATGTGAAGGCCCCTTAGTTTGTAAAGAAAATAGAAGCAATAATTACAAAGCCTGGGGCCTGACATACACACATCACATCAGATAGGCAAATACACTTACAGATAGGGATACATGTGCGTAGCCCCAGTGCCACCATCAACAGTTTACACTGTCTAACACAGACTCAGACACAAATACACAGATACTGCTGGCTGTCACCACAGTGATGTCACTGTGGTTAGGCCTCACGGGAGTTGGCTTATAGACTAAAAAAGGGTGTGATTGTGGCCATTTATAGGGCAGCAGCTCAAACACACCGAGGGCGTGTTTAGATATGAGTCAGAGGTGGTAATGGGAGTCAAACATGTCTGCACATTAGGAGAGGGTAGACACAATTTATGGAGATCACAGAAATAGAAGAAAACAGCGAATGACGCACTGAGATGTGTATTGTGTAAGTTAACATACTTATTAGCAACCCCAAATGCTGTGTTTCACCCACAGAATTACACACTACTTTAGTGACTCCCACAGAATATAAACCCACTACATTTTATCCACAAACACACACACATCAAAACAGTAGTGGTTAATCTAATTAGCTCAGTTAAAAGGTGTTATTCATGTTGTATCACAATTTTGTGGGTATGCAAACAGTGTTTTCTTCACTCAGTGGCAAATTTTCCAGTCTCTCCTAAATCTTTACAACTCCCTCTTCAATAGACTTTAATCAGGGAAGATGCCATATCTAATTTGACATGAGGAGAAACAAGGCTATGAAGGATACAGCCTGAGTACAGTGTGTTCATCACTTACAGCCATGATTTCATTCATTGTACAATATGGCATCTGCAACTGCATCTGATTGTCAGATTTTGTAAAAACCCTCTATATTTAATGTAGAAAATGTAAAAAATAGATGTGCACAATAAGTAATGTTAAAGGTCCAGTGTATAATTTTTGGGATGATCTATTGATAGAAACGCAATATAATATACCTTCATTACCTATGTCACAACTCTGTCTTTCCTATCATGAGGTTTCTGGTCTGTGGACAGAGTTGTGACGGTGCCATGTCTTTGTGCTTGTTTTGTTATGTGTGGAAGACACGTGGCCATTGTTGTCACTTTGTGCTGCGTGTTCTCCTGTCATGTCATTCAGCCCCGCCCTCCTGACTCCCGTAATCATGCCCGTTGTGTGTGATCTCTGTCACCTGCCCGTCACGTCCCTTTTGTAATTATCCCTCATTATTGTTCCCTTCTTAATGTCCCTTTGTTCTCTGTCCTGTGCGATTTTGTTCTATGGTTGTTACGCTATTTGTCTGTGGATTACCCTGTTGTCTTGTGGATTCTGCGGTCCTGTGGACTTTCCCTTTTGCGTTGGACTTATTATTTGGAGTATTGACCCCGTTTGTCTTGTTCCCCTTGCGGGAGGTATTTCTGTTTGATTATTCGTTTTGTTTTGTACTGTTTTCCCCATCGTGGGTTTTTGTTTCTGTTCATTAAAGATCTGTGTTAACCCTTCACCTGCCTGCATTTGGGTTCTGTCCTCCCGTTTCGTGACAGAACAAAACCACCACTATATGAACCCAGCAGGCAACAGCTCGACCCGGACTTGGTGGCAGCGATCACTTCCGATGTCCAGAAGGGCAACGGTCCTTTTCCTCCTCAGGGCGATCGGACCCTGGAGGAGTATGCCCGGGCATGGTGGCTAGGCGGGCTTTCTTCCAGAGATCCTGCTGAACTCATACTTCCTCGCAGGCCTCGTCAGTCCCCCTCCACCGGATGAACGGGAGAGGATGATCCGGGGGCCTTTCCAGGATCTGGTAAAGGGTCTCTCTTCCAGAGGCCCCCAGGACTCCTCCCGTCCCCCCTGGGTTCAATCCCAGAGGACGGCGTTCTGACCACTGGGATGGTGAGAGTCTCAGGTCCATCGCCTCATCCTCCGCTGTGCTGGCCCTCCCAGCTCCGTGGAAGGCTGGGAAAGGGAGTCATGGGACTCCCCATCTGACTCTTTAGGCACGGAGATGGCTCCCCCACCATCCGCACCCCTGCAGCCAGCCACGTGCTCAGTGGTCCGACCCCGGAAGAAGAAGAAGAGGGGGTTGCTGCCTTTTCCGCCGGCACCTCAGCCAGCATTCCAGCCGGCGAACCAGCCGGTTATCCAGGCGGCACCCCAGCCGGTTGTTCCAGCCGGCGTCCAGTCCGGTGATCCAGCCGGCATCCAGCCGGTGATCCAGCCGGGTCCAGTCCGGTGTCAGCCGGCGTCCAGTCCGGTTCCAGTCCGGATCCAGTCCGGGCAGCCGGCGTCCAGCGGTGTCCAGCCGGTCCAGCCGGCGTCCCAGCCGGTGATCCAGCCGGCGTCAAGCCCTGTCCAGCCGGCCTTCCAGCCGGCGTCAAGCCCTGTCCAGCCGGCCTTCCAGCCGGCGTCAAGCCCTGTCCAGCCGGCCTTCCAGCCGGCGTCAAGCCCTGTCCAGCCGGCCTTCCAGCCGGCGTCAAGCCTGTCCAGCCGGCCTTCCAGCGGCGTCAAGCCCTGTCCAGCCGGCCTTCCAGCCGGGTCCCAGCCTTGTCCCGCCGACGTGCAAGTCGGCGGTCCCCCCAGGACTTCCCCCACAGAATCCCCCAGGACTCGCCCCTCGAGCGCAGCCGGGGATTAAGACTGTGCCTCCTCTGAACTCTTTTTGGTCCCACCCCCCCTCCCATGTTTGTTATTTTTATTGGCCACCCCAACCCCATCCTTGTCTCTTGTATGTTACCCTTAGTCTGTTCTGTGTTGTGTTTATGGTGTATGTCCTTGTGTTTCTTTGTTCTTGCCCGCTGAGGATTCTCCCTTGGGATGCCATGGGTCGTCCCTTGGAGCGGGGGTAGTGTCACAACTCTGTCTTTCCTACGTGCTGCGTGTTGTCCTGTCATGTCGTTCAGCCCCGCCCTCCTGACTCCCGTAATCATGCCTGTTGTGTGTGATCTCTGTCACCTGCCCGTCACGTCCCTTCTGTAATTATCCCTCGTTATTGTTCCCTTCTTAATGTCCCTTTGTTCTCTGTCCTGTGCGATTTTGTTCTATGGTTGTTACGCTATTTGTCTGTGGATTACCCTGTTGTCTTGTGGATTCTGCGTTCCTGTGGACTTTCCCTTTTGCGTTGGACTTATTCTTTGGAGTATTGACCCCGTTTGTCTTGTTCCCCTTGCGGGAGGTATTTCTGTTTGATTATTTGTTTTGTTTTGTACTGTTTTCCCCATCGTGGGTTTTTGTTTCTGTTCATTAAAGATCTGTGTTAACCCTTCACCTGCCTGCATTTGGGTTCTGTCCTTCCGTTTCGTGACAACCTATGCCTTCAGAGGTGTATAAAGAGCTTACACAATAAAGCGTTATGTTTTTATTAGGGCTGTCAACGTTAACGCGTTAACGCATGCGATTAATTTTTTCAAATTAACGCGTGAAAAATATTTAACGCAATTAACACAGCATCAGTTTGTTTCGACATTTTTTGTCTAGCGTTACATTATGTAGACACGCTCTTATTCGTGTACAGGCTTTTAAACCACTTAAGCGCGATTTTAAACAGTTGCTTTGATGCGTTCAATGAAGATAGACAGCTTCTAAACTGTGGGACGTGGCAAAACGCAACGCGAGGTCCAGTCTGGTGTAAACAGTCACGGGCTAAAGGCTGCGTCGGTGAATCTCTGCCAGACAGCGCATCCGTGTTAAGTTCTCTTTCGTGCTTGAATGGATAAAACTATACAAGATTATGTCAGAAAGCCCGTTTTGTCTAGCATTTTCTTAAGCAAGACTTCAAAGTGTAAAATAAAATCTTAAATGAATGCAAAGAGTTGTGAAAATGGGAGTGCGGTGACGGTCAGATCTGCGTACTGAGACAGCTCTTAAAGGGGCCACGCTCTTAAACGTGCTGCTGTGACTCCTGTCACTAATGTTAATCAAAGAACAAAAGAAAAGAAGAAATCAATGTGATTTTGTAGCTTTGATGAGAATTCTTCTGCATTTAATTTATAATTTAGCATTGAAGACTGTAAAGTGTTTGAGAACTTCCTTCAATTTCTGTATATTTCATGATAGCTCTCAATTATATTGTTGAATGGCTATAATTAATGTAAAAATAATCAATTTAATAGAGACATCAGTTACAGTACTAATATCAAAATGTTTTCTTTCATTCGTAAAATGACGCTGTTAAAGAAATATGTTGTTTCTACATAAATTTGAAGATTAAATGTGAAATTATTCAAATGTAAAAGTATATTTAAAAATATTATTATGTATGATTAATCGTGATTAATCACAGAAAATGTGTGATTAATCCGATTAATTTTTTTAATCGATTGACAGCACTAGTTTTTATTACCTTAGAATGAGCTATTTCTATCTATACACCGCAGGTCCCCTTGCATAATTCGCCATGTTCTGTCAGCCATGGTAGTGTTTCGAAAGGGAGGGGTGGAGTGAGCTGTTGGTTGCAATTCACAACCTTGCCGTTAGATATTACTGACTGGACCTTTAACACATTTTTCCATTACATACATCCTGTGATAATGATATCTCCTCCATCATCAGAGGCTTCAAATCACAATCAGTTCTTTTCCCTCTAGCTGGGAGCTGTTATTTTTTTATAAACCCCATATCTTATCTCCTTTTTATTGACGAACAAAGAAAAGAACCACAGAATGACAGTTAAACACAATACATAGGACAGATATAAGCCACACACATATTACAACTGAGGGAACATTATAATTGAATAATTAATCCTAATCATTCATTGTTTATGTAAGGGATAATCCACAGCTAGCCATGCGTTAAAGGGTTTTAATGCACGACGTGGAGGCCAAGAACCACCCGACGCGAAGCGGATTAAAATCCTTTAACGCACGGCTAGCTGTGAATTATCCCGCTTATACCATGGTCATTTGCCAAGTTAAATCTTTTATTGATGTTTACAATGAAATTTTAGATCAAACAGGTGAAAATTACAGTGATTTTGTCAGTTAAATTTCAAATGTAATCAAACTTACTGGAGCAACCTGTGCGTTAAAGGGTTTTGATGCACACCTTCCCTCCAATCAGAATCCAGTATTCAAAAAGACCATGGTATAATACTTTATAAACAATTATAAAATTGGATAAACATTAGCACTTAATGTTTTAAACACTGTTAAAATCCAATGATGAAAAAATTACTTTACAGGCTCACCACAACATATTGAGCAAACGGAAACAATCTAAAACATTGCATGCAGGTACAAACAGTGCAGTGGTGCCTGGAGAAGTGGGTATGCTGTTAAATTATGCCCCCATTTTTAAAGCGGCCCAGCAAAGGATGAACGCCTCGGTGTTATAATGTAGCCAGGGTTCCACCTTGGTTTTATGCACATTTTGAAGTTTCGTATCAGAAATGAGTGATGGCCACAGAAGAGGTGCAGACTCTGCAATCAACCCTGGCCTACAGGCTATATGAAGAGACAACCAGGGCAGTGAGCAGGATTTTAGACATACCAATGTCCAAAAAATTGTTGACTTCCTTGATCTATATACAGTATGTGCATTTTAAGACTTTTAGAATGCAAATTATATAACAATAGCTAACGTTCAACCATGTCTCTTTTCATGATTATCAGCATTGGTAAAAAAGTAAACTCATGGTCAATATTTTTATACAAATATATTATACAATCTATGTTTCATGAAAGAGCATTTGGGTTTGAAATGATATTAAGGTAAACGAGTGATAACAGAATGTCCAGTTTTGAGTGAACTGTATACCTTTAACCTTTTGAGTAATAACATCGACATCAAATTACAAAAGTTGCAGATACTTTTTTTATTATTTAAAACAGGTAACATTTAAAGAATATAGAAACATAATTAAAGAACGAGAATTCATTTGCATGAACTAGTGAAGGTCTGGTCATGTTTTGTCTTGTCACACTGACATTACATGAAACATATAAATGCTTTCGGCGTTTTGTACTTTACATGACTGGATTTTACATTCGGTCGTTTACCATGTTGACGCGGGTAATGCGCGCCCACAATAAACGACACCACGAGCGCGCAAACTCCCGAGAGCTGTGGAAAGAGGCAGAAAGCGACGCAGCCAGCGTTTTGCACGCGTTTTTAGACGCGACATGTGAACTACCCCTAACATTTCTATGATAAAACATTTAGCCACTTACTTTGCGCTCTTTCACAGTTAAAGTCACTATGAAACGAGTTGCGATTGGCTTCTTTTCCGTATCGTGACGTGTATCCGAGTGAAACGGCTTCTGAATTAGAAAAAATGTAGGGCGGGGATTTATTTTAGGGTATACGCAATGCCGACTGATAAAGCAGGTATATGCCGTATACTTGTTTATAATCTCGACTACACCACTGGGTACAAACACACTTTCAAACAGGCCATGACACACATCCAGCAAGTAAGCAAAATCCCTGAAAAAAGTGCTTAGTTGAGATGGGGTTTGTAAACAAAAGGATATCAAAGCAGGATATTTAGTTTTGGTAGCAGGGGCCAGTCAATGAATACTCATTCATCTTTGCCGGTTAGACACATGCTTTTGCAAGGCTGTGCCAGCACTTTGTCACTGTCAGAAGATTATTAATCACCAGCAATCTCGATGTCTGCTCAAAATCTCTTTTTCTTTGATCAGCGGGGCCTTTCCAGCTGTTAATGTAGACATAATCTCCTGTTCAGCAACCTATGTTGTGTATGGGGCCACTGGGCATGCTTAGTGAACCATGATCATCACACCAGGGTATTCTGTTTCACCACAATCTCACAGTCATAAAGCTCAGCTGTCTCTAACAAGACAACAGCACTAACATTACAATGTTTCTCTCAGATTGCTGAGGTCAGTGGAATGTAGCAAAAAAATCAGGGAAGACTTTATATTTGTCATAAATTGGGTTTAGCTTTCAATGGAATTGTTGACGGGATGTCTCCTCCTGAAGCATTCCGGAATGATGCAAGCATGTGACCTGAGAACATTCATATGCTTGGTTGGAGGACTGAACTGTTTTGACATGTTATGGTTCCAGAACAGCCATATGAACCCATAAGCAGCAAAAACAAGCATGCTAGATGGGTCCAACCATTTCAAGCCATATTCTTGAACAGGGGTCCATAACGAACTTTGTTCAGCAACATTGAGCTGTTGAAACCCTAGATATAAACCATTTTCGATTTTACACATAGGAGACTTCTCTGTGCATGACTGAAATTTATATAACTCCCGCTGTGCACTAGTATGTTCTCCTTGAGTTTACCTTGAGTGACTACAATTGTTTGAATTTTCCCAGTATGTCAGACACACTCAGCCAGCTAAACCTCATTTAGACAGACATAGACAGCTTAGGAGAGACAGTTAGGCTGATGTATGGGCTATACATCTATCGACTATTGGAAGTCCCAAGATCCTTATTATAACCCTCCTTCTCTATGAAGTGAATTATAGAGCATGTGCCTGTATGTGGATGGATGAAGTTTGTATAAAGAGAGCTTAATTGGTCTGGATAAAACACTGGAGCAGAGGTTTGTGGAGCATGGTTAGTTGGTTCCTGTCAAAACACCATTTATCAAGTTGAAAAGTGTAAGACACCAGAGGAAATCATTTTTAAATGAGACTAAACTTTAACTTTGGTCTCTTAGGTCCACTGGTGTGAACTCAGTAAGATGAGAAGGTTATGCAAGAGTAAAATCTGAATTTGCTCTATTAAATTATATCTGTTATTCTGGATGCCCATGGCAAAGCATTAAGTACAAAATGTTGGAATGCTTTAACAAAATATATTGTTACATTCCCTGTAATTGAAAGCAAATATGAATAATAGTAGAAGCAAGTGAAACCAAACAAACCTCATCAATGTGATCAGATTCTTGGCCTGTTAGTAGAGGTAAACAAGCAACAACACCACAAGCCATCAAAACGATGTTTCTTTGAAGGAGACCAAAAAATGCAAAGGGAAGTCAATTACGATAAATGAAGGATTCTAAAACAAGAAGATCCAGGAGATGTGGTCAAAATGAACTAAATAATTAAATTAGCCATGTTTACTTATATTAAAGGTCCAGTGTATTAAATGTAGTGGCATATATCGGAGTGGTTGTGAATTGCAACCAACTGCTCACTCCACCCCTCCCCTTCGAAACACTACGGTGGATGACACAGCACTAAGATGTCATCACATTTTGCTTCTTTGCCAAAGAAGACGACATATTTACGGAACGCGCTCTGTAGAGCAGTTTATCGGTTTAGGGCTACTGAAACAACATGGCGAATTCCATGTAAGGGGACCCAACGTTTATGTAGATAGAAATAGCTCATTCTAATGTAATAAAAACATAACGCTTCATTATGTAAGTTCTTTATACACCTCTGAACACATACTGTAGTTATGTACAATATTATATTGCATTTCTGTCAACAGATCCTCCAAAAAATTCAACCTTAGACCTTTAAAGCTGTAATCCGTAACTTTCCCTCTCTATCGCCATCTCTATTTGAAACATAAATTTGCAGGTTACTTTACATATATTTTCCATAGAAAATTGACATTTTCAGTGAATTCTGACCCAAAAGCTCGAATAATAAATCATATTAATAAGGTTACTTTTATAAATCTGTGCTTTCCTGTAGCTCAGTGGTTAGAGCATGGCGTTAGCAATGCCAAGGTTATGGGTTCAATCCCAGGGATTGCACATACTCAGAAACAATTGTATAGTATAATGCAATGTAATTCGCTTTGGATAAAAGCGTCTGCCAAATGCATAAATGTAAATCGGGGTAAGGTAAGATGATATTTTTGAACACTGAATATTTATGTACTTGCTCAACAACCGATTTTTGTTGATTTTGAAGTCAAGTTATGTATCTCAGTATGATACAGTGTGCAGAGTGAAAGGGCAAAATTATAGAGGAATTAGAACAAGCCATAACTTTATTGTGTTAATCAGACATTTCTATCAATATGATGTTATTAAGCTTATACAAAATGCTTAATGTTATTTTATTCTGAGCAGAGGCAGCTGGATTCAGTTTTATATGATAAGTTATGAACCTCACGTTGACAGTTAAGAACATTTACTCAGCGTTCACATTAACACTCCTCCTCTCCAAGACCCCACATTTCAAGAACCATAGAAAAGTCATGACAAAGATGAGATTCAGACCCCCATATGCAAAGCACAGTGGATTAACAGTCTATCAGCTGAGCCTCTTGACCACCTTGTCACATGTCTAGTCTCTGAGAGTTCAACAAACACCAGCTCTTCTCTGAACCTAGACCCAATCCTGTCTTTATACCTGCAGGTCCTGCCCCCCATCCCTCTGCCAAAACAAAGCTGGGTCACAGCAATTTTCTGATCATGAGTTTTCTGTCAGTTCAACTTTAATCGCTCTTTACTATTACAATGATCATGTCTCTATTCTGGGCCTCCCCCTCTTTTGGCTTAGATTGATGAATCAACCTTTTATTTGACACGGAGGAGAGTGTCAGTGTACCTCAATCCACCCCAGCTGGACCTGATTTAAAACACCTGGTTGAGAAGGAGTGATCGCTGATCTTGAAAGTAAGGATAATCAACTTTTTTTAATTTAGGTTATAAGTAAGGTACATAGATATTGTGCATTGGCATGGATATATCGATTTAGGAAACAAGCTATTCAAATTCATTTGTTTAATGTATTACACTCAAACTTATTTTAAGGCTTTGAGGTCCATAAAATTGAGCCTGTATGTTATTGATGGTTCATGAAACCATAACAGGGAAACCATCCATCAATTACAATCCTGTAAATGTCTTGCTGGAAAGGCTAAGTTAAAAATGCTTAAATTTTAATTTAGAACATCCATAACTACATGGATGATGGTACATAACAGGAGTACATATTTTTGTATTACATAACACTGCTGTCTATGAAACATGCTTTTCTTTAGCCTATATAAATAGCTTTTCCTAAATGACAATTATTATTGCACTTGAGAATGACCAAAACTACAGTTTCACAGAGAGTTTCTTTTATGATGTAATTCCATTTTTTGTTGTTTGTTAATTTGATGCATTTTTAGCTAATAAGATCAAATCAGGTAAATGTCAAACAAATTGCACTTTTAAGACTCCATAGTGAATTAATCAAACTATAATGATAAAAGGCGTACATACAACGTTTCTGTGCCAAATATAATTTTACATCGTTACAACCAATGCCAAATGCAACACAAGTTAATATTAGTAATGCATACTAACACCACTCTGGTTCTCATCTGGAGATGAGAGTGGATGCTGAAATATCTCTAAATTCACAGCGTCATCTGGGTATGAAAACAATGGTTCGTAACCGCTTAGATGTTGTCCAGACTGCTGTTTCTGTAGCGCACAGGTCACTAATGTAAGGCAGTAATAGCAGCACAGAGTGAGGAAGCTATTTTCAGTAAGAACAGGCCGGTCGATGCTGTTGATAGGCACTTTCGGGGCTTCTCCTCTGTGTCTGTGATATGTCCTACCCTTCCCCCTTAACATGAACATCACCTCAAATAACATGCAAATGCTGTACATACAGAAGTACCATGCAAAAGTACCACTTACAGTGCTGGGTTAAATGTAACAGTTCTTTCTTTGATTTCTAAATGGTGGAACTGTTGCTTTAACTGTGAGGTATTTTAAGTGAGACTCCTGGAAAGCTTGTACAGGGCTGCCAGTTACTAGCCTTTTTATCTTTGCTTAAGCACAACAAAACTAACAGGGAAGATTTTTGAAAAGAGACATTTTATATAAGTGCAATATGAGGAACTGTGAAATTGCCTTGTTTGGCCATTTTCATTCACAAAATAAACAGTAGCTAGGTTTGTTTTACATTTATTTTCAGTAAGCAAGTATTTGTGACGTGTACCAGTTAAGTTTTAAGCAAGCACCAAATAATTGGCCAAATGCTGGTATGTAGTGATTTTCCCCAAGAGTAGATTTTACGGTTAATGGGCACAGATGCAAACATACAGTACACTCTTTAAACGATCTAAACTCAGATTCAAAAATTGCGCTTCAGAACCCTGTGCCAAAACTTCCAAACCATTTAGCATGTTTTTAACCAGCCTTTGAACTCATTTCATATGAACAGCACAAACAGCACAATTCCAGAATCTGCAGACTTAATTTGAAACTTCGCCTGTTGCCATGAATCCCACATCCATGCATGGTCTTTCAAAACAAAAATAGCTTCTGTAAGTTCCAGGTATTTCTAAGGATAAATTGGGGCGTCCACATATGTTATGCTCCCTCGATGACGCATGTATGCAGCTGGTAGTAAAAAGCATGGTTTTAATTTTGCACGCTTCAGGTCAGAATTGTGATTTTTTTTCGCAAGTGTATGATTATTTGTGTATGATATTGTTTCCAAACTAGCAACCTGTTTATCCCCAACTTCATTTTTCCTCAATAATATCTTACATTTGTTGGCATTGCAGTTCATTGCGCTGGTGTTTCTGGTGGTGCAGACAGGATGAGCACCCCCACTGCTCTAAATTTGACTCGCTCAATGCGGCGTCCAGTTACCACTAATCACTGTGTTGAAACATCGTGCAGTGTATAAATGTTTCAAAATGAGGGAGTTTGTGTGTGTAGATCTCAGGGTGTGGGATATGGAGCTGAATGTTGTGGTTAATAGCACAAAATCTCACTACAAACTAAAGGTTTGGCTTTAGGTGAAAACTGGAGCGCAATGGGGGAGACAAATATTTTTGTTGTAATCTATGTGACTGTGTGACTATAACTATGTTAAGTATATGTTCAAAATTCTGTTTCAGAGGCTAAACACTGTGTTTAGAGTCACATATTTGAAATGTATTAAGTGATGACATGGTCAGTGCCACTTTAGCTACTGTAGACAAAAAAACATGAGATGGGGTTTTACTCAACTGTATTGCACTTGTGTTCCAGCTAAGTACCCCTGAAGGTTGTACAACTGTTAGATTAAGAACAGATTTTGTTTTTTTCCCACCATCATGTTGCATTTTGTCATGTGTATTCCAGACAGTAAAGCTGCTTGTATCGTTTAACTCTCATTCTTTGTTGATGCATCCAAGATCTAAAATTAACTTTTATTAGCACCTGCTAATGGCGTGTGAATTACGAACATGTATAGACCACTTTGCAAGATGCAAACACTGGTCCTGAAGCCAATTTTTTACATTTATTTATTTATTAACTACATTTTATAATACATCTTGAGTGGTGGTCCTGAGCACATGTATCATGTTGTTATTGATATTTTAGTTTTGTTATATTTTTTGTGTTTGTATGTGTATTGAAATTATGTGTCAAGAGTGGATGTCATTTTACTGCAAAACTAATTTTCCTGTGGGTATGAATGAAATCTTAAAGATATTAGTTTAACTTTTTGATTCATTTATAAATGTTCTGTTGGTTGTATTTTGTATTATGTGTGTGTAGTCTTAAAAAACGGAAACAAGAAGTTCTTCTGGACCAGTGATGTTCCAATGTCTCCTGAAGTAGTCAATAGGCCAATTTCTTAAAACTGTCCCCAAAACATAAAATACACTAATTTTATTCATCATATTTTTATTTTAATAGTTTAATGTGAGACAAATAACATCTTTTATCATCACTTAGAGTTCTGGAGGAAATAAAACATTTCTTAAAGGCATGTCATTTTCCACTGAAGACACACAAGATGCAACAGATGTTTTCTTCAAAGGTTTGTATGTCCTTGCTTTGAATGACTTACATAACTTACGAGGTCTGACTTTTAATTCATGACCTTGTTTAATCCATTGTTTATCTTGCATTTGCCGCTTGCCGGGTGTTAATTTGCACCCTGGGTTCAATCCCTTTTTCTATTCACATCTTTAACAGTTATGCACTTTAAGTATTTGTGTGATAATTTGATTGGATAGTGTGACAAGGAGAGCGGGACGAGGGCCGTGAGGGAACGACGCGAGACCGGTGCAACGCACAGCTCGCGCCGTTCCCTCACGGCCCTCGTCCCGCTCTCCTTGTCACAGATAGATACTACAAACTAATTTCTGGTGAACATGATTTTAAGACGGACAATAAAAGAGCGCAAACAATCTGTTCCAACAGGCATGTCACAGATGCCATTCATCTCTGAATCAGAACTGGCTGGTTTACTGTAAACCATGTTGCCTCAGACGGTTTAAGACCGAAGAGCCCTTATCTGCCCATCTGCAGACGTATCTGTGGCTTTCAGACTGGTTTAAAGGCATTCCTGGCTGTCTTATCAGGGTTTGTGGAGTACAGCCTGTCTCTAATAAGGATCTCCCTAATCATTCTTAATTAATAACACAAATACAGCCCCGGGAAGTGCCAGAATTTGTGGAAACTAAATTCTCCTTTATCAGTGCACATGAGGCTAAGGAGAGGCAGTCCATACAGCCTTTATTGTTACAGTTTTTGTGATTCTTTTTCCTCAAACTATTTTCTGTTTAGTTATATATATATTTAAATATATATATAAATAAATATTTATGTGATGTGTACCCCTAATGCAATTGTATTGAATTTTCAGTTATATTGATAAACAAAAAAGGATCACATTTGCATTCATAAAATTTGTCACTTTGTTTTTGCATTGCACATTCTGAGGGAGGGAGCCTGTGAACAGATGTTTTCACAGAGACAATATAAGATATTTGGACAGATTGATATGTCTAGACTCAATGACAGTCAGGTTCCTGCTGTCTGTGGTTGTGAGGGGTCAATGGCACATTCGAAGAACATTCTGGAATCTGATGAGGGAAAGTAGGAGGAAGGGTCATGTATGGATGGAGAAAATGAAGCAGGAGAACGGTTTTAAATTATAATTTTGTTTGAGAATGAGAATTCTAATGAGAATCCTACTTGAGACAAGCTTTCATTAGAAATAGGACATTTCACATCCATTTCCCATTTGGTCAAGGTCTTTGATGCAATGGCTCCCTATGGAGGTTAATTAAAAAAAGCAGACAAATAATCTGGAAAGCACTGGAGGCATTCACTAACATTTAGAACGAGCAAACAAAGAGGAGGACATTTTATGGAGAGCTAGCTGTGCTCTGGTTAGACAAATGAAGCAAAGCTGGGTGAGGGATCTGGCAACCCAAGGATACCCACTTAGTGCAGCCAAACACTAAGGGTCGGAGGGCAAATCAGCTGAAGACAGTTGTGAACCTGACAGGATTAGAAATATTACACAACAGAAACAGAAACAGAAAGGTTGAAAAAAAAATAAGGAGCCAGTACTGTTGGTGGGCCTCGAGAAATACTTTGGTACTCTATTATTAGGCAAAGTGGAATGCTGTTAGAGCCAACATTTCATTCTTCAAATGAAGTGGAGCAACGTAAAGAGAGATTAGCAAAGCATGGACGATCTTTCTGAAATTTGACGTCTCGGAGAGCTTGGATTTGGTATAAAGGAGTCATATGACACAGCTTAAACGAATATCATCGTTTGTTTTTTTGATGTAATGCAATGTGTATACACGATTTAAGGTTCAAAAACGCTGCATTTTCCATGTTTGTATCTCCTCTTTGCCCCGCCTCTCTGAAACGCACTGATTTTTTACAAAGCTCATCGCTCTGAAAAGCGAGGTGTGCTATGATGCCAATGGGTGTGCCAGTTAACCAGTGCGTAGTGATTGGTCGAATACTGCAAGCGTGTGACGGAAATGTAACGCCTCTTACCATATTTGGAACATCAGGTTCCAACGCAATTGTACTGACAGGTACGCCCACCTTACTTGCGTATACATTTGGGCGCTCTTAATCAACTCATACCACGAACTGACGTAGATTTGTGGGGGTGTGGTTACACGAGGCGTTTCAGGCAGGTCTGGGTGAGCATTCGCTTTTAGATAGAATGCATCTTTTGTTCCGACAATTTAATTTTTGTAAGTTTTTGTGTCTAATACATGCATGGGCAACTTATAACACACCAAAGACACAGAAAAACACGTGTTCGCGCCATATGACCCCTTTAACTGAGGTCTGTTTTTTTCTGTTTCTCTGTGCACTTTGGCTGCGCAGTAGAATTGTGGATGTGCCTTTGACCTCTGCAGATTTGAAAATGTGTCTAGTAAAAGCTTCCAGACCTCTTTGCCATTTAAACTAAATTATAGGAGCTGAAGTCATGAAATATTACAGTTTCACTGTGATGCCAATTAATTACATATGAACAAAATGACTTATGTGCTTCCATAACAACTTAATACATTCGCAGATCTGGGTTAGCGAAGCCATTTTTCAAACCACAGATGTCATTGAGGACAAGAAAAATGTCAGAAAACAGGGGCATAATTTTATTTGCAAGAGTAAAGGGAACAGATGATGCAAGGGGCAATAAATCATTTTTCATTGATTCCTTGTATCGCTTGTGAGTGAGAGGAAAGTTCATCTGCAAGATTTGAGTCTGATATGTTTTTCTTTTGTCTGGATCTTGAAATTCTCAAGCACTTAAGACATCAAACCTGTCTTTCCCTATCCCTGTCCGTGGAAAGTGTATGGGTCTTAACAACAATGCACATGGCCTTACAACTAAATTGGAAGCGAGTGCATACAGTATGTGTGTGTGTTTATTCATTCTATGTATACTGTTCATATTCATGCCTTTAAAAAAAGTGTGGTATTTTGCAAACTTTCGTCTGGGTAGAGTCCCATACAATTTACGACTTATACATCCATCATTTGGACATTTAGCAGAGACAGTCCTGTATCTGCTAAATGTGCACCTGTGTTCTTTGTTTTAGACAATAAAATGAATTGAGTATAGATCCAAGTCTGCACATTCATCAACTGGTACCTGATGGTAGCCTGAGTGTTCAGTATAAGTCAACACATTTGCTCAGTTATCTCCTTCATTATCTGTTACATTTCTCTTCGATCCTAAGTATTCACATTCTTTCTCGCACGCTCACACTTGAATATACAAACTTAATGATTACACAGCTGCCCTTACCGCTGCAAGCTGGAATGCTCCCCTGGTGTAGGTGCCTCCTCCTCTGTAGGTGATGGAGGGGATCTCTTTGCTAAAAAGAGAGCACTTGTGCTGGTGGGCTTTGGGTGCAGACACATAGTCCACTCTTGTAACCACATGGTTCTTGGAACTGAATGTCACGAGGGCCACACGTGTTGCTTCTGGAGCCACCGGAAAATCTGACAGCATCTTCCGTACGAATCGCAGCTCGCTCCCAAAGTTAGAAGCTCCCACACTGGAAGACTCGTCCACAAGAAAGACCAGATCCAGATGACCACCGCACTCCCGAAGACGACGCACGTTCTGTCTGAAGACCTGGCCCAGGCGTGCCACTTTACTTTCCGCGCTCTTCGAGAGGTTTCCCCGGGTTTGGACTGCTTGACGCAGTCCCTGTGCCTGGACTGACCAACTGATACAATCAGACCTGTACAGAATCCCGAACATTAAAGTGAACTTAAAAATCAGTGTCAGTCTTAGTGGCACCATGGTTACACCTCCAACAACAATGTCCAATATTTCTTGCAAAAAGTTTGATGCGGTCTTCCTCTAGCTTATTCTCTCTTCTACTCCCTGATACTTTCCAGGCAGGGTGAGGCTCCTATCTCTCTGCTGATCTGTGGAGCTCCTGCATCTCAACCATCCGAATGCTTCTTTCTCGCTCTCAAAATCCTTAAAAAACAGCGAGACAGTGAAAAAAGTTCACAGGATTGAGAGACAGAGAGAGCGAGAGGGTGTGTGTGTGCTGGTGCGAGACTAAGAGAGGGAATGAGAAGGAAGAGCGAGTGAGAGCAGCAGTGGAGGAAAAAGGGGGCAGTTAGAGGCGTGAGTGTCTCTCTCTTTTCTCTTTTCTTCCCATCCCGTTCTCTTCCTTATTCCCAATGTGTTCCCGATCCCCTCTCTTACTTTCCTCTGCTTGTCCTGGAGTACTTGAGAAAGATTGTGTGTCATTTGAACACTCTAGACTGCATGTCGGCCAATGCCTTTGTGAGAAAGTGAGCGTCTGTGAGAGAGAGAGACGTTTGTCTCTCAGCCTGTCAACATGCCCAAAGAAAACATCAGCACGGGCCTGTTGATCAATTCCATATGTCTGGCACTCGTCAGCTCTCGGGTGAACCCTCTCACCACACCATCAGGCAGATACCAAGAGAGCCATCTGCTATTGGGGGGCGGGGGTACAGATACAGACAGACTGTAGACAAAACAAGCATGAAATAGGCACAAAAAAGTGCACTGGACGAGCAAGGAATTTGTTAACAGGTTTAAATCTGAGCCGTTGTAAGGGGTGAGATATCACAAAAGTGTTTTGTAAGATCAGCATGCAGTCTTTATTACTTCCTTTTGTTTTCTCTTGGGGGTCTTTTGGGGAAAGAAATCTGAAGGAGGATCTGATCCCCCTATGTTTTTTCACTCTCTCTCTCTTTTATTCGTTCCCTCTTTTCTTTAGTGATTTTATCTGTAAACAAAACCAAGTCTCAGTGTTTTAAGGAGTTTTGGTGGGTATTTTAAGCCAGGCTAAAACTGGAATGAAAACAAATGGACACCAGGTCTGAATCAACAACCCTAGCAGTCACAGTTATGACAGCACTAATAGGATTGTGAGAATAAAGGCAGCTACTGAGTGAACTTGCTTAGTCTATATACCTAACTTTGAGGTTGACAAAGAAAATGTTGCATCTGAGTAAAGCTGATGCATATCTCTCCATTTACATGATAAGACGACACAATATGCAATTTTATTATATTAAATAAAAATATATTATAGAATGTCGATTCTCCAAGTTGAAATGTTGTAACCCTGATTTTATGTAAATATTACACAAGCATTATGTAATCTGTGTTATTATTTGGGGGTTATAGAAATAGTCATTTTATGCACAGACACTGATCATGCACATGCACAGTAAATTCACTCTAATATGTTAATGTCATGCTTGTCTGGTGGTGTCTGGTTTATAGAATAGGAAAAAAGGGCATGCATATGCCTATTTACATTTAAAGATTTTTAAGTAATTAAACATTTAGGAACAAATCTACTTAGTTGTTTGGCTTGACTAAGTCTTACTTATGTAAAACTTGTAGAACAGTGCCCTCAACAGGAGGGTTTTTCTCTTGTTTCTTCTAGGGGTTCTCCTAGTATGAGTATGACTGCATCCGAAATCGCATACTCACTTAGAAGGTACATAATTTTAGTCAGTACCTTCTTAGTGATATTGATGTGATAATGTGATGTAATAACAAGCTGTGACAGGTGCATTAACACCTAATTGCACCAGTAACAACCTCTACAACCTCTCAGCATTTGCAATAAATTTGTAATGCCTTCACAACAGAGACGTTTAGCAGCTTAGGAGAGTACTGCTGTTTATATGGTCAAGAAATGTAATACTACCTGTAATACTACAAATGAAGATTACCACATGGGAAAATGACCAGAAAAGGCAGGAGACACTGCGTGCAGTTCTTTAAGAACTTTCATTATTTGCAGGAAACAGTCAATATAAACTAGCTGAGCCTCCTCACGGAGAGTCCAGCAGCCCAAACTGCCTAAAACACCAAGAGAGAACCCTTTTCTACCCAAAGGAACAAACCATTTAAATACATAGGGAAAAACAGAAATCACATGGGCACATAAATTTCAAACTACATTTTCCACATAAAAAAGATCATAGGTAACCAAAAAACAATAAACAAAACATTCACATAAATTATCATCAACTAACATAAAATATAACAATGACCCCACACAATGGATAAACTAGGCCTACACTACCCATTATCCCTCAGGATATAATAAAAAGGGGAATAGGAAGGCCGTGCACCCTCTTAAACCCTGCCCTGGAACCATGCTGCAGTCATGAGCCCAGAGACAAAAGGTAAGAAAATAAAAACATTACAAATTCTAATTAAAGTAAAGAAAGGAAACGATGGGTTTCTTTTAATTCAACATGCACCTTAGACCACAAGAAAAGTAACCAAAACCATTTCCACAAAATGAACAAAACAAACAAAAGAATACAAAATAATTTAAACCTAACAAACAAAACCACTGAGGGAATTCATGACATCGTCACATCCCAGAAATACATTTCTGGCACACCCCTACACTTATGCAAAATATTATTGATAAATGCTGACCAGTACTTAATTACATTACGGTTTTTAATAAAAAATAAATATTGTAGCAAAACATGCTAAATGTAATTTAATTGTATTGCCATATCACATCTAAGCATGAATACACACTAGTGTAGCAAATATGAATACATCAATTTTCAGTTAAGCAGTGAAATTATGCATGAAGAAATGCTATGTTTTATTTAAAAACAACAATAGGAAACCTGAATAAAAAATGAAAAATAAAGGGAAAAATGTAGTCATGTAGAACACTTGCACATGTGTTCACTAGTGACTTTTGCACAAGTCTTGATTAGTGACTTTTAAAAGTGTTCACTAGTGAATTTCACAAAAGTGTTCACTAGTGACTTTTCCCACAAATGTTCACTACCGAATTTTTCACAAATGTTCACTTGTGACCTTTTCCACACGTTCATTTGTGACTTTTACACAAGTGTTCACTAGTGACTTTAAAACAGTGTTCACTAGTAACCTTTTCCACAAATGTTCACTACCGACTTTTTCACAAATGTTCACTTGTGACCTTTTCCACACGTTCATTTGTGACTTTTACACAAGTGCTCACTAGTGACTTTAAAACAGTGTTCACTAGTAACCTTTTCCACAAATGTTCACTACCGACTTTTTCACAAATGTTCACTTGTGACCTTTTCCACACGTTCATTTGTGACTTTTACACAAGTGATCACTAGTGACTTTAAAACAGTGTTCACTAGTAACCTTTTCCACAAATGTTCACTACCGACTTTTTCACAAATGTTCACTTGTGACCTTTTCCACAAGTGTTTACTAGTGACTTTTACACAAATGTTAACTAGTGACATTTGCACGATTGTTTACTAGTGACTTTAAAAACCGTGTTCACTAGTGATTTCTAAAAGTGTTCACTAGTGACCTTTACCACAAATGTCCATTACCGACTTTTCACAAATGTTCACTAGTAACCTTTTCCACAAATGTCCATTACCGACTTTTTCACAAATGTTCACTAGTGACCTTTTAAACAAGTGTTTACTAGTGATTTCTAAAAGTGTTCACTAGCGACCTTTTCCACAAGTGTTCACTAGAAACTTTTGCACAAATGTTCACTAGAAACTTTTGCACAAATGTTCACTAGTGCCCTTTTCCACAAATGTTCTCTAGTGACTTTTCCACAAATGTTCACTAGTGCATTTTTCACAAATGTTCAGTGACTTTTGCACAAGTGTTGGCTAAGGAATACTACTCAATCACTCACTAATCACTTGCACAAGTGAATTTTGCAACCGTGTTCACTAGTAACTTTTTCCACAAGTGTTCACTAGTTACTTTTAAAAAAAGTGTTCACTAGTGAATTTTGCAAATGTGTTCACTAGTGACTTTTAGGGGTTGAACGAACTAGTCAACTAGTCGACATTAATGCTCTGACGCGACCTTTGAAGCTTGATGTTGACTAGTCGCGGGTCATGTAACTTTGACACTGTACCTTTAAGAAGAGGCGGTTTCAAGAGAGCTGTACGCAGGATTTTATTCCCACCCGCTTTAGCGGGATTCTGTCACACTCCCGGCAATAATATATCTTATATTGTCCTGCTTCCGCACGCATCATTAACAATGTGTCCTGTTTTCGTCCTCCACATTCACAATTTGATCTGATGCCTCAAACGCTCATTGTAAAGCCTAACGTTACATAGATTTCAGTGTGCTGTGCTTCTACACGCAGATCCTTTAATGTTATAAGCTATTTTTGTAATTCTTCCCCATTTAATAAAACATGAAAGAAAAATAATAAATAAAAATGTTTCTCATATTGGCTGCTGTGTCACTGAGGTGGTGCGTTTGTAAGTCCGCTATGATAAAGCATCTGCTGCATTAAATCTGTAACCCTGTTCCCTGAAAAAGCGGGAACGACATGCTGCGCCTCAATGCCTCACTGTAGGTGTGCCCGGACGTCCTTTCAGACACAGTTGGAACATGAGGATGTGTCCGCTTCACGCGTATTTATAACCTGCAGGTGTGTGTAATTAACCACGTCACCCACCGAGGTTATTTAAGCCAATTCTTGGCGTATTTGACACACGTGCTTCACAACCGGTCGAACAAAGAATGTTCCCATAGCGTTTTGAAACGTAGCATCGAGAGCAGCTTTTGATAGGGAACACGTGCTTCGGATCTGAAGTAACATTAGGTTTCTGTAGAGATCCACCTGCTGCTCTTTTACTGCATAGCGCCACTACCGACCTCGCTCTTTAAAATAGTATTTTAGTTAAGTTGTTGTTGCTCTTGTGCAATAGATGAACAACAGTTCATTTGTATTTGGATACTATCTTTTTTTAGGCTATTTTGCGGGAGTTCCGCCATTCTCCCGCAGGCCGCACACACACACACGAGTGTCTTACTGCCCACACCCATCAAATGAAGTCGTCGATATCGATGACTTCAAAAAATCTGAGGTCGTTCAACCCCTAGTGACTTTTACAAAAGTGTTCACTAGTGAATTTTGCAAAGTGTTCACTAGTGACTGCATCGCTTTTTACCTCTTTCTGGCGCTTGGGAGTTTGTGCTCTTTTGGGTTCTGCCATTACTATTTGAGAGTTCCAGCCAATCAATTCACTGTTTGTTTACACCGAAAAACACAAATCCCTCTAGCACAATACTAATAATACATTCACATTTCATGTTACCCATCACCTTACATATCCCAATACATATCCCTCTTCCACAAGCCTAAAAATACACTTCCCTTACATATAAAACATCACATTACACTAGTTCACTAGTTGTTCATCTGACTAGTCTTGCTGTTTGGGCTCAGGTTCGGTCCCATGGGTAAGAGATGCTTGTGCTTAGCAAGAGGTTTGTCCAGGTTTGGCTGCTCTGGCTGTATTTTATGTGGCACTGTGTCATGCAACCTGTTTACAATGGGGTTGCTTTCTGTAGTCGAACTTGTGTGACTGGCAGTTCTTTCAACAGAGCTGGAAATTGAGGAGTGGAGACATAATCTCCATTTTGTATCATTGCAATGCAACAGATGAATGTGAGAGTTGTAATGGAATGCCAACCAACTGTTGGTGTAACTGCCTAGATCAGGGCTATTCAATTAGTTTTTCATGGGGGCCAGTTCATAAAAATCATCCCAAATGCGGGGCCGGAGAGATACAGATTGCAATATGCGTGATTTTGCACCATAAGACACACAAGTACGCTTTTTCTACATTTAAACATGCTCCTGTTGTATTTTGAAACTGCATAACAAAGTGCAATGTACTGTATAATAGACGTTTTCAACAAACATACAGTATTTAACTGTCATTTTCAACAAACATGCAGTATTTAAATGTTGTATTTTGAAATTGCATAACAACATCAATGCAATGTACAATAGGTTTGTTTTACAAACAGATTAAAACTCATTGACAATTTAACTCATTTAACTGAGACTTAAGTGCACATAACAAAAAGTTTACAATAAGGAAAATAAAACTGTTTCTTGGTATTTTTTGTCAAAGTACATTTTTAGTTAGCCTGTTTAAACTACAACAGCAATAATAGGCAAACATTTAGGCTGCATAGTTAATGAGAGAAATGACATTTCTTAGATTTCGCAAGAGCAGTGAAATTGGGTGTATATGTTGTTAGCGCAGTACGCATACAGTGGTGCAGGTGCTGGGCTGTGAGGGATGTGCGATTACTCGTTTTAATGGCATTCATGTGTGAGAATGACGACTCGCACGTGTAAGTCGAGCCAAACATTGTGAGGACAAAAATGGCGAGACCCCTTGAATTAGGGAATTTTTCCTGGGTTACTTCATGTGTCCAAAACTTCTCAGAACCTGCCACCTAAAATGACTGTTGCAGGTCACCTGATGACTGAATGTCAATGAGTTCAAGTTGTAAAGACGCCTCATCCAGGGACACTACCAGCTCCTTTGCTTTTGAAGCAAAATGTCCCTCAACATTCACACAGAAAGGGTCCTTAACAAATTTCCTCACTTCAGTGGGGATAGTAAAATCATCAAACCTAGCGGCAATGTTAGTTTTCAATGCGTCTATAAAATCTGTCATCACCTCTGTAATTTGACCTGATGTGCGCAATGTTGGGAAGTGGAGCATTTTTCCAGGACATAGATCGGCAGAAAAAAGTGTGAGCTGTTTTTGAAACGCATCAAGTTTCTCCTTAAGTTGCATTACTGTTTGACCTCTGCCCTGTAGCTCGTTATTGAGTTGATTCAAGTGATGAAAGATGTTACTCAAAAAGCAAACGGCAGCGGAAAATTCCCCATTCTCCATAAGCGTCAGAAACGTTTGTGCCTTTTTCTGCTTTGAATTTCGAAGAAATGCCAGGATCTCTTCCTCTAGTTCACAAAATCGTCTCAATGCATTTCCTTTACTAAGCCATCTAATGTCATTGTGGATAAGCAAGTCATTATATTGAGCCGACATATCTGACAATAACTGGCTCTCCCTGTTCTTCGTGGACGTTGCTCGGTGGCTTTGGTCGGGGTCACTGAGTGCAGCCATGACACGTCAGAGGAGATCTGGCCCTCCCGGCTGAGCCTGGTTTCTCCCGAGGTTTTTTTTTCTCCATTATTCAGCATTGGAGTTTGGGTTCCTCGCCACAGCAGTGCAGTGTTGGCTTGCTCACCGGGAGACTGCATTTATTTATTTATTTATTCATTTATTTATTAGATATTATTTATTATAATGATCTTGCTTGGTCTATAAACACCATGCACTGTGCTGTGTTTTACCTTTCTGTGTTTTTCTTATTTGCTCCTGTAAAGCTGCTTTGGAACAATGCACATTGTGAAAAGCGCTATATAAATAAAATTGAATTGAATTGAATTGAACTGGCGGAAAAGGCGGTGCTGTAAGCTGGAAGTACAACGAATAAAGTTAATAATAGCCATGGTAGAGTCCACGGTTACCTTTAACTCACCACTTAATTTTGCACACAAGAGGCTTTGGTAAATGAGGCAATGTAGCGATCTCATCTGTGGAGCCACAGCCGCCAAACGAGCAGACAGGCCCTGTATCCTGCCTGCCATTGCCGGCGCACCATCAGTTACTAGCATGTTAATACGTTCCAAATCCAGCTTGTTCTCCTCAAAGAATGAAACAATTGCATTAAATATTACCTCACCAGTCGTGTGTCCCTCCAACGGAAGTAGTCCAAGTAGATCCTCTCGAAAGCATTCACCATCCAAAAATCTCACATAAACGCACAACTGTGCTACATCACTGTTGTCCGTCGATTAATCCACTGCAAGAGACATTACCGGCGCCTTCCTCAGTGCGTCCAAGAGAGTCCCAAAGACGTCCGATCCAAGGGCCTACACTCTCCTTATACATAGCTGAGGTGTCTGATAATGGAATTTTCTTGATTGAATCAAGCAAGCTTTTCGGGTTTTCTCGTCTGTAACCACCTCTTCAGTTGATGCAAGCATACAATCTTTAACAGTCTCTGCTTCGGTAAATGGCCTTTTCTTTTTTCCCAATATCCACGCCACGCGTAAGGATGCTGACGTTGCTCTCTCTTGTTCAGTACAAGCGCCATACAGGGTAAGACGTCTTTTCTCATAACATGCAGATAGCCCCAAATTCTTTTGGCGGCGAGCATCTGAGCCCAGTGGGAAAGTGGTGTCAAAGTTATCATGGCTAGTCTTAAAATGTCTTCAAGTTATATTCCTTACACGGACATGCACACATTGCAGAGTAAACATACGGGCCTAGCATGGGCAGATGTAAACAAATACTTCTCTGTCCATTTGCTGTTGAATTGCCTCTTTCTGCATCAACTTTTATTTTTTTCAAAGTAGAAAGAGACATTTTGTGTAGGCTGCAGTAGGGTTAATGTTAAATCACTGAATTTACAGATTTTTTGTAAAAAACAAAAACTTAAGGAAGAAATGAACAGAAGACTCAAAATTCTCATCTGTCATCATCCTGTCAGTCGACGCGTTTCACAGGAGAGAGGCTTCTCGCGCCAATCGCCTAACGCCACGTGACTCGTGTTCTGCGCTGCGAGTACAGCTAGTCGTGCTAAATGGAACAGACGCACGTCACTTCATAACTGTATGGTCCGTTGTCCGACTGCACTAAATGTATTCTAGAGATGTCTTTTTCATACTAAGCTTGAAGGGCCAGAACAAATTACCTCGCGGGCCGGGTTTGGCCCACGGGCCTCCAATTGAATAGCCCTGGCCTAGATGTTTACACTCAGAGAGCAGGGTGTTTAGATCTGAAAAACCTTTGTTGGATCTTTTTATTACTTAAATTATTACTATAATTCAGCTTTCTAATTTAACTATTTTTAGGTTAAGTTAGGCTTAAGGCTATAGGGCTACTGCAAAGCCTGTTGCAAATATCCAAACAGCGAGACAAAACGGGTGAATCATAAATGGCATCTTAACGATTATTTGCAACGCATTCTTTTACACGGCACAATTAACCAGCCCCTATATGCAGTAAAACTGTACAGTATGAGGTATGGTTGTAAATTAAAACCAATTAACATTTTCCAAGACACACTCAAGTATGAACATGCATCCTCCATTTTTTCAGACAACAAAGCACCGGAATACAATAAACTCGGAATCATGATTTCAGAAGAGGGAATTATCAAATTTCCGAGAGCACATGAAGGCAGCATAAATAAAGCAATCCTGAGTATAGCCTAGGCCTACATTTCATGCTTTAATTAAACAGACAATTGTAATTGCACATATTGAAAAAGCTTCTAATGAGGCTCTTGGTGAGCCAGTTTATCCGAACACAATTGTGTAGGCCGATACCTTTACTGTTGCAAACAGCGCTCAACCAGCACATGCTTAATGAGCTTGAGCCTAACTGTATGCGCAAGCAGAGCGAAAACAGCAAGTGTTTGATGAGAGGCACACCCAGCGCCGATCCTAGACATCTGGGGGCCCTAAGCAAACCTTTGTGCGGGCCCTTGTCAGTTATGTTTATAAAGTTTATAAAGTTAAAAACATAACTGTAAACTATAAGAAACAAAAATAATAAATCAATTAACACACTTAAATAAATAAAAACTAAAAAAGACAAAAAACATTAAACTGTTGAAAATTAAATTCACATTTTGATTCACATGTAAATAATTCTTTACCCAAAGTAACACGTGGCTCTGGAACCATCTAGCTGTCAAAAAAAACTTTAACTAACCAAATGAGTGATTAACAAAAATAAAACATGATAAATTTTGTTTACTCAAGAAAGCCAAGCAAACGAAAATCAATCATTCTCTAAATGTGATGACATAAAAATTACATATCATGGGCAAACGAAATACAGTGTACTGCAGTGGTGACACCCACATGAACACTGTAAAGCTGGTTTTGTGGCTAAGTCATTCCTTTAAATGCTATTGAAGTTAGAAACGTGTATATTAATGTGTAGACTTTGTAACTTTGGAGACGGTCCCTAAATTCAGACTGTATTGAACATCCAACGTCAAACCAACTTTATGCCAGTGGATAAATACTGGATTTATAAATCTGACAAAACTAAATAAGACTTTGAAAATAGTACAACACATGCATTCTTGTTCTTTTGCTTTGCGATTTTGGTGTTTTTTTCCACAACAGATGGATGGCTCCGTTAGCCATGGTCATATAACGTGCTCCATCACATCACGTGCATGTCATCACCTGCTACGCACTACACGACCGAGTATGTCAAAGTAATTAAATAAATTAAGTATTAAAAAGGACATTTTCAAATGATTCCTGTAAAGTTGAATCTGCAATATATAAAAATAGCGTATAGTGTTTTTGATTTGGTACTCAAGGGGGCCCCCTGGAGGTGCCGAGGCGTAGGGCCTCGTAGTCTGCTTATAGGGAGGATCGGCACTGGACACCGCCACCCAAACGTTCATGTAAGTTATACAATGAAACACTGTTGAACTTCAAATTGCTGCATCCATCTGTATGTACCAAATACATTTTACATTCAGTGTCAGAACCAGAGCTGGGTAGTAGATGGTACACGAGAAAATTTGTAGTCAGATTACGTTACCGAAAATGTGCATCTAAAACATATTAAGATTACACATTTTTGGTAACGTAATCTGACTACTTCTGGATTACATTTAGATTACTTTTGACAAATATTTTTTGATGTCACATATATTGAAGCAGGATATGTTTTACTACTTTGACAGATACAAAAAGGAAAAAATATATTCCATTCTTTATCACCAACAAAACATTGATTTTAAAGTCCAGCACGTACAAAATACTAACATGTATAACTTGCTGTTAGTATTTACTGATAGTAACACTGAATAGCTTTCCCAAATGGAATCATGTCTGTTCGGGTTGTGACAAGATTTCGAGAGATTAAAACGTGACAAGATTTCTTGTCAAAGTGAAAAGTCTAATGATTTCAGCATGATGGAGTTTGATGGTGAAATTAGTATTGAAGAAGCCCCTTTCACTTTTAAATCATATTATAAGTCATAAAAATAGACGTAAAATCAGATTTTTCATATATTCCATCATTGAGGATTTTTTTTTAAAGTGTCAAAATCTTGTCTAGTTCTCGTGAACCCAATCTCGTGTCTCATCTCGTGGGGTAAATGTCTCATCACACCCAGTGCCTAAAGTGGGCCTTTACGCACCGGTACACAGTACCGGCAATTCTCTGTTTTAATTTTTAGCGTACCTTCACTTTTTCTTGTGCACTGGCATTTCTCACATGTTGCCAGTACTTTGCCACTCCGAGTCAAGGCATCATTGTATGAGTGATTAAGGCCCAATCCCAATTCTACCCCTTACCCCTACACTTTCCCCTACCCCTCCGTTTGGCGCGTTCACGTGAAGGGGTAGTGGTGTCTCAATTCTCTTTTGGTTGGAGGGCTAGGGGTAAGGGGAAGGGCCAGATAGCCCTTCAAACGAAGATTTTTCGGGACCTCACTTCAAACGAAGGGCTAAGAGAAATTTCCAACATGGCCGCTCACTCGAGCAAGCAGACCCATAAATGTAAGTAATTTTTGCCATTAATAAGGATTTTTATGACAATTTTTCCTTTTATGTATGTTACATTCAATCTTGTGTTTGTATTTACGGTGATGTTCTTTTAACGTTTGCAAAAAAATCGCTAAAGTTTGCTAGCGGACAGCACTGATTGCACGATACTAGAAAATATATTTTTATGTCATATACCCGGTGCATCGGCACATGTCCTCTGACGTGACGAGCTAGCAACGACGTATATGATGACGTATAACAGTGTAGTAGTGGTGTCCCATTTCTTAGCGGAAAATTTGTAGCCCTTCCCCTTGCCACTTTGTTTCAAGAGGCAAGGGGAAGGGGCGAGGGGTAGGCGAAGGGGTAGAAAATAGAATTGGGATTGGGCCTAATAGTGATAACATCACACTACAGCGAGGGAGCACATATGCTGCGTTCCAGACAACTGGGATTTCGTATATTTCCACCTCAAACCTGGAACGGCACTCAAAGTCAGACATGGGACCTCTGAACTCTCAGATTGATCAACCCCTACCTCAGGGAGTCACACCCAAAATGCTTCCAGTAAGATAAGCGCGAGACTACCTAATGTCAAAAGGTTATCCAATCAAACAGGGTTTATGGAATTTGAGCCAATCAAATTACAGAGGCCAAACAGAATTTCAGCCAATCAAAAGGAAAAAGATGGAATTTTACTGTCGGCAGGCGTAACAGAAATCAAGCGCTCCAGTGCTTCGACTGTGTAGTGAGATGAGAGAATGCAAACGTAACAAAGTGAACGGTTTTAAAATAGAAATGATAAATGGTAAAGGCCAATTTATGGTTCTGCGTAGGACCTACGCCATAACCTACAGCGTAGCCTACGCAGAGCCGCGTACCCTGTGCGTACCCTACGCTGTAGCCTGACGTGCACCTCTCCAAAAATGTAACAACGCGTCAACTCAACGCGGACCCTACGTGGACCACAAGCGCTGTGATTGGTCGGTTTGGCAGCATCGTACTTCCTTCTATGCATTTCTGGCGTCTTCTTCCGGCAAGTTCAGAGTCCACAAAAGAACAACATGGCGAGCATCGACATCGACCAAGTACTGAGCGTCTGATTGAAGAGGTTCGGAAATGCACACATCTGTATGACTCCTCTTCGGCGGACTATAAAGACTGTCAGATGGCGGCGAATTCTTGGAGAGAGATTTCCTCTAACGTCGGTTTGGAAGAGTGTCAGCAAAAACATGAAGAACTTCGCACTTTATAAACACTGTGCAAGATCTTTTGCACTTTATTGGCTTTAAAGTTTTATTTTTTGTTTTACCTTTTATTGTTACTAGTTTTTTGAAAGTTTTATATTTGTGTAAATATTTCATTGTATACTCATCTATACATAGTTTGCACTTTTACATATTCTGTTCTTTGACAAAATTGTGACACTTCCAGATCTTGGTTGCATTTCGTTTAATTTTTAACTAAACAATTAATAGGGTGAGTTGTCCATGACAAAATATGATATTCTATCAGGATATCATTTCAATACACAGTTTTGACATCTATGTATATACAGTGCTCTGCGTAGTACACACCTTTGAAAAGTATACTTTTTTTCAACAATATCTAAATGAACACACATAAAAATCCAAAATGTGGACAAGACTAAGTTTAATATAACATCTGTTTAACTTCTAACATGAAAGTAAGCTTAATAATATAACGGATTACACATTTTTCTGTTTCGATCAGCTCCAACTCAATTAAGATGCGATCAGCTTCCATTGTCGTTTGCAAACACTAGCATACACACAAAACATCGGCGAAGAAGAGCAAACCCGTGAAAACACAAAGAGCCAACTAGCGTTTCGGCGGTGTAATTGCAGTATGATGCATACTCTCAACGCAGAACCATAAATGTTCACGACGGCGTCGTCTACGTACGTAGGCTACGCCATAGGTTACGGCGTAGGTCCTATGCAGAAGTAAAAATCGCACTTTAGTTCCCTCTCGAGGGAACTCCAGCTGCGTCACCATGGCTACGCTTTGGGTAACGCCTCTGTGTGACTGCGTCTGAAGTATGTATGTCAAAAACATCCAATCGTGAAACGATACATCATAGGCGGGATGATGTATTGGACCAGGAAGTATAAACGGGCATCCAAAACCGGCATTTTCAGCTTTGATGCCTAAGTAAAGCACTCTGTGTTGTACTGTCAATATCAAAGTATTTGTTTAGACCGTGTGTGTCTCCTTGTCTGCTTTACATCACAGACAGGGACACACACAATACGCTGCGCTCCCGGCTTGGAGGACTCTCTTGGAGAGAGAAAGATCTGTTGTCAACCCCCAACCCAGAACTGTGGAAACTATGGGTTTTTGGCCTCTGAAAGGGCCAGCCTAGTTGAATCAGACCTCCTAGCTGAGGTTGTGGAGACCATACTAAACTCCAGAGCTCCCTCCACGAGGAATCTGTATGCCTTCAAGTGGAGAGTTTTCACCTCTTGGTGTTCAGCTCAGTTAACTGCTCCATTGACATAGTGCTGAGGTTCTTGCAGGAGCGATTCTCTGCAGAGTTAACTGTTAACCCCTTCTACCTAGAAGGTTTATGTGGCAGCCATGTCTGTCTTTCACACTCCCCTAGAGGGGTTATCAGTGGGCAAGCACCCACTAGTTATCCGCTTCCTCCATGGTACTCGCAGGTTGAGACCAATGAGTCGCACTAGGGTGCCGACCTGGGATCTGTCAGTGGTGCTGGAGGGTCTTTTGAGGGCCCCACTCTACCACTGATAAGCTCTTGACCTTTAAAACTGTGTTTTTTCTGGCGATCATGTCCCATAAGAGGGTGGGGAACCTTAAGGCCCTGTTATTTTCCCCTACGTGCCTCGAATTTGCTCCAGGATGCTAAAGCCTTCCTGTATCCTAGGACAGGTTATGTGCCAAAGGTTTAGAACAGTACGCCGTGGTAAATACCATAGTAAATTTCACATACCATTATTGGAAGTGTTCCTGGTTCCGGTTGATCTAATTAATGCAGCCTAACAATCCCTTAGAGGATTTGTATTATAGAACTGTTGTGTATGCAAGGTTGAAGAGATGCGTCTTCACTGTAATCTAGATTTACACTTTAAAGTGTGTCTGCCTCCCGCACAGTTCTAGGAAAACAGTTCCAAAGTTTAGGTGCTAGATAGGAGAAGGATCTACCACCTGCACATGATTTTCGAAATTCTAGGTATTACCAACTGAGAGCGTAGTGAACATGAAGGAGTATAATGCAATTGAAGCTCACTCAGGTACTGAGGAGCTAAACCATATAGGGCTTTATAGGTAATCAGTAAGATTTTAAAGTCAATGCATTGCTTAATAGGTAACCAGTGCAATGTTGATAGAACCGGGCTAATATGCTCATACTTTTTTGTTCGTGTAAGAACTCAAGGTGCTGCATTTTGAACTAGCTGAAGTTTTTGTAATAAGCTACAAGGCAAACACCTACTGTAATAGTGCGTTACAGTTATCTAGTCTTGACGTCATGAATGCATGAATTAGCTTTTCTGCATCTGATGACAGCATATGACGTAGTTTAAATATATTCTAAAATGGAAAAAACTTTTGTTTTCCAAGTGTTGGAGACATGGCTTTCAAATGATAGATTACTATTGAATAAAATGCCCAGATTCCTAGCTGATGATGAGGGTTTTATGGAACATCCATCAATAGTTAAGCAGTATTCTTGGTTGTTACATAGGCTGGTTTTCGGTCCAATGAGTAACACTTCTGTTTTGTCCGAGTTCAATAATAAAAAGTTGCAACTCATCCATTTTTTTTATATCGACCATGCATTCCATTATTCTATTGAACTGCTGTGTTTCGTGAGGCTTCGTGGGAAAAGAGTTAAGTATCATTAGCACAGCAGTGAAAGCTAACTCTGTTTCTCTTAATTATATCTCCTCGAGGTGGCATGTATTCATGTTTGTTTTTCCCAAGAGGGTTCTTCAGTGACCAAACACACTATAAGCAGATGGATAGTGGATACTATTTCACTTGCTTATGAATATTGTGGCAGACCCTTTTGAGGGCGCACTCAACTCGGGGTATGGCAGCCTCTAAGGCAGGGGTCTTCAACTACTTTTCTTTGAGGGCCAGACTCCAAAAGTATAAATAGGATGCGGGCCAGTTTTTTTACCATATCCTCATTTCTTCTGTTATTTTGTATTTCTGTTATTTATTTTGTTTCCTTTTATACTGTTTTTGTTGCTGTTACTTATAGGTCATATATTAAACATGCACACAAATATTGCATCCAGTATTTGTGCCTTTTCGTGATATTAAATTAAAAGGGATATTGTCTTTTTAACTGTATTTTATATTCCTTAATGCATTACTTGTCATGAACTTGGGTGGTGAGGACAAGGACAGAGGACCCAAGTGCAGACAGCGGGTAAGGGGTTAACAAGACAGACTTTAATTATAACTAAAAAATACAAAACAAAGACCCACGTGGGGGAACATAACAAAACATAGCAACAAGGACAGGGACTAACTAGACTAGAAATAATAACAACACTTGACATAACCACAATAAACTAAACTAACTACAGAACAATAACTCACCCACATGACACAAACAGAACACAACAGAACAATGAACCAGCACGAGACAGAAGACACAAGGGCATAATAAAGGGGATAAATCAAGAGGGGACAGGTGCAGGACATGAACTAATTAACAAACAATAACGAGACGAAAGGGCGGGAACAGAGACGCCACACCGGAGAGTGGAAGACCATGAGGGACAAAACGTCACTCTCCACATAAAACAAGAGGTTCTATCATGGTTCTGCCACTAGGTCAAGAGAAGCAAGACAAGGTGGGGCAGAACCATGACAGAAGCCCCTCCTTAAGGAGCAGCATCCTGATGCTCCTCAAGGAACAAACAAGACTAGACAGACTGTGACAAAAAAACATTATACAAAACACGACCAAAAACGTGATACATAGGAAAAAAAGTCCAAACAAAGACATGGTGCCGGCACGAAGGCCGGCTGGACAACACATGGTGCCGGCTGGAAGGCCGGCTGGACAGGTACATGGCGCCGGCTGGAAGGCCGGCTGGACAGCTATGGCGCCGGCTGGAAGGCCGGCTGGACAGGACATGGCGCCGGCTGGAAGGCCGGCTGGACAGGACATGGCGCCGGCTGGATGGCCGGCTGGACAGGACATGGCGCCGGCTGGATGGCCGGCTGGACAGGACATGGCGCCGGCTGGATGGCCGGCTGGGAGACAGCTATCACCGGCTGGGCAGGCCTGGATGTCGACATGACAGGACAGGATGTCGGCGGCTGGGCAGGCTCTCTGGCACTGGGCAGCATCTCCGACGGCTGGGCAGCGCTCTCTGGCAGCTGGGCAGCAAACAAGGACAAAACACACAAACAGTCGACTCGACAGGCCTGGGCACCAGCTGGGAGGCCGGCAGGGATCTTCAGCGGGAACAGGACACCGGCGGCCTCAACCCTGGAGGGGAATCCGACGACCTCAACCCTGGAAGGGAGCCCGGAGGTCTCGATCCTGGACGGGTTCCGGCAGTCTCGACCCCGGAAGGGAGTCCGGCGGTCCCGACTCTGGAATGGAGCCCAGCGGCCTCTACCCTCCAAGGGAGTCCGGCGGCATCGACCCCTCCCGCTGAGATCCCTCTGTCTGCTGGGTCCAGAATGGCTGGTTCATTCTGTCAAGAACGTGGGTGGTGAGGACAAGGACAGAGGACCCAAGTGCAGACAGCGGGTAAGGGGTTAACAAGACAGACTTTAATTATAACTAAAAAATACAAAACAAAGACCCACGTGGGGGAACATAACAAAACATAGCAACAAGGACAGGGACTAACTAGACTAGAAATAATAACAACACTTGACATAACCACAATAAACTAAACTAACTACAGAACAATAACTCACCCACATGACACAAACAGAACACAACAGAACAATGAACCAGCACGAGACAGAAGACACAAGGGCATAATAAAGGGGATAAATCAAGAGGGGACAGGTGCAGGACATGAACTAATTAACAAACAATAACGAGACGAAAGGGCGGGAACAGAGACGCCACACCGGAGAGTGGAAGACCATGAGGGACAAAACGTCACTCTCCACATAAAACAAGAGGTTCTATCATGGTTCTGCCACTAGGTCAAGAGAAGCAAGACAAGGTGGGGCAGAACCATGACATTACTTTACCCAAAAATTGCTACTAATTTACTCACCCACAGTTCTCCAGTACATCTAAGATGTGGGTGGCATTGTTTTTTTCAAGAAGATATTTCTGAAGATATTTGGTTTAATTAATTAAAGTTAAATTAATAAAAGTAAAAAATGCAAATGCATTCAACACAAAAGTAATCCCTGCCCCTTGTGACGTTAAATTAGTGTGTTATAAAGCGAGTCAACCCAGCCAACATTGGTATGTGGGCCCCATGTGGGTTTTATCTGGGCGATATGGGCTCCACATGGGCATAGGTTTAAAATGGGCAAAACATATGGGCCCCGTGTGGGATACCAATATGGGTCCCACATAGCTTTGCCCATATGAGAACTTCATGGGCTCAAAGTGGGCATATGATTTCATGCTTAAAATACATTATGCATTTTAACTTTTTAAAGTTCTTATATTTGGTTGATAATCCTTTTAACATACAAATATCTCAGATATTTAGGCTGATTTTGTTATGTATTTAATGCAAATGGAGTTTCTGGAATATTTTTGTTCATTCAATAGGCCTGTATCAGTATTCACTGTCCTAACTGTATGAAAATCAACCACGATAGATAAATGCAGAAATCCAGGTCAATTTACATGAGTCTCACAAGCGACGTTCTTGCTCAATGTGATAGATACTTTCGACTTCGTACTTAGCTGTGCAGACCGACCGGCCTACGTCACACTATCGCGAGATCAATTAGGAAGCACTTGCCTAGAAACGATGTCGCGGTATCCTGATGTCATAACCCGATTGCTTTGCGCAGGTGATGCAGTCGAGCACACCCCTGACCGAGAACACTTTGTTCCGCTTGACAAAGTAGTTCTCCTGAGTTTTGGTAGATTTTTCTTATATCACATAATTAAATATTCTTTTGTTGAAAATGTTTAATGTTTAAATGACAACTATGATTTAAATAAAATAAATAAATCAAACTACAGAGGAGTTTCTTTATCGGTGGAAGGATATCTTTGGCAGAGCAGTGGCGTGCTGGCAACTCCACCGAGCAGCAAGTTTATCGAGTCGGGACTGGAAAAATAAAAAATAAGGTAAAATTCATATTTTCTGAAGCGTGTTTTTGTTATCCGTGTTATCAAGCACCGTTAACCCTGTTTTGACCGTCATTTTCCTTTGCACTTTGTAAGCCTGCGTGTACCTACCATTTTTCCACCTGAGGTAAAATTGAATTGACTTTACCACAGCCTATGACGAGTGACACTAATTTACGATATTTAACCTTTTAATGCCATTTTTTTAAATTCCTCAGACGTCTAAAGCTCAAAATGCTGATGTCAGAAACGATGTAACGTTAGGACATACATTGTAATCTGTTCTGAGACCAGATTCAGAATGCACCTATTATGTTTATGATGTACAGGCAAATATAAAGTAGTAGATTATTCAGTTTGAAGACTAACATCTAACAAAGCAACATCCAAATGCTGCAGTTATCATTTAATCAGTACGAATTGCATTGTATTTGGTAGAGCATAAGAATGGGAAATGTGAATTACAATTTAGCAATAACAAAAATTGTACTGTCCAGGTAGGAAACCTCAAAAAACATAATCTAGAACCACTCAAGTATACACTGTACAAGTATACACCTCCATTAAACATACAGGGCCTTGGTTTAATCCACATGGGCTTTATAAGGTGGGACCAATATGGGCCTTATGTATGTTGCCCACTTGGGTCCCACATGGGCCCCACTCAGATTCTATGTAGGATTCATATGGGCTAATTCACATAGGGCTGACATGGAACCCGTGGACAAACCCACTTGGGGCCCATGCCTCAAGCCCATATGGGGCCTACATTGGCCCCACAAAAAAATGTTGGCTGGGAATTGATCTGTGCAAGAAACTGAAGGCTATTATCTTCGGGTGAATTCCGATCGCATTCATGCGCCCCACGCACTTATAGGGCGGAGCCTTTGTATAGTGCGAGTTCTGGGGGAGATGAACAGCTGTTTTTCGTAAATATAGCCATTATTCATAATGAATGCAGTTATAAAAACAACACCGTTTCCCCCTTATCTGAGACAATCGTTCACGTGGTGTATCCTTCCTACAGTTAGCCTACTTTCAAGGGCACAAAACGCGTTTTAGAACACGACCTATCGCGTGCGCAAAACGATTGCCTGTGGCTGTGCAATGCATTGTTGATTATAACGTTGTAAATAACATTAAGTTTCTTGGACTGACAATGGACGTCAAATCGCTTTATAAGACGTAAAACATTAAGAGCAGCGGGAATTACTTTCGTTTTGAATGTCTCATGAGGACATGCATTTAAAGCACACCGTTTTTAAAGTCTCTCCACTTATTTGAAATGTTAAGGCGGGCCAGGTAAGGATGATTGATGGGCCGCATTTGGCCCGCGGGCCACCAGTTGACTAGCCCTGCTCTAAGGCCTTAGGCTGGTCAGAGGTATGGAATTTAAATGGACCCAAAACTCACGGGCATGGAATCCGCACGCGCTATGCAAATGCGCATAATGATAACCACGCGCGGAAAGCTGCTCCGCGAGGGCGCATTTAAACTCCGCGAGCGAGCAGAACAGTATCCGCAAGCGGAAAAGAATCCTCGCGCGGGCGCATTTCTGCTCCGCGAGCAAAAACTCAGTCCGCGAGCAGAGGCTTTGACGAGCGCGCGCGCGATTCTCTCTATGCTCTCGCAACTGCTCAACACTTGCTCGCTCGTTGAGTTGACTTCTAAGACTTTGGAGGCGGGACAATGGCAGACTTCTCTGATCCTTTGATTGGTCACTTTTAACATGCACTCACCTACAGTCTCCGACATGTATCTTACCTGTTGTACAGACGTCTTAATTTGGCATAACACGACACTTTTTTCCATTTTTAAACTTGGGTTACAGTGTTATGTATGCCCTTGGCTTTGGATTTACATATTTGGCATCTTAACAGGAAGTTAGAAATAAATAGTTTGGTATGTGTATTCATAATTGCTTTTGTATTGTTAATATTTTCATGAAATTGTTATAAAATGAGAATTAATAAATGGCTACAACAGTATAACTCAAAGCACAAGTTATTATAAATTACAATATGATGTACTCTCTAAAATTTAATTTAAATAATTTATTTGTTTTGCTTTATTTGTTTTGAAAATATTAAAACGGGCTATGCCAGTAAACAGATATTAGATAACTCAAATTTAATGACTACAGGAGACATTTAATTATATTATTATAGTATGTTTTAAATAGGTCATACATGACATGTAAGTTTAACTGCTATATTATATAGCATAATTTTTGTTGACAGATGTAAGAAATCAAAATGTCACTTGTTAAAACACTAACACATAGCTAAGGCAAGGTAATACACTAATCATTCGGTAGTAAAACATGTAATCTGTAGGTGACTGCATGTAGGTGAGTGCGTGTTAAAAGTTACCAATCAAATGCGCGGAGACCTCATCTGATTGGTAACTTTTAACATGCATTGTCCCGCCTCCAAAATCTCAGAAGTTAACTCAACGAGCGAGCAAGTGTTGAGCAGTTGCGAGAGCATAGAGAGAATCGCGCGCGCGCTCGTCAAAGCCTCTGCTCGCGGACTGAGTTTTTGCTCACGGAGCAGAAATGCGCCCGCGAGAGGATTCTTTTCCGCTTGCGGATACTGTTCTGCTCGCTCGAGGAGTTTAAATGCGCCCTCGCGGAGCAGCTTTCCGCGCGTGGTTATCATTATGCGCGTTTGCATAGCGCGTGCGCGCGCGGATTCCATGCGCGTGAGTTTTGGGTGCATTTAAACTCCATACAGAGGTGTCTCTTCAAGAGATCTGTGATGCAGCAGGCTAGTCCTCGCCACTCACCTCTGACAGGTTTTATAATTGGGATCTAAGCGCTTCTCCGAGCGCTAAAGTACTTTTGCCTTAGTTGTGTTTGGTTCATACACACAGACGAAAGGGAACGTCTTGGATTACGTCTGTAATCCCTGTTCCTTGAGAAGGGAATGAGACGCTGCGTATCCCTGCGGCATTTGCTTTGGCATCTTTTAAAATAAGAATGCTGGTTTTGGATGCCCTTTTATACTTCCTGGTCCAATACGTCATCCCATATTCCAGTACAAGATTTAAACAATGCATTGTACAATATATAAGGTTACACCAAGTAATAATTACAGAAAGTACACAATAAGTACACAATATAAAACACAGTATAAAATACACAAAATATAATACTGTAAATGCAGAGTGAAAGTGCAAATGTGTACAAAATGTACTGTAAGTGTAAGATAAATTATGTGTGTAATGTTAACATGTGAGCATACAGTAGCCTATGTACAGTATGTACAATTAAAGTGTTCATTGCAATGTAAACGTTGTTGTGTATATGCATCTGTAATGGGTGCTGTCACCCCAAGGATCAGAGCAAAGTCTGTCTGCAGTGGAGGAGGAGGAGGTAGTGGACGACTGTCATTCACCAGCCTAATGGCCTGAGGGTAGGGTACTTGCTCCCAAAGCCAAACATTGAAAAAAGGCATCATCAAGAGAAAGAGTACATTTCAAAACTTGGAAATTTATTTCAATCCTTGCCAACACACTAAAGCATTTTAATACAGTTTGCATTCATGCTTAAATGGCAATGGTGCTGTTTGAATGAGTTTCATTGAGGACATTTTGTCTTTAGGGGCCTGAGTGTAACTATCTGTGTAACGAGGGTAAAATATTAAAATTCCAATAAAATGATACACCTTTAGTTTTTGTTAAAATTCTGAAAAATGTAAATGACAAAATGTCCACAAAGGAGGACAAAGGTTAAATATACTAAGTACTGAATAATTTAAGTATCAAATGAACATCACCTTATAATTTAGAAGTAAACTATTCCCATTGACACATAGTAAATATATTGAATATATATTATAATAGAAAAATATATTTAAATAAGGTATCTTGTTATATTATGTATGTACACAAATGTGTTTTATGTTGGTTAATGTTTATTGCATTATGTTAGTAGCTGTCTATATCTTTAAGCATTGTTCATGGAAAAATATTTAAGCATTTTTGATGGAATGGTACCGATGAACCTCAAATAAAAAAAATACTGGCATGATTTCTGTTTCATAGACGACGATTCCATGAGGAAAACATATTTCATATTTTGGCGCCCTCTGCTGATGAAAAGATGCATGGGAACTTAGTTACAAACGTTAGGTAGGGCCAGAGCCATTGAGAGAGAGAGTTCTGCCAACGGAAGTCCAAAACGCTGGTGCGTCACGTGATTCATGGAGACTTCAGATAGTTCCAGGAAGTTATGTTTTCTCTTTAAATGCTTTATTTCTTTCATTTTTTTTATTCATTAAATGGGTTTCGTCTTTAAATGGGTTAAAAGTTTACCTCAGTTGGTCTGTTTAGTCGCAGCTCCATGCGTAACTAGTAACTTCCGGGAACTATTGAGAGCCCGCGTCACGTGATTCATGGACCGTCAGATAGTTCCAGGAAGTTATGTTTTCTCTTTAAATGCTTTATTTCTTTCATTGTTTTATTCATTAAACGGCTTTCGGCTTTAAATGGGTTAGAAGTTTACCTCAGTTGGTCTGTTTAGTTGCAGCTCCATGCGTTACTAGTAACTTCGAGGAACTATTGAGAGCCTCCATTGTTGTGAAAAAACTGTTCCATTGGAGTCAACGGAGTTGGCATAACTCTCTCTCTCAATGGCTCTGGGTAGGGCCAACGACACGACAACATAAGCATAAGTTGCTTATAACTCTGACACTCAAAGTATTGTTAAAGAAATAATTTGGAATCTTGTAAACGTGTTGTACATTTTGCTTGTTCATGGCCTAGCAGCCAGGGATGGGCAGTATTTACGACACATGTACGTAATTTAAATACAAAATAGTATTTTGTCATTTGTATTTGATAGGGTTGATGAAAATAGCGTCACACACTAATAAGAAAAGGTTAAAAAATGAACCAAAGTCTTTGTCATTTTAGATGTTTAAAATAAGTTAAAATGATTGGAGATGTTTTTCTCTGTTTTTCATTTGGAAATGACATGTTTATTGTTTGAGATGGTGGTGTCCTACTCTCAAATTGTTTGTGCATTTTTTATATATGAATTTATAAATATGTAAATGTAAACTAAAGTAGGCTAAATTATGATAATAAAATGATATTAATAAGAATTATAATAACAGCAACAACAAAACAGCAGAAAATAGTCCATATAGCCCATCTTAGAAAAGGTTCAAAAAGGAACCTTGGTAACAGGCCACCTGGCCTCTAATTCGAACCCTCTTGCCACAATAGATGGTTCTAAAAAGAACTTCTAACAGTATACCAAATAACAAAGGGTTACTTATAGAACTTGTAAGTTCAACTTTGAACCTTTTTGATTATTAGAAGTTCATATTTGAACTTTAAAGTTCTTTTTGTAACTCTAAAGGTTCAATCTCTTCTAAGAGTGTATTTTGTATGAAAATACTTTAGTGATTGTATTTTTGTAATTTTAAAATATTGTAAAATATTTTGTAAGAAGTCTACATGATGACATAAAAATGTAGCCTCTGATTGGTGCCTACTCAGTAGTTTGCCCAGACTTGAAAACAGAAAATAGATCCATATGGAAGAAAGTCTTTTGCATAAATTGCTTTAATTTTTTAGAGTTAAGTTTTGGTGTTTGTTTTAGTAGCCTGGGCTAAATAGTTTGCCAATTTACATAATGTGTTGTGTTGAAAGGCACCGGTAGCTACTGAGACCTGTGGACTCAGTTTGACTGTTTTTGCTAGACTTTGTTAAAGGGATACTTCCTCCAAAAATGAAAATTCTGTCATCATTTACTCACCTTCCAAATCTGTATAAATGTCTTTGCTCTGATGGACACAGAAAGATATTTGGAAGAATGCTTATAACCAGACAGATTTTACCCCCTATTGACTACCATAGTAGGAAAAAATGCAATGGTAGTCAAAAGTGCCTCAGAACTGTTTGCTGTCCTACATTCTTCAAAATGTCTTCTTTTCTGTTCAAAAAGTAGTTTTTCCTATGGTAGCGTATGGTGGTTATAAGCATTCTTCTAAATATCTTTCGCTGTAAATGATGACATAATTTTCATTTTTGAGTGAAGTATCCCTTTAAGCTGACAAGTTGACAAGTTCTGTTGCTACTTTCCGATTACGTTTCTGGCTACATTTAAACATATTTGGCTTAAACATATGGCTCGAAACATATTGATCATTTAATTATTGTTGAAATGCTAAACATTTTTTATACTTCCAAATAGGTGTCCAATGATGATAAATAAACATTTGATTGCTGAATATTGTAATTAAAGTGGCTGTTTAGTAGGATCATGATTTTGCATACCATTGCAAGAACGACTGCCTGAGTCTGACACATAATATATTATTATATCTATGATTAACAATCAGATGAATAATTATTTAGAAATTAAATAATTGCTATAGTTGCTATACGGGTGCCATCAGTTGTCTTCTTATGAATGACTTGTTTGTCATTGAGTCAGTGTTGCTGATGCAAAGTAGGCCCTTCGTTACCAAACACCAAATGACTAAATTAGGATACAATTATGAGTCATTCGCAAACTGTTAAACATTAAACTGTTGGTTACTTCAAAACTGATCAGTTAACTGGTTGTCTACACTGGATGCGACCGGCGGATCCAGTGTTGACCAAATTAAAAATCAAATGGGTGCTAGCGTGTTCTTTTATCGTGTCGTGTCATGTCCGGTGTAGACACGGTGCAAGCTTCATCTTGGAGATCATAGGGATATGTGAATATTTTATCTGTTTACTGGTTGCATATGTCAGATTTATTGCATGACTCAGACAGAGAAAAGCTGTTGCAATCAAATATTGTCTACTTAGTCAGCTGAGTCAGAGTAATAGTGAAGGGATAGATCAAATAGGCCAATTGATCGATGGAAGGTTTGCGAAGAAACTTCATGCTCCCTTGTAAAAGTATTTTTTAGTATTTTTAAAATACAAAAATGCTGTAGTTAATTTTGATACGTGGTGTGGCTTCTGTATTTTGTAGTTTATTGTGATACACATAAAATCAGGGTATTTGGTATTTTATTTTAAAATACGTTTTGATTAATACATTGTTTGCCTCATTTGTAAGTCGCTTAGGATAAAAGCGTCTGCTAAATGACTAAATGTAAACAGGGCTGGACTGGGAAGAAAAATCTGCCCTGGCATTTTTAGGCCCGCATCGGCCCTCCACCGAATCTGTGGTTGTGTCTTTTGCCATCGCGCTGCGTGCATTCGCATTTATAATACGTCCGTCTAAGCGGCCAACGCCTATACGGCCCCATACGTTAGCGGCAAATTCCATTATGGCCCCATACGTTAGCGGCCACCGCCTCTGTTCCGGCCCGGTACGCCAGATGGCCAGTCCGCCCCTGAATGTTAATGTGATGTATTTTTGCCCAAGCCTGCTTGCCGCTACCAACGAAGCATTCAGACCCACCAAGTAGTGGACATTATAAACGTCATGCGCTTAATATACGTAAAGCATTTTGAAAATGTGAAGATCAAACATGTCATATCTGGTTTCAGGCAGTAATGGTCATCGAAAAAATAGTATTGCAGGATGTATCTTTTTTTAGCACAAACTCTGACGTGTGCATAATTTTTTTTATTGCAGAACTTAGATATACATACATACATACAGTATAGACCCCTTTACGGCCGACGTCACGCTTACGTCACGGCATTAGCTGGAGGCAAAACAAAGGGAAAACTGGAGGCGGCCAATGGACCTTTATCACATTTCCTGTATCCGGTAAGCGCAGCAGTGTGTTGCTTTTTCTGGTAGCATAGCAACACAGTTAAAACCAATGGCTGAATCTGCTAACCAGCAGTGTTACTGAAGCACCCGGCTGCTTTAAAGCTGATCATCGACCTCCTTACCTCAGTTACCACAATTTCTTGACACAAAATAATTGAGGAAAGCATGGGTGAGATTGAAACTGTGAAATGAAGTGCCTTTCTTTTTAAATAACATGCGGAAGTACGTTTGTGTGCAGTATGCGCACAGTATGCGCAGTAACCTTTGTTTCAGAAAGGAGGTTTAGTGAAAACTCGGAGTATATTAACCCTGAAATGAGGGAAACTCTGGGTTTTCCGTTTCAGAATGTGAGGTATGTCAAACCCAAGAAAGTGGGGTAACTCAAGCCAGTTTCTAAAAGAGAGGTAACTTATACTCAGAGTCAGTAACCATAGTAACTTACTCTGTGTGTGAGTCTAACCTGGTCGGGAACAGGTTTTCTTTGGTACACCCAGAGTTTCTTTCGATCTCCTCCCCCTTTTTAAAGCGCAAGTGGTGTACCTCATTCATTCATTCATTCATTAATACTGCCATTCATGGCACACATTTTGATCACACAGAGACCGTCTCCGTGCTTTTATAGAGGATACATAAGAGGCTGCATTAATTCAAAGGGATGTACTTTGATTTCAGGAGAGCAATTTAGGAGCCGAGTAGAATTTTGTCATTTCCCTGTGCATTTTATTAAAACTGTACCGTTGTTCTTTACAGTGAATTAGATATATCAAAATATATCTCATCCATCCTTACATCAATAACATCAGCCACCGTGACCATGTATTACATCATAGCATATTCTTTCCCTAACATTTTCTCACAAATGGTAGTTTTCTATGGAGGATAAGAAATGACTTAATAAAGTATGTAAATAAAGTGCATGAACAAATAAATTACTTAATAAATACAGACAAGAATGCAGAAATGAAGCGATAAATGTAATAAACAATTAATTTAGATGTGCAACCATTCCTACCCAAATCTGCTCCGAGCAGGCTCAAACCAGTGATCAGTCTGACTTTGACACAAACGTTTGACACCCTACAAGTGTCATGACATCTCACACTCATCAGAAGAGCACTGATGGGGAGTGAGAACATGATCATTTATTTATTATTTCTGTTTTTTTCATTAATTTACTTTTTAATTTGTTTGTTTATTGGTACATTTATCTATTTATTAATTTAAATATAAGTAATTTTAAGCACATTAGTAAGAGCGGAAAGTGTGCCTCGCTCTCAAGCGCTTTCTGCCGCCATGTTGCTTTTTTTGGCGCCCTTGCCATGGTGGATCGTAATATCGGAGCTCCATTGATAATGGCTTGTCTTAATCATGGTGTAAGCACTTAACTCAAGGTAAGTCTACCCAGAATTGATAGAACTAACTCAAATCAGCTGTTCTGAAACCAAAAACTCAAAGTTTTGTATCTCGGTGTAAATCAACTCACAGTTCACATTTTAACTCTGTGTTGGTTGAACCTCCTTACTGAAACGGGCCCCAGGGGTGTATTCCAGAAAGCAGGTGTCATGATCCGTGTCTGTATTTCCCCTTCATGTTATGAACTTATGTTACTTTCTGTTTCCTGTTCCTGTTGTAGTTCTTTGTAGTTCTTTTGTTCATTGGTTCTGTGTCATAATCTATTTCAGGTGTGTCTTGTTAGACCTCTCTTTACCCTGTGTATTTAAGCCCTTGTGTTTCCTTTGTCTGGTGACTGTCATTGTTAGAGGTGTGATCTTATGTTTCTTGTTTTTAGTTGACTCTCGTGTGTCTTGGATCTGTTGTTATTTTGTTACTTTGTTTACCTTCATTAAAATTCTACTGCACAGGGATTCATTTCCTGCCTGGATTACTCATTCATTTCAGTAGGGTTAATTTACCGTCAGCTAAACCCTGAACTCTGGGTTGGTTGACCCAAATCTTGTTTACTTCGGGTATGTTGGTTCCAGAACACATTTGAAGAGTAAGTTTAATCAACCTCATGAAAGATCCCCAGAGTTAATGCACGCTCACAGAAACAACATCAATCAGAATGAGAAAGAGCTTTATTGCTAAGTATGTTTGCACATACAAGGAATTTGTTTTGGTGACAGGAGCATCCAGTACACAGAAACAGCAACAACAGTACACAGAGACCATAACACAATAGAATACAGTACACAGATGATTTAAATAAGGACCTATGGGTATAAAAATAAAGAAATACAATACAATAAACATAAGATAAAGATATAGAGCGTAAAGCTATGTGTGTATGTAAATATGTACAATTAAAAAATAAGAATAGACTATTGTAGTACAAGGCATGTGCTATATACAGCAGAATGAAATATAATTTACAGAAAAAGCTGTATAAAAATAGATAGTGTATTATCTGGAGGATATAATTAATATTGCACTTAATTATTATTGCACAGAGTTATTAATTGCATGGTGGGTCAAAAACATTTAACTGTTCAAGAGGTAGATGGCCTGAGGGAAGAAGCTGTTTTTGTGTCTGGTTGTTTTGGTGCTCAGTGCTCTTTAGCGCCGACGGCAGCATTGTGAAGAGATGATGGCTTGTGTAATGTATGTATATGGTGAAGGGCTGCCCCCTTGTGGATGAATGTTGTAGCAGTTCAGAACAAGTTCAGTAAAAGAGTTTTGTTGTTACTACATCGCACGTGTCGATGTCGTTATTCTAATGCGTGCTTACCACATACACCACAGCTTGGATGTGAGAGGTCCACGAAGACATTGTCAATGGATCACAGATTTCACGAGTCACCATGGCAACAGCCGGGAAGCTTAAAGTTTTTGACTGTAAAACAATGTTATAAATCAGAGGTTTTTTTCACCGAACACTTAAATAATCTGCATCTGTGTATTAAATGTTTTATATGTATATTATATTATATATTTTTATATATATTATATGTATTTATATGTATTTATATTTATATTTTTATATGTTTATAAAACTATAAACGCTATACATTGTTTAATTATATATATAAATAGTTTAAATATATGTACTTTTTTATACTGAAATATTTAAAATATTTACTCATCATGGCTATCTTTGTTACATGAAGTGTAGATTTGTTGAGATGTTTGTAACTATTTTACTGTGTCTACCATGGAATTTTACCAAAATTGTGTTGTGTACTGTAAATGTATTTGATCACATTGCTAATTGTGTAGGCAGTATTAAACCTCTTTTTTGTTCCTTCCTTCTCTGTATGTTCCTTAAAAAAATCTACCTTTATTTGTTTTTTTGAAAACTGACTTTGTATTGTATCAGCTTTATTTGCAACAGTTGCTGTTGTAGTCATATTAATGGAGACTCTTTTAATTTGAGAAAATGCTACAGTTGTCATAATTTTGGAAAAACTTGTGTAATGCTTTTCAGTACACTACACTGTGTATGATAATTAATTTGCTGTAGAGGATGAAGGTCTGCTGTGACAGAGGTAGAGGTTTATAATGTTAGGCCCAGTCGCATGTCCAGCCTATTATATCCCTTTCAAACACACATACATTTTCTTTTCTTTCTTTTGTTTTGTTTCTTTTGACTTTGTTTGCTAAAAGGCCATGGCTTTCCAAATGTTAAATGAGGTGTAAAAGGTCTATCTTGAAAGACCAATTACAAATTGTAATTTGGAGAAAGGCCTTTCAATACCATAGAGGAGGCTGAGGATCAGAAAAAAATATATTATTTGAAATACAAATATGAAAACACTTAAAAGTCCTTTGATGTAATTTATTATGTATCTGAAATGAAGTGATAAAGGGACATTAAATCTGTAAACACTATGCCATAGGTGATATAATTAAACTTGCCAGGTCAAATGTGCAACCTCTAAATCTCTCTAACCATTACACCACAACTGCCCTGAGATGCATCACATATTACCTATTAGTGGAGAAGAGTAATGAGATCCAAATGCTTAATAAATTGTTCTGAAGTTACACGAATTGCAAGGTGTACATACTATTTATGCATCAAATTATACAAAGTATTTGGAGATTTAATAATAAACCTAATTAAAAGTATGTGCAGCATTCAATGTAAACAAATAAACCCTTACATTTATTAAGAACAGCACACATTATTTTATTTAAAGATTATTTTATTTTAAATGGTTACAAATCATAAAATTAGCATTAAATCAGTCGTGAATGCTCTGTTGAGTGAGACTGGAAATGTAATCATCGTAATACTGTAATATTATTATATATTATACGTAATCTGTGCTTCCACGCCCAATTGACGCTCATCAAAAGCGCACAGATGCGCAGACAACTTTTGATGCTTAGTAACGTTTCCTTAAAACGAACTGACCTGAGCAGGTTATCTTCAGAGAGTGAGTTGCTATGGTTACTTACATACACAGAACCACATTTGAGTCATATCTGTAAATAAATCATCATAGTGACTCAAAAATGTCAAAAATAGACAAGTTTTAGGGATAAAACAATTGACTTAATTTCAGCAAGAAAAATTTGAAAATATAAAGGGGATTTAAGCCATTTTTGTTTGTGAATAAAGAATTTCGCATATTTTCAACATTTTCAAGAATGTACATAATTTATAAGAACTGTGGTGGAATAATGGACCACGTCATGCTGTGACATCATACACAATCGACACGGACTGAGATTGAACCATATCGTAAATCGCATCCTCTTACACTTATGAAAAACAGCGAGAGAAAACATCGGACTGAGCACGGGTGAAAGAAACAGTTGGTTACATTAACTTAATTGTCTTTTGTTGTAGCGTATACTAGCACATTGAGACAACTTCGCACACTCGCTAAACACACATACGCTTAGCCCTAGCAAACTGACAACCGAAAACATTGTTCTCCACTTAATGGTCGAGTAATCTTCTGTCTTCTGACAAAATGTCATCGTGCTCTCTCTCTCTTTTACGCGCACACTGTGGGTGCCACATATAGGACTGAATGTGGGAATGAGGGGGGGTTGGGGGGGGAGAATGTGGGAATGAAGGGGGGGGGGAGAATGTATATAGATAAATCAAGGAGGTAGAATAAGTTGGGGTTCCAAAAACATGATCATGTTGATAAGAGCATGGTGAGATGAGTAAGAAACAGAGAACACATGGGGTATATATCAGTTGTATTAAGTTAATGCACTTTTTTAATTCAATTTTAATTTAACATAGATGTTACTGAAATTTCAGACAAAGCTTTGATAATAGCCTGTTATCACATGATGAACGTGGGTGATTAGTTTACTCTTAATGGTGATATGTATTAGCACTTTGCTGTTGTGTTGATGATGAAAACAATTATCCCAAACCACTTTGATTGATCACTGAAATTCCCAACTTTGATAAAATCCTTACAAATCACAAAGACACAATATTGGGAATGTAGGATAGCACAAATACAATTTTAAATGAGCACATACAGTATTTAAGAGAATTTGTTCACTCACACATAATACAATCTACTGAAAATGGTGCTATAAAACCACTTTTTGTGCTATATAACCATATTTTGGTGCTTCAGTGGTTTTTCAGCGGTTCTTTGGGATGGCTGAGGTCATCCCAAAGAACAACTTTTGGTGCTTTAAAAAAAACCTTTTTTTTTAGAGGTGTAGTTTTAGAGTGTAGACACATGTGCTCACAGAATAAACAACACAATATGAGAGCTAAATTAACTGACAGCAGTCAAACACAAGCACATTTTTATGAATCTAGTATTATTCTGCTGAATACAGTTATTTGGTAAATATCAATGTTCTTGTACATATTATTCTAGGAACACATGTGCTCTGGTAAACAGATGTATCAAGTTGCACTTCCTAGAAACAGACACACGCCCCCTTACTACATGCCTCTATTCTCCCTTTATTCCTTCCACTCTTTTACTCTCACGCTGTTGTTTTATTTCTTTTTCTTTCGCAATAAAAACTATATTTTCATTATTTTTCCATTAATAAACACCTATAGGAACATTTATCTTTTTTCACACCATAAATGAAACTTGATACACAGCCAACATATCTGTGCATATTTACGTGCAATCAGATAGACATACAGGCCTACAGGCACACACATGTGTGTGCAAATGTGTTATTAAAACATCTGTCCTGTTTTTCATTTTCTCTGTTCCCTCCCTCCATCCATCGCTCCCTCCCCACACCTCCCGTAGGAACTTCAACCAAATTGTGCAATACTCCAAGAAGTCATCCTATTCGTGTTGTGATAAATAAGATGCCCAGGCGCTTTACCAAATCTGGTACGTGTGGTTGAGCATGACACAACAGCACAGGCGTACAGTCCATGAGGTCAACAACAAAAAAAGGCTGCTGTTCTGTTTCTACCCAATCACAGCAGTGCCATCTGTTAAAGGTCAGAAACAAAACATGATCATTCCTATTTATCATATAGCCTTAACACTGTATTGCTTATTTAAAAGGGTTTCATTTATATGGTGATTTAGTACTGTGATATAAGGCATTGAGAAAGAAATGTCATACATCTGGTCATGAGAAATGTTACAGAGTTGCTGCTGGGAGATGGCTTATATTTGCTGCTTGGATTTATTTATCACTGGTCCTGAATTAAATGGTTTTATCACAGTATATCCTCTGAATTTAAGATGAATAAAATTTGTCTTCCTGAGGTTTTTTCAGCAGGTTTGTGAGTTAATACTGTTATTGCTAACATTGTTTCCATCCATTGGGCAGTAAGCGGAGCTAAAAGCTCTGGGTATTAATTAACCTGATATCTCTGCAAATCTCAACGCTTTCTACTGCCCTCTTATCACCAAGAAGAAAAAGTGCTTGTACGGTGTACGGGAGACATAGAGAGACAAAGGGTAATAGTGGCCATATCAACGTGAGCAGCTGCTTTATCAGTGTGTTGAAGGCTAAATGTTGCTGACTTGTGACAATCTGCTGGAGTTTAAACTCAAGGCTCTGTCCTTACTTCAACCTTGATCTTGCTTTTCCCTCTTGGCATAACTTGATCTCCCCTCTGGGTTAACTTGTTCTCAAAATATCCTGATAATGTCTATAATGTCTATAATAGCTAATGTCTGATCTAGTTGTTTTTCCTGTCTTGTTCTCATTCGCTTGTTTTCAATAGGCCTAAGACTTTGAAATAGGCAATTCCATGCAAATGTCAACCTTACCATTAAACAAATAAAGTTTTCACCAAAGGTTTTCACCATAGCATGTCAACCTTGGGTGGTTTAAATACCCATGTGAGGTCTCTCTTAATGTTTTTCATGCATTTTATTTTTAAAGCAAGATTTTCCAGAGTTTGGGAAATGCCCCCTTTAGAATTGTCACATAACCGTCCATATTCCTCATAAATGGACACATAAAAATTAAAATAGTACCTATTTTATGTTCTATAATGAGGCATCCCTTCTCTGTGGGTATTATTGCTTCTGGTGTAGGCATTTTAATTCACAGAAATCCTACAAATTCAAAAACGGTCACATCCATAATGCATGTTTATTTTCTTTTTTTTTTATACATACAAAACTTGTTTAAACTGTTAACAGGGGTTTAGTAAAATATAAACAGATGGTTCAATATATTGGTAAAAATGCATTCTCTGTCGGAGCTGATAGCCTAGTGGGCAGTGCTCCGACATGTGGCACGATTGCACATCGGGCGACCTGGGTTCGATTCCCATCTCGTAGTCCTTTCCCGAACCCATCCCCTTCTCTCTCCCATTTTGCTTCCTGTCCTCTCTATCAATAAGCTGTATGATTAAAAAGGCAAAATGCCAAAAACAAATCTTGCATTCTCTGAGAGTTTGTCGCAAAATGCCACATCCATAATGCTGGAATTGTCCAAATGCACTTTTCAGTCTGGAAATGTGTAACATACAATGAAATGACTGATGTCGAGTAATGAAATGAGCAAGAAAACACTACGTTCACAAAGTGTCTTTTATACGGGTCGTATCATTTACTACATTGTTGTCTCTATGTCTGTCGCTCCTTTAACACATTAGAAATGATTAATTATAAGATTCTGGGAGGAAGGTCTTCATCAAAAGAGCTGCCTGCTTCATGTTTACTTCCTCAGGCTAAATGTTAAAGAGGCCACTTAGTGAGGAATTGACATCTTTATCTGCCCACTGTCTCGTTGATTAAAAGTAGGAGATTGGGTCAGTCCAGGCGAGATTAGTGCATTCAAAAACACATTTATTTATATACTGCATACATACACATTTACACTTACTATTATTTGAAAGATTTTCAGGTGATTTGTAAAAGTTGTTGAACTGACCACATGGGACCAAAAGGCCAAAGCATTATTGGGACTAAAGCATGATTACAAATGTTTTGTGATCATTACGATATTTTATTACGACAATTTAATGTTTTAGGGCACAAAAAGGTTCTCATCAGTCAGAAGAAAATATGATCACTAATCAATATTGTAAAGTACTATTGTGAAATTATCGTAATATTATCAGAAATACCATTATAAATAACACTTATACAGTATGAATCATCCAGAGATATCAGACTCAAGTTAGTGCTGATATCAGATCAATTTGATCTCGTGTTAGAATAAATGATATAATAATAAGCTGGTCTAGAATTGTAATATGTTTTCACAGCAGCATACAACTAACCAGTGTTTGACCCAATGCACTGTTTCCAGTCACTGAAACCATCATGAGGACCATGTATCTGTTTGCATGTCTTTGAAAGTGTGCAAATATGAGCATGCGTGTTTGTGCGTATCACTGCAATACAGATATCAAGCCTATTCCATTTCTCTATGACAGCACAGCTGTGCCAACACAGACCAAATGTCTAATTTAATTCCCACAATAATGAATGATGTGTGGTACGGTGATGAATGTGTCACAAGCTGTTCTTCTGTTTTCTACTGTATCAGTATTGTGTTGTGAGAATGTAGCCACAGAGACATCTAGTTGCAGCTACATATCGCTCGGAAAAGTGCACTCAATTAAAACAATTACATCCACACACTTCCCTTTTTATGCAAAGCAACTTCTAGTGCATCACAAGCTATACATTTAATCAGTAGTGTTCTCTGGAAATCGACCCCATGAGCTACAGGAACACAACTATTAAAAATGAGGTCTCTTTTTGACTGCTGTAATGACTGTTTGAAACATTGATAGCTGAAAATTGTTCCTTTGTAATATTGATCGGGCAGTTCTTTCACTGAAGCAAAAATGTAATACAAGAGAGGAAATTAGAAAACTGTGTAGTAATGGCTTGTTTTTATTGTGCATTATCATTCATAACACACACACACACACACACACAACGTTTTTTTTGTTTCTGATTTTCGAGCTCATTTGCTGACGTTTGTCATTTGTTTAATGAGATCCACATACATTTTGATAGTGACATTCACATCTGTAGGATGAACCGATTGGAAATAGTCTATTATTTTTATACTGATGATAGGTAGGTTCAGGTAGGTCATATTAATATGTGCTGCTCAACGGTTTGGAAGAGGTTTATGGGGAGGTGTGTAGATCACAAAAACAAGAGCTGTGACGTATGAAGGGGAGGAGGCGCAACTGTATTTATGGAGGCGGGCGAGGAGGGGGTAAACATATGGACTGGTTATTCCAGACTGTAGGCGATTGGATCAGTGTGGTCCTTTGGATATCACTTGGAGAGGCGACTGTTTTCAGCGGCGCGCACATCGATTTGCCCAAGGCGTTTGGCAAGAGTCCGCGTGTAAATTCTGACAACAAAACAAGGAAGCGACGCGGATTAAGGCTGGTTTTATCGGCACAGGAAGATAAAAAATAAATAGATTTTTTTGTCTTAAACAGAAGATTAAATCCTGGATAATCTTCATCCCAGACTGCAACAAACGGACACATAGAAGTTCCCACTGGAATATTTTTTGTAAATGTTTATTTTTCCGTACGGTAAATACATTCAATGCCCGGAAAAGAAATCTAATATTTCAGTGATATTGACAACGCCTTGTTCTGAATGTTTATAGCTGCCCTTAAACGGCAATCACCCATCTTGCTTGTTGCTAATCTTTCCATTAGCCACTACATACAAATTACGTTCATACTGACACGTGTTTGAAAGCAGCTTTGCGTAGATGATAAAGAAAGCAAACGTGGAAAGCTGAATTTATGTATACATAACATATAAACTGTCATTTGAGATCTGACTGACGGGTGCCCATAAGCGCTTCTCCATCAGACAGCCGAGCATCGCTGTTCAATATTTGCTCGTCATAGCGAGAACATCTCAATAAGCAGCATGACAGATGGACCGAGACAAAGAGGCAGCGCCGCGGCGAGCAGCAGCGGGGATGGAGCGGCGGGCGCAGGGACGGCTGCAGGAGAGTCGTCGGTGGCTTTGAAGAAGGAGATTGGTCTCGTCAGTGCTTGTGGTATTATTGTTGGTGAGTGCAACATTATTCCTTTTAGATTTCTTATGTCAACAATGGTCAACAATGCGCCTTATTATAGTTTACAGAAAACATTCCCTAGCTATTTCCATCGCTCTCCTAGTAGCCTACTGGGGGAAGGGGACATATAAATATTAATGAAACTGGAAAGCGGTCTTAATTTCGCAACACAAATTATTCATGTGACTTCTGTAAAGCGTGTGGTGTTGTTTTTTAACAATAGACATTTTCGATTAAAGATAAGTTATGATCAACGTGCCCTGCAATGCCCTTGAAAATGACATTCAAACCACCTCTAAGGGTGTCACCTGCTGGATGGTGTTTCCAGTGTAGTTGGTATCTCTCTCTCTCTCAACCTTTCATTGCTTTCTGGAGTGTAACCTTTATTTGTTTTGTTGGGACAGTTGTTTTTAGGTTTGGGGGAAAATTTCACTTTCAATGCTTTTATTCTATGGGCTGGTTACAACCGCAATCAAAGATTCAAATGAATGGGGGGCTGTGCTGTTCTGTTAGCAACATTTTTCAAAATATCTTCTTTTGTGTTCTGCAGTAGAAAGAAAGTCATACAGGTTTGAAATCACAAAAGGGCGTGTAAATGATGACAGAATTTTCATTTTGAAGGTAAACCACTCCTTTAATCATTCTTGATAGTATATTACATCCAGTTGTGGCCTGCCGATAAAACGTAGACAATATGTTTTACATACATAGATCCATCTGACCTGCTAAAACTAACTGGGAAGTCTTTTTACGCTAGACAGAACAGACCTAGCAAGTAAGCAGAGTAATCGTGACTGAACTCCTGTGAAGTGCACAGAGTGACTGAACTCTCTTCAAGTACACTTTTCATTTATTGCAACATTAAGCAATAAAAATGTTGTTGACAATAATCAAATTTAATCAGATTTAATCAAAAACAACTCCAGATAACACCAACCCACCCGAGATAATCTCAACCCATATTTTAACTGCAGTATGATAATCCTCTCCAGCAACCTTGATCTGGTCACACATTCACATGCTCTCATTCGGCCCCACGTGAACATCATTATCAGGTGATTGTCGCTTCGGTTCATTCAAAGCTTTCCACAAGTCTTTGTTCTTGGTGTGCTTCATTACATTTCCCAGAATACTTTATAACTGCTGCCATTCTCGTCCTTACTAACCTTTGCACTGAACCCTTAGCAAATGGAAATTATACATGATCCTGAAAGGGTTTTTTAACTGGCTTTAGCCCCATTTTTTTATCTCGGATTTGCCGGATCCATGCTGGCCAGTGGGGATTGTTAGAATGGAAAGAATGTGCAGACAGGTGCCTTTGAGAGTTTTGGTTGAGCAACATCTAACATGCCTTTCATAGGTGCTTTTCTATGAAGGTATTTTTGGTGCAAAACAACTGAGTGCCTGTGAGAGTGGAATTTGTAGTTGTAAAGTTGTAGATTTTTTCTCTCTCCCGCAAGCACAGCACAACAGTTACACTTTCTTGAATCCTTCAGTGCAAGTGCACAAATCCAATTCTACAAATCACAAACTAAGATACTCGTGCATTCACATTTTTTGCTACAATTGCTGTAGTAAATATGGTGCAAAACACATTCACACACCTGCACCAAAAGACATGCGTTCACAGATGAGTTTTGCACTTCCGCAAATCAGTATATGAATTCATGCGATGAAAGTTAAATGCTTGTAAAATATTTTCTCACAAATTAAAGGTTTTATTCTTGGACATCTTTCTAGCACAAACACAAGAACATAACTACAACTGCTTAAATCTGCTGCTGCGAGTCTCTGACACAAGTTCGCACACTCTCTCATTTTGCACCACATATCTGTGTGATACATGGAACAAAAGTGATTTGTGCATTTGCAGAGGCCAAACGAGCTAGTTTTGGCGCCCAGCAGGCGGCACCCTAACGCGCAAGTGGAAAATTCTGCGAGAATCATCCCAAGCTGCTATCGTAATAGAATACATTGGTTCAGTTTAAATAAGTATGCTTGTCAGCTAAGTTGACAATCCCTTACGAAAATTAAACAAACAAAAAACACGTTTTCTTACAGTTAAAACTAAAAAATATGGCTACTGTAGTAAAGCCATGGTTACCACAAAATAACTGATTTTCAAAAACTATAATTAAACCAATTGCTGTAGTAAAACTGGTTTTGCCAATAGTAAACGAATTTGAAAACGTATCCTTTTATTCCTCAGTTCCGCGCGTTCCGATTCTTAAAGTGTTTAATCCAACTACAGTACATTTCATCTCTTTCTCGTCAAACAACCAGACTAACTTAAAACAACCAGACGAACAAACCATTACTGGGGCAGAGCCTAGACAGGCCATTCTTCTCTGTGCACATAAAATCTCCTAGGCCTTGCATCAATTATATGGAGTGGTATGACGGCTGTCATACCTTGGTCATTTAGTAAGTAAAAAAAATAAATGAAGATATAAATTATTAAATATAAATGACTCAGTCAGTATTAAATCAGTTTTCAAGACCATAGTTATGGTTATTTTGTTGTAGCCATGGTTTTACTACACTAACCATGTTTTTTTAACTGTAATAAAACCATGGTTAATTTTATATGGGATTGTCAATGTAGCTGACCAGCATACTTGAAACTAAACCAATGTACTCTATTACGATTAGTGATTTCAGAAAAAAAGCTTGCGCGTTATGGTGCCACCCGCTGGGCTCCAAAACTAGCTCATTTGGCCTCTGCAAGGCCAAATGAGGGTTTGTAAAAGGAGCACCTGGCTAGGATGTTTTTTACTGGAACAGTCAGATCAATAGAGGCGTACAAAAAAATCAATGAGACAGTTTAGAGGGATTCGCCTCAGCAAGCATGTTAGCAGGAGTAATAAAAGGGAAGAAGTGGAGAATCCAATGTTACTGCACTGAATGAGCCATGTTTCTGCACAATAGATTTAGGAGTCATTGTTTTGACAAACTGATATAGATGTCCCTTCAGGGCAAGTCACTCAGCCATCTTACTGTAGGAACAGCCCAGGCTTTAGACATACAAGTAAAGCTCCTATGTATTTGAATGTGGATAGGCAAAAAAGCCAATTAGTTTGTTTACTTGAAAGGCGTGACTTCGTTTCTACAGATGCCATATTGAGACACATTTACTGGCCTTTACTAGATCAAGACCAAGGCAAGAAATGAACAAGTGTCCAAAATATTACAGTGTGTAACAATAGTGGAGTTTAAACATGGCCTGATTATTGTCTATGTTATTAAATTCTTATGCTTTGATGTGATTGACCGGGTTTAACACAATATGATTAGTGTTAGAGTAGATTAAAAAACTGGAATCAGGAATTATGTTGCCTGTAGGGAAGCGAAAGGATGCTGTATGAACAGGAAATTCATCTGCATTTTTGTTCCAGTTGAGTCAGCATGACCCCTCCATGTAAGTTTGCACAATGATCTATCGCTCTGTTTTAAAGATCCCAGCATGAAACCTGTTGATGTCAGTATTTCCTGCTGATTTCGCTATTGTCAGTTAATACCACAAAACACGCAAGCCGGCTGAAACAAGAGCAATCCCCTACAGTTTAAACAACGCTTTGACAAAAGTAAGAAACGCCTAAGAACATGTAAAGTTGTGTAACTCGTACTTTGATGTCGAAGTTTGAAATAATTATATCATGGCTGACCTGTTTGAGAGCACAGAATAAAACAGAAGCTGAATGATCTGATAAAGCTTTATGGATAAGATATTGTCTTATGTGGGATTATGCTGCAAATGCATCATGTGAAATGCATGGGTTGCAGAAGGAAACACTTTCTTACAGTGTCTGTGTTGAGCAGACACAATCCCAATCAATCACAATGACGATCCCCCAAAAGAAACCTCCAGTAAGAAAAAATCACCCTTACCTGAATTTCCATCAACAGCCGTGTTATCGGCTTAGACGTGTGTAGGCGAATTAGAGAGGATGAGGACACGTTTTAAAGGCTTTGATAATGACTCTCTCTTTTACTATCCGATGTGGGGTTACAGTACATACCAGATCAGCATTTTCTGCTTCAGTAGGGTTTGGTCTTTGTCCTGTTTGTCTTGAGTCACATGAGGGTCTTCCTACATGAAGAAGACTTGGTCACTTTTGACCTCTGCCCTCTATGTTTGTGAGCTCTACACAGGGCTTTGGTAGAAATATTCCTGATGTGTGACCAGTTCAGTCATTCCATTGTAACTGTTTATGTTACAATTTAAGAAAGAAAGAAGCTTCTGGGATTTATGGATTTGTTTCTAGTGCTTTCAGCTGAGAAGCTGTGATAAAAAAGGGTCAAGAAGACCTTTCTGTAACAGCAGGCTCAAATGTGCTCACCCCGACCCCTCCCCTTAAGTGTTTGCGCTGTGTAGTCCATTACTCAACCTGAGTACCGACTCGACAAATTGCAGTCTGCTGTCTCTGACTCTCTCTCACCACCTGCTACTCTCCCTTCTCTTGGTTCCTGCCTTCCTCATCTTGCTCCGTTCATTCACATCTTCATTTTCTTTTGATTGATAGGCCGTGTGCTGTTTCTCCTCAGTGCTTCTGTAATATCAGCCCATTTTTCATTGTCACTGGGAGATCTCGCTAATCTCTATATTTTGCGACTTGTTCTGTTTTATCCCGTGCATCCCTGATTAAGAAAAATAAATCCTTTACTTCGAATAATGTTTTTCTCTCAAATGGCTGTTAAATAACAGCTCTTCAGTAAATTCACCCAGAGCTATAGGTCTGTTATAACCAGCACTTTTAGAGAGCTGGAGGTCATGGTGAGCATTGATGGATGCTATACTTTATCTTTTACTCTTCAAATAGTGCTCTGTTACACATTTGAGTATGTTTTATGGCCTTGAGAGTGATGAAGTCACAATTCAAAGAATATCAAAGCTACAATACGGTCTTCAGGCACTGTTACTGTTGACCAGGAACTGAAATGATTAATTATTTATTTCTCATTGTGCCAAAATTCGAGCAAAATTCATCTGTCCATGCACATTTGCATCTGCAGTGGCTTTGTTCCCAAATCTGGGCCTCAGCTGACCACTTAGCGGGAGGTTCCTGACATTCACATCCACTGTTTGTAATCTTTTTTTTTAGATTCAAAGTCTTACTCTATGTGTTCTCTCTTGCAGGTAACATCATTGGATCTGGAATCTTTGTCAGTCCAAAGGGAGTGTTGGAAAATGCCAGTTCAGTGGGCCTGGCTCTCATCGTATGGATCGTTACAGGTGTCATCACAGCAATCGGTGCGCTCTGCTACGCCGAGCTGGGTGTCACTATTCCCAAATCCGGAGGTGACTATTCTTATGTCAAGGACATCTTCGGAGGGCTGGCGGGGTAAGATGAATTTCGTAGTGAAGACTTGTCAAGTCGCCGCTTCCTTCTTTATCCAGCTCTATCATAAAGCATTATTTCCTTGAAACTGTAACCTTACTTTTCATTTGTAAGCAGGTGCCTTAAGTAATAATGTCATTTTGACATGGTAGTTCCTTGATGATGTCTTGAGTACAGCTTCATCAGGTTAAAATATATGCTGGCAATAACAGAATAAGCAAATGAGATAAAGTGAAAATCTGCAGTTCTGCCTTGAAGCTTATGAAGACTGACATTCAATTCTTCCAAATGCCATGTTTTCATAGCAGTATGTAATCTTTCATAACTGCGTGTAATCTTTTTTTGTAAATGAGTAAATACCATTATCCCTCATAGGATAGGAACTGTTAACAATGTTAGAATCACTGCTTCCAGTCTGCTCTCTGCTCAGGTAATTGTAATTATGCAGTCATAAGCCCTATATACACCTGTGCTGTATTAAGAATGGGAGCATTGTTATATGTTTATGCTCTATATACGTGTTATGTTAGATGTTCTAACATCTGTGTTCTACAGGTTTCTGCGGTTGTGGATTGCTGTGTTGGTGATCTACCCAACAAATCAGGCTGTCATCGCTCTCACCTTTTCCAACTATGTTCTGCAGCCCCTGTTTCCCACCTGCTTCCCCCCTGAGAATGGGCTGAGGATACTGGCTGCCATCTGCCTGTGTGAGTACCATAAAGAAACAATGAAATCTGTGCTTTTAACAGAATGTTTGCATTACTACTGCTATTGCTTTAGGCTTCTCTTTCACCAAGCAATAGCAGATAGAGAAAGTATTTGGTAACAAAGAATGTCTCACAGATTTAATTGGTGCTTGTATTGGAGTGGTTACACACTTCACATCAGAGACAGAAAGCATAAAGGCAGAAAGAACAGTTAACTATCCACATTCATGTGTAAGAGATGTGTGGTTTGTTTTGATGTCTTGGGGTCTCCTCAGAACAGGTTTAAGAAGATCAAATATAAATGTTGCTTTTCTAGACAGAAAACATTCTTTATTACTCATCTTAGAAGAACTTCACTGTTTCCACATCTGGTTGTGATTTACTTGTTGTCAACACTTGTGTACTTTAGGCATTTTTTTTCTGATAACACATACACACTGTCGGGAAAAATGCTTCTTTGCGACATTACCTTGTAGACAAAGTCTCTCACATTTGGCCATGGAATGTCAATTCACAGTGGAATGAGAGAATGAACATTGAAGAACAGGAAAAGATGGCTTGATGTGTGAATCAATGAGAATAAAGGCACACATGAGAAAAGGGGATGGAAGGGTTGTGGGAAAGTGTTTAGAGAGGGATGAGATTGAAGGAGAGAGGGATGTGCAATGATAAATGGCATGATGGTTTTTTATGGCGTCAAGAAGCCTGGAGCTTGGCCTTTCTACAGACTTCACACTGGAGCTTCAAATACTGTAGGCTGTGTGTAGACAGACAAACAGATACACAGAGAAAGAAAGACAGACGTCAAGTGAAGGACATGTTACAGGTGATATAAGGGCATATTAGGTGAACTACGCAAGATGTTTAATGATTTACTATTTAGTGCTTGTCTTGTAAGACAGTTCTCAACTCTTTATCTAAATGGACTAGACTGCACTTAAACATTACATCTTAGTAGCTTGCCCAGCATTCATCATTGCTTCTCAACTTTGTCCCATGAGGCGGTGGGACATCAAAGCATTGTGCTAGACTAGAAAGTACTTGTTGTGCTAGAACATACATTGGCCAGATGTTGCCTATTTTCTGCTTCTTTAGCTTTGCTTTTGTTTTGTTTGGAGAGCGACAGGAAGTTAATGAAAGGGCAAAAGTGGACACTATAGCACAGTTTTACAGGATGACTTTGTTCTTTTACTTGACTCCTTTGTACCTGCAATTCTAGACCTAGTACTGCAATTCTGAGAAAATGGTTTGTAGTTAGATGTTTGTGGCCGTGCCAAAACCCAGTTGCTGCCTGTGTAGGGAACGTTTAAAAAGAGTACTGTATAGGCGTATTCCCGCCTAGTATAGGCATAGTTTTTATGCAGTTTTTTATGTTGCCATTTAACATTTATTATTTTGGATGAATTTGAGCAGTATTTCATGTAATCCTCATAGAAAAGGCAGTTTATTGAGGAATTGTGACACGTTCAGCCCTAAAAATCAGTCCAAGATAATGTACTAAGGCTGTCACAATATCAGATAGTGAAAACATGATTATCGTGACCTAAAGAATATATTATAACAAACTTATTGTGGTATCTATTTAAATTTTATAACTAAATAATGTGAAGGTAAAGTAAAATTAATCTTTATTTCTGGTTCATTTGCCAAAAAAGGAAAAACACAAAATAAACAGAGTTAGTAGTTACCATTGTGTCTCTTAAAGGGATAGTTCACCCAAAATTGAAAATTCAGTCATGAATTACTCACCCTCTAGTTGTTACAAACCTGTATGAATTTCTTTGTTAGGTTGAACACGAAGATAGATATTTTGAAGAATGTTAGCTACTGACAGTTGTGGGGCATCATTGACTACCATAGTAGAAAAAATGGTCAAAGGTGCCCCAGAACTGTTTAATATATCTTCCTTTGTGTTCAACAGAACAAAAAATACAATAATTTTTCCTACTATGGTAGTCAATGATGCCCCAGAAATGTCAGTTGCTAGAATTCATCCAAATATCTATCTTTGTGTTCAACCGAACAAAGAAATTCACACAGGTTTGTAACAACTAGAGGACTGAATTTTCATTTTTGGGTGGAGTATCCCTTTAAGCCAAAATGTTAAATGGGTGGAAAACCACTAAATATGTTGGCATGCCAACCATATGCTAGTGCTGAGGTTTTTTAACAATTATTTATTGTATGTGTAGTTAACAAATTATCAATAATCACACATTTTAATATATATAGCAATAGGTTAATATGCAACAACATGCTAACACCAGTTGAACCATTGAAACCAATTGGGAATGCAAGTGTGATTCACATTTGTGCTGAACAGTATTGAAGAAAATGTGATATGCGATACAGTAAAGCTTTAGGTTTGTAAAATCCATTTAAATTATTTTAAAACTGAAAATTATTTAACCAATATAAAACATACAGTATTTTTAATATTCTTTCTTGGAAAAGAAAGCATTACAACTTGTGAACTTATGATCACTACAACAAATATTGTTACTAACAATCGTGTGCCAGTCTCTCTGCTGTCTGCATCGACCTAAAACTCAATTCCATTTAGACTCATAGGTTTGAGAACAAAGCTTGTGTGGGTGTTTTGTATTAACTGGCTGTTTAATGTTTACAAAATATTAAGCACATGATTCTGCTTTTAATTTAGTCTAAGAAATCTTACAATCGCTAGGGGATAAATGTGTGTGTGTGTGTGTGTGTGTGTGTGTGTGTGTGTGTGTGTGTGTGTGTGTGTGTGTGTGTGTGTGTGTGCGTGTGTGTGTTTGACCTCCAGTGGCAGCTTATGGATGCAAGATTCCTGTTGTTATAGGCTGTATGTGCTTCCCCATGCTTGTGTTAGACTGCAGTTACACAAAAATGTGCAAAATATTGCCTCGAATGTTTGAAAGACACAGTCTGTAACAGTTAGGCTGTGGGTTAATCTTCCTCTCATTTCTTTCTTTCACAAAAAGTTTCACAAACAAGTCCTGGCCTCACCCTTAAAGACATTCCCTTCGGTCTATTTCCCAAAATGCATTGCCCTTATCTCAAAAGAAGCTTGGGCTCAGTTGAGTGCATGTCATGGCTCTGTACAGCTAGACAGTGTTATTTTCACATACAGATAAGGCTGTGTTCAAAAACAAACAAAAAACAAAGCTGTGTTGTGTTTAAAGTGACTTTGAATTGGGATGGTGTTGATTGTTTGTGTGTCTTCAGTTATTAATAGTAATTATCAGAGTTCTTTCATGTAACAAAACACCAGCCTCATTTGCTTGACTCATTGTAATGTCAGTGACCCTGTTGTGAATAGACACGACTCCCGCTGTTACCAGGTGTGAGCAGTTTAACACAGACTAAGAGCCAAACTCTTGCTGTGTTTGGCTGTCGCACACCGACTCTGTTTACACTCTAAACAGCTTTGTAGTTAATTGTTCTGTTGATAGTTTTGTCAAATGCTCAGAACAATGTCTGTCTGTTTAGCAACGAAGTTGCTGCATGTCGACTAGATTGTATGTGAAGAGTTCATACATAAAATCATGAACCATGAAGCAATGGTTTTGCATATTCTGCAAGTTTTTGAAAGCCCAGGAGTCAAAGTTTACTTTCATGGTACATTGAATTGGCAGGTTTCATATGCCCTGATTTTATAACCAAGTCTGTCACATGCTACCTGAAGTGTGTGTGCGTAAATGCATGTGAAAGTTATTTTGTATGTAATGGTAGCTGACCATGACATGGACTTTAGGTTAAATTTAAGCTTTAAGGAAGACCCTATACTTATACATGCTTCATTTTTTTTAAATATACAGCTGCGGAAAAAATGAAGAGACCATTTTCGGTTTATATTTACTATTTATACACTTTAGAAGTATGTGTTTAGGTAAAATTTTTGTTTCATTCTGTGAACTACAGTACTAACAATATTTCTACTAAATGTTAAATAAATATATTGTTTCCATTTGCATTTATTTGCAGAAAATGAAAACTGGAGAAACAGGTCAAAATAACAGAAAAGATGCTCTGTATTATTTCAGACCTCAAATACGGCAGAGAAAACAAGCTCATATTCTACTAAGCAGTAGAACAGTAATATTTGTACATGAATTTGGGAAAAGTTAAAAAGTATTTTTTATGTGATAACCTTTTTATTACAGTTGTCATGTGTCTTGTCATGATGTCAGTCTTTCACATTGCTGTTGGATGACTTTATGTCATTCCTGAGGTTTGATTTTGTTGAAATTTAACAGACATTGGACTGGAATGGCCACAGTACCTCTAGAAATGCTGATAAAATGAACATTTGGAATGATCTTTTCATTTTTTCCGGCTGTATTATTGTTTTAACGTCTGAAGGTCATATCTGATCTTGTGGTGTGTATGTGTTTAGTCTTGGCTCACAATGCTTAAATATGACATTTTTCCCTAATGCTTATAAGTATTCATAGTTTGTGTGTGTGTTCAACATTGTACATTGGTGTGTGTTGCAGTACTCCTGACATGGGTGAACTGCGCTAGCGTGCGCTGGGCAACACGAGTACAGGATATCTTCACCGCGGGGAAACTCCTGGCCCTCATTCTCATCATCATCATGGGCATCGTGCAAATCTGCAAGGGTAAGCACCATCTGTTTACGTCGTGTGTGATGACAAATATATGAAACACATTATTTATCTGTGCACGCTATATTATCGACTGTTTCCTATATTCTTGCCTGAAGAAGGCATGAGTAAGTCTGTTTGGATAAGTGCATGTATGTGGGTTTGTATAGTTGTGCGGTGCTTATGCGAGACTCTCCATCCCATTGCTTCACCTCCCGAAGCTTAGTAAAATCTCCAGAAAAACTGATAGCACAACACTTCCCCTTTCCGCCTGGTTGTCTCAGCAGATGTCAGTGGGTTCAAAGGTTCTAATAAAGAATAACATTGATAATGCTGTCTTTGCAGCTGGTGCGGCAGAGAGGATTCAGTAATGATCACACTGCTGATGGCCTGTTAGCTCAGATACTGCCCTTATTTTATTAGAGTGACAGGTGTTATTCCATGTAGAAGCTCTAAAGAAAACTGGATTTGGGTTAGTTGGTATTGGCTTTTTTATGTCGGCTGTTCTGGGTTACGTACGCTGGACTTTCAGAAAGGGGTCAGTGAGTACATGTGACACAAAGACCTGATCCCAGCAATGTGCTATTAGTCCAGTGGCTATGGGAACATAAAGATTGAAGGCACAGTGGGGCAGTCTTGTTAAAACTAGTTTAAAGTGGTGGGACCCCCTGTTGGTAAACAAGGTCGTATTGGTCTAAAGGGACAGTTCACCAAAAAAATATGCTGTCATCGTTTATTTAGAATCATGTCATTCCAAACCTGTAAATGGCTGTTTCTTTAGGGGAACACAAAAGAATGTATTTTGAGAAACGTCTCTGCTTTTGTGTGCATTCAATGGAAGTCAATGAAGGCCAATGTTGTTTGGTTTCCAACGTTCTTCAAAATATCTTTTTTTGTGTTCTGCAGAAGACAGTCATACAGGTTTGGAATGACATGAAACCAAGTAATTGATGAAAGTTTTTTTTGTTTGTTTTTGGAATATGATCTACCAAATCAGTCCGTTTTTAACTACTTGGTAGTCCCGTAAAAACCAGCTGCAATGTTCTAAAGCACAGTTTTTATTTTATCTGGTTTGAGCTGGATTTTTATGAACTGTGATCCTTGACTGGGAAACCTGACCCTCAGTTGCTCCAGGGCCATTGTGCTTGCAGTTACTATACTGTAAACAGTTTTTGACTAACTAACTAGTCATCAAAGTATGTTAGAACAAGCATTTACTTTTTAAACAAGTTTTTTTTTCTTTTCTTCCTTCTCCAGGCGAGTATTACTGGTTGGAACCGGCCAACGCTTTCGAGCCATTTCAAGACTATGATGTTGGTCTGATCGCTCTGGCATTTCTACAGGGCTCATTTGCCTACGGCGGCTGGAACTTCCTCAATTATGTCACGGAGGAACTGGTAGACCCATATGTGTAAGCCAACTCTATTCTAAAGTGCTCACAGTAATTCAATACACTATCGTCAATATTTAATAAGTGTTAACAAGACAAACATTACAAATATATTTTAAAAGGCCAGCCTTTGGTTCAGTAAACCGTGTAAATGTTTTGAATGGTCAGCAGTTTATTAAATTGAATTATTATTATGACACAGAATCACTGGTGAATTTTACACACTGAAAGCCATAAAAAATTTTTGACCAAGCTTTTTTTGGTTTTGACATTTCTCTTTGATCATTCCTTACAGAAACCTCCCCCGTGCTATCTTTATCTCCATACCCCTTGTGACTTTCGTGTACGTTTTTGCTAACATTGCTTACGTCACTGCCATGAGTCCTCAGGAGCTGCTGGCTTCTAATGCTGTTGCTGTGGTGAGTAAACTCTACCCCTTCTTACCATAACAAGCCAAAATACCAAGCAGATACTACCAGACTGTCACAGACGGAAAGATTTTATCTTTTTATTTACTTGTATACGCATCAATGGCTTTTATTGTTTTGCTCTATGCAGGAGATTCTTTGACATATCTACCCAAGTATCAATTTTTGAAGCTTTTTTGATTGATACTTGGTATGATGCCAGGCAATATCCATATAAATAGATATATCAGACGCCAGAATCTTCTGCATTCTGTTCCAATGCCCTTCATGAATCCTTAATGAAACACAGATGATACAGATAATGCATGTATTCAACCGATGTCCTCTCTCTCTTTTCCTCACCACTCTGTTGCTCTCTCCCAGACGTTTGGTGAGAAGCTGTTGGGAGTGATGTCATGGATCATGCCCATCTCTGTGGCCTTGTCCACATTTGGGGGGGTCAACGGCTCCCTTTTTACATCCTCTCGGTCAGTCCCTCCCTCCCTGCACCCATACATTCAACCATCCATCCATGATTTGTTCATACATGAAACTCAAGGACTTTTATTTTGTGCTTAATCTAAAGTCTTTACATCCAACAGTGTTCTTTACATCCAAGACTCGCTGTCTGTCTGTGTGTTTTTGTTCTTTATATGCTTCCCTTCACTGAAAGTAATAGCACTCTGAATAACAGTATCTCTGGATTGTGCTCATTTTGTTTAGGCTGTTCTTCGCGGGTGCACGTGAAGGCCATCTACCCAGCCTACTGGCTATGATTCATGTGAAGCGCTGCACCCCTATTCCGGCTCTGCTCTTTACGGTGAGTATCATACCTCATATATCTCATATAGTTGCTGTCCTTCTGCAACCTCGGAGGTCCAAATTCGCTGTTTTTCAGGAAATGGAAAAAAGTTGACAAGCACTTTTAAATACCCAGTGACAAATATGAGGGTGACTAATAACAATGATATAAAAAATGACAAAATACGGAGATAGGTAGGACAGCAGCGATATACTCTCTTAAAGTGCGTATGTCTAATTCTTGTTCTGCATTATTTAATTCAGCTTGACAGAATTGCTGAATTCAAACTTAGGCTCATTTCAGTCACTTGATTTTATGTCCTGCATAAATTGATCATCATAATGATGTTTTATGTGACTTTTCCCAAATGAAGATGATTTAAATACTGATGTCCTCTGTCTCTAATGCAGTGTATCTCCACGCTTTTGATGCTGTGCACTAGTGACATGTACACACTCATCAACTATGTGGGCTTCATCAACTACCTCTTCTACGGTGTCACTGTCGCCGGGCAGATTGTGCTGCGTATTAAACAACCAGACATGCACCGACCAATTAAAGTAAGTCTTTGGGTGGAAACAGTGAATTATTGAACACTCAGTAGCAAATCTGTTATAGTGACAAGAGGCCACCTGACAATTATTTCTCTTTTTGAATTTTAAACATTACCACATAAAAACATTATTCAACAGACCATATGGACTTGTTACTGGCAATCCAGTATTCACTGTAAGTGTGTTTAGCAAATCTATTTCTTTGTATACTCTTCCCATGAACCAGAACCGCTAATTATGTATTAATTTACAGGTATGATGACCTAATTATCTAGTTATTTTTACAATATTCACACAAAATGGAATGTTAACTATTGTCAAATCTTTTTTCTGAGTGCTAACCTGAACTCTTCACAGATCAGTCTGGTGTGGCCTGTCATCTACCTACTGTTCTGGGCTTTCCTGCTGATTTTCTCCCTGTACTCTGAGCCGGTGGTGTGTGGCATTGGCTTGGCCATCATGCTTACTGGCGTCCCTGTTTATTTCTTGGGCGTGTACTGGGAGAACAAGCCTCAGTGTTTCGATACATTTGTTGGTAAGTGAAATATACAGTAGCTGACGATACCTCTGTGTTGTTGGTTTCAATTGTATATTTGTAGATAACAAAACACAGTCCTAATGCAGAATAGATTGTTTTTGGATGCTGGTGGAATTTAACCAGCAGGTCTAATTTGGTCAACCAGTTTTACTAGCTAGGTTTTGGTGGCGAACAGAGTGGGCCAGGGGGGAAATTAATCCTGGTCTAAGCTGGTATCTTCAGAGAGGAGTACCATTCATAAATTGAAACCAGTGATTTGGTTTAGACTGTGACATAAAGTGTTTTTATTTAAAAAAATATATTTTTATTGACCAAATCATTATTTTAAGTTTTGTCCAGTGATGTGTTGATGTAACTAATAAAAATAAGTTGAAATTGTTTATTTTAATGGTTGCCATAATATAATATCATTTTAAAGTGTAAAATTGTAAGTTGGAAAAAATGACTTGTTCTTGTACAAGTAAAAAATGTACAGTGTATAATATATAAGGTATGTTTATATAAGTGGTTTAATAAAGTATACACGCATTGAAATTAACCTGTTTTTGTCTCTTAGATAAGTTAACATACCTGGGACAGAAGTTCTGCGTAGTGGTTTACCCAGCAGAAAACCAAAAAAATGAAGAGTGTGAAGAAATTGAGCTAAAGGAACAATCAGCTCCACTGTCAGAAGAGAACAGAGACACCCAAAAGTCAGCTGACTGCTGAACAGACACACAGACACACTCTCATTCACTCACATACCTGCTGCCGGTCTTATTGACACTGGAAATCAAACTCAGATTGTTCACATACCTCTAAGTTTGTTTTAGGCCTTTCCAGCTTTGCCTGGTTATAAAGAGGGGGTTGCACTGGAGTGCAGTGGTTAAGCTCAGGAGAGAGACTAAAGGCTGCTGACTAACTGCTGTAGCAGTCTTACACGTTCTGTGTTCTCTCTAGTTGCCAGTATCTGAGCAATCGCTTCTATTGGCTGTGCAAAAGAATTAAAACATTACAATGCTTGATAAAGCTCTAAAGCTATAGGATGTCTATAAACACTGTCTTGCAAAGGTCTGAAGTGGAATTAAAATGTCTAAAACATTCTGTTCTATGAGTTACAGGGTTGATAATCTAGGAATTAGAATTCCATTCTGCAGAACTATGGTTTAACATAAAAATGCCGAACTACAACGTGGCTTCACCTGAAATGGCAGGGTTTTATTTATTTATTTATTATTAAGTACATTCTAATGTTCTAATTCTTACACCTCTCATCCCCATCTTTATAACTCCTTTTTATTTCAGAACTCTAATTTTACACTTTAAATATGAAAGATTTTTATATGCCAAAACTGTATTTTAATTTGACAACCATGTCATTTTTTACACTAAACGCTTTTAAAATGTTTTTTTTGTTGCTATGTAATTTTGATATGTGTGATCTTAATATGACCATGTTTCTCTGTCACTGTAATATTACTGTTTTACATCTTTTTTCATGAGTGATAGCTCTGGGATGTCTTTTTGATCATATATTCCAGTCGTCATGGGTCAGGGTTGATTTTAAACAGGTTACTCTGGTTCTTATACAATTCAAAGTATTTTATTTGCCTTTATATACTTTTGCGTAAACCGGTATGAAGTTATTGTTAATGTTATTGTCACTGTCAAAAAATATTTTTGAAGATAAAAGTGTTTAACAAAAACATAAAGAGGCCGTTGTGAAGAGTTGTAATAGTAAATTCATTTTATGTGGACATCACTGAGGCTGTTGGTTTAGCAATCACAGCCATATCCCCTGAATTAACTTTATGCAATTTAATTATTTCAGTTATTCTCATTTTATATCTAAATGTAGATTCACTGTTGCAGAAAAGTCAGGTAATATGTTGAAAATAGAAAAAATGGAAATATATAATGTATAGCCAAGTGCGTCCGTAATACTGATGTAATGCTGGGTAAATCAGATAAGCCAGTTAACATGATCGTGTAGATGGACTATAGATGTTAATATAGATGCAAAACAAGGGACCTTTAAAAAAGGCAAATCTATTATTTTAATCACAGCCTGGATGATTTTATTAACACACTTAACAATAAAACAAAAATGTACATTTTAATTTCATTAAAATTTGACAAAAATATATATGCCCAGTTATAGAATTCATGACTAAAGTGTATTTAAATTGGTATTAAAATGCTGTTTCGTGTTCAGCCACGTACGGCTTTTATGTAAAACTTTGGAAAAGTGCCAATTGTTTCTTTCCCAAATCTGTAATGTGTCTGTTCTGTAAAAAAGCAGTAGAATATTTATTCCAGTGCAGTGTAATTCATTTTGCATGAGCTTGTTCCCCCAACATTCCAGAAATACTATTTCAAATGAAATCTCTACCCCTCCCTCAGACAATAAAATTTATTTTAGTTCCTCTCATCTATTCAGATCACGAGAAGAGTTGTTGTACGTATCATCAAAGGTGCCGAGCATCTTTGGTGCTGCTCCTGAGCTGTGCCTCAGTATCCAGCACTGCCTGCTGTGCCCTACACACAATGTTTTATATAGTAGACATTGCTGAAAGTGCTGCAATTAAAGGCTTTTTCATACACAGTCCTGACTGGCTTAGACTATCAGCCCACAAACACTATTGAACGGGGGATTACTGAAGGCTATGCAGAATGAGTCTTGCACATGGTTCATTAGTAACAAAAGATTGATGCTAATATTATATTGAATGTCCTTGTCACAAAGATATAAATCAATAAGTGAATAACTTTTATACATACTCGTATTGCGATATGTGCAGTCTGAAATGATAAAGCTCAAAACACCACTGACATCTAACTGGGGGTGAACTGTTTTTACGTTTCTTATCAGTTTTGTATTTCTTTCAACTGTACATATTAAATAACAAATAAATCTAAGCTGAACCAAAGAAAATGAATCTTATTGTCTGCAGACATGCCATTTAAAAAGTATACTACAACGCCCTCTACTGTAGAAACCATGGATCAACGTTTCTGACAGCAGTCAAACCAAAATGTAATAAGACTTTAACCTCAGTTTGCAAATGGGTGATCTATTTGAAACATAAGGTTCATTAAATGCCGTGAATGATTCAAGGATAAACATTACAAAATGCTTAAATGTCACAATCACTGTTTATTGACAAACTGGTACATCATGTTTACTTGATTTCGAACAATGTTTATAAACTTAACAAAATGAGCACACCTATGCCCTTAACCAAGTAAGGGGGGTGGCATTGACAAGGAAAAAATGTTCCAAATAAACAAAAAAGGAACAGCGGCTATTACTCAGCTGGACTGGATATCTAAGGTGGCCAAGCCACTGACGCCAGGTCGGGCATTTACATTGTTGGGGAGCTGCGAGGATACTGGTGCATTTTCCCACCTCTTAATGCAAGAACTAGATGCAACACTGAGCCGCCCTGGATCTTGTAGTCTGCAGCTGTTTTCTCGTCATTCCTAAAAAACAAAGATGGAGTGTTAGTCATTGGTTTGCGCCGTTTAAAATAAAAAGCACAGCAGCAGAAGAGGTGTGTGTGGTGTCTTACATTTGTTTTCCACTGTAGATGAGTCTCTGTTGCTGGGGTGGTATTCCCTCCTTCTCCTCCACCCTTTCCTTTATTCTCTCCACCTGACAAATGCACATAAACGTGAAGCAAATTAAGAAACCAGACAACACGTCAAACAATCTTTACTCGTCTCATCAACGAATGACTGCTGAAGGTTTGTTGGTTATATTGTACCTTGTCTGTTGGCTCGATGTCGATCTCGATTTCTTTGCCAGTGAGTGTCTTTAAAAATCGCACACAATGATTAGTCATGTACGTTACATATATAAAACATCCTGATGTACATATACAGATCATCGTTTATAATTCAAATACACTGTGCAAATACACTGTATACTCATAATATTTCCCATGAGCAACATATCAGGAATAACATCTGTTTTCTAAAATGCAGTGGGTTGCTAAATTTTATGACAAATGGTTTAATTAGCGAACTGAAGAACTGTACGCATGCTAAATGAAATAGCTGCTTTTTGCTCATATCTTACCTTGACTTTAATGAGCATCGTGGCTTCTCTGTTTTACAAACAAATGCATTAAAATGAACTGTAAATATATTAAAGTGAAATTCAAACACCTCTACTCATTTATTCCCACAATTTCTCTACCGCAACCGAAGTTCCTTCGTCACTGAAAAATAATTCCTAACATTCTTGTGTCTGGATGAAAGGTTCCGAGGGTGTTAAGTGGGAAATAACAACTTTCGTTGCCGAAAGATTTACTCAAAATGAAGTATATGCATTATATTTCATTACTTAGAAATACTCGGTGTACGAAACAACTTGCAAACATTAAATAAAATATTTCCCAAACCGGCGGAAAAACACCGCGACAGCTATTGCGACAGTGGGTGAATGGTAATGGAGTTTTTGTAGTTTTATTGCGGAAGGTTTGAACATGAGTGGCAAGCGATAGGACTACAGGCGCTGACAGCCGTGAAAATCCGCCCTCCAAAAGTGACCGCCTCCAACCCCGGAAACCTGCTGGTTCATTCTCTGCCATACAACCCTTACAAGGAAGTGCACGGTTGAAGGTAGGAACATTGCATTTAATAAATTATACACAATGACATATTTTAATACGTATGTAAATGTATTATAAAGGACAACAAGTTTTTTTTTGACAACAGACATTTTTATGACCTAGATTAACTGACATCCAAGATATGTGCAGAACACTTACCCAGATGTGAGACCTCCTGTTTAGGTCCTTTTATTTTACATTTGTTTAGGATACCTGTCTTAACTTGCAGAAAGCATATATAGGAATACAGAGACTTATAACATTGAAAACTGTCTTACACTATAACACAACCCCCAGCACTCTTCCTCAGCACCCATGATGACTGAATAAGTGGGAATGTTTTTCTCTCTCATCTTGTGTTTTGACAGACAGTGAGATACGGTTGGAATCTCAAGGCCATCCTCTACAGCAGTCATGCCACGTATTGAAAATGACATCAAACTCGACTTCAAGGACGTGCTGCTTCGACCCAAACGTAGCACTCTTAAATCCCGCAGTGAGGTATGTCATTTTTTATCTTTACACAACTTTGAAATTATATTTAATTGCATGTGTATGTAAACTGAAATGTCAATTTCATTTTGGGTTAAACTCGCACTCTACTGTCCCAGGTGGATCTCATGCGCAGTTTCACATTCAGAAATTCGAAGAGCAGCTATCGTGGGATTCCCATCATTGCAGCAAACATGGACACTGTGGGGACTTTTGAAATGGCTGTAGCTTTACATCAGGTGACAAGACTCTGTGAACTGTTTCTTTTCTGCATAACAGTTGAACATATCAATAGAAAAATACGAACAAACAGCTTTTATTTCACCTGATGCATTAAAAAAAAGGTTTTGGATTTTAGCTATTTATTTTATTAATACTTGCATTTCCTGGGACTCCAGGCAACCTATGGCCTTGGCGTTGCTAGCACCACGAGCTGAGCTACAGGGATGGATATACAAGCTTTTCTATTGTTTTCGATTCAAGAGTGTAGCATTCTCTTGAAATGCATTCGTAGTTTTATAATTGCATAAATACAATTTATACAGGGTGTTGAAGAGTTTATGGTCGCACTAATTATTGTCATTGTTTAAATTTTAGTTCAGTCTCTTTACAGCCATCCATAAGCATTACTGTGTGGATGACTGGAAAGAGTTTGCAGCAAAGCACCCAGAATGCTTACAGGTGAGCAAAATCTTAGAATGATTTTAAATCATTGTTGCTATTTAGATGCTCTTACACAGTCCCACTTTTATTCTTTTTGTACTATCTTTATATTATTTTAACATTATCTTTCTTTCTTTTTTTTAGAGCGTGGCAGTCAGTACAGGGACAGGTGATGGGGATTTTGATAGGCTGGTGGCCATTTTGGCCGCTGTACCTCAGATTCAGTACATTTGTGTTGATGTAGCCAATGGCTACTCCGAACACTTTGTCCACTTTGTGAAGGACGTGAGACAGAAGTTTCCTACACACACAATCATGGTAAGTTATCAATCAAGAACACCAGATAATCATTTTATTTGCATTATTTATCTTAACATCTCAACAATTACTTTGATATTTTGTGTATGTTAGGCTGGCAATGTGGTGACAGGAGAGATGGTGGAAGAACTGATTCTTGCTGGTGCTGACATTATCAAAGTGGGCATTGGACCAGGTGATAACATCAGTTATCGGTTTTAATTCAGTGTTATAAAACGTGTACTGTCATTTTTCACACATAGATTGTGTGTGTGTGTGTGTGTGTGTGTGCGTGTGTGTGTGTGTGTGTGTGTGTGTGTGTGTGTGTGTGTTTGTTTGTTTGAAGGATCTGTGTGCACCACTCGTAAGAAAACTGGTGTGGGTTATCCTCAGTTGAGCGCAGTCATTGAGTGTGCTGATGCTGCACATGGTCTGGGTGGACACATTATATCTGTGAGACTCTTTCTGTGTGCTTGTGTTTGATCTAGACATTAAAAAAATCTTGGGACAACAAATCTTTGATCGTTATTGTGGGACTCGTTTTTTTTTTTTAGGATGGAGGCTGTACCTGCCCAGGTGACGTCTCCAAAGCATTTGGTGAGTCTTGATAGCGCTGCTTTATAATCGGACCATTAAACATGAAGTTCCATTGCATGAAATATATGTGTGTTTATATTGCACAACATTACACTGATGCTACTCCTAATCCTCATTTAAGAAATCTGACTTTTTAGGTTTTTATGTATAGACATACAGTACATCATGATCGCACGTTGCATAAACTGACAGATTGCTCAAAAGGCTTTTTATTGTGAATCTTAACTTTTGTAACTCATGTTTCGCTTCAACCATTAATGATTTTCCCTAATAAAAGAACATGTTTATATGGCCTTACATGTGAATTTTTGGGTATGAGCATGCAAATAAAACACTCAATGTAATTTGATTGGCTAATCTGCGTGATTGACAGGTGCGGGGGCTGACTTTGTGATGCTGGGAGGAATGCTGGCAGGTCATTCTGAGAGTGGCGGTGAAATCATAGAGAAAAACGGCAAGAAGTACAAACTGTTCTACGGCATGAGCTCAGATATGGCCATGAAGAAGCACGCAGGAGGCGTAGCTGAGTACAGGTGAGAACATCAGGGAGCAGCGATTATGCAGGAGCTTGTAAATTTGTTATCCAGCAGAGTGAGATGGCTATCAAAGAGAGCATTATACTCTTTTCTGGTCTAAAGAGATTTAAGAATAACATGGGATTTTTATTTACATTTTATATTGTGTTGTTTAACGTTGACATTGACATTTTTCAGGGCCTCTGAGGGTAAAACGGTCGAAGTGCCTTATAAAGGTCCTGTGGAGGTGACTATGAAAGATGTGCTGGGTGGAGTACGCTCCACCTGTACCTACGTGGGTGCCGCTAAACTGAAGGAGTTGAGTCGTCGTACCACCTTCATTAGAGTGACCCAACAACTCAACACTGTCTTTGGAAATGATAATTAGACCAGGTCAGTTCTGAAGTCTAACAGGGTCCACATTGGGCCAGATTATGCCAAAAACCATGCAAGGGTCATTTTGGTCTCTCTGTAAACTGAAGACAAATGCACGTATATGCATATTCACTCATCTGCACACACACCTCACATATATAATGTGTATTTCTAGGGTTCTCACAGCTGTGAGTTGTTGAATTCAAATGATTTCTCCAGATGCTGTATTAAAGCAACTGTACGGTCTATCTCTCCTTTTGGATCAGACTGCTAAGTGCAAACTGCAAACGTTTCCAATGACTTTTTCAATTTAATCTTTTTAATAATTTACTACATTGTAGTATAAAATCAGAGCATAAATTTGGTTTGATTTATTACACTGTCCTGAAGTGTATGTTTTGTGCGGTTTTTGTTTGGGATCATTTTCTTCATCAGCCTTCACACTGAAGTTCATCTCCTCATCATTTGTTTTAACTTTTTGAGAAGCCTGTTAGAGCCTTATATGTTATCCAGATACTGTGGGTACTGTTTTAAAATCTGTTGTAAATTTATCTCAATGCCTGTTTTGATGGATTTTTTTATACTCTTTATGATTTGTTTTTCTTTACACATTTTCTGGACCAACACCAAACCTTGAAAGGATCATCATAGTGTTATACAATATGCTATAAATATCTGTTATCGAAGACCAAAGCCATAGTATTATTATTTCACATGCAATGCACTCTTGCTCTTAAAAACTTTACTTTGTTCGACACAATCTTTTAAAGACTTAATCAGTTCCTAGTTTTATCCATTTAGGGCCAATTTTATCTGCCATGTTACACTTCACCTAATGTGGCAGTTTGTTCAGATAACAATGAAAGGTTGTAGGAAATGAAACACTGTTCCCCCTTAAATCATTTGGTGGGAGCCAGTTGGACACTGTTGCCTGTGAGTAATTTAACTTGATCTTAATTATTTTGCATATTTCCATGTTTTAAAATCTGAATATTATTCCATATGTTTCACTTTGATTCATTTTACTTCACATTATTTTAGATGTTGATTGATCACCTGTTTTGTGTTGTGAAAAATAAACAATCATACAAACATTGTGGTTTAACTTGTGTCTTTAGGATTACAGATACACAATATTTAATACTAATATTGTTGTGATGGGTTTGCATTGATGAAAAGAGTTACCTGAAGATGCTACGTACTGCATGACTTAATTTAACAATTGCTTAATGAAATGATGTTCATTTCATATGTATACTGGATTTATAATAAATGTTTTACATTTTTTATATATATTGCATGACAATCTGTTTACAGTTCAGGTTAAAGTAATGCAAAACACAACATACAGATAATACAAAGTTGTCTCAAGTCATATTTCTCAGTTCTTCCTAAGGGAAACATTTTTCTCAAGTGACTGCTTCTGATTTTACCGCAGCGGGGTTAAGGTAAACTTATACAGTATTAGGGCATAATAAACAATGGAAACAAACATAACTGCATGGGAGGGGTCAAATTAAATCTAAGCGTAATATTTCATGACGTGTACAGTGAAGAACAGGTGGTTAAATGCCATACGCTACCCTTAAGCCTGTAATACAACATGCATAGACCTGCAGGTGAGAGGAAAGAATGCTAATTTGTTAGTAAAATGTATTCTTGGCTTACTGATGTTAGACTCATGCATTCTGTTTTCAGAGGATTGTTATCTGCCATTGAATGAATGAGGATAGGGGATCTATAAAAGAGATTTTCAATCTCTGGTCATTTATTTTTCTTTATTAGAAAACATTTTTTGTTTTGTCAGATGTATTTTGCATTCAAAAGCAAAGCCAGTTTGACAGGTTGAGTTTATATAAGAGGGAGGGACAAAGATCAATAGTGTGTTTGAGCAGTCGTTTATTTTTTTCATCAGTAATGGCGTCTACGAGCGGTTCCCTGCCTGTAGAACAGTTCATTTGTTCAATCTGTCAGGATGTCTTCAATGACCCAGCAACGATTCCGTGTGGACACAACTTCTGCATTAAATGCATCACTGAGCATTGGGACAGCAGCATGGGGAGTCAATGTCCCCTGTGTAAAAAAGATCTTCACTTGAGACCAGATCTTGATATCAACAGAGAGTTCAGGGAGATCATTGGAAAACTGAGGAAAGGAGAGAGTCCTATCAAACCTGGAGAAATTCCATGTGATGCCTGTGTAAAAATAAAGAGAGGGGCTTTAAAGTCTTGTTTGCATTGTGGAGGTACTTTTTGCAAGACACATCTAGAGCCTCATAACACCGTGGCACAACTAAAGAATCACAAACTGGTTGACCCTGCTGAGAATCTGGAAGACTATATGTGCCAGAAGCATGACAGACCCCTGGAACTGTTCTGCCGAGATGATCAGGTGTGTTTGTGCCTTTTCTGTTTCATGGAAGACCACAAAACTCATAAGACTGTTCTTGTAGAGGAGGAGAGTGCTGACAAGAAGGTAAAACATCAATCCATCCTCTGCTATATCTATATCTTAAAGTTTTGATCAACACAAAGCATTACCTTGAAAACAAAGCGCTTAATCTCTGTCCACAGACTCAGTTGAGGAGTAAAAGGGCAGAGGTCCGACTGACGATTCAGAACAAAACCGAGATAAGTGAGGAGATAAGAAACCAAGTAAAGCTCAGCAGGGTCAGTTTTTTATATTCACAATGTTTACTCTGGTATTTAAAGGGATTGTTCAACCTATAAAAACATTGTCATTAATTATTTACATTCATGTCATTCAAAACAGGTTATTCTATGTTACACAAAATAAGATATTTTGAAAAATGTGTCCCTACAAAGGAAGTCAATTGGGGTCAATGTTGTTTGGTTACCGATGTATGTATGACGATATATGAAGATAGAAAGTCATAAACTATACTTTTAATATGGCTTTAGTGTTTAACTAATAATAATAATAATAAAACATTTATTTTATAATTTAGCAAAAAACAGACAAGGAGAAAGCATACTGTGTTGGGCTTTTCAACGCTCTTATGCGCTCTATTGAGAAATGTCAGTCTGAACTGCTTGATCTAATGGAGCAGCAGCAGAAAGCAGCAGAACATGTCATGAAAGAGCTGGAGCAGGAAATCACTGAACTAAAGAGGAGAGACACTGAGCTGGAGAAGCTTTCACACACTGAGGATCATCTGCACCTGCTACAGGTCACTGTCTCTCCCTCCGCACACATATTATAGAACAACACTCCACATATTGAGAGATTTCGTTTGTCTCCTGCTCTAGATTTACCCATCCCTCTGCAGCCCTTTAAAGAGCAGGAACTGTTCTGAGATCAGTATTGACACCTATATAAGTGTGGACACTGTGAGGAAAGCTCTTACAAAGCATCAAGAATTTCTCCATGATGCATTGATAAATGTTACAGGAATTGGTAAGTTTGCTACTTATATAATTTGTAAGAAATCGCCTTGTGAAGTACTCCAAAATGTTAAGCAAAAAGGTATTCTACTTTAAAAATTAAAACATTTGGGAATTAGTGAAAAGGTATGAGAGAGGGTTTAGTCTTACCTTGCATGCCGATGTCAAAATCATTGGAGTTCCGCATGGGAGTGTGTTAGGTCCATTATAATTAATGTGCAGCCGATCATTTTTTATACTAGCTTTTAAACATGAAATTATTTGCCTTTTTATGAAGTAAATACAAGTTGAAAGTGACTTTAGAAAGTAAACAATTATTCAAAAATGTTAAAAGAAAGATTGATTATTTTTCCACTTACATTGTTTCCACTTATTGATGTTTCCATATATGATCTCTGTTCTTCTATTTTAAACTAAAGGTCCACAATGGAAATTGGCCTATGGATTTTTGTGTATTGTTGTGAATTCTACAAATAGTTTACATGTTAAGTATAAAATTTGAATAATAAAATGTGTTGTATGGATTGTTTCTGCAGAGCTAAGGAGAATTGAGAGGTTTTCAGGTACAAGACTGTGCTATTTCTCCTCATTTACACCGTCACACGTTTACATTGTCGTATAGATACACTAATTTATTTTTTACCCAAGACTATACATCTTAAAGACATTATTTCTGTATTCACTCTCAGTTAACGTGACTATGGATCCACAAACAGCTCATCCTAAACTGCTCTTGTCTGAAGATGCCAAACAGGCTGTGTATGGAGAAACAAAGCAGGAGGTTCCGGACAGCCCCATGAGGTTTGACACTTGCCCTGGTGTCCTGGGAAAGGAGGAATTCTCTTCTGGAAAATGTTATTTTGAAGTTCAAGTTAAAGGCAAAACTGAGTGGGATTTGGGTGTGGCCGGGGAGTCTGTTAATAGGAAAGGAACAATCACTTTAAGTCCAAGGAATGGACTCTGGACTCTGAGGTTGAGGAATGGAATTGAGTATAAGGCCTGCGACATTCCCTCTGTCTCTCTGTCTCTGGGAGTGAAGCCTCAGAGGATGGGTGTGTTTGTGGATTATGAGGAGGGTCTGGTCTCCTTTTATGATGTGGAATCCAGGTGTCATATCTACTCTTTTACTGGTCAGTCTTTCACTGAGAAACTTCATCCATATTTCAGCCCATGCTTTAATAATGGAGATAAAAATTCAGCTCCACTGGTCATCCTACCAGTCAGCAACCAAAGTTTGAACCCGTACCATGATGCCTCCAGGCAATAGAGCCTTGTCCTACTGTATACCATAGAGGGTTAACCATCTGTACCAACTGAGGATTTGTCATTGTAATAAGTTCATTAGTTTTTGTCAAATACAACCACTTTTTCTTTTTCACAATAATGTTCATATCATTTCATAACACCTGAAATTTGTTTAGACTTACCATACTGTTGCTGATTCCTTAAGTTTCAAATCATTACTATTCTCAATGTATCGTATATTCTTTTTGCTTATCTCATTACTTTTATTTTAAAACCTTTTAAAAATGTGGTGGGGAAATTCTCTGTTAGAATATGTCAGAAAATGATAAGGTTATTTTAGAAATAATACACAGTCAGCTGTCTATATGTTGAACTGGGGACTTCTTTAAGTAGTAAATAAACATAAGCTCTGGAATATAATGGTCTAGGGCTGCAACTAACGAATATTTTATTGTCTACTAATCTAACAAATATATTTTTTTCGATTATTCGATTATTCGGCTAATCTAACGATTATTTTTTAGATTAATCAAATAAAGATTTTTTGGATTACTTTATTAATCCTTTGGCAAACTTTCCAATAAATAAAAAAGTTCTATTTTCTTACATTATAAAGCATATCATACTTTTTACTCTACTACATTTCATAAATAAATGTTGTTGTTTTAACATTTTAATACTTGATTACATTAAAATCACTATCTTCTTTTAATTAAGTAGTTTTAATTTTGAAAAAAAAAACTGTATTAATGTTTTAATGTACTTAAGTACTGTGTTAAAGTTAAAAACATTTAAAAATGTGTTTATGAAATAATAGAGCATGATATACTGTATGCTCTGTATTTTTTTCCTCCAAGTCATATCCGACTCTGTTTTCAGTCTCATAATGTAATTGAGTAAAAGTAAAAATACTACTATCTATTTCTGTTTATTGTGTTATATGTGCTGTGTCTGAAACCGCTCCCTCGCTCAATCCTTCACTATTCCCTATATAGCGAATGACATTTGAGTCCACTACTGTATATGGGGAAGACTTGAATGAAAATGAGTGAACGATTTCGGACACTGACGTAACCTGCGTGCGTCTGACAGTACTGTCGCAGACATTCGACATAACTGTTATATTACACCTGTGTGGCTTCATGGATTGCTTAATAAAATGGTAAAGTTCATTTTCACCTTATTTGTCACGTTTTTGTATTAGTTTTTAATAAAGAGAACAAAACAACTGTTTGCCACGATTATTTACTTTAACGTTTATTACGTTTAATAAAATTATTTAATATATTTCAAATAAAGCACCACTGTCTATAACATTCATTTAATCAGTTTTTTCTCAAAAACACAAAAATAACTGTCAACAAGAACAAACACAAGTGTATAAACGTGCATTCGTGGCATTAACGGTCACTCTCCTCCAGCTGATTCTAATCAAGCGGTCGTCGCATGTTGTATCATGGGGAATAGTGAGTGAGCAAGTGTACATCGAATGTACACTCACAATCAAAGTGCATTGTGGGTAAAAAAAAGTGAACGAATGTAGGGAATGAAGTGGTTCACTCAGGTTTCGGACACCACTACAAAACTGTGGACACCCAATATAGTGCACTATATAGGAGATAGGGAGCGTTTTCAGACACAGCCATGAACTGTTTTTCTCCGTCGGCCCCGCTGAGGACGTCTCCAGCCCCACTCCCAACCCAGAGACCAGCCAGCTGCCATCCTGCTGCATGGAGCGCTTGCTAGATCCCACCGCAGACGGAGAGCTGAACCCGCCGCGATCTACGAGCCATCGAGCCAGTACGAGCATCAAGAAGCATCTGATCAGGTGCATCGCCGTGGGAGTCCTCGTGGAGTTCGAGTGCCTGAAGAGAAGCCCCAGCCACACTCCCGCCGCAGAGGGTGAGCTTATACTGCAGCTTACCAGCTTCTCCCGGCCCCGCTCTTCCTCGTCTCCCCTGGTCCCGCCCAACTCCTCCTTGGGCGGGACCAGGGCACCTCAGCTCACCCTCTGCACGCCAGTGCCATTGGGTCGGATGAGCTTCGGGATCTCCAGCCGCCAGCTACCTCGGGGGTTAAGTATCCCATGTTTCGGCCTCCGAGACCCGGACTCCACCTCGGCCCTCCGACCCAGCGGCTACACCTTGGCTCCTGCCTCCCTCATCTCCACTGTGGCCTGTCATCCCACCAGGCTCCCTCGTCCCTCTGGCTCAGCCTTGGTCAGTCGTTGACCATCCGCCGCCTCGGGACTCCAATCCTCCAGCTACGCCTCGTCACTCCGCCCCTATGGCTCCAGGGCCGGATTATCCAATGGGCATTATGAGCACAGGCCCAAGGGCCCATACACGCTTGGGGCGCAAGCAAGAGGGATACAATTTCACAGACAAAACAGTGTTTCTAACATATGCAAGTCTGTCTCTTGATTTAGTAACTTTTACGAGCCCTTTAGCAGATTTGTTCAGGAGAAGCACGAAGCGACAAATCTAGCGGCTATCCGATAAACCTTAGCTTTCATTCAGTGGGAAAATGTCACCAGTGCTGTCCCACGAGCGCAAGATCTCTCTTTCCCCGTGCAGGGATCGTATCAGTGAGCAGCAGGAAGAAGCAGCACACTCGACAGGTGACTCCTGAATGAAATGAGTACAAAACAGTTTCCATGAGTTTCCAACAACTGTTTTCGAGTATTGAATTTACCCTCTGCCTATTTCCTATATATTCTCAGGGTAGACAAAGATAGTCAAATCTGTCATAGGCTATAAGCATATGTTTAGATATACTTACTCCCCATCACAGAAGACTCCTCCGTGAGCTGTCCGTATACTTCAGTCTACTTCAAAGATGTCAGTCAACAGACTTACTTGTAGTTTTATAATTATAGGTTTAATTAATAACAATTGTCAAGGTTACAATCAATATACTTGTAACTAATAAAATAAAATAAAAGCATAAAGTCTCAAAATATCAATCTAATGCTCAAGGCAACCCAGTAGGCATCTAGCACCGGAGAGACTGTTCCGAAGAATCTGATAAAATCATCTCATCTCAGTCTTTTGCAGTTTCTCAAGCCCCCACTCTTCTGATGTCATCTTGAGATTAGTCAACGCCTTTATCAGTGGGCGTTCAGAGAACGTCGGGGGGCGATGGAAGCAAGATTTTTGAAAGGAGGCATTCAGGTGTTCTTTGGGGGAGTTTGCACGTTTGCACCAAATATCCAGGCAAGACAAGATTAAACATTTACCTGCAAAAGATTACGATCTGCATCAGGAGAGCAAGGGCGCAAACTGTGGTTTTAATGTAGATGAGAATGTTTTTGACCACACACCACATGATCACCACCACACGGTGAGCGCACAGTGCTTGTGACTTGCACCCAAAGTCCTGCCTCTTCAACCTGGACACCCTGACAGCCGCGTGAGCTTTGACCAATTATTTAAAAACATATCAATAAGTTCTTATTCTCCCCGAGATGCCACCTTGACTGTACAAAACGTTTGGACCGCTACAAGAAAATGCGACAGCTGAGTCCTCGCCACATCGCATCTGAAAAAACACTTCAAACAGTCCTCTAAAAGCACTTGGCCTGCAACAGACAACTTCTTATCTGATGGAATGGAATGCTGCTCTCTCGGGTAACAGATGTCATTCTTGCTAATACATTATTTTCTCCTTTCTACTCTATCATAATAAAACATTACTACAACAAAAACATTCTGTGTTTTCTTTTCTTAAAAGAAAAGGTTCATATGCAATGAAATAATACATGCATTTCTACTCAAAAGGTTTATAATAGGTTTGGATAAATAATATTTTCATGCAGTAAACATAGTATATAGAGTATATAGTGTTCGTTAGCCAAAGCTATGGGAGAGTAAATATGGGAGAATACGTACAAGGTAGGACAATTGCATTTTTCTTTACTCAACACAACCTGTCACTGTTATCGACTGTTTGAATATTTAAACATGAACACATTTCGTCTGTAAATATGCACATGGTTACCTAGACAGAGGCTAAAGAATATTCCCAAAATCGCAGCTTTTTATGGTGATTTATTAGAAGATGTCGCGTTATAAGTCAGAACTGGCAATAGAAACTGAAAATATGTAAATGAGAATGGCTTTATTGTTGTAAATATAATATATAGGCTAAGTTAGAATACCCTCACGGTTGTCTTTAAAATCTCAAAAGGTAAGCTTTTTTTACATGTATTTGGTGGTGTTTCTTCGCCAATAATGAATTTTATATTGATATAATGTAGGTCTAACTGCCTTACTTACCGATTTTTAGCCTACGTTATTAGAAAATCCAGAGTGCTTTTACATACATTGCAAAATGTTTACTTACACAGACTCGTAACATATAGGCTAAACCTATAATATTCGTTAATGCAGTTTAACACATTACTCGCTTACATAAGAACGTGAGTCGTGAGGTGCTTCTTACACAAATAAAGTTTAACAAATTGACAAATTATTCTAATAGTATAATCATTGACAAAGACTGCCTGTTTATTCTTAGAATAACATATTTGAGAATTGCACTTAAGAATATTCTTAAGAACTTCCCTATAATTTATCTTACAAAAGTTCTTATATTTTCTCTTAAGAACCGTTTTGTGAATCCGGCGTGTTTGTGTGTGTAGCGAGGAAGGCGGGAAGAGAGCCGTGGGGCAGGAAGGCGGGGCCCGCATGCCTCACGGGGAGCTAGGGAGCATAAGAGGACGAGCGACGGGACTGCCGAGGAGAGAGGACCGAGCCCGGAAATGTTAAGTTTTATTTATGTTTGTGTGGCCGGCAGTCGACCGTGAGGTGGCTGCCGGCCTTTTACTTCCGTGTTATTGTTTGTTTATTTTTGATTAAAGTTTATTGTTTAAATGATGCCGGTTCCCGCCTCCTTCCTTCCCTACATTGAACTTTGCTACATTGGTGCCGAAACCCGGGAGGAAGGAGGGACATGCTGTCGAAGAGCCCTCGCCACCGAGCGGCCTCGCGGTGCTGAGGAGTTCGGGCAGCGCGGACGAGGGCGTCCGCCAGCGGCTGCCCGAGATCGTGGTGCTGGAACGATGGGATTCGGTGGGGATGGAGAGCCCGCGGCCATGCTCCTGGGACAAGGTGGGATGGCGGCCATGGAGGGAGCGCGGGAATGCCGGTTGCCCTCAGCCAGGAGCCATCGTCAGCCGCCAGGAGGCGGCCGGAGGATCGCGGCCGTGCTCCTGGGACGAAGTGGGATGGCGGCCATGGAGGGAGCCATCGCCGGCTGCCAGGAGGCGGAGGGGGATCGGGCCGTCCACCGAACGTCCAGCACCACAGCATAGCACCGCGAGGAAGAGTCTCTCGGCTGGCTGAGGACCGAGCGACGGCGTGTCGGGGAACCGGACTATTTTTTTTCCCCTCTCTCCCCTCTCTCGTCCCTGTCGCTCGGGGTGCTACCGGCTCCATTCTCTCGTCTCGTCGGTGCGTACCCCCAGGCGCTGGGGCTCTCAAGGGGGGCCCCCCGGGGGGGAGTAAGCACAGGCGCGGTGGTACCCCCCGGCCTGTGAGGGGCGATGGGGGTATGTAGCGAGGAAGGCGGGACGAGAGCCGTGGGGCAGGAAGGCGGGGCCGGTGGCGTGACTGATAATGAGTATCAGCTGTACGCGCACCGGTCCCGCATGCCTCACGGGGAGCTAGGGAGCATAAGAGGACGAGCGACGGGACTGCCGACGAGAGAGGACCGGGCCCGGAAATGTTAAGTTTTATTTATGTTTGTGTGGCCGGCAGTCGACCGTGAGGTGGCTGCCGGCCTTTTACTTCCGTGTTATTGTTTGTTTATTTTTGATTAAAGTTTATTGTTTAAATGTTCGCCGGTACCCGCCTCCTTCCTTCCTTCCATTTTATTGAGCTTGCTACAGTGTGTGAATTATGGAAGAATCTGATAGAACTGAACTGGTAGAGGTGTGGCAGTGTGTGCTGCTTGCATACGCCAGTGAGTTACAGTATGCATGGAAATGTCTTAATATTGTTGCTGCTGCATGGTCCAGGAAAGCATTGTTGCAATCATGTGGTGGGGGGAGTCCACAAGACACTTGTGCCCAGTGGCCTCTGAATTCTTAATCCGGCCCTTTATGGCTCTGTCAGGCTCCTCCTTCCACTCCGGCTCCAAATTCATCCTCGGTCTCCCTGGCGCCGCCGCGGTCTTCCAGTTCCCTACCTCCACCTTGGTCGCCTGAGCCGCCGGTTCTACCTTGGCCCTCCGGATCCTCAGTGTCACCCTGGCTCTCCGTCTGCTCGTCTCCACCCTGGGCTGCTCCTCCATCAACTGCATCTCCGTCAGTCGGCCCCCTGGTGTTGTCAACCTTGCCTCCACCATTGCTCCTCCCTCCGTTGACACCCCCTTGGACCATCACCCTGGCTGGCCTCTGGGTCGCCACCTATAGCTCCCCTGCTCCAGACACCTCCCTCAGAACTCCTTACCATAATCTGCTCCACACCTGTTCCACGCCAACCTCCTGAACCCCCACCCTCCCTCCTCAGTTGGACCTTGACGGCACAGTTTTGTTCTGATTAGAATTATTTGTTTCTGTTCTCCTCACTAGTTTGTTCGCATGGTCACTGATTAGTTCGCTCCTGTTTCTGTTCTCCCTAATTATGTTCTCCATTGCATTTAAGCCCTGTGTTTGCCTGTGTTCTTTGTCCGGTTTTATTTGTGTTACTATGTGTGGATACTCATTTCTCCCTGTGGATTTATTAAAATACCCTTTTAGGATTGTACTTCTTTGCCGTGCTTTTGTGTATGCTCACATACCGTGACAATGATGAAAACTTCATGATTTTATACGTTTGTAAAAAAATGGTCAAAGGTCAAAGCTTTGATCAGAGTTCTTGAAGAGACAGGAAGTGCTTGAGACGTCTGAAATGGTGAGTAAAATTCTTTACTTAGTTAAAAAATTTGGAAGAATTAACTCATTTATCCTAAAATGATTTTTAAGACCTTGTCACAGATTAGTCCCTATTTAATAAACATTTACATTAAGCAGACACTCTCTTTGTTTCAGTACTGTACCATATTGTGAATGTGTCCACTGCCTTATGCCACATTAGGACAATATTTTAAATCTGAATGGAGTAATTGAAAAGGCTTGAAGATTCTGAACATAATGGAAGAATTCACACAACAAGTTGAAAGGAAGGGCAGCATGACTGAACCTCTGGAATGTAAGTATATACAGTACCGTACATAAACAACTGATACAGAATCAGCTCTGCGCCACCAGAGCAACCTTTGTAACTTCTCAGTATATCAAAACGAGTCTTTAAATGATCCATTTAAAGATAATACTGACTCTTGAGTTTCACTGGCATTTATTTTAAAGTGTGTTAATCTGCGTTTTAATGTTTTCTGTTACCAAGGAACTCACACATTGATAAAAATGTCTGCTCAATACATTAATGTAAATAATACATTACAATTATTAAAATTGTAATAGAAAAATCAGAAAAATACATTAGTAATATGCAGTACTGTTAATACATAGCAGACCAAAAGTATTATATCGAAGTAGCCTATTGCTATGGCAAGTTTGACCTTTTTTCATATTTTTATGTTTTTATGCTTTAAAAAAATGTTCTTTATACTCTACAGTCAAACGTTCTTGCTCTGACAATCCTGTGATTTGCAAACTTCAGTGTTCCGTCTGTCAGGATGTGTTCACTGATCCAGTCACTACTCCGTGTGGACACAACTTCTGTAATACTTGCCTGAAAAAATGGTGGGACAGCAGTCAGAAGTGCAAATGTCCTCTGTGTAAAGAAAACTTTCCGAAGAGACCTGACCTTAAGATTAATATAATACTCAGAGAACTTGCAGAAAGCTTTAAAAGCAAAAAACTACAAGTGTTCTGTGACACTTGTGCAGAGAAGAAGGTTAAAGCCCTGAAGTCCTGCCTTGTCTGCCAGACATCTTACTGTGAGACTCACCTGGAGCCTCATCAGAAGGTTGCCAGTTTATCCAAGCACAAACTGATTAACCCGGTTGAGAATCTGGAAAGTTACATATGCCGGAAACACGAGAGACCTCTGGAGCTTTTCTGTAGAGATGATCAGATGTGTGTGTGTCTGTCCTGTACTCAAAGAGACCACAAGACCCACAACACTGTTCCTATAGAGGAGGAGAGTGCAAGGAGAAAGGTGGGTTATAGCAATATAAACATATATCAGTGTGCATTTATTTATTTATTCTGGATGAAGTTAATCTGGTTTTAATAAACTCACGCATATCTTTTTCTGTCTGAAGGCCCAGTTGGAAAAGACACTGATGGATGTAAAGCAGAAGATCGAGGAGAGAAACAAGAATATTCAAGACATGAAAGACTCAGTTAAACTCAGCAAAGTCAGTCTCAGAGGTTTTTCTGCACAACAAATAAACAAATCTCTTCTTGAAATATAATGCTAATATAATATTCTAATTTTTGTGGTCTAAGTGAAAATTTCAAGTGAAAGTCTGATAATACAATGAGCCTTTCCATTTTGTCCTGTTACCATTTCCCTTATACCTGGCCTGTTTCTGTTTTTATCTTTTGATCCACATGTTTGATTGTTGCTGAAGTGATAGTTAGACTGTAGAATATTTTTTGAGCACTATAACGTATTGCTTTCACAATGTTTTGGAATAAAGCATTTTTTATTGTCAGACGTCATGTACAAGTTGTATTCTTTAAAATTCACTGGTAATATGTTCTTCATTTAGAAAAGCAGAACAGAGCTTCTCCGAGTGATTGAGAAGGAGAAAGCAGCAGAAGATCAGGCTGAAGATCTCATGAAAGAGCTGGAGCAGGAGATCACTGAATTAAAGAGGAGAGACACTGAGCTGGAGCAGCTCTCACACACTGATGATCATCTACATCTCCTACAGGTCAGTGTCTCTCTATCCCTCTGCTCACATGTCACAGAACAACACTCACCATGCTGACAGATTTGTCTTCTCCCCTGCCATAGATTTACCCATCCCTGTGGAGCCCTTTAAACAGCAGGAACTGGTCTGAGATCTGTATGAATGCCCATTTGAGCATGTCTACTCTGTGTCATTTTAACAAATATCTCCAGGAGTTACCCCAGCAACAGAGTGAAACCGGTATTAATACTTAAAATAATCAAAAATGAATAATAATTGTACATTTTATAATATGAATGTTTGTTAAAAATACTGAATATAATGATTTCATGTTTTTAGTCCTCACAGATCTTAAGGAGATACAGAAGTATGCAGGTACGCACCATGAAATCAAAAGAAACAATTTTTATATCGCAGTGTTTACTGTAAATTGTTTTGTGTGGGTCATTATGTTTTTTTATGTGTATGCCCTCATAATCTTTAATCGACATCAGAAACTTCCCCTCCGTCACTGCCTGAGGGCGGGACTATACCAATTTTTAACAATCCAATTAATTCCCGCTGGGCCGCCTGCATTTTTATTTCTCATTTAAGAAGCCATTACAATCAGATAAACATCACGATTTGAAAAAAAAACACTACTGCATCTTCCGTTTCATGCCGACTTTAAGACTTGAAAATGCTACACAACTTTTAAAATCTGAACAGATTTCGTATCATACAGGTATCATACAGATTACTTCGATTTTGTAAATAGTTACAGAAAAACTGGGAATTATAAACTAAACCACACTAGCAGACTTTCGCATGTTCCAGACACAACAAACTCATACAGGAAAAATCCTTGTTACTAAATGCATGACAGAATGAAACAAACATGAATGTGCAGGAGATGACTGCAGTAGTTTTTGTAGAGACTCGCAGAAGAAAGAAAGAACCAAGTGCATTTGGGTGCGGTTATGGGTGGTTAGATGTGGTATGTGTGAAATTGGCACAAAATATTGAACATGTTTTGATATGCTCCAACTGGATGGAGTCATAGTTTGAAGCTAAAAAATTTAGGTCTGTGACCATCATACACATGTGATATTCTGTGAAATTCTGCGACCGCCCAAAATCTGCATACCAAAATCTGAAATATCGACTCGCCCAAACTTAATCCTATATAAAATATACTCTCTCTCTCTCTCTCTCTCTCTCTCTCTCTCTCTCTCTCTAATCTC